>NC_134589.1:80099714-80834089 GCF_037038515.1 Microtus pennsylvanicus
GTCAATATATCAGCTCATTTGCCTGCTTTAATCAACTGAAATTCCAGTAACGTAGGTCCTGTTTTTCTCGCAGCTCTGCCCTGTATGACTTGGTGATGGCTCATTTGGGAACACAAGGCCAAAAGCATGAGTTTATTCCTTATAATAAAAAGCACTTAGGAGGTGCGGCAGTCAGATTCCTGGGGCTTGGTGACCAGACAGCTTGGCCTACTTGGTAAAGTTTTTGTATCAAACAAAACAAAACAAAACAACCAAAATAGGCAGACAGTGCCTGAGGAATGACACCCAGTGTTGTCCTCTGTCTTCCACTTGGATCACACACACACACACACACACACAATTATCTAGCACGCAGAGCACTGAGTCGTTGTCTGTTCTTGGTATACTTTTTGTATGATATATAGACATATTGCTTTTAAAAAATATTTTTCGTGTAAAATTGAACTTAAAATCAATACCTTTCTGTGTTTTCTTTTGTTGTCACCACGTCCGCACGTTTATTGCTGCAGTCTTGAAATCACTGTCATTATGCCTTTATTCTTAATGACAAGCAGCATCTACTGAAGACAGGGCCTAATGACCTGGAAGTAACTGCAAGAGTATGTAACCAAAGAGAGCTGCCCACTGACCAACACGACTGGCATTCCTATGCACGGTGACTTGACCCCACACTTAGTTCCAGGTCTGTCACATGAATTGATGGTTAAAATCTGAGAGATCTTAGAAAAGCCACATGGGAATTAGTATCCTTGAGAAGGCATACACATGGCACAGTGGAAGTAGAAAAATGAGTAACTCTAGGATGGGTGAGGCTAACTTTTGAATGTAGCAAAATTTTAATAGCTGGGAACACCTTTCTCTAAAACCTATCCTGTGGTTTCTTTGCTTTTATCCCCTATATAATAACTCAATAAGGTATCTCTTCCTCTATGATGCCGAAGTTTTGGAGAAAGGAAAGACCTCATCAGTGGAGAGTTTCTACCTTCTTGGGTTGATTTGCCCATGCCAGTGAGACACTGGGTAGGTGAAGAAGCAGATGACAGTGGAATTCAGGAGGTCTCATGTCTGTTCATCTTCATAGACAAAGAAACATCACCATTTTAAATGTTTTTTATGTATAAGAGTGTTCTGTTTGCATATATGTCTGTGTGCCATTTGTTTGCCTGGCGTCACGTCAGATCTGAATCTAGAGTTACAGATACTTGTAAATTCTGGGAATCAAACCATGGTCTTCTTATTTAACCTTTGAGCCATCTCTCCAGCCTGACATGATCATTTCAACTTCACCCAAAAAACTTCATTTTTAGTACCCAGGTTCAAGCAGAAAATCATAAATGTTGAAAATAGGTTATTCAGTTAGTTCTGATTTTTTAAAACAAACAAAAGATAGAGGGATCTCTGGGATCAAAGGTGACAGCTTCAAAGGTCCAGAATCCAAGCACTGATTATGTCCCAAAGATCTCTTTCTCAAAGATTACTGACAGTTGGTTTGCAGACTCTCTCTCTATAGTAGAGGTTGCTTATTCACAATGACATGTAGTTGTATATATGTGTATGTATACACGTTTTGTGCATATGAATTTATAAGGGCATTTAGAGAAATCATGTCTCTATGAACATATTACAAGGTTCACTGAGACAGACATAGCACTGAATCTGACTGCTATGAATATGAAGTTGAGTATCTCAGCAGCTCCTATGTGGTCAAGGGTTATAGCTGATAGCTAATACTCCTGGGAGCTATCGACTAGTGTTGTCTGCAGAATTGGGGATGGTGATTTGCTAGAAACGGCTCTCTTATGCTTTGGAAAAGGATAGTAAATCACTTTCTGGATTTTTCTCATTTATAAGCCCCAATCTTCTGCCTACGTGTTCCTCAGCACCCACGTGAAAGTGACAAATTGGACAGCTGTTCTCAGATGGCAAGGAGATTGCAATAGAAAAAATCGCTGGACTAGGAGTCAGAAGACTTTTTTTGTACGCTTCTCCACTCTTTGTTTTGGTGACTTTGGAAAGCTCATTTTGTTCGTTCACATAATGTACTCTTGGAAGGTACTGTGTGATCGAGATAGAACATGTTAAATTGGTTTAATAATGATTTCTGAAGTATATAAAATGCTAGACAAATATAGGTGTGACCACTATATTTGTTATAATTGTTATGCATATGCTTATTCATAGATCATGTCTGCTTATAGATATGAGTGCTACTGTTGCTACTGGAAAGAGTACAAACTAAGATACTAAATAAATAGATTCCAACCTTTCCATAGTGGAATGTACTGTGAATATAGCTAAGTGTTCTGTATTGCTCACCATTTTATATATATTGCATATATATATATATATATTGCACACATATATGCATATGTGAATAACTGTAATGCTGTTTGTCTTAGAGATGTGATATTTTATGAGACATGATAAAAATGAATTTGGGGAGGGGCTTGGGAAATGGTTCAGCAGTTAAGAGAGCTTAATACTCTTTGGGGGGTCTGGGTTCAGTTCCTAGCACTCAACTTCCTGTAATACCAACTCCAACATATGGTTTTGTTTGGATTCCATAGATACGACATTCACATGTGCACATATCTGTCTTACACATAACCACCTAACATTATCGTGCTTATTTTGCTTATTTTCGATAACATATTTTCTTTTATATTCTCTCATTATTACATTGTGATCACAGTTTCCACTCACTCCCCTCCCCAGTCTCTTTCTCCCACCTCTCTGTCCCCTCAATCACTCCTCCATCTCCCCTCAGGAAAGAGCAGGCCTGCCAGAGGCCTGGCATAATATGCTCCAGTAAGACCCGGCACATACCATCACATCAAGGCTGAGTGAGGCACACAGTAGTAGGAGAAACGTCCCACGAGCAGGCAAAAAAATCAGAGGCAGTTCCTGCTCCCACCGTTGGGAATCTCATAAGAACACCACGATTCTCAACCATAACTTATATGCTGAGGACCTAGGTCAGACTCCTGAAGGCTCCCTGGGCTCTGCGATTCCCCATTAGTCCTGGTGAGTTGATTCTGTGGCAGTGTTCTCCTGGTGTCCCTGACCCCTCCTGCTCCTCCAGTTCTTCCTCTCCCTCCTCTGCAGGACTCCTGGGCTCGGCCTGACTTTTGACTGCGGGACTCTGTTTCTGCTCTGAGCAGTTGCAGAGTGAAGTTTCTCTGGGCTTTGAGACCGTATTTCTATCACAACATTTCTCCCTTCCCTTTCATCCCTCCGAACCCTTCCATGCATGTACTGCTCTACATTCTCCTTCAAATTCATGGCTTCTTTTTTTCATCAATTGTTATTTCACATGTATGTGTATTTCTATCTATCTATCTATCTATCTATCTATCTATCTATCTATCTATCTATCTATCTCTATCTATCTATCTATCTATCTATCTATCTATCTATCTATCTATCATCTATCTATCTATCTATCTATCATCTATCTATCTATCTATCTATCTATCTATCTATCTATCTATCTATCTATCTATCTATCTATCATCTATCTATCCACCTCTTCCACTCTCAGCTTTATTTAGTGGTTTTGGGCCATCAAAGAATCTGTAACTGATTCAGACAGACTAAGTGGGGGGGGGGTTATGATTCTACTTTCCTCAGGACAGAGGATCTTACCAGAGAAGGCAGATGCTCACTAAAGACATGCTCCATGTGTGATGATCATTCTGTTTCACTCTTCTGAATAATAGTCGTTGCTTGTAAATGGTTGGGAATAAGTGACTAAGTGTATAAGTGTATAAAGAACACACACATAAAATTTTGAAATCTGGTGTAGAAATATTTTGAGGCTACTGAGAAAAAAGATAAGCATCAGAACCAGGTTTCTGAGTGAATTTTTAAAAAATCTCCTTCTCAATTTTTTTGCATACAGACTTTTCCATAGTGCTCATAAGGTAAAATAATAATTGTTATGCATGTTGATAAATAGCCTTCTCTTTCCCCATGTTACACGTGAAGGTAAAGAGAAAGACAAGTGCAGTCTTTGCAAATGCCACAGGACTGATAATATAAAGGAATATCAATGCATGGGGTGCCCTTAACGTGACTTCATTTTGTTTTTTTGAGGCCTGTGGCTTTTGGTCTTTCAGATGGACTCATGGAGTTAACTGTTAAATGAATGAACCACTTTTATTTTGAAAATACTGACAGAACAGCCTCTTCCCGAATCAAAACAACTATACTTAGAATGTTCCATATTTAAAAGCTACAATTTAACTTAATATATGTCATTTAATTTTTATATAATAAAAGTATCCCATCCCATCGTGCAATTTCTAAGCAGTCACAGCAAATGACTTTACTCTAACATAATGTAGGAAATGAAAAGCCAGATGTGCTAAGATTGAATAAAATCCTTATTCTTTCTTGCTATTGTCACCTTTAAGAGGAGCACGTAGCCTCCTCCCTACTTCTGACTTATTGATTGTCCATAGAAACTAATGTTGACATCATCTACACGTTTTAAAATTTTCCGATCAACATCCTAACCTTTGTCATGGAGCTTAGTGATTCACTCTTAGAAAGACAGGCCGTGAGGCTCTTTAATTGCACCACAGGGCTTGTGTACACTTCAGAGGGTGAAGTAGAGATCTCGAGTGAAGACTGGCACAAAGATCATCTGTGAGAAGGGCTGTGATCATGAGCTAATTAGTCAAAGAAGGAATTCCTTATATAAATGATACAGATGCTGTCTGACAGGAGAAACAGATAAAGCGTATCCTAGAAGGGCTTGTGTGTCCCACAGTGCCTGAGAGACACTGCTTGGATGTTCTGACAATGTAAGATCTTGACAGACACAAGAGTAGCAGCGTTGCTATGTCGCAGTCACTTTTATGTCACCATCAGCAAGTCAAACCGACACTGTTCATGTTCCCTTTATAGAAATATTTAACCATGGGACCCTCAGGTATATGAAATGAAGTTTATTAACACAAAGCCAATACCATTATTGGGAAGCAGAAAGAAAGATAACAGCTTCCTCCAGGTTTCTAGAACTACTTAAAATCCATTCCCCTGATGTCTGCTCTCTTTCTCTTTTAATGACGTGGGCTTCTACCAGGCTTTTTGTCATACCAGTGCTCTGGGAGGCTCTGATGTTGAAGTCACATGGAGGTTATGGCAATGATTTAATTTATTCATACCTAAACATTATTATTCAAGCTCTAAGGTGAGGAAAAGGAGACACAACAAGATTAGAGGATGTCTACAAATCCTTGTAGATAGTAATAACTCTCTTGAAAAAGGCCTGGGCTCCTAAAATAAAGACTATTTCAGGAGCCTTAAAAAAAACAATGCCTGGTGGTGTGTGGCATTAGTTAGATAGCCAGATACATCTCATCCAAATAGGAAAACATAAGCTTTGTGAATTGTAGAGTTACTTTTCTATTTTGGTATTTAAAATGTATGATAATGGTTCATATAGACCAGACAGTAAGACAATCATTGTAGCTCTCTCATTTTCCCCAGAAAAAAAAAATCTGTTTTCATCTTTATTGATTTAAAAGCTTCTGTATTGGAGATTGTGTTAACTTATAAAGGGAAAGACACGGGTTTCATTATGCATTTGGATATATTTATGCAGCAGTTGTCTGCACCCAGTATGGTTAAAGGCACGGAGAAAGTTGAAGCAGGGAATGAAAGTAGAAGCATTTGAAAAAAGTCTTTGAAAAGTGCCTTAAAAAAAAAAAGAAAAGCTTTCTTGCCTTTCCCCCCAATCTGTACACTGCTGGCTCTTCAAAGGCCCCTTTGAACATAAATCTCCTCAAAAGCTTCTCTGACCATTTCAAGCCTGGAGAGTATGTGACTTTTCCTTGCATGATTGGCAGTGAGGTTATGCAGTGTAATGAAATTGTCTCTGCTAAGTCCTCAACACACATTTGATTCAGCTATTCAGAGTGTAGGGTGACTTCTCCTCAGGAGAGTGAACAAACATCTTTTTACCCCAGTAAAGGCGCAGAGGAGATGCTCGAGAAATGATTCTGTCTGTGTCTAGATTGGCAAACCAATGAAAATATTGGGGTAACTTACAGTCGTGGAAATGAGAGAGAGGTTCCCTCCAGGAATATGGGTGATGCGTGTAAGTGCATGACTGAGAAGCCTAGCCTGGCATGTGTGGTGACTCATGAAACCACGTGGATGGAGTTCCTTGATCAACTGTCAAGTGTATCCACTAGACGATTTCCTCGATTGATGTTGGACTAGTTACATAACCTTGGGGACAGACCTTCTGAGTTTTGTGACATCCTGAGCTTTCTGAGCCTCATAAACATCCCTTGAGTGTAACAGCTTCCCTCCTCCCTGCAAGGGTGTATGCTTATTACACAGTAATTCTTCAAAGGGAAAATCTAATTATTAAGAAAAGGGATGTGACTGTCCACTGTAAAAAGCAAGTGCGATTTAATAATAGATGTTTTTACTCCATATTTTATCATCAGTATTGTATACTATTTTCACATAAGATAAATGATCACCAACAGTCTGAACTTAAAAATCTTAAAATTTATATTTGAATTAAAATATGTATTGGTCAATAAATAAAGTAAAAATATACAACTCCAAAGACTTTGATTTTTCTGAAGCTGTGTCATCTCATTTCCCACCATCCAAGTTGGAGAAAGAATAATTGTCTGTAACTACAATTCCAGAGGGATCTGATACCTTCTTTTGCAAGAAATAAACTCTATAATATGGAAAAGGAATACGCTTACAATTTTGGGTACACAAAAAACCTATAGTAACTGTCTTTTAGCTTCTTTTTAAAAAAAACAGTGCTACATTCATAGAATATCTAAATGAAAGATCATGATTCTAATTTTCCATTAATGCCATATAAAATATATTTGAATTAGAGAATCAATTTGAATGGCAAAGCAGAGTTCATCATGTCACTTCAGGTAGGCAAAGATTCCTCAACGAAAACACAAAATACATGAATCATTAAGGAAATAAAATTACCTATTTATTGGTAAATACCTAAAGCTAGGAATGCCTTAAGGCCTCAAGGCTAGTATGAAACCATTCACCCAGAAACTATTTGTAATAAGTATTTTTCACATATTTATGACTTGTATATAGAGGTATCCCCTTAAATGGAAAAATAAATTCAATAATGCTAAATTACTGTGATAGTCATCTTCCCAGGAGCCAGTGACTGCATATGGAACTATGCTCAGTTTTAATTATTGGGAAAGTATAAATCAAAATAACAATCCCAAAATACTGCATACTCACAAAAGTGAGTAAACGGAAGCTATCTGGTCACCACAACAATACAAAATAGTGGGGATGCTCATTGTTGCTAAGGTATGTGGGCACTGGTATACCATAACCTACTAGTCATGTCTTACTTGGTAAGTCTAATCTTAAATGATGTTCACCAGCTGTCCTAGAGTTTCTGTTGCTGTAATTAAATATACCATGACCAAAGCAACTTGGAGAGGAAAGGGTTCATTTCAGCTTACACTTTCAGGTAATAGTCCATGACTAAGGGAAGTCAGGACAGGAACTCAAGCAAGGCAGGAAACATGAAGCAGGAACTGATGCAGAGGCCATGGAGTAGTTTTGCTTACTTGTTTGTTCTACATGGCTTTCTCAACTTGCTTTCTTTCCTTTCTGTTTTTTCTTAACTTTTATTCTTCTCTCATACATTACACTCAGAATGCAGTTTCACTTCCTTCTATTCCTCCCAGTTTCCCCCCTCCCTCCCCCCAAAAAACCCTCCTCTGTTTTTGTAGTGGGGTAGAGAGCAGACCTCTTGGGGGCTATCCACTAAGCATGAATATACATGTATGATCACAAATATACACTTTGTCATAATCCCAAACTACAAGCATCTCAAGTGTCCACTAGCAATAAATGCCCACTAGCAATAAAATGAACAGAGTATGAAATATTTATCAAATGTACTACCTAAAATGGCAATAAGAACTATACACCTACATGTAGCAGGATAGATGCTTCAGGCCCAAAAGGGTAGGCATAAGTCTTATGAAGCATTGGATATGATGAAAATTAATGAAGCATTGGATATGATGTAAACTAACGGTTGTTGCCAGAAGTAGAATTGTGGTCACCTGGGGAGGCAACTTCCTGGAAAGGGAAGAGTGAGGGAACAGAGCTCTGAGAACCAGCAATATTCTTACTTTTCAATCGGCAAGGTGGTTTCATGATTCCTTCTAAAAAGCTTTCTCAAGTTATCCATTTATGATCTGCATTCTTTTTGGTGCCAAACACTTATGCATGCATGCCAAACGAAGTTTAAAAACTATAAATATTTTTTATAGCCCGCAGACCATACTAAAGGAAAAAAAATAAGAATCCAACTGCCTAAATTGCTTAGATGTGACAAGGTTTCTGTGTAATAGTTGCATTGCTTCTGCAGCCGGTCCATTTTATTATCATGTGACCTTTCTCAACCTAGCTTGCTGACCTGTGCTAAGGTTACTGAATCTTCTCAAGCAGTTTCTTTAAATATGGATTTTACTTCTACATTTTATGGCAACTGTGTTGAACAAAAGAGATGGATTAATTGATACTCTGAAATTCTATGAAAGTGCTAAATCACAGCAAATGAAATCTACATCTTAATCAATTTCATGAGAGAATGCATAAACCCAGAAGGAAACAGCCTGGCAAATTCATCTGCTGTTCTGTACAAATACAATTTTAAAATACCTCCAGTTTTTCTTTTTTTTTTCTTTCATACTATGCCATCTGCGGAATGGCTACTGGAATGGAATTTTAATCTCTAATTGCCAATGTGGGGATTAAAAAGGTTACATTCAAAATGTGCTGGGAGACCAACTAACAATTCAAAAAAGTTAAAAAAAATATCTGCAGGTTGTGCTGGGGTAGATGTTTTCTGGAAATGATAACCTGGCACAAGGTTACACAGTCAGGAAGGAAAGGGGGAAATGCCTTGCTCTGATTGGGTCTGAACTGTCTAGACCTTGTATAAACTCCAGCTGATTTGGGACTGTTGGATCAGGGCAAAAATGGGCAACTTCACTCTTTTTCTTCTTTAGAAATGATTTAAATAGCCAAATTAAAAAAAATGCCATACTTTTAGTTTTGGGCACCTAATACAGATTAAGTTAAATAAATACAAAAAAGAAATTCCCCTTTAGAAATGGTAAATGCTACAGAGGCAGCAGGAAAAATTTATGGACAAATGAAAATCTGATGTTCATATTTCCTAATTAGGCATGTATTTAAAAACATCTCACTGGCATTTTAGTTTTAAGATATTTGATACAGATATTGATGTGACTTATCTTCCTTTGTGAATTTCTTTTTTATTATTCTTTCATTGACCCTTCTGTTCCCACAACACAGTATATTAAAATAAATTTAAAGATTAAAATTTATTTTATGTATTTATTTATTTGGCCAGTATTCCTTGATCTTGGGGATGCTCAGGAGAGACAAATCGCTCATTTTGCAACTGAAATTGGAAGGAATCCATAGAGGAAATCTGGTGGTCCTGCTGAAGCCTGATAAAGAAATTACCCTAGTTACTAGCAAGGGTTAAGGCAGAAGCAAAACAAAACAAAACAAAACAAAACTCTGTGCTTCAAAGTCAAACAAATACAAAACTTCTAATGGTAGAAAGTACCACCAAAATAATCAAGTAAATCGCTCTATATTATTAAGAGCTAATCAAATAAGTTCACCAAGGAGTTTATTGCCAAATGAACCAAATGAAACCATCCTCATCTTGATTGAATCACTCTTGTTAAGGCCCTGCTGTAGCTTACCCATTCACTGGGGTTGACATCAGAACGGAGCACACTGTCAAAACCCGCTGTCATTGTGGAGAGATGAGATATGAGACAGAAGAAACAACAGAAAGATTCTCAGTGCTTTTTGAATGCTTTGGGAGGATTTGACTGGCTTATATCATCCTACAATGCTGAAGTAAAAAGATTTTGGAAAATCCACACCCTTCTGCTCTTCATCAGCCTATTTGGCAGAGTAACAGGAGCCAAGGTGCTGAAGGAGAAAGGCTTTTAAGTAATGGGAGTGATTGGGGTGCCAGGGGCTGTCCTTGAACTTGATGCTCCAGGAGGAAATGAGATATGAGTGATGCGATTTGAAGCGAAGGTGTTTTGGAAAGTCTTATTAGAAGGTCGTGTTTCAAAAGATGCTTCTGGTATGGTTGCCATCATTAGTGGGCGACTGAATTGTGTAAGGAAGTTTGTCTGGTCGACTAAATGGAGAAGAAGAAGAAAAGAGGCAATGTGACCTGCCAGCTAACATGGCGTTTCTGTACTTTTAATGAGCATGGGATCTGTATCCATGTCTGCTATTATATGTTGTATAAGACCAAAAAAAAAAAATAAATCTACCTGTGATTCTAAAATGTCCAAGAGAAAAAGGTCTACTTTTTTCTCTTCGATATTTTATGGGTATGAAACCATGATAACGAATGCATTGATTTCTGAATTTTTAATCATTGTCAGTATGTCTATGATTTGCATTTCTAGCAAGGGGCAGAGTTTCTCCCTAGACCATTTCACTGGGAAAAACACCAAAACCGAAAACAAAACAGAGAAACCCAAACTAACCAAACACACAAACAAAACTCCTAAGAGACTCTAGTGTTCCCTTTTTACTGTCTGAGCATAGAATTTTGTTTTATTGTCCTTTCTCTTGAAGAGTCTTCCACAGTTAGAATGGCTGGCCAATGCTTCTTGACTGCCACTAGGCACTAGAAATGTGTCTGAACTTAATCTGACTATACTGACTGACATCTTTGATGATAGACACCAGAAGGACTGGAGTTATGCATCTTAATCTTTAATTATGCAAATGTTTGCATGTGTTTGTTTCCCTCAAGCAAAATTCGCAACAGGCAGTGGGACTCTCCTCCAGCACTTTGCTCTCAGACAGATAAATTTGAGAACTACTATTTTATGAATAGCACCTGGAGGAGGAACTTTCCTTGCATATGATTGAAACATATCTAAAGATGGGTTTTCTTAAAAGTGCATTTGGTGGTAACTGGGGTCAAAGGAAACTGCTTGGAGAATAGCCACAGAAGAAAATAACTTCTTTGCTGCATATGGAAAACAGTATTTTATAGTCCTCCAACCCTTATTGTTAGGGAAAATCTTAAGAAACCTCTCCATTTACACAAAATAACTCCAATTAAACCAGATTAGACCAAATTAAAAATGCTTGCATTTAATAAATGCAGTGCTCTCATGTGGCTGGGAGCATGGTGGAGTTGGGGAAGAGACAGAGAGTGGAAGCATATGTTAAACCCGAAACCATGGGTTCTTTCTCTGGGAGACTGCCCAAATACCCTGTGGGAGTGGTCCTGACCCTCACCAGGGAGGGGTCAGCACTTGGCCAGCTTTCCCAGGGGTGGAGTCTGGCCCAAGGCAACTCCCAGGCTAGGGGTTGGGGAGATGCTTTCAACTTAATGTTACATTCCAGACTCTTTGGATATAATGTTAGGGAGCTAAGGACTCACTTTCAATCAAACATCCCAGAGTCCTCAGCTCCCTAACATTATATCCAAAGTGTGAGACAAACAGCAAACAGCAAAGAGTGGGGAGGGGACCAGGGTGATCTTGGTGTAGGCAGCAGGGGTCAGGGAAGCATGGCAAACAGCTAATGGGCAAGGATGGGGGAAACCTGAAACCATGTGTTCCTTCTCTGGGTGGCTGCCTAAATACCCTGTGGGAGTGGTCCTTATGCTCACCAGGGAGGGGGTCAGCACTTGACCGGCTTTCCGGGAGGTGAAGTCTGGCCCAAGGCAACTCTCAGGTCGGGGGCTGGGGTAATGCTTCCAACTTAATATTTCACTTATCATTTGCAAAACTTTATTGAATACTTCTCAGTGTTAGACTAGGCATTGGTGATGGGAAGTTGGATCATGCTGGGTTTACCCTTGAGTCACTCCTGAATTTGATGGCTGCTTGATGCCTTGCTTCTTTTTCTGAAAATAGGTGAATGGTACCAGCAGAAAACCTGGAAGTGCAATTGAAAGGGGAGGTAGAATGCCACTGAAAACAGAGGACAGCTCTGCAGTTATGTTTTCTGGTTTCTGTATCAATATTAATGCTTCCCGCATAGACAGCCAGGGATGACCTACAGAAATCTCTGTTGTAATAGGAGCGGCAGGGCTGCGTCCCCAGCACCCCAGCCGCCTGGCTAGCTTATGCCCTGAAATAACAACACACAAACTGTATTCTTTTAAACACTGCTTAGCCCATTAACTCTAGCCCTTACAGGCTAATTCTCATATCCCGATCAACCCATCTCTTGTAATCTGTGTAGCATCAGTCTTACCGGGAAAGATTCTAGCCTACGTCCATCCTGGGTCGGAGCTTCATCGCATGTGTGTCTGCCCATGAGAGGGAAGGATGGCGTCTCTGCTCCAGAGAGCATAGCTGTCGAGTCTGAGCTCACTTCCTCTTCCTCCCAGCATTCTGTTCTGTTTACTCCACCCACCTATGTTTTAACTTATGAGGGCCAAGCAGTTTCTTTATTGCTTAACCAATGAAATCAACAGATTGATATATGACACTCCCACATCAAATCTCAGAACACTAATGGTGTTAGTAACTGAAGTGATGGGTTTCACAGGCCTGGTGAGCTTCAGTGCTGAAGGCAGGGAAAGTCTTATTCAAATCTTTTTCTTTTCCAGTGAAAGATCCATTTTGAACCGTGTTAGTCTTTGACTCATTTTAAAAAGGAACACAATATTGGAAGCATTTGTGAAGTCTCTTCCGGTAGCCCAGTGTCTACGAGACATGAGGCTGTATGTAGAGTGTAAGTTTATTTTCAATAATGTAGATAAATCCCAGTCTTCTAGCAATCAGTAAAGGATCCTAGTGAGCAGTCTTGGTAAAAAAGTATTGCAGTCAGAGAGAAATCAGAAGAGACCCTTCTAAAGACCGCATTCTTTCTCAGGGTTTAAACACTGCATTGTGATAATTTCTGAATGTAGATTCCTGAGCCGGAAGTTAGTGAACTCGATTCTTTGTGTAGTTAAGTCCAATTGACTTTAAGTTTTATGAATACTATTCACTAGAATTGAAATATAGTTATTTTATCCTTGCATTTTGTTTTGTTTAAATAAATCACACAATCTAACTATAGATCTAGAGTTTCCATCCTTTCCCCACTTAGGATACCTTAAATCATCCTGGATTATGTAAGGTGGCAAGCTTGCAGGTATTAAAGTATGCAAAATATTGAATTCTAGCTTTGGAAGGACTGTTCATCACTTTGGTTTCTCTTGCATTTCATTTAACCAAAGTCAGGGAGCCTCGTCTTTCTCTATTCATTATTTAAGATGCTTGGTTTAGAGGTGAATGTTTACTGCCCCTATAGTTACCTTATGATTATTAATAATGCAATCTCCCTCAGTATTTCTATAAACAGCTCTTTTATTGTTACTATTTGTCTAATTTTTTTTAGCTCTCATTTAAATTTTAATTTTGTTGTTTATTGTCCAAAAGATATATTTTGGTCTATACTGCCATGGATGCTTTCAACGTTATCTGTTAATACTCAGCTGAAGAAAGAATAAATTCATACCTGGATCAAGTTTGACAAAGTAAGACTAAAACTGACATGATAATTAACTTTTGCCCAGCAACTGTTTTATTCAGGGGTTTGTAGAAACCCCCTTATGCTCAGGAATCTATACTAGAGATCTGAGTATCCACAGCTACTGAGTTTACCACATTGTGATTTCCAGGTCAGTGGAACACTCTGGGAAACTGGAAAAAATGCAGATTCTCCATTCTTACTCCCAGTCTACACAATCACCAACTTGTATGGAGTTAAAGTTTGAGTGTTTTTGGATTAAGCACTTTTTGCCATGACAATGTGATTGTATCTGCAACTGATCATGAGCCATTCTCTCTCCATAGAACCACACAGAATGGAAGACATAGGACAGACAGTGAAGAGCATCCTGCATATTTATAGTAAAAATGCAACAATTCCCCTCTTATCTTGACTGCTGTGAATGTTTTCTGAAACTTATAATTATAGTAGGCACAGCGGGCCCATCTAAGACAGAACATACCTGGTAACCTGACTTTGAACAACAGATATGAGAAACTTTTAACTTTATCAAAAAGCATTACAATTTACGATTATTTTCCCAATGGGACTTTCTCGGGTTCAAATTAGCTCTGGGAACAGGAGAAGATAAATTGTTGTTTTAAAATATGCCAGTGAAGTGTTGTTTCAGAGAGTGATAAGGTATGATGCCATCAGCATGCAGTGAGCAAACCCAGATAAATGATTCGCAGCTTCCCAAAAAAGGTGAGGGGAGAGGGAATACTGACTAGTGGGAGACTGACCTTGAATTCTATCTCTTATTTTCAAAGGGATTTCTGTTTTCCATTCCACGCGATGACTGTGCTCTGCACCCCAGCGAACCCTTTAAAAAGAATATCAATAACGATGCTTTGCATTGCATCCCTAAGCCACAGTGAAGCTGCTATCCTGCTATCTCTCACCTTTCCAACTCGTCCAACCATGCCCCGCATCAGCAACAAAACTAAAGAAGCTGATACAAATCAAAGAGACAATTAAATGGAAGAAGTTTCTTTTCCCTCTCCTCCTTATAAGATGTTTTAGACATAGTGAAAATGATTTCTTGAGTGCTATGGTAAAGCAAGATATCGCCTTTACGATTCTCTGCTCCAAATCCTCGACTGTTACCCACAAATGAAGAGGTATGTTGATTCTTGTCTCTCGAAAGCATACATGAGAAAAAAAGAGACTTTAAAATAAAATGCCCTTGAAATAGAAGGATGGATGATAAATTACCACATATACTACACATAATGTGTTTAAAATAAACCCAATCGAAAGATCTACTTTGCAATATGCTAGCTTATTTTACTAGGAGACAATAACATACTAATTTGAAGAATGATAGTGTTGGCCACACAAATTAAAACATAAGCATATATATATATATAGTTATATTCACAGTTTTATATGATTATTGATTATATTATATTGATTATATGACTATATAATAATTGAATTATCTCTCCCAAGTTTAGCTTAAGAGTAATTTATTTAAGTAAATGCGGGATGTTAGAATGATTAACCCCTTTTGTGGATAATTTTTCCAAATCTCAGATTGGTCCCCAAGTCAATCACTGTTTTCAATCAGCAGCTGTTTTTTTTTTCAAGATTTAAATCCAATATTCAAATCTCTAATATTAGGACTATATCATGTGTGTGGAGATAAAAGGATTTGAAGGTACTATCAGGTGAGAACATTATTTAAATATATTAAGTCATGCTATAGTAGCCAGTAAAAAAAAAAAATCAAGTCCAAGTCTGCTAACTCCAAATATTATGTTCTTCCTATACCATCGCACTACACCAGGATTTTTGTTATTTAGAAAAGGCATTCTCTGTACTTATGGCTATGTTGACTTTTCCCTATTTTGTTAGCCTACTGCTTTAAAATGAGTTTGTCAGACTCATTATGAAATCATGGAAGAAATTACAGGCACGTGTGTGTGTCACGTGTGTGCACGCGCGTGTGTGTGTATGTGTGTGTGTGTGTGTGCTGGGGATTGAACCTTAGGTCTTTCCACATATTAGGCAAATATTAAACCTCTGAATGTATTCTTAAGCAATAAATTGTTCTAGAGGTTACATTTGCTATTTATTAGTAACCTATAAATATTTGCAAAGTATACATGGTTCATTGACTTTTAAATGATTTTTCTTAGTTTGTTTTGGGTTGCTTTGAAAAGATTTTATTAAAATGAAGTTAAAAGACAAAAAGAGACTTATTTCTCTAAGAGTACGTAGGAGATTAAGTAGGCCAGGATTTGGTATAAACTAATTCTATATGTGTTATGCTCTTCCTCCTGCTTAATAAACAGGTTCTCACGGCAACCTGCTATGAGGAAATGAGGGATTCTCTTTGATATCATCTAAGAATACTTATGTCATTTGTGAAGATTGCACTCCCATTGCCTCATCGCTTCTCAGAGGTCCCGCCTATGACTGTAGATATCAATATGCGAATTCGGGATGATATAAACACTCAGACTGTGGCAAGATACAACGTGATTGTTCTTACTTTCTCTTCTGATGGGTTGAAAAGAGAAGCAATACTTAAAGACATCTCCGTATATTTCCATTTTTCTTTCTTCAAATAGCCCCAGGCCCTGAGAACTGAAGAACTTTTACTGAGCTCCGTATATTTTGTTAATTCAAAACTGCACTTCTGTGAGAGTCAGGTCTCCCGAGCCTTTGAGATTCAGCCTGCCAGCATTTCAATATGGGTGGAAGGTGAACGATGAATATTTATTTAACACTAATGACCCCTACTCAGGACTTTGTCAGATGTGATTTCTTCTGCTTCATTCTATACCCTGTCATTTCTACAACTTTTAACTACACAAATGACACTGAAAATTAGAACCCTTTTTAATTGAAATTATTGTTCCTTACCTTACGATGGGAATTACTGAAAGCTATCTCTAACCTCTGTGCCACCTATTGTATGATTTCTTATTTTATTTCTTGTAGAGGACAGGAGTGGCAAGTTTACTTTTGATTTCACTTGTCCTTTTGTAGATCTAATATTGATATTTAAAACATACAGCTAGTTAATATTTATTACTTTGCTTTTAAAATAATAGTGGTAAAATGAAATTCATGTCAATCAAAATTTATAAAATATCATTAACCATTATAAACACTCTAAGGTGCTGGATGTAATAGTACATACATTTAATTTATCCGGTATACAGGAGGCAGAGGCAGGCAAATCTGAGTTCTCGGACAACTTGGTCTATAGACTGAGTTCCAGGACAGCCAAGGCTACACAGAGAAACTTTGTCTTCATAAATGAATGAATGAATGAATAAATAAATAAATATCTTAGGGTATGTACTAGGGAAAAATGAGAAAAGTGTGTGCATATTTTTGTGATGGTAGAGGGATCTAAAAATAATTGCATACACATACGCATACCTGTTGTTGAAAATCAAAGAGAGATTTCAGGACAACAAAACTAGGTTCCCTCTATTTGATTTTTAGATTTTCCTGTAATTATCAACTCAAAGTATCCAAGTTTGCCTAACAGTAATTATTAATTGCAATACATAAGAAAGACATTATAAAAAACAATATGATAAACTGAATGAAGCCAGTTTTCTGACCGGGTAATCCTGTCCATACAATTTGGAAACAAAGAGAGCAAAAATGACCACAAATTCACTATATTAATCTTTGAGTTGTTTATGCAAGATCAGATGCCATGGGTAGATAAGAAATTGTTCCTTTCTTCCAAAGCAGGCAGCATGTTGCTTTGGCTTCCCATTATCCAGTCATCTATCTTCGGCTGACTGTATCCCCATTCTCTTCTGAGCTAGCACCATTTTCCTTTCAGTTTCCAGGGGCCTTGGCTTGATTCCTTTCTCGTGATGAGTTATATGGCTTGCCATAGCTGGCCAGCATCTCGCTTCCTTGGGCAACAGTGATGATATGTGGGTAAGGTCCTGGCCTATTCAGAACGAGTGATGAAGCGAGATCATTCCAGAGACCCTGGAAAGATATGTCTGTGGAATTATGGTTTGGAAAAGTTTTGAAAGTAATGTGGTGTTTTGAATACAAAAGAGTTTCATAAAACAAAGATGGCCTGTGGAGAGAGCAGATCCGGTTTGCACAGTGTCATATCAAAACCTATCTGAAGAAGTTCCGTGGTTGCAGTCTTGCTACTCATAAGCGCCAATAAGTTGCTTTTTGGCATAAGATCATTGAATTTGAGATTTCTCTCAACTGGAGCTGAGATCACATTTACTGTGCCAGTGTGAAGAGGCCCACGAAGAGTAGGCAACTCAAAGCTCTTCATGTTGAGGAAGAAGTTGGGTCTGACATGGGAGATAATGCTACATCAAATGCACAAGTGCTGGGCTTGGCAATGATGTTGACATTTCTCATGGAAGAAAAAGAGAAAATGGAGTCTTTGCAAGTGCACATCAACAATAAGGAAGCAACAGGCAAAACCCAGCTTCATTGTCTATGTCCTATGCTCTCAACCCTACATTGCTCTAAATTGCCTGTTTACAAATTCTGCCAATCAGTTGTGCTGTTATTGGATGGGGAGCCATCTTTTAAAAGGTGAGATGTTATAGTAACAATTCCATTATGAGTGGAGAATATCAACTGTAGCAGGAGGATGACAGTGATTAGAAATAACCTCCTGTTTCAGGCAGGAGCTCTGCTATGGGTAAACAATGTAATAGAAAGTGATGACCATATTCTAGGGTTAAGTTGAATCTGTTAAAAATGAAGAAATGATAAACTGGAAAAAAAGTAAGTGGTTTGAGTTTCTGGACCAGCATTTAAGGAGCTTATTTCCACAATCCTAATAACGAGTAAAAATCTCAATGAAATAAAAAAAAAGCGTATTCTTAAATATATAAAACATCTAGGTTATAGGACAAAGCCTTGCATCCTAAACTAGAATAACAGACAGAGGCATCCACTTACTCAAAGCAAGAATCGATGGGCCGAAACATCTGGCAATCACTGATGGGAAAGGAAGCCCAGGACGGATACAAGAACTGCCAGGGTCCCAGTCATAGACTGCCCACCCATTCTATTAATTATGACTTCAGTGGCTCAACCAGCGCCTCAGAGTCAAATCGCTGTTTGCTTCTGGAAGGTAGTAGAGATGAGGGGTCCCTTTAAAAGTTCCAGAGCATTTGCCCTCAGGAAAAACTACTATTTTAGATAAGTCTGTACTGTTGGAGGCTCTCATCAATGCCCAAGAACAAAGCCTATCTCTCTTAATAGGAGAGAAACAGCAATTCTAACTCTTACATATTCTCATGGCAGGGGCAGAGAAAATACCTAATTCCTCCTACCTGCAGCCATCCTGTCCTGCCTAAGGCAAAATGACCGAGGAGCATTGTCCAGGGGTGTAGAGTCACTAAAGGACAGATAAAACATACAGAAAATAATTCTGTGACAGTAATGGTATCATGTGCCTTTGGGAAAATTCAAATTGAAGCAACAAAAGGGATATCACTATCTATCCATTGGAATAATCAACATCTAGAACATCAAAAACAGTGAAATACGGAACTTGTGAGTTCAGAAACTCATTGTTGGTAAGGGTGAAAAGCAGTACCAAAGATAAAAGATGGTTTGATGGTTCTTTATAAAGCTAAGGATGATAATATCTTATGGCATCACAATCAGACTCCTTAGTATTTACTTATGGAATTGGAAACGTATGCCCACCAAAGGTCTGCATACAGAGGGGCATAATAGCTGTATTCACAATTGTCTAAATGTATAAACAACAATTGTAGTCACTTAAAGTGAGTCCAATTACAATGCATTGTGGAAAAGGCAAAACTGTGGTGATAATGAAGATCAAGCCTTAACTCAGTAGGGGTTCAGGAAGAGTGAGGAAGTGGAAATATTCTGCACTCTGTTCTGAGGACTTGAATAAAGTTATCCATTTGTCAAACTTGTGGATATGAATACCACAATGGGAAAACCGTAATGCCAAGTGTGCACTTTAGTAAGTAACAGTGTTTAGATATTGATTCATTGATTGTAACAAGAGCAACACAGTAATTGAAAACAGTAATAATAGGTGAAACCAGATAGGGAAAAAAGATTTATGGGAAAGCTTTTGCTCATTTCTTTCTGAAAACATAGAATTGTTCCCTAACACGTATGCTAATTTAGCAGGTGAGAAACAAAGCCCAATTTACAATGCAAATACTAATGTGTCATCTTAACTAAGTGAGCAAAAGCTAGCAACAGCAATGGGATTGTAATGTGGTAATGTGCTTGCTGTGGTGTCATGATGGTATGCTTTGATTATACAAGGGATGTTCTTACCCAAGTACTTAGCATGGATCTCCAGGCATCTGGAATCAAACCATACCTTCTTTGAAGGACTACTTAATCAGCTATCCTCAAATGTATGTGTGTCACTGATAAAGTCATAAGAATAGAATTCATTTAAAGATTAATGAGTGATATGCTATACAAGTGTAATTCATGGTCTTGACAGCTCTCTTGTTTTCAAAAAGTTTATAAGGGACCATTGATGTTCAATTAAAAACATAAAATATGAATTATTAGTTTATACAGTAAACTATTTTTTATCAAAGTTCATTTTCTAAAATTTATTAGATTTTTTTTTTTTAAAAAATACCAATCCAAGTTCCCACTCCTCCTCTCCCATTCCCTCCACACACCCTCCCACCTCACCATCCTCCAATCCTCAGAGAGAGTAAGGCACATTTTTTGTGGAAGGTCCAAGGACCTTTCTACTAAATTTAGGCTGAGCAAGGTATGCATTCAAAGAGAATAAGTTCCCCAAGTACATACAGTAAGGATAAATCCTGGTGCCAATTCCAGTGGCTCCTCAGTCTTCCCCAACCATGCAACTGTCATGTACATTCGGAGGAACTAGTTTGGTCCTATGCTTGTTCTTTCCTGGTCCAGTTGGAGATGGTGAGCTCCCATTAGCTTAGGCAGAATATTTCAGTAGGTGAACCCATCATGATCTCTTTGCTCATATTCTCATTTTTCCCATTCTTCAACTGGACTTTGGCAGCTCAGTCCAGTGCTCTGATGTGGGTCTCTGCCTTCGTTTCCATCAGTTGCTAGATGAAGGTTCTATGGTGATATTTAAGATATTCATCAGTTTGACTACAGGGCAAATCAAGATCATGCCCCCCCCCCCGCACCCCTCTCCTCTATTGCTTAGGGTGTTAGCTGGGGTCATCCTTGTGGTTTCCTGGAAATTTCTCTAGAGCCAGGTTTCTGCTAACCCTATAATGGCTCCCTCAGCCAAGATATCTCTTTCCTTGCTCTCATCTCTGTCCTTCCTCCATCTTGACTAGCCCATTCCCTCAAGTTCTCCTAAACCCTCCCCTTTTCTCCTTCTCTTCCTCTTCCACCCCTCTTCCCCCTATCCCCTGCTCCCAATTTTGTCAGGCAATCTTGTCTGCTTCCAATTTCTAGGTGGATCTATATATGTTTTCTTTGCATTCACCTTATTATTTAGCTTCTCTAGGATTATGAACCATAGGCTCAATGTCTTTTGTTTATAGCTAGCATCCACTTATGCATGAGTACATACCACATTCATCTTTTTGGGTCTGGGTTACCTCACTCAGGATAGTGCTTTCTAATTCTATACATTTGCATGAAAAATTCAAGATGTCATTGTCCCCCCCCCCCCGCTGAGTAGTACTCTAATGTGTAAATGTGCCACATTTTCTTTACCCATTCTTCAGTTGAGGGGTATCTAGGTTGTTTCCAGGTTCTGGCTATTACAAATAATGCTACTATGAACATAGTTGAACAAATGCTTTTGTGGTATGATTTAGCATCTTCTTTTGGGTACCAAGAGTGGTATTGCTGGATCCTGATGTAGATTGATTCCTAATTTTATGAGAAACTGCCATACTTATTTCCAAAGTGGTTGCACAAGTTTGCATTCCCACCAGCAATAAATGAGTTTCCCTTTACTTCACATCCTCTCCAGCATAAGCTATCATGGGTGTTTTTGATCTTAGCCATTCTGATAGGTGTAAGATGGCATCTCAGAATTGTTTTGATTTGCATTTCCCTGATGGCTAAGGATGTTTGAACATTTCCTTAAGTATCTTTTGGCCATTTGAGATTCTTCTGTTGAGAATTTTCTGTTTAGTTCTGTACCCCGTTTTTAATTTGGTTATTTATAATTTTAATGTCTAATTTCTTTAGTTCTTTATATATTTTGGAAATCAGTCCTTTGTCTGATGTGGGGTTGGTGAAGATCTTTCCCCATTCTAGGCTGCCTTTTTGTCTTACTGACTGTGTCCTTTGCTTTACAGAAGCTTCTCAGTTTCAGGAGGTCCCATTTATTAATTGTTTCTCTCAGTGTCTGTGCTACTGGGGTTATATTTAGGAAGTGGTCTCCTGTGCCCATGCATTGAAGACTACTTCCCACTTTCTCTTCTATCAGGTTCAGTGTGCTTGTATTTATGTTAAATTGTTTAATCCATATGGACTTGAGTTTTGTGTACGTCTTTAACTATGGAAGTGAGACCTTGTAATATAAAACTCACACACTACCCATTGAAACAGGCACCGATGCTATGCTCTGAGAGACAATATTGCATATTTCCTAAAAGTTTTATCTATCATCTATCTATCTATCTATCTATCTATCTATCTATCTATCTATCTATCTATCTATCATCTATCTATCTATCTATCTATCTATCATCTATCTATCTATCTATCTATCTATCTATCTATCTATCTATCTATCATCTATCTATCTATCTATCTATCTATCTATCTATCTATCTATCTATCTATCTACACACACACTCAGACAAGGATCATTAGAACAAGTTAGATAAATGATTTCTAGCTGTCCAGTATATGATGGAAGCAAACAAACAGGAACAAACTAACTTTTCGTGGTGTGACTTAGTATTTCTTAAGATTCCTGAGTGTCTATTGTTCTAACCAGTCAGAGCAAACTATCTTTTTACTTGCATTGACTCTCTCAAGTTTAGGCTTATGATCCAATTTAAATAACACTGAGTTTTGGAGGACATGGGAGAAAAACATCTACCCTTTATGTATTTCTAGCTGAAAAAAGACTTTTAGGGCTCTTTATATTTGTGTATGTATGTGTGTGAGAGAGAGAGAAAGAGAGAGGGACACACACAGACACACACACACACACACACACACACACACACATACACACACACACAGAGCTGGTTAAGGAACCACCTTTAGGAAGATGGGTTCATAGTAAGATAATGCTTTTTTTTCCTTCCTGGAATTCCTGCCTGCTTTGTGGAGTTCCTGCCAGTGACAGTGTGACGTAGCTGGGTTTGCCTGCTTTACTGAATTCTGACTCAGAAAAACTTAACTTTTCTTTTACTTCTTTCTTTTCTTTTTTTTTCCTTTTCAGTTCTGACTAGAGCCTAGGTATGCTTTTAAGCTTTTTAAACTAAGGCTTTAAAAGGATGCCTTACTCTGCTTCTAATACAGTCTCACGAAATCCCTTACACATGGTTTGCCATCATGTGGCTTGCCTCCGTGCCAGCGTATCTTCTGCATTCTCCTTTTCTAGGCAGCTGCAAGATGTACAGATTTTCTGCCCTTGGGTTTTCCTTTTAAGATCTAATAAGTTGTTTCGAGTTTCCCTTTGGGTTGAGTTTTTGTCTTAGAACTTCTGTTTGTGTCTGTTCTTAAATTCATTTATCAGGAGACTTATAACCCCAAGACAGAACTACAGTTCTCCTAATATCGTATGATAGCTTCACTGAGGTGCCCCCAAGATGTTGGCAATACTTCTTTCTTAATTTTCATTCTTCAATTGACAGAGAATCCAGTCCTGGAACCCTAGAAACTCCCATGTAAATACAAAGCCATACATGTAAGTCTATAATGTCAGCACTGTGAGGAAAGGGGACAGGAGGATCACTGTTGTTTCTTGCTGCTGGACCAGCTTTAAGTTCAAAGACAGATGAATTATCAAAGGACTATGGTGAAGTGTGATGGAGCAGTACACTGGTTACCCTCTTCTAGCCTCAACAGTTATGGAGACATATCTAGATAAGAGTCTAATTCTATTGGTAATTGAAATTCTGAATTTTTAAGTGATTTACTAAAGGGTTTTTAAAAACAGTTATTTTTATGTATATGTGTATTTTGCCTGCATGTATATCTGTTTGCCACAGGTATTAAGTGCCCAAGAAGGCATCAAATATCCTGTAACTCGCGTTATATATAGTTGTTTGCTTCCATATGTGTGCTGGACACTGAACTCTGGTCCTCTGCAGAAGCAATAAATTCTCTGTGAGTCATCTCTTCAGCCTTGGAAGGTACTTAAGGTTGCTACAGTTTTAAAGGATTTTGTCTTCTTTAAAATTTCTATGTTGAAATGTCAATCACTAGGTGAAATGGTTCTGAAGATGAGGTCTAAAGGGAGGTGTTTAGTTGTGAGTGCCTAGTCTTCATGGAGAGACTGATGTAGCTACTCAGAAGGCTTGCCAGACTGCTTTATCTTTGTCTTTACTGCTGTGTTATGGACACAGCATTCCTTTGTTCCAAAGAATAGAATCCCCAGCACATTCTTAGAAGTCCACAGGTCAGGCACAACCTGCTGGTGCCTTTATTTTGGTCACTCCTTCCCCCAAACTCTTGAAAGAATAAACCCCATTCTTTATGAATTACTCAACCTGTGGTATGAAACTGGGGCTTGGTCAGAAACAGTGAATTTTAATATTTATTTGAGTCTGTGTTTTTGAAGCCTGCTTTGTTTGTATCTTTACTCTAAATCAGTTTTGAGTTGTATTGTCTACACTGGTAACAGAAATCTTTTAAATAAAATGATACTGTTAGTCATGTATGTTTCAGACGGGTGAATAAAAAGAATATGTAGGCATTCCCTATAACAAAAGTTTAGACTCATTATTTGCATTTATAGGCAGAAATAAAATTGTCATTAGATGTAGTTTTCAATTGGCACTATCATTTGATGTGGCTTTTTGGGTTGTTTTAATGACTGTTTTCTGCAAGGATGTTTTTATTCAACTGTTTAACTGGATGCAGCATTGAAAGGAGTCGATTGCATTCCCAGATGCTCTTTTGTTTGTGTGACAGATATCCCCATGCTTGTCCACATCACAGTGATTTCCTCCTCTATTCCCCACTGAGTCACCTTCAGACTTGTAGGGCAGCACTCGAAATTGTAATTCTCATTGTAAACGGATAAAAGAAATGGCTACAGTGAAAGCGAGATAAAAATAAGAAATTTTTTTATACGTGCAGATGGAAATCATGATCTGTAGCACTGAGAATTTATTTCTTAATAGTTTCAAATGTTTTAAGTAGGCTGATAGCGTGAGTATCAAATACAGAAAATATTAGCTATTAAGGAACTTATACCTATTGATCACCCTTAAGCTCAAGTTTTCATTTTTACCAAAGTGTAACACTGGAGTATGAAAAATAAAATTAGGGACTAAAAAGATGGCTCCATCAGTAAAGCACTTAAGTAAGATGCAAACATGGCGACTTGAGTGTGAGTCACCAGCCCTGGTCTAAAAGAGTGTGGCGACATATACCCATAATCCTAGGTCACTGGGATTCACTGGCTGGTCTGTGAGTGACAGATTCAGCAAAGACCTTACCTCAGAAAGGAAGTTAGAGAGTGACAGAGGAGACATCTGATGTCTACTTCTCATACACATATGCATGTGTGCCTGCACGCACGCGCGTGCGCACACACACACACACACGTCAGCATTTCAGTGCACATGTGAACACACATGCATGCACACACCTACACTCACACAAATACACTTAAATAACGTATAACTTGGAATTAGCGATCTTTTAAAACTTGGTTACTTGTAATACTACTTTTGGAATTCCACAATGTTTGGCTTTTCCTAAGTGACTTACATTTTGAGCATTATGGATAAACGGTATGATGAGTGGTGACTATCATATGTTTCAACTCCAATTCTTGGTCTTTGTTGAAAAGACCATGAGTTCCCACAAATGTTATTAAGGATCTTGAGATGATATACTCTATGCATTTACTACCTCCTAAATCCAGTGAAAAATACCTCCATGAAGGACCTTAAGGAAAGAAAGGTCATTTGGATAGAGACAGAGTGGATATTCGATAGAGCTCCAAGGGTTGGCTGTGATTCTGAGAATCTGGATGATACACCCCTTTCACAAACTTTGGAGAGAAAATTTTTCTTTTGGCAATTCGGTTTTGGACTTTAGGGTTTGAAATCTGCGAAGGAATAAATCTCCTTTGTTTCAAACTACTAGCTTGTCAATATGTTCAGCAGTCACAGAAACTAAGACAAATGCTAAACACTGACCACACTGACATTTAATGCACCAAATACTGATGTTATAGATGCCAATAGTGTAATTATCCATTGGAAGTCTGTATTCGTACAGAACTTGGAAACTGGTTACAGTTTATCTTGTATATTTTTAATGGAATACTCTCCTATCCTCAAGGTATGGCATTAAAATATTGTTACTTAGCAGCTAGTCGTCTTGGGGAATCTGTTTTTGAGGATCTTTGAGATAGGAGTAGGAGTAAGAATGTGTTTGTTCATAAATCTTAGAAGGTTTTGAATAGTATGCGTAATTCAGAAACTTTTAAGGTTTGCTTAGAATCAAATTTAAATTCCTTTCCTTAGCCTAAAAGTCCTTACCATGTCTAGTCCCTTATTCTTCTTTGTTGCATGTCACAAATTAGGTTTTGTGACAGAGCTAAATCTTCAGCCTGTCCCCATTTGTTTTGGTAATTTTTGATACTGAATTTCATTATATAGCATAGGATGTTCTTAAATTTGTGGTTCTTAAACTTTCCTTCACTATCCCGAATAGCTGGGATTATAGGTATTTGTCACCATGTCTGGCTGGTTTCTTTGTAATTATTAGCGTCTCTCTTTCTGCTTTTCGTTGTCAGCATGTGGTTTAAATCTTATGATGTCTCTATAGCAGATTAAATCAGTTAGGCTTCATTGCCTATGTCTCTTTGACAGGTTAAATGACTATGTAAATATGAAATGTGTATCATACCCTTTGGCTAAATCAGTGGTTCTCAACCTTCCTAATTTGCGACCTTTTAATACGGTTTCTCATGTTGTAGTAATCCCCAACCATAGAAGCATTTTGTTACTTCTTCATAACTGTAATTTTCTACTCTTATGGATTGTAAATGTAATATAAGTATTTGATATGAAGATTATCTGATATATGATCCACAGGATGAAAACTACTTGGGTAAATATAGACAAATATACACTTAGGACATTTTTCAATTTACAGGAAAATCCAAAACCGAGTTTGGATAGTTGTAGTTCAAAATGAGGATATCCTTCCTTCCTCCTAGATGCTAGGTCTGTCACTGTTCTCACATGGATTTCTCTTGGTAATACACATTGAGGGACAGAGTTAATCTAAACCTCAAGATATGACCTAAACATGGTGGTGGACTTCAAAAAAATCTCCCTCTTCTAATATTGTTAGGAAGCTGTGTATTTGGTGTATGAACTTTGAGAGGACAGAAGCAGTGAGCCTATGGTAAGACACCTGAAACATAGTGGAACAGAGAAATATAGTTAGCAGAGATCATTCTGATACCAGTGAATTTAATAGTGTCTGTATAACTCTATTGGCCTTTCACTTATTTCTCTCCCCCCAACCTGTTATTTTTTATTCTTGCTTTGTTTCATTTTGGCAGAAGTAAATATCAAACCTAGGGCCTCTTGCACAATAGGTATATACTATGCCACTGAACTACACTCTCATCTCCCAATTGTAGGTAGAGATAGTGATTTAGTTTCTTGGCCAATCAGATCTGAATAACCACACAAAACTATATTAATTACAACACTGTTTGGCCTATTAGCTCAAACTGTTATTAACTAGCTCTTACATCTTAAGCTAACCCATTTCTATTAATCTGTGTATTGCCATGAGGCTGTGGCTTACTGGTAAGGTTGTAGCACCCTTTTCCCTTGGCAGCTACATGACCTCTCTCTGACTCCGCCTCCTTTCTCCCTGCATTCAGTTTAGTTTTCCCACCTAGCTCTATTCTGCCCTGTCATAGTCCAAAGCATCTTCCTTATTAATCAATGGTAATAAGAAATATTCACAGTGTACAGAGGGGAATCCCACATCACCCAATGTATATTAAAACCAGTCCCTCTTTACTCTGTGTGTGTTAGTTTGTAGTGGGAAAACTTGCCAATAGAGATAAAAATTCCAGGTTTCTCATGCTCTATGATTCATGTATATGATATCTTCAGTCATATGGTCTATATATACACACTCATAATACCCTCCATGAAATTATAGATGGTAACTAAGAGCAATAGAAATAGCCTGCAATGTTTGAATATCTATGGGATCTCACTGGACATTGGTTACATCCCTGGTACTATGTCTCCCTCTCTTCATTTTCTTGCTCACTCCTCTTCTTCTTCTATTAGTCTCCAGAGTCTAGTATGGGTATTTTCTTCTTGTAGGGTAATTCTTTGTGTGTATAAATATGTGTGTATAACAGTGTGTAAAGCAAGCCTCTACAACAGTAGATTTCCATATATATTTTTGAAAGGACTTTGGTCTTATTTATCCCTTCCAGAACTCTATTCTCTACCTTACCCTCTACTACTCTATGGTGAATTAGCCTTTCCTGCTTCATTTTTCCCTTAACCCTTAATAGAAGTGTATTCTATCTCCCCTCTCTTGAAAGTTCCCCTCTATGATCAATCAGCAATTTCATGACCTCTATAGATATTCCAAATGAAAGACACATTCCTGAAGATACCAAGATAATATCCACAGATAAATAAAGTAAAGACATTTATCTTTCTGGGCCCGTGTTACTATGTGTATTTCCAGAAGTAAAACATATCATAACTAGCTATGAACCCAGTTGTAGTAATGGCTGTCCAGGCGGGAAATGCCAACTAGTGGAATAGTGGCAAATACATTATTGAAGTAGTTAATGACTTTTTGGATTAGATTTATGTCACAGTCCCAAGATGAAACTTATATCTAACACCATTATTAGACTAAGAGTCTATAGCTAGAGAGATCATAGGTTCTAAAGCAGAACTGAATAAATGAACATAATATTAAATTGGTTATTAAAGATTTACTATTGTGCCCATAGACAAATACATCTTTTAACCCTCATCTACAAAGCTTCTATTTTAGGAGATGTTGATTTTTACAGTGACCTATGCTGGCTAAGGATCAGAGAAAGAGATTCTGCAGAAAGTTCATCCCTAAAGGGAACATATCTACTGAACCTTCTCTGACCCCAAGGCTCAGCAATTTATTGTGAAAGAGGGGACAGAAAAGGTTGAATAGCTAAAGGAAACCATGTCTTCTGGACACAGCAGGGCAGATGCACATATTAACTCACAATAATTGTTGCAACATGCACAAAATATCTGTAAGTTTAAGCCAAACCACATCTCAACAAGGAGCAATGATTTGGGCACACAATGCCATCCCTAGTCATGGAGCTACTGGCAATAGTAAATGACTATGACTGGCAATCTTGTCTACTTCCCCTACCCAGGAGGATAGCTAAATGTTTTTCTTTGGGTTCACCTTCTTATTTAGCTTCTTTAGGATATCAAATTATAGACTCACTGACCTTTATTTGTGGCTCGAAACCAATTATGAGTGAGTACATCCCATGTTCATCTTTTTGGGTCTGGGTTACCTCACTCGGGATAGTAATTGACTATGAGTGAAAGAGGAATTTCTTTCTAAGAGTGAAGCCTCTGGTAAGCTGAACACCCTTAGTAAAGAACACATATTCAAGAGTATTTGGGTAGCATGAACTAGTCAAGAAGAAATTTTTTTAAAAAGGAGAAAATGTTGTGGTGTAGAAAGGCATTCTGTATATGTGTTGCTTTTATTGGTCAATGAATAAAGCTGTTTCAGCAACTGGCTTAACAGAATAGAACAAGGTGGAAATTCCAAGAAGATAGAGGAAGAAAGAAGGTGGGGTCAGGGGGAAACCAGGTAGCCGCCATAGGAGATAGATGCCAGACACTGGACAGAATCTTGTTGGTAGGCCACAACCATAAGGTGATACACAGATGAATAGAAATGGATTAATGTAAGATGTAAGAGTTAGCTAGAAATATACTTAAGCTATTGGCTAAACAGTATTGCAATTAATATAGTCTCTGTGAGTTTAATTTGGGCCTGGCAAGCTGGGAATGAATGAGCTGTCTCTGCCAACAAATTGACACACCAACATGGGCTATGTCCACATAAAAACCTGACAAAGCTTTAAAAGGAATTCTAGACACAAAGGAACAGAATTAAGCATTGACTTCTTGGTATCTACCATTTTTTAAAAGATGGGCCTGTTTGCTGGCAGCAATCAGGGGTGCCACAGCTCCTTTAAGAGAGGTCTTTCTGATTCAACATTAGCAGAAACAACAACAACAAAAACCACATGACTTCTTTAAGAAAGGGCAGCTTCCTGGTTTGCCAGCAAAAGCAACTATGACTCTTTCAGGAGGTCCTGCTACCAAGCACTTGAATGGGGTTTGTGGGCTTGGGTGCTTGTATGTGGGTTTGGGGTTAGGAGGAAAGTAGCTGAGAGCATGCCTGCAGTTTAGAACCCCAGCCTGGGCAAACAGCCAGATCGAGTCTGGAAGATGTGCACAGGCAGGAGAGCATGGTGGATTCCTGCCACCATATACAGAGATATTTCCAGGCTGTGTAGTGTGCTACATGGCAGATTTAGCTTTTACTCAGCTAAAAAGGGTTTATATTCCCAGAATGTAAGTGGTAAGGACGGCTCCCACCCAGCAGTCTCAGAGGCTGAGAACATGCCTCTGCCATGTTAGACTGGGCAGAGCAAGCAGGCAGGGGCAAGTTGATCCTAGCCATGCCTGCTTAGCATTAAATAGAAAGTGCTCCTGGTCAGAAAATAATTACAGATACGCAATAAAGACTAATTCAGATGGAAAAGACATCTAAAAGGGTCACAGGGTTGAATAAATGTACATAAGCTTGGAAGAAGAAGTAGTTATAAAAAGAAGTATATGGTTTGAAAAAAAACAGTAAAGTCTTTAAAGAGACAGAGTACAGACAGTCATAGATTAAAGGAGTAAAGATAATAAATATTAAACTTGTAAAATGATGTAGTGGAGTAAGAAAAATTAACCACATAAAGATGGAATATACACAGAGAGTCTGGATTATTTGTATTATTATATTTTCTTCATTTTTTTACTGTGAATGAGCTAAGTGCAAAGAAACATTTCATTGTATGGGCTGCTAGACTACTCCCCTTTTCCTACTCCCCTTTTCTTCTTTTAAGGCAGAGTCTTTGTATGTTCCTAGGATGGTATGGATCTGAGAGTCACCTTACATGTGCCTCTTGAGTACTGACATCACATGTAACCTAACCTTTACTGATTGGATGAAAGTTATGCTTAGAAAGAAACAAAAAAGATCCTAAGCAGCTGCCTTGGTATACCGGAACAAAGGTTTTGTTTTAGAAAACCACATTATTGCTTTATTGTTTGTTTCTTTTAAAATAGTTCTTTAAAAAAATATTGGCTGTAATTTTCTACCCTATATGTCAAACAATACATCAATCTCAGTGTTTATTGTTAATGTTTTTCTTTATTAATTTTCATGATCTGCATTGCTCTGAAATTATTTTCAAATTTTATTATTTTTATTTTTACTATGGATATCCCGGTATACTAAGTGCTCAAGGAATAAATGAAAATGAACTAACAAATTGGATGTGTCAGAATTTACTTTCACTGTCTTGAGATGGCTGTCAACAGTTGTAGGCCAGATATGTACAAATTCAAATCCTTAAAAAGTAAACTGACTGGTCAGATCTGAGTCATGTGCCAGGAATAGTCTTGAACATACCTTAGTACATAAATGGAATGTTTGTAGAGAGCGTCCAAAGAAAATTACCCCATGGGGAAAGGACAAATAAATGCTGACTAGCAAGAGTACATCCAAATAATAGGCTTTTAAAATCTAGTATAATATACTTCAACGTAAAAATATGCGACAACTTTAGTATACTTTAAAAACAGCTTAAGGACTGTCCTGTGATGAAACTCTTCTCAGAGTCAATCCATTTTTAATTACTGGTATTGTGAAAGTAACTTCTTTTTTTTGTATAACTCATTGACTTTTAATTTATACTTCCTAAAACAAATATTCCTAATATAATAGCATTGTCTTACTTTTTAGAGTTCTCTCCATTTACCATTCAGACCCAGTGGTAGTACAATTAAAATAAAACTGAAAATCAACACTTGAGTATTGCAGATAGTTTTCTGTGTGTTTGCTTTCTTAGCATTTACTGCATTTTCTTGCTTTATGTTGACAACATGGCCTCAGTGAAAAAGAACATCTTTCAAATGGTGAGACTTTAAGTTGGGTTTGTTTTCTCAGAGAAATCTGGAAATTCATGTAGGCTTCTTCTACATACTGTTTATAATCAGCACTCAATATTTGATAAGTGTCCTAAAGAAAACCTATAAATATTTTTTCTTTTAAGCAGGCTATTGCAAACCAATTTCTTTAAAAGCACTTTGTGGTTGAGTATGTACCTTCTTTCTCTAATATTTGAGGCAAAAAGGGGGCTTAAAGAACACCAGAATCTAGTTGGGCTTGGTGACAAGACCTCTAAAAAATGATTTGAAGGCTGAAGCTGGGAGACCAGAAGTTGAAAATCAATGTGTAATGTATAATAAGACCCTGTTTAAAAAAACAAACATCCTCCAAGAATTTAAGCTCTTTCACAGTAACTCCTATGTTCATATAGATTTAGGTAGGATAGGATGTATTTTAGATGAAAATTTGGAGGAGAGGTAACCATGGAATAGTTTCATGTATTCCAGATTTTAATCACTCTGTAGTGCTTGCCTATATTTTCAGTTAGATGTGTACTTTCTTTGTGTTTATGAGAGAGATGTTTCTTCATTTAATATTATAGGTTACTCATTTCTTCCTCAAAGAGAACATGACTAACAATAGAAGCACAAATATCTAGTTCCCAGTAACATTCAGAGAACATCGAATTCAAGTTTGTATCAAGATGTTTGTAGACTCTCCAACAACTACTTTTGAAGGGCTGATGTTGCTGACTAGATGGTGCTATTAACAAGCAGGCTGGTGAGATGCTCTTTGGGAATGCCTTCTTTCAGTCAATTTAGAATCAAAGCTACACTTCTGAGAAATTTCATAACTATTGGTTAGTCCATGTTGTTTTCAAGACAGCCTGCAATATTGTTATGTACTTGAACTCCCTCTATAATTTTGTGCACAATGAAACAAGAGTTTGCTCTCTCTCTCTTTGGTAAACACTAACATCAATAAAATATTAACAATGGTTTCTCTCCTACTCTCTGTTTCTTGTACCCACATCTTTTAAGTAAACTCAAAAAAACTGGGATTCTAGACCAGCAGAAAGACTCCCCTCCCCCACTCACTGAATTACAATGCAGCAGTAGTGTGTTTCAAAGTGACAGGGGTAGAAAAGACGGCTGAATGACTCTAAAGATCTAAAACATGATCTATGGACACCTTAGTAACCTTACTGTATAGTAAACTTTTATTCTTAGCTTTCATATTGATTTTTATAAGGAATTCTAAGTTTCCCAGCAGCCACCACAGTTATGTAAAGATAAAAGGAGACACGTTGTTGTAGCTAACCCAAGAACAGAAATAAATTAGCACTCCATGCTGACTATTACAATTTTTTATCTTTCCCTAAAAGACTGTTGATGGTTCCTTCTGGTAGACCCCAATGTGTCATCACGTTTTTGCCAAGTACTGGCACACCGAATTTTTTTTCTGAGCCATTGAATCAAATCCATTCTGTCTTCTTATATTGAAATTAACAAGGCATATACCCAGAGGCATAGGCTATGTCTACAGCAGTGAGTCGCAAACGAACTTGAAGATGAGGTCAATCAAGTGCACGGAATACATCACACATTTATTCCAAGCCTCATGCTGTGTCTATAATTGCCCCTTGTTCTGTCATTAGAGCTACCTTACAAGTCATTATTTTGAGTCAGCAGAGCTGCATGGAGTGTTCCTCCTGATGGTTAGAATAAACTTGAATTGATAACATAAATATCTCCCAGCACAAAACACAAAGAACAGGTATTTAGATTAGGTCTAATAAAGAGTGCAACTGTTCATCTCTTTGTGAATTTAAGCTAAAACAATATTCACAGCTTTCAATATGGATTCTGTTTTAAAAATTTCAATATGGATTCTGTGACGGGGAAACTGTGTTAGGAAGCAAATGGACATGCACCCTAAAAGAATTTGCCTCTCTGCTTTTATTTGCTTTGCTTTTATTTGGCCAAGACCAGCACTATATAGCTTACATGGGAATATTGTTGTAGTCAGCACTATATATTATTTTTTCCAGTTTAAAGTATAAACATCATTTATTCATTTGCTTTGTGGGGGAAGTGGTGTTTTAATGCTAAAATAACATACCAAGTTTGTGGCCTCAAGCATAGTTTTAGATGTATTATCTTCACTGGGAGCAGGAAAATTCAAATTTCTGGCTCAAAAGATGATAGCTGACAGAGTTCAGAGAAGGCTTGTAGAGAAGAATTCAGCAGATTTTTTTTTGGTGGGGATCCAGCCCCTGGACAAAAACTAGGTGGCAGGAAAAATGGTGAGAAAAGAACAAAGTGATTTTTGAAGTATCCAGGTACCCAAATGATGTCATTGAGATGTTTTCCAAAATTTGGGCTGAATTAGAAGAATCAACACCCCTGAGGTCAAAATACACAGCTTTGGGGAAGATATATTTATGTCAATGAATGTCTTTTCAAAACCATAAAATAAAGGGAATAAACCAGAACAGAGAATACAAAACAATAATCAACCATTGAGATGATTATTTAAACTGTGTTGCATTTCCTGTAAGTTGTGAATTAGTTGCAAAGTTTAAAAAGAATCTAATTTTTCAAAAGGAGATCATCAGTTACTTATAACCTTGAGACTACTAAATAAGGAAAAAAGTACAAAGGTTCAATGGTGTTTACATGTATGCTTGTTGCTCCTGTATCTTGAATGAGTTGGGAATCAGTTACATGGATGCCTTTATCTTGGTTAGTTCCCTCACCTTTTGAGAACTGTCTATGGCTCTGTCTCTGGCTCTCTCTGTGTCTCTGTGTCTCTCTGTCTCTCTCTCTCTCTCTCACACACACATGTGCACACACACACACACACAGGCATGTGTGTATGAGGCCACCAGAAGAAAATGTAGGATGTCCTGCTCTATTATTTTTGGCCTATTCACTTGGACAGGGTCTCCCAATAAAGCTGGAACTGGGTGAACAGCCAGAAAGCTCCAGCGAGCCTCCATCCCCTCTCCCCAGAGTAATGAGGTTATTAGTATATACCTGGCCATACTCAGACTCTTATTTGAATGCTAGTGATGCCAAAAGGTCTTCATGCTTACACACCAAATGCTATTACCCACTAAGCCATCTCTCTTGCCTTGCAAGCTAATTTCTGCTGTCTCCATATCTTTATTTTTCATGTCAGGCTAGCTGTGGCTTTTTTTTTTTGTACAGATGGCAGAACTTTAAGAGAACACCCAAAGGTGACTGAGTCCTACTACGACCTAGCTTTGAAACATCACTTGTTTATTCTGTTGAACAAAACAAGTAACATCAGCAAGGCCATCGATTACCTTTAGAGTCACACCAGGTGTGATACTCCAAAGGTGTCATGTGGTAGCAGATACCATCTTAAGATTAATGGATTTCAAAATTTCTGCCAATGCCTACCTCTTCTGCATCGCATTCTGTGACTGAGACTAATGCTGTGCATTGCATTTTTACACTGCTGTTGTGACTTTTCTTAGAAGTTTTTTTTTTTTCGGTGCCCACACAATTATAAAACATGGACACATGGAGGGTCAGACCAAGGTAATCATATATATTTTTCATTGGGTTATTGACATATACCTTTTGTCTAGGTCTAGGTGTGTGTGTTTGAGTCCCTGATTAAAATCATTTCTAATTTGGACACATTCCTCTTGATTTCTCTGACTTATCAATATGGTATGACAAAGGAATTGGAATTCCTAGTCTATATTGACAAATAGACAGTTCAAAATTAAATTACAAAGTGTTCCTCAGAGGTAGCAAGAGGTACTAGATAGAATTTATATATGTACAATAAACTACTTACAACTAATTTTATAAACAGCAATTTAATGTCCATTGTCTTAGGGTTTCTGTTGCTGTGATGAGTCATCATGACCATAGCAATTCTCATGAAGAAAAACATTTATTTGGAGTGGCTCACTTATAGGTCAGAGGTTCAGTACTTTATCAACATAGTGGGGAGCATGGTAGTGTGGAATCAGATATGGTGCTGGCTCCGTCTTGATCAGATGGCAACAGGAAGTAGTCTCAGTGTCACACTGAGTGAAATTCGAGAGAAAAGACCCCAAAGTCCACCCCCACAGTGATACACTTCCTCCAACAAGACATGCTTACTATTCCAGGGCACAGCTCCTAATAGTATATAACTCTCTTTGGAGACCATTTTATTTCAAGCCACCTCATCCATGAAAGACAATATCCACATTTTACATGGATAATGGATGAGATTTTAGAAAAATTAAACTAATTTAAACTAATAGTATTAATAAACAGATGTGTTCCATGGTGAGATGGTGATGACTGCCTATATTATTTGATCTGGGATAGCTCATACATCTGGCTGACAGCTGGCTCAATTTGTCTTTTGTGTATCTTCACCTTTATTTTCATTGCAACGTAATTTTGGCTTAGTTATTTTTTTATTTTATACTATCCCATCCCATCCCATCCTATCCCACATAATAGGTGCTAAGAACTTCTATCAGGCACAAAATAATTTAACAGACATTTCTGTTTTTACTGCTCCTACTGATCTGAAGACTTGCAGAAAGATGCATCCCCAAGAGTTCCCTTACTCTGTTTCTGAGCTCATGTGTCTCTTGTCCACTGTATCACTCAAATTATTGTCCTTTTTTAAAACTAGTCATTTGTCTTAGGATATCTATTGTTGTGAAGGGACACCATGACATAGTAACTCTTATAAAGAAAAACATTTAAATAAGGTGGCAGCTTATAGTTTCAGAAGTTCAATCCATTATCATCACAGCAGGGAGCATGATGATGTGCAGAAGGAAATTGTGTTAGTTACATCTGGATGTGGGATTCCCCTCTGTATGCTGTGAATATCTTTTATTACCATTGGTTAATGAATAAAGCTGTTTCAGCCAATGGCTTAGCATAGCAAAGCCAGGCAGGAAATCTGAACAGAGATATATAGAGAGAGTAGGTGGAGTCAAGGAGGCCCAAAGGAGTAATGCCGGAACTAGTAAACCACAGCCTAGTGGCAATGCACAAATTAATAAAAATGGGTTAATTTAAGATGTAAGATTTAGTTAATAAGAAGCCTGAGCTAATAGGCCAAGTAGTGTTGTAATTAATATAAGTTCTGTGTGATTATTCAGGTCTGGGCAGCTAGAATGAACAAGCAGTCTGGCTTAAATCATCTTGATCAGTAGGTAATAGGAATTTGACTGTGAAACAAAGTGAAGTTTAAGCAAAAGAGACCTCAAAGACTGCAGCCACAGTAACACACTTCCTTCAATAAGACCACACCTACTTCAACAAAGCACACCTCCTAACAGGGTCACTCCCTATGAGCTTATGGGGGGCCAATTCCATCCAAACTACTACATCATTCCCCTATGGCATTTTTTATTTAGTTTTTTTAGTTCCATTTTGACATGTGTATCTTGTGTGTGCATCTGTATGGACACATGTGAGTCTGTGAATGTGCATGTTTGTGCACATCCATGTGTGTGTGTGAGTGCGCAAGCACACGTGGAGGCCCAAGGCTGATCTTGGGAATCATCTTGGCTCTTTTTTCAACCTTACTAATTGAGACAGAGTCTCTCAATCAACCCCTGAGCTCACTGATATGTCTTATCCTTGTAGCCAGTTTGCTTAAGGGATCTCATTATGTCTGCTTTCTAAGGCTGAATTCCAGGTGGGCTGCCACACCCACTTAGCATTTTTGTAGGTTCTGGGAATTTGAACACTGCTCTTCCCAGTTTGGGGAGCATGCTAGCTTTTTAAATATGTGTGGCATGTGTATAGTGGTCCTTGCATTCTTCGGTACACATGGTTTGCTTGAATCACCACAACCATGGATTGTGCTACATTTGCAGTTATGTAAGGTCTGGAGAAAGATGATTAAGTTAGAGTCAGAGACAAGGCTGAGGGTAATTGAAATACTTTTTTTTTGGGGGGGGGGAGTACCTGACCAGGAATCGGGTAATTGAAATACTTACAGTCAGGCTAGTGAAAGTTTACTTTCCTGGTTTGGTTTTCGCACCTGCATAATGGTGAGGATGGTTTGCAATATTAAAAGCATAGGGCATAAATTATACTTTTACTGCTCACTTTTATTATCATGAGCTTTATTGTATTTCCATATCTGTTGTTACAGACATGATACAGAAACATAAAGGCAGTTACTGTGTCCTGGGTGTGTGTTTTTAGTACTATTCTAATTCTCTTCCTTTTTTGTTTTGCTGTTGAAAGTGTTCTCTTTTTTTTTGATACTGTGAATTAACATTAGTATGATTTTTAATGTTCTTAAGTGAATATACTTTAAGTCTTATTTTTCTTTTCAAAAATATACAAACCACATCAACACTAGCCCCTGAGACTGAGTGCCTGCCTAGTTTTTTCAGATGTAGGCTCTCAGGTGCGTCTTGCCTCTATAAACTCAAGGTCCTTTTTCATACAGATTTTGTGGCCTAATAAATGCTATTCTTTGCTGAGGAAATTGCCCTTTTCCCTAGACTATGTTTCATCTAACCCTTGATGGTCTTAATGTTCATACAGCTCCTCTGTGGTGTGGCTTTACTTTCATTAGCAAAGCAGTTTTAATGCTCTTGATGACAAGAACATTTAGAGAAGGATGTATTATTGCTCCATATTTGGTGATTTCTTTTCATAGATGTATGCATCCTGTACAGTTTACATTCCCTTAATATATTCCAAAACCCACCCCTTATTGTCTAGAGCAGTGTGCGCTCTGTAGATAGCATAGAGGTGGGTTATTTTGCCAAAAGCTAGTTAAAATATATAGGCAGATGCATTTGTGAAGTGTTGGGGGTGCTTTCCTCAGAATGATTTCAATACACAGAAAGGAATGTCCACCTCGAAGCCTGGATGGGATTCAGTGGGAGTTTGTAGGGTAGTTTGGGCCTCAGAGGATCAAAGGGAACCTAAATCACCTAGCTTTGAAAGGAAGGAAACACACAAAAAAAGGAACACAGTGCCGATGCTGTGTGACACTGCTTTAATTTATTTTTAAAGATAAGACGAATGTGCTCCAACTTTGCATGTTTTGGGGAAAACCTCATTGGCTTGAATGAGGTCATGTGTTCACTCCATGGAGAAAGGAAGGTGTAAGTAGAATATTATGAAAAAAATAAAATAAAATTCCAGTGCAAGCAGCATGCTGCTGCCCGGGGACAGTAAAGGTGGCGCTTGAGGAACAGATCACATGGATGACCCACCCACTCCCATTTTGGAGCCACACAGTGCTCATAAGCTCAGTGTTTTCACCAGGAAAGAGACTTATTCAGCATCAGTGTGGTCTAGCCCTCATAACTGTGTGTGTTTTTACTTCTATATGACACAAAAATTACCAGTATTTATAGAACATCTGGTAATACTTCAATATGCATCTGTTCTGTATAATATTTAAATCAGGATAGCGTGTGTATCTCCTCATTCATTCATAATTTTTCTTCCAGCTGTTGGGAAATATAGTATACTGATATTCTTGGTATCTCGTTGTGCTGTAGGATGTTAGGGGTTTGTGTCCTATCTAACTGTAACTTACCTTTCCTCAACCTTACCTTTCATCTCCCCTCTCCTCCCAGCCTTTGATCAAGACCATTTGATTCTCAATGACCAACACTTTAAGATTCATCATAAAAGTCAGATCAGGCAGTGCCTGTCTTGCTTGACTGGTTTAGTTCCCTTAATATAAGAACCCCCAATTTCTTTGAATTTTTTTTTGTTGGGTAGTATCTTTACCCCCAGATAAAGCTAGCACACCTTGAAACTGCCCATGGCCTTGGCCATTTCTCTTTAACCTGCAATTCATTCCTCCTATACTAGTTTCTAATTTTTGATGATGTGCCTGCAGTGCCTCCAAATGTTTGCTTTTTAATTATTTTTAATAAAATAACATTATAAAAGCTTTGTTCAGGGATCATTTTCCTTCTTGCTTGTGTGCTAGTACCCTGGATTGTAACCATTTTCTCTTTTCTGCTTGTCTCTCATTTCTAGTGTGCTGTGCTCTTTGATTCTCTTGTACACTCATGCTCAGCTATTGACCCTTGCATGGGTGTAGCAGCTGGTGAAGTTTGCTTGCTGTTGATCGAGAGTCATTCCTTGCATCTCAATGGACATGTCCTGTAAATGCTGCCACCTCCAACGTGGCTGACACCTGCCCTGTGTCTCCCAGCTCTCTGACTCTTTTGTATCTGAGTCATTTAAACTTTCTTCAGGTTGTTTCAGAATTTGACTCGTAATAGAAGATTTGGAATTGGCAGCAACACTGGAAGGAAATAGATGGATTCTAACAGTAACAACTGTCTATCAAGTATAGACCATCAGTCATCCAAGGGATAACTCAAGGCATCCCACTTAAAGATACAGGCAATGGCGTGTCCATGACTAAGGTTCATTATTAAGGAAGTCATGCTGCTTACTTACTCTGAGTTACCACTAGACAATCATGGAAAACATTAGTAAGTGCTGGTCATCTTTTATGGGTGGAGGTAGTTATACACATGTATCATGTGCTCCTACATGATTTCCACATAGATTTCTTTTTCTCCAGTTTTCTATAGGTCATCTCTCATTCTGTTCTTGTCTTTAATTTTTCTGCTTAAACATTTGAAAAGAGAAATAAATTGTCTGTAAGAAATGGACATCTGTTCTTGTGTCCCCTCCTCCAGGCCAAGATGGTTTATCATACATTGCCATTTTCATATTTGTTTAATGAATCATCTAGTACCAAATAAACAAAAAGGGAGGGAAAACATTTTACACTGATTTTGACAGCTTTCTGGGGACATTTTGCATTTATTATATAGTGACAGGTAATAAAATGGAAAGACGTATTTTTATTCCTGTCGCCTGCTTTCTACCACAGCCTGTTTAATCTTCTCTCATAGACACCATTGCTTTGTTGGGCAAAATGTTTCTGTTCAGCGCTTTGTGTTCTTTCTGTGGACCTTTCTCCTGCTGCTGTTGTGAGAAGGGAGGGGTTATCTGGGACTAGGGGAAGGCTATAAGAGGCTGTTTAGAATTTTTAATACTACCATTCTCTGAACCCCTTTTCAATAAAGTATTTTTCAAATCCTGAACGTATTAATTAATGGAAGTAAACATTTTGGCATCTTTCTGGGTTTTAGCCATTGTACCAAAACCTTTATAAATTTATTTCATATTTAATGTTTACAAATGTTTATGGAGTTCCACAACACAGTTTCTTATTTGTTTCTTTTAATAGTAGGGACCTTGTCATAGCTCTACACGAGGCCACCGGGTCTAGCTATGGCTGTTCTTACAGCCAGTGTGAAATGACTAAATTCTCATCATGAGTGCAAAAGCAGAAGTGTTGTGCACAGACTCTGAGCTTTAAATCCAAAGTGATATTTACTTTTAATTACTTGAAAAGTAAACTATCCCCAAATTTCATGGATTAGAGCAATTTATTTTCATTTATTATTATGCAGGCTTCCAATTTTGACTACATAGTAGCTATTCATCGTACGGTTGTGATAAAATAGCTATCAAAAGCAACTTATGGAAGAAAGGGTTTACTATAGATCTCAATACAAGCACACACACAACCCATCAACACAGGAGTAATGTATTAAATAAAATGCTGCAGGTTCTCGAGCGACTACAGAGGGAAGCAGGCCATAAAAATGCTGCGAATCCCCAAGTTGCTACAGTGGCAGAAACTCTGCAGGTCCCTGTTCATTTGTAGTAATATGGAGCGCTGGCGGGGCTGCGTCCCCAACACCCCAGCCGCCTGCTCGGCTAGCTTATGCCCCGAAATAATTACACGGACACTGTATTCATTTAAACACTGCTTGGCTCATTTCTACCTAGCCTCTTCTAAGCTAACTCTCGCACCTGGACTAGCCCATTTCTTATCTGTATAGCACCAGTCTTACCGGGAAGATTCTAGCCTATGTCCATCCTGGGTCAGAGCTTCATCGCGTGCATCTTCCCGGGAGCTGGGAGCATGGTGTCTTTCTCTGAGGGGTCTGCTCCCGAGAGGAGAGATATCGAGTCTGACCTCACTTCCTCTTCCTCCCAGCGTTTTGATCTGAATGTTGAGCACCAAAGACACTCCACCTGGAGCCTTTCTTTTTGGCAGAACTGGCCTTGGGGCAAAGAAATGCCCATACCTCAACCACTGACAAAGATACAGAGCATGCATCAATGGATAAAACAGGGCTGTCTTATCCTGCCAAGACAGGGTAAGATAGTTTTGAAAAGTTGCTTGCCTTTGAAAATGGTATGTCAGTTATGTTAGGCCTTAGCCAAAGTTGGTTGCTTCAACGCTGCTAATGTGACTTTGGGTGATTGCCTAGGTAGCTAGTTGTCTCTGTGATTTGTTGCATGTTTTGGAAGTTGTTTTACTGAACTTCCTAATTAACCAGGTAACATTATTTCCCTTCCCAGATCTTCGATGGGGTTGAAGACTATATAGATGTAGTTACTTTTCTCTCATGACTTGGCCAAGTTATTTATTTTACAAGACCTAAGCTAGTTAGAATAGGATATTTATACTTATTGTATATAATTTCATAGTAGGTTTAGAACTCTCTTATTTAAACAAAAGGGGGAGGTATTACGGGAGGTCCTCCCACTCCTCCAGCCTATCACCGCTGAGATACCAGCCCATTGGGGCGTGGTCTCTCTCCCTTTAAAAAAGCGGCCACTTCCCTCTCCTCTCTCTCTTCAGGTCCCCAACCCACAGCAGTGGGCAGTGGGTTCTGAGAGCAGCCAGTCCCAGGTAAAAAGTGTGCGCAATTCCACACTGGCTGCAATGGGCCATGAAGGGCAGGCAAATGAGCATGACAGGAGACCACGCCATAGGTCTCCGAAGGTGGCTGGTCAGGCAGGAAGCCACAGGGCTGGGTGGGTGAGAGACAGAGACATGGATAGGCATGCCATGCAGAATGAGGATGGATATTTATTTAGTGGGTTATGGAAGGGAGGGGAGAGAGGATATGGGGAGAAGGAGGGAGAATGGAGTGAGGCAGAAGCTGCCTCTTGTGGGGGGGAGAGATGGAAAAGAGAAAGGACTCAGGCTGGAAGCTGAAGATCAGCTTGCCTTGGTGGACTGGGGAGGGAGTGGGTGTGGCTTGTCTCTTAAAGGGACAGAGCAGATCATTACAACAGGGATGGTCAGGTAGCAGAAAGACATGAATAGTGGTGCTACACTCATTTTCTCCTCATTCTGCCTGAGACTCCAGTCCAAGGAATAGTTGCTCTTCTCACATCTCTTAACCTAATTTATAATCTTTCACTGATGCTCCTTAGAAGACTGTCTCCTTCATGATTCTGGCTCCTGTCAGGGTAACAAATGATATTAACCAACACGGATTGTGACTAGCTAATAGGCTCTCCTGGCTTCAGTTAAATACAATGCATCTGTGACCATCTGTCGAGCTGGACAATGCAGTGACCATTGCCGTGGAAAATGAGGGTTTCTTTTCTTTCTTTTACTTTACTTTTTTTTTTAATGCAGAGGATGAGGACAGGCCTGTTTTAATGATGTCGGTTTTCCAAAAGAGCAAAGGAGTATTGGCCATCTTGAGACCCAGAATCAAAGCTTGTGTGAACCATGTTGCTGCACTCTCTTAAATAAAATGAGCCATGTTTTACACATGTTTAACACATGTTAAAAGGGTGGAGAGACAAACTGCTCATTGATGTTGGCGGAGCACCCAGAGATGTGGACAGTGGAAAATGTTGCAAAGAATCTCATCTTTTCTCTTATTTATTCTCCCGCACAATTTTGAAGCTTTCTTCCTTTCTTCCTTTCAGTAAAACATGGATGCTAAGTGTTGTTAATGGCAGATGAGCCTGATAGAATGAGCCCCTGGCAACATGAAGCTGTGTTACTGGAGCATCGCTGAAAGACAAATAAACTTCTATTTTGTCTTAGTCAATATTATTTTATAGTCTCTGCTATACAATCTGAGGTTGAATAAAAATGAGTACTTTGCCCATTTTTTCAAATGATAACATTGACCTATAGATACTAGATAACTCACACAAATTCATCCAGCCACTTTTTCAGGAGCACCATTTAAACTAGCTTTTGGCTCTGGAGACTGACCTCATGTTATTCTGCTTGTGAAACTTACAGTATTTACTTAGGTCAATCCTCAAGGAGGCAAACCTGGACGTCCTGCTCTCATTTTTAGTAGGAAGATACAGCAACTATGAGGTAGGTCCACTAAATTTCAGGGCTCAGTTATGTATTATCATTCAGAATATTACCTGTTCTGGGCAATTGAAGAGGACACATGTAAGGCATGAGGATATTAGCTCTTCAGCCACTTGGCTTTGTATATCTGTTTTATTTTTGTGGTAGAATCAAGGCCAAATTTGAATAGTAAGAAACAAAAAAAATGGAAAATTTTAAAAAGTCAAATAGTATAGGGAAGTGACTACTGTATGTTAGAAGAGAGAAAAATTCAGCATTGACCTGTTTTTGGCACAGATGTTAAAAAATAAACAGAAATCAGACCAGATGTAAAAGAGAAATTTGACTGTCAGAGTATCCACAATGCAAACATCTTCAATACAAAATCATCTCTTATTTACAGCTGTGAGAATGTGTCCTACTACTCTAAGACTAACAAGCATCATTTGGGGCTTTGATGTAGATGTGTCAAAACTGGAAATAAAGGCTTATTCTTTGCTGAGATTTAATTTCTACCATCAGAAAATTTTGTGTGTATCTTCTAGGACATGGACCCAGGCCGTTGCACATGCTGAGTGTGTAAGTCATTGATCACTGAGATACAACCCTAGCCCCAATGTCCAGGCTGCATTTCTGTCTGGGTCACAGGGCAAAGAAATTAGTCCAACAGCACAAAATGATCACCCAGACTTTGATAACATAAAATTTAGCTAGTGTATTTTTCCCTTGGTTTATTCTAAAGGCTCAAAGCTAGCTATTTCTATATTGGAGTGGCGGTTTTTCTACATCAAGTTATTAGCGGGGGAAAGAAGACTCGTGCTGCCTATGTGGAGAACTGAGGCTCTCCAACAACTTCTTCCAATCCTTTGTGTACATGATGAGCTAGAATGACCTCGCTGAACTGAATTATCCTTCCTCGGCATGGTTCAGTGAATACCATTATATTTCAGCACAGCTTGAGTGATTTTTAATGCCAAAAACATCAGCAAGAAATACAAATGTTACAAAAATATTGAAACAATACCATAAAAAAGCTCAGGATCATAAATACTTTACTTTGCAAGGTCTCAGAGGTCAAGATAGCAATACTATGGAAAATTAAAATGCTCTCTGCGTGAGAGGTTTCCAGAGGAAGCACACACACACACACACACACACACACACACACACACACACACACAATTTTCCTATTAAAAGGCACAAAGCCATTTCAGAATCTACTTTCCATTTGATGAATAAAGAACAAAATAACAATTTTCAAGTTAAAAAATGGAATTCATGTGAATGTTGCCTTATTTGTTTTTAATTACAATCCAAATTAAAGGAGAATCACAGTGTATAAAACAGGGATGTGATTTTTATATGAATTATATCTTTAAAGACAGTAAATACTGTGGCCTTTTGATAGGAGTTGCCTGAGAATTTGGTTATGGACTGTGAGACCATGAATTTTTCCCTTTCTTTTTCTTTTTCTCTTTTCTTTCTTTTCACTCAGGAGGATAATTTGTGTCTTTATTTTATTTTTTCCCTTTTATTGAAAACAGATTATTTTCTCATGCAATATATCCCTATCACAGACTTCCCAACCCCATCCACACTACCCACCATCTGATATATTCTGTTTTTCCCTCCCACTGGAAAAAAACAGGCTTGAGATAACAAAAAAATACAGAAACATAAAATATGCCCATTTGTTATACTTCATTTCTGTGTCTTACTGGAAAGGACAGGGCTTCTAAGAGATAGTAACAAAATATAGAAAAATAAAATATGATGAGAAAAAAAACAAAAATAATAACATTGAAGTTGGACAAGGCAAATGCACAGAAGGAAAAGAGCCTCAGAGAAGACACAAGAAACAAAGACCCACTCATTCCTGCACTCATGAATACCATAAAAACACTAAAATGAAAGCTCTAATATATACACAGACAACCTGGTACATTCCTGTGTATGGCCTGTGCTTTCTGCTTCAGTCTATGTGAGTTCATATGACCTTTGCTTATGTTGATTTAGAGGGCCTTGTTCTCCTGGTGTATTCTATCCCTTTTGGCTCTTAGTCTTCCTGCCTCCTCCTCCATGGAGTTCCCTGGACTCTATGAAGGAGTAGGTGAGGAATGAGACATCCCATTTAGAGTTGAATTTTCAAGGTTTCTCTCTCTCTCTCTCTCTCTTCCTGTAATGTCTGGCTGTGGGTCTCTGTTTTAGTTCCCATCTGCTGCAGGAGGCTGATTCTCTGTGAAATGTGAAAGCTTTTATCCCACCCCATGGTGCCCAGCTGTATGCTGGATTATCTCATGGATGTGCCCACATGGGTCAAATGTTCTAGGCTAATTTTTTTTCAATAACATTTCAGCTTCTGTTTAAGCCAATGAATCTCCAGAAAAAAAGAACTTGCTATAGTATCTCTGAAGGACACACATAGCCCAGGTGCTTGGGTGTTAGAGACCAGCTTAGACAAAGATACCATTTACCAGGGTAGGGACATGGGGATTAGAAAAATAGTAAAGAGAACAAAGGCATGTGTGAAAACAATAAAACAGAATATGTATGATAGTACTGGAAGAGAGTTCCAATGAATAATGAAATTGCTAAGTTTAATTTCTAACTACTTAAAATATTCCCACCTTAAAAGGTAGGGGTAAGATTAAAAAAAACTGCATTAATAGATAGAAGGGAATGAACACACCAGTTGAAGTTTGTGAACTACATTCTTAGTTAAACATTTTGTTGCTAGAACAAGATAAGTAATGCTCTCACCCTAGACCAAAACATTCTGTAGGCAAACTATTCCCTGGTTGAAATCCATTGTTATTTCCTTAAGGGAGCAGGAACTTTGTTGGATCCTTAGACTTTTGTTTTGGGTAGAAACACATCTGCTTCTCTAATCCTGAAATACAAGGTCTGGATAATAGCCACACCTGATGAAAAAAACCTTGCGAGAGTAGAAAGCTCAGATTTAAATCTAGGTGGGACCTTTGTTTGAGGAGGAAGCAGAAGTACGTTCCAACTCTCTGACCTTCAGGCAAGGTGGAAATGGGCTCACACTTTTTGGCCTCCACACTTGGGAAGAGCAGTTCAGCAAACAAGTAAAATTTCTAGAGCCAAACCCAGGGAACTCTGGTACTCAACTTCTTGAACAATTGGGATTTCATGACTGAAAGTGGTAGACATGAAAAATGTAACTTCAGAAAAAGACTTCAGAATGCACAACGACCAATCCAATATCAAACACAAAATGAATCTAAAGTACTTTGGGTAGTTCTTTACCATATAGCATTGCATAAGTTCTCTTCTGACTTTGTTCTGAAAACATGTGTGAACTTTGTTTTGTATATGCTACCACACCAGGCAATGCCAGCAAGCACTACTTGAAACATCTCAGCTCATACTCAAGACTGTGGGATATCATGAATTTGCTGTGGTTTCCCCTCTCATGAATAGATAGGTAATGTTTTTTCCCTTATAAAAACGTACTTATATAGTAAGGAAAAAATGGAATTTTTGAGATTTTATGTTATCCCTTAGTATGCTAGTATTAGATTGTCTGTCTTTGGATTGTATTGTGGTAGGATATTTATTCTAAACATTGCTATTTGAGTAATTTACTTGAATTGAATAAAAATCATCATTAAGTTGACCATAGCTTGAGATTAGAAAAAAATTTCCAACAATTTCTGGAATGCCCTTAGTTTCTGCTATTTTGTACTATGTATTTATATAAAGGCTGTTTTGAGAATTGGCAACTATAAAATCAAAATATTGATCAACTTCCAAAAGTGTTGCAGACACTTTCTTCCCTGGAGCTTCAGACATTCAGATAAGATTTAAGTCTTTATGTTAAAATGAGCATTTAAGCCGGGCGATGGTGCCGCATGCCTTTAATCCCAGCACTCGGGAGGCAGAGGCAGGCGGATCTCTGTGAGTTCGAGACCAGCCTGGTCTACAGAGCTAGTTCCAGGACAGGCTCCAAAGCCACAGAGAAACCCTGCCTCGAAAAACCAAAAAAAAAAAAATAAAAAATTGAGCATTTACTTTACCTCCCAAGCACTGTTTCCAGTCCCTCCTCTCCTCCTGTCCCCTCCATTCCTACCTCCATACTGTCCTCTTCTATTTTTATTCAGAAAAAGGCAGGCCTGCCCCAGATGTCAACAAAGCTTGGCATTATCAAATTTTGGTAGGACTAAGCTCCTCCCCTTGTGTTAAGGTTGAGCAACACAACTCTATGAGGAAATAGGTTTTCAAAAAAATACAGAGAAAGCATTAGGGACACCACCTGCTCCCACTACTAGAAGTTCCACAAATAGACCCAGCTACACACAGCTGTCACTCATAAGGAGAGGCCCTCAGTTGGTTCCATGCAGGTTCCCTGGCTGTCAGTACAGATTCTTTGAGCTAGTATGAGACCAGGTCAGATGTTTCATGGATTTCCTTTTGATGTACTTGATCCCCCTGGCTTTTACAACCCTTCCACCCTCTCTTCAGCAAGATTTCCCAACATGGCCCAATGCTTGGTTGTGGGACTCTGCATCTGTTTCTTTTAGTTACTTAATGATCAATCTCTGATGACAATTGGGGTAGTCACCAATCTATGAGTATAGCAGAATATTGTTTGGCATCATTATATTGGCATCCCCCCGAAAGTTTGGTTCTATCCTAGGTCACAGGGCCATACAACGTTTGGGTCCCGGCACTCCAGGCAGTATTAGACAAAAGACGAACCTCTTTTCCAAAGCACCATATCCTTAGACCCAAATTCTGAAGTCAAGATATATTTATAATATTCATACTGGGTTATCTTAGCAGCCCATACAAGAAAATATCTCTCTGTACTTAGCTGTTTCACAGTCAAAAATTCAAAGAAAACAAAATAATATATATAATCCAGACTCTCTGTGAATTTTCCATCTTTATGTGGTTTATTTTTCTTAACTCCATTTTATCTATGATTATCTTTGTCTCTTTAAAGACTTTTAAAAAAAACATTAACTTTATTTTGATGACTCTGTATTTCTTTTCTTCTCTCTTCCAAGCCTATGTACATTTATCCAACACTGTGACCCCTTTAGAGGTTCTTTTTGTCTGAATCTGTCCTATTGTGAATCTGTAATTCTTAACTGTCCAGGAGCACTTATGAGAATGCTAAGTTCTTCTTAAAAACTTCAGCTGCACAGTTGTTAGGGGTAATATGGTACCACCTGTTTGCCTTCCCAGTCTAAAACTTAAGCTTCACTATTACTATGATATATATGGTACTTCCTGCTAGCTCTGCACAGTCCGGCCTGATGAGCTGCTTGCCTCTCTGAGCCACACACAGTACCCCACTTTCAGGCACACAGCTGGTTCAAGTTACCATCAACCAACCTGCAGCAGTCTGCTCACAAACCCCATCTAATTCCTCTGACTCCTGAAAGATGCAGAGGTCATGCTGGTAGCATAGTCCAGAAAGCTGGCGTTTTAAAATGGCCATGGCTTTTTTTTCCTGCTATGGCTGAATCAGGAAAATTTCTCTCAAAGGAGCTGTGGCAAGCCACCAGCAAACAACAAGAAGCTGTGTTAAACTGTATTTTTTTTTTTTTGTCTAGAATTCCTTTTCAAGCCCTCTCAGGTTTTATATGGATTTAGTTGGGGACATGGGCACCAATCTGTAGTAGGGAGGGACTGCTTGTTCATCCCAGATGCCTGGCTAACTTAGCCCTGAAATAACCACACAGAAACTGTATTAATGAAATCACTACTTGGCCCATTAGCTCTAGCATCTTATTGACTAAGTTTACATCTTAATTTAACTCATTTCTATTAATCTGTGTATTGCCACATGGCAGTATGGTGGATTGATGGCATCTCTCTGCCTCTGCCTTCTTCCTCCCAGAATCCAGTTCTGTCTTCTCTGCCTACTTAAATTCTGCCCTATCAACAGGCCTAGGCAGTTTCTTTATTCATTAATGATAATCACAGCACATAGAGGGGACTCCCACATCATTAAATGTATTAACTTTTGGTTCAGGATTACACAGATAGGGTCAAGCTGCCATAGTCCCCCCATTTATGTGTAGTTTTACTTTGCATGGTTCAGTTATTTTTAGTTTTCTGTCATCTAAGAAATGTAAATGGAAAATTTAGAAATGAGCAATGGAGGTTGTGTTGTGTGTTGCCCCAAGTTGTGTGATGAAATCTCATGCTACATGACCCTTTCTAACATGTGTTTTCCTTTTGTCCAGTGTACCCACACTGTATATACTACTCTCCTTTGGACTATTCAGTAGCTATCTTTGCTTTCATGTTCACTGTTGTGGTTTTGCTCAGCTTGGATTCTATTAATACAACAAGAGAGAAGGGAAGTATCAAAGAGGCCTCATTACCATCACTTTTATTAAAACATGCTGTCATAATTGTACTATTCTACCATTAGTTATTGTTAACATCTTAGTGTTTCTAATTTATAAATTAAGCTGTATCATAGGAATGTATGTATAAGAAAAAGGAGCACACAGAGGGGAAGACAGCATGAATAGAGTTACTACTATCTATGGTTTCAGGCACTCACTGGTCGTTTGGGGACATAGTCCCCACAGATGAGTAACTCCTGTATTTTTATCATGTTACAAGTTTGATCATTATCCTGTTGAAAAGTGTAATCTGTTTGATGATGCCTTTGTTAATTAATATGTGATATACAGAGCCTAGGAAAGTAAGAGGTGATTATTTACAATGCCATATGAAACACAGAGTTTATTAAATCATGATCATATCATTATGTTGTGATTTGGAACAAAGGAGAATTTGGTCAAGGCTAAAAAGTGTACAAAAAGGTTGACATCCATTGACCAGTGGTCATTACTAATTTAATAACAGGCTTCAAAGCTCTTACAGACACAAAAGAATCTTAAGTTACATGTGTAATATGCAGCGTGGGCAAAATATTTAATTCTATTCACTTTGAAACCTAGAGGACAGTTATTAAATTTTTATGGGCAAATTAAAATTTAAGATTAAAATACAAGATCAAAAGAATCCTTTTTTTCCCTCTCAGCACTATTAAGGATTGGCTTTCTGAATAGAGATTCGATGTTCAATGTCATGTCCTTTTCCTTCTGGAGAGCCAGATTAGAGCTAATCAGAATTGACGAGAGAAACATTATCTTTTTGTAATTTCTTTTCAATTGGGGATGATTTTTATTACATTTTAATATATATGTAACTGTAGCCACAGAGTAGAAAATGTAAGTCAAATGCGAGCATAGGCAGCTTTGGAGAAGGAAATGTGGCATGGGTAGAGATGCTTTCATCAGTAACTTGCAACTCTGAAAAACGCAGTTTTAGGGCATAACAAATGTCCACTGGAACATGAACAAACACAGTCACATCAAAGTGCACATCCACTGTTGCCTACTTATAATTAGACCAGAAACATATTGGTGGTGATTTTTTGTAGTCCTCTTGCAAATGAACAGTGCAATCTAGGGCAGGTTATGAGGAATGTCTGAAATCCTCAGTGAATCTCTGACTTGTCTTTGTGAGTTCATACCTCGGAGGACTGATCTTCTTCATCTCACAAAATAATGTGTGTGCTGTAAAAGGTCCAGGACAGAAGTGAGTGAGAAGTCTTTGTCTCTACTGACTTGTCTCTCTGGCCACAATGCAGAAAATAAGGTTGTGTTGCAATCTCTGATGTCACATGGGGAAATTCTAGGACTATGACATGATCAGGGGGCAGAAAGATCTCGAAGTATCCCAGTTTAGCAATTAATCCTAGTTGTAGTTTCTATTTTATTGGTAAACAAGAGCCAGACTAGTAGCTAGACATATCTCTCCATTGGTCATAATACTCTACTGAGTTGAATGTCCATATACTTAGTATTCATAAATTGCAATTTTGTAAAGAACAAGTGATTATCAGTAACTATTCTTGAACAAATGATTTGGAGGGCCATAATCTGACGACATGTTCTTGCCTTTCACTTTCTTTAATCTATTTGCATAGCATCAATGACAAAGGGAAGTTTGAGCCGTGAAGTGTATAGGTACTTTACACTTTGAGTGCATAGTCTTGGAAAACTTGGGTGAGTGTGTAATTTGTTATCTAAATCAAACACTTGTTTGGGGTGAAATTGTGTCTGCTGATCTACTTGCCCAGAGGCCAAGGATATGGGTCAGCTGATAAAAGTGCTTGCCACACTCACCTAATGTCCAGACTTTAGATTCCTTGAAACCTTATAAAAAGTGTGATGCAGAAGAATGTATTTATGATTGCAACACTCTCAGGTAGGATGAAAACCAGAGACAAAAGGAATTGCCTGGAAGCTTGCAGGATGGCTAGCAGGGGGTGAGCAGTGATGCCCCCCAAAATAAATAAGAGCAATAAAAGTGGAAGAGAGAACTGACGTGAGGAAGTATTCTTCTGCTCTTCATGTCTTCAGTCAGGCATATGTCTGACGTCATATGCCTGCACTCCACTCATGCACACATCACAACACCACACATACACACATGCACATGCCATATATGTGTAAAATTTTGCTCAAACATTTGATATTCACATGTTTTATCCTAGGAAAAGTAACAATGTATGTTCTCCTAAAAAATCTTTGTACAAAGTTGGTCTTGGGCCAGAAGCACCACAAGGTCATGAGTGCTTTGTTGTATTAAGGATGCTCTATGTAGTATGAATTACATGCTATCTAATGTTAGGATAGTCTAACAGAGAAATAATGAATTTAGCTTGTAAATCTTGGTTCAACTGTTACCTGTACAAAATAATTATTGGTTGGGTAACTATGGAGAAATTTTTAATCTTATTAAACCTCTGAATCATCATGTATATTCTGGAGCTAATAATGAATACAAATATACACAGTAACTTGCTATAAGATCAAGCAGAAATTCGCCAAGAATGCCTGGCATAAAATCTGCCACCTGGGATAATGCTCAATAGACAACAGCTGTTCATGTAGTATGAATTCTATGAGGTTGACAAGTCAAAATGAGAGTTAACTAGCTGTTCTCACTGTAGTTATCAAATCAAACGTAGCGTGTAGTAGAAGATAATAGGTGCTTAGATTTGATTCTTGTTGAATCAAAAACAAAGGAAAATGTGAAATAATAAAGCAGAACATTCCAAAATTTATACCTATCTTAAATAAGTACAAGTTTCCTTTCTTTCTTTGTTATTTCCAGCTTAAAAGTTCAAAACAGCCGAGAGTGACTACAGCCCAAGATGGCATAATGGCTGTCACTGTAGTTCCTTCATTTCCAAATTGGAGTCACACTAAAATGAGGTGATCCATGTTTAATATAGGAACTGACATGTGAGGTTCATTCCCAGTGGTTATTTTACAATTGGTTTAAGGCAAGGCTAAGTGTTGGACTTCTTTCCCAAAGCATCACCCAAATGTTTACATCCTAGTGTGGTTTAACTTGACTGTTGTAATTCTACAGTACTATTTTATAGGAGGGAACAGAGCAGATACAAAGGAAAAGGGTCAGAATGACAGAAGATTAAGTAATTATAGACTACAACAAATATTTTGAAGAAGAACAGGAAATTTAGAAGGCTAAGAAACTCTAGTCACAAATTCAATAGTATATAAGATTTAAGTCAATCATGAGAAAATACTATTTTCCATCAAAAGGTACATTACATTATGGGAATATTGTCAGATGGGCCCATAGTTTCCAGATCTTCAGATGTAATAGGAGGAAATAATAAAGCAAAGTTTCCATGTAAACTTTCTTAATTTTAAGTGTAATTTTTAAGATATAGTCAGACTTTCTTTGGGCTGTCAGCTCCCAAATAACAACATGGAGATTTCTTATTAGGTATAAGTGGTCAACTTAGCTTAGGCTTGTTCCCAACTAGCTTTTATAACTAAAATTAACTCATTTATATTAATCTGCAATCTGCCATGTGGCTCACTACCTCTCCTCCATAATGTATGTCTGATCTGACTCACTCTGTGACTCGCTGGTGAATCCTACCTCTCTTCTTTCCAGAGTTTCTATCTTTTCCCAGAAGTCCCACTCATTCTCTCCTGCCTAACTATTGGCCAATCAACTCTTTATTAAACCAATCCAATCAGAAAGTACCTTGTCAGAGACACATCTTCAAGTGTATGAAAACATCATCACACAGTCAGATTATTATTTATTGATTACTCAGGGGTGTTCTTATAGGACTCTATGAATCAGGCTGTTGAGTTGTCTGGAGGCTTATTTTGGAAGTGAGGAAACTAGGTCCCAATGGTCAACTGAAGCCTGTGTCATCGTTTCTTTTCTTATTACTATGACCAAATAATCTAGCAAAAAGCCCCATGAAGGAGAGAGTACCCATTTTGGCTTATGTTTTAAAGTGATGCACTTAATCATGATGGGGATGGCACAGAGCAGAGTGTGGTCAGTCACATCGCAGCCACATTCAGAAAGCTTAGAGCAAAACCAGAAGTGGGGCAAGGCTTAAAAATCTTCAAGGGCCACACCCACTGAATTACGTCCTCAAGGAGAGATCTCCCTCTTGAGGGTTTCTTTGACTTGTGAGGCATCACCACCATCTGGAAATCAAGTGCTCCAAACTTTTCATGTGCAAACCACAGTAGCCTGCGAGCTATTTGTACGTGGCTTGGGAAATAGCAAGATTTCTATGCTATAATAATATTTGAAAATTCATAAGGTTAATATTTCTCTCTCTCTCTCTCCCTGGGAAAGAATCTCTCACAGGTATGTAATTCATCAAGTAGGTTAGGCTGAAGAGCCAATGAGTCCCAGGTATTTGCCTTTCTGGTGCTGAGATTCCAAATGTTCTTTCACCATGTCTGGCTTTTTATTGTGAGTTCTAAGGTTCAGAGCAAGCATTCTATCAGTTGGGTGTAGGAATGAACCACTTGTTGGTTCTCTGATTGCTAGAACTTCTAACGTTCCAGTGTCTGTCTCTGGCAGGACTTCATGGCTTCTCTTGACTCTGCATTCTCTCTCTCAGCATTCAGCTTAGTTTTTGCTGCCTAGCTCTGTTCCGCCCCTCCCTGCTCTGCTATAGGCTCATAGCAGTTCTTTATTCATTAATGGTAATCACAGCAAACAGAGGGAAATATCACGTGAATTGGGTGTTCAAGACTAGCTGACTGGTGAATTTGCCTTTTTGTCTCAACCCTCAAAGTATTAGGATTATAAGCACGTGGCACTATACCAGCTTTTTAACATAGGTATGGGGAGTCAAATGTTGGTTCTCAGACTCATTTAATGGTACTTAACTAACAAAGTCATTTGCTCAGCCATCCAACATTTCTTGATCTACAAAACCTTTATGAAATTTAGATTTCAATGTGACATAAAGTCATACCTGCTCATTTGCATGTCACTGTTGGCAACTTTCTTACTACCGAAGTCGAACTGAATTATAAGATATACCTTATTACCATTCTGGTCAGCAAAGGGCATGTTGAAATTAGGTGGTTGTAACATGTCAGCACTTCAAAGCCTCTTGTTCTTTAATGACCTGTCCATTTCCTTTCTCTGGGTACATTCATTATGACAGAATGAGAAAAGTATACTTAAACTTGTGAGAGTCAGAATGTCTTGAAGACTTTTTACGTCCTAATTACTTTATGTTACCCTACACGGCAGATGTGATCAAATTAAGGATTTTGAGATGGGAAGATAATACTCTGTTATCTGGTGTCTTCGATAAAACTACAATGGTGATTATAAGAGAGATATAGGGAAGCAATAGAGAAATGATGCAATAATAGAAGCAGAGAGTGGAGGGATGTAAGCCCTAGCAGAGTTGTTTTAACAACTCTGACAGTGGGAAGAGGTGAGGAAGAATTTTGCCTGAAGGGCGTAGCTGTAACTGGTTCTATAGCTGTCTTAGATTTAGTTCATTTCAGACTTCTTGTTCCCCAAACGAGAATGAAATTATTTGTGTTATTGTAAACCACAGATTTTACTGCAATTTATTATAATAGCCACAGGAAACTAATACATTATGTCTCCCTTTTAAAACATGGTAGAGTGTAAATTATTTATTATTGAATTTAGTGTCAAAACACTGTGTTTACTCTCCAATACAGTTGTCTAAAAAATTACAACAGATAGTGAATGGAATAACTTTGACAGAATACATATTCATGACAATATTGCCAAAGCACAAGAAAGTAATACATGGGAAAACCAGAAAGATTTAAAGAGAAATATCTCATTATTGTTGAAATTGTTCCCAACAGTGAGAAATGAACATGAAGTTCTAACCAAAATAAACTTGCAAATGGTGTATCTGTCAATTCAGCAGAAAATTATGCTTACTGATCATGAGTTGATTAAGTCACGTTTGGTGACAATAACCAAAGAAATGTGCTAAGGAAAAAAGGTTGTTTATGACTGTTGTGTTTTGGAAGCAACAGCTGCTTGAGAAGTTAATAACATTTGGAACAACGTCAACAGTCAATAAAATAAGGAAAACAATTTTGAATAGATAACTTGGTTACTGGTAAGTTGACAGATGTTACCAAACTGCTGTGTTATTTTTTGTTGGTTTATTTGTTTTGTTTGTTTTTCTTTTCTTTATTTTTTTTTAAGAAGTCAGCCCCAGGCTTGAGGAGAATGAAGAACCATCTTTATAGAACATTAATAGGGAAACAGTTTTTTGAGAAGATTAGGGAAACAGTTTAGTATAACCTGAAGTGGGATACACTAAGATGTGTTATCTGTGAAGAGAGTGATGTGCAGAGAAATAGGTTTGTGGGACAAAACTCGTGAAATTGCCAGGTATGTAAAGCATGTGACTATTCATTGCATTATAAATCGTACAGCCATTGCAAAAAAATATGAATCCATCAATTGTTATTAGGCTGGTGGTGTCAATTGAACATCATTCATTGTTCTGAAATGAATCGCTGTCCACTTTATGAACAGACATTGGCCGATTATCCTGATCTGCCCTACCATAGCAAGTCTGACAGCTTAACAGAGACGACGTTTTTTGGTAATTGTTAGAGCTTATGCCTGTTGTCAAAAGTTTTCTCAACAAGAAAAATAAATTTTTTCTGTTATAGAATATTGCATTCTTTGGGAATTAATTTCTTTTTACTGAAGACGTGATGACATGGTGTAATGAATTAAAGAGAAATTTACAAAGCACTATTGGTGCTAAGTTGAAGCCACTGTAAAGTTACCTTTGCAAAAGCTTAAAGTTCCTAGAATTGTAAGTAATGTCAACCGGCATTCCATACTTCCTGTTCTGTAAAAGAGTGAACTGCAAAATCTCTAATCTGGTGCAAACCTGTAACAATGCATTATCCAAATACATCTAATACAGTTCTTGTCACATTTTCCAGCCATAGAGCAAGTAAAAAGAGAATTTTCATATATCAAAACCCAATTGAAGAGTTTCCACCTAATCTTTAATTGGAAGTGATTAATCAACATTGTAGTGACATACTGAAAGGCAGGTATCAAAGAGAAGAACCTAATAGAATTTATAAATGCCTTCCCGATGATGGATATACTCAATTAAAATTATATGCTTATGAATTAATATCAGTATGTGGTAATGTCTACTGCATGAAAGGACATTTTTAAAGAGGAAATTGGCAAAATCTCATTATAGATCAACAGTAACAGAGGAACATTAATAGCTGAATTTGATCATGAGAAAGATTGATTTAATTCCATTTAAGTGAAATACTAACCCTGCCCCCAAACAAAAATCATTCTAATTTTCTAACTTTTTTTATTAGTATGCCTTTGTTAAAAACAAAATACTCAGCTATTGCATTTTACCTTGTTATGTAACTAGTTACCTCTTACCTAGTATGTTACAAAATTTGAAATATTAATAGCTGTCCCATTACAAAATTTTTTTGATGCTCATTCTAGCTGACTTTTTTAAACTTCTGAATAAACTGCCTATGCATATCTTGGTTCATGTGGCTTGACAGTATTGTGGAGGTAGAAATGGAACTCTCCAAAGAAAAATTAAGAGTGTTTTTGTAAATAGAATATGTTTCTGTGTAAGCAAGCAGAAGTGGACATAAATTCAGCAGCTACAGTGGTTCAGCTACTCCCTTTCCAGCCTTGCGATGGTTTTCTGTTCAACACAAGCCTATCTTCAAATCCTAAGCAGTTACAACAATCTGGGGTGTATCCACCAGGGCAGAAGAGGGAGAGGAGGCAAGAGCAACTTTGGATCAACAGAAGATCATGCACATGACACTAAATATATGTCAAGGCATCTAAAGCCAAACTGAAACCTCCTATACAATGACTCCAGGCACCATGACTATTATACAGAACTTCTCTCCCTCTAGAGATTCTCTTTAGCAGCCAGAGTCTACTCCTTCACCCACTAACACATCTGCTTGAGAAACTAAATTATTGTTTCTGGTAAAAATCTTCAGACAATGATATCTCTGCATGTTTAATGACTGTAAGACAATGTATTAAACTGACGTTCAGCTTCAACTCTGCATGGACTAGAACCAAGGAAATTTCCAGAACAGTGTAGACTACCATCCTCTGATTAAATTATGTGAGATGCATACTTCTTGTCCCTGGTCTCCTTAAAGGGCCTCTGAAGGTTATTTTCCAAATAAACCACGTGTCCTTGAACTCTTGTCTTAGAGTCTTTGATATATGAGTCACATAAATAGTGATCATATAGAAAAGATTTTAAAATATTTTTTTCAGAATATTTCTTTTTAAATAAAATTAAGAAAAATTATTTCATTTAAAGACATGCCAACTAAGAAAAATATTTCATTAAAAATAATATTAGGAAAAATAAAATGCTTAGAAATAAACATGAGAAGTTTAATATTTACACATTTATGTACTGATAAAAGAATTTGAAGAAGAGGGAAATGAATCAAAGCTGGAGAGATGGCTCAGTGGTTAAGAGCATTTCCTGCTCTTCCAAAGGTCCTGAGTTCAATTCCCGGCAACCACATGGTGGCTCACAACCATCTGTAATGAGGTCTGGTACCCTCTTCAGGTCTGAAGACATACACACAGACAGAATATTGTATACATAATAATTAAATAAATAAATATTTAAAAAAATTCTTAATGTTTTCAGACTTAATGTTGTTAAATTATCTATAAAATGATTTTATAAATAAATTCTAAAGAAATTTACAGATCCAACACAATCATATGTAAATATCAACAACATTTCTTTCTGTAAAAATAGGAAAAAAGAACTGTCTTAAAAGTGATATGAACTTTCAACGGAATTCAAATCATAATAATATTCAAAGAAAAAAAGCTAAGAAATTGCACATGGCTCAAGAAATTCATAGAGCTGATCAAGGTTTTGCTTCTTAGGAAATTAGAAGAGTCACAAATCTGTCCCTTAAGGTTGCATCAACAGCAGCATTTACATGGGAGAGGGGATCACTTCTCTTGTGAGGTTGGCTACAAGCTGGACAGGGAAATCAGCGATATAGTTTCCATGAGTCATCATCTGTACTGTAGTAGACTTTTTGGTGATGCAGCTGCCTTTGAGTTGCCCATGCTTCTTTAAGAAACTCCAATAAACTCAATGGCTATCCAAGACAGGCTTGGGTGAAATGTTCATTGGTATGGCATCATTGTCTTATATTGGATAATGCCTGAATAGATCTTTATTTATACATTCCAGGAAAGTCACACAATACAATTAACACCCAAACAGGAAATGATCGAACCAATGGAGAGCTGAAGAGGAGCAATGGCATGGCAGTTGCGATGAGTTCTGATGCTGAACACAACCGAGGCTAGCTTGTGTGGATGTGGAGTCCCTAGGTGTTGGGACAATCTCAATATGCCAGCCTTTCCCTATATCATATGGGGTGGTGTGCTTTTTCACTGTAGAGGCAGGGGTATGTCTTGAAGATAAGTAGCAAGACAAGTAATCAATGTTATGTCAACAGAGAGTGAAAGTCCGTATAAGGAAACCAGTGGTGAATATTTTTCACCACATGCTAAGGGGTGGTATCCTTCTTTTGTGTGCAGGATCTGTCTCATAAGCACAGATTATATACCACAAAAACAGCTGGTAGAAGAGAAAATGTATTACAGCCTCTGAAAGCAGGATGGATAGGAGGGATACAAAGCAGGCTCTGATGGTCTTGGTTGTGAGAAATAAAGTCATGCAACTGAGGCTGAGCTGTTTTCCAAAAGACAATTTATCAAAGCAAATGAGAAAATATAACAAGAAAAATGCACAGAGATGCTATTCTCCCTGTTAGCTTCTGGTTTGTAAGAAAAGCAGATGAAACGGGGGAAGGATCAAATAGAAATGGCTTGCCTTTTCTTGCAGTTGGTAGCATGGGAAGGAAAGTGAGTACTCTCAAGTATGGGAGAGAAATGAGCAATTACAGGAGAGGGAGTAGCCTTCAAAGGTCATTTCTACACTCTGTGGAAAGGTTTTGTTGTATAATGCTAACCCTTGAATATGTTATAGTTTTGGAAAACACCCGTAAAAGCAATAAAAATATAACAGTTGAAGAGTTTGATCTATGGTATCACATGTGTGTGATCAAAAAGGCACTGTTAGGAGTGAAGAGATATCAGGTGTTGTGTGCTCATGTGCCCCATGATAAAGTTCTGTGGGGATACAGTGAGAAGATGCAAGATTGTAGAATGGTTGTCCCAGAAGCTAGTCCTGCCACCAACTGAGAGTTGTGGGAGCTGAATGTCATATAACATGTATGTCTTGTTATAGAAGCTGTATAATACTAATATGTACGCTAGTGCTTCTGTAGATTCTGCAATCTACACACAGCTTTCACTTCTCATTCTTTTCTCTTTGCTTTAACTTTCTCTCCAACGAATCATGTGTTTTGGTAGTTCTTACAACATCATCCTTCTATGTCAGTTTCTTATTCTTGGTGAAAATTTCATTGTCCTGAAAGCTAAAATAAAAGGTTAGCAAAGTAGAGAGCTCTAATATTTTTTTTAAGTTTATTGGTTGTATTTCAATTTCCCTACATACTATTGTTGTTACTAAAATGTTTAATAATTATGTAATTGTTTGGGCTGGGAGAATGTTTGAGTCAGTAAAGCCTTGAGTTTGCAATCACTAACTTCTGAATCTTTACTCCGAGAACCTACATGGAAAAATGAGTTCATGGTGGGAAATGTTTATAATCCCATGCTGGGGTTACAGAGACAGAGAATGGCCTGGCTGGCCAAGCCTGGTTGATGAAATCCATGGTGTTGTGGAATATTAGCTTAGGATATGTTTCATTCATTTATGCTGTGGAATATTTCTTTAATGATGCAAAGGTGTGTTGCTTTCTTTTACTTGTTTAACTCTGTCAAGCTGTTACTTTGCCTGTCTAAAACATCTGATTGGTCTAATAAAGAGCTGAATGGCCAATAGCTTGACAAGAGAGGGATAAGCAGGAATGACAGGCAGAAAGAATAAATAGGAGGAGAAATCTAGGCTCCAGAGAAGTGGAAGGGTGTGAAAAGGAGGAGAGGAGGATGCCAGGAACCATCCTCCCATCCACACAGTCAGTCACGGAATATGAAGGAAAGAAAGATATACAGAATAAAGGTAAAAACCCCAGAGGCAAATATAGTTAAAATGAAACAGGATATTTTAAGCCAGAAAAACTGATTAGAAACAAGCCAAGGCTGGGCATTCATAAATAAAAATAAGTCTCCATGTATTTATTTGAGAGCTAGGTGGCAGGCCCCAAAGAGTTAAAAGCTTTATCTCAATGAGATACCATTTCTCAAAGGAGGTAGATACTAAGCCTGAAGGAGATGCCAGCAGTTGCTCCTCCTCCTCCTCCTCCTCCTCCTTCTCTCTCTCTCTCTCTCTGACACACACATACACACACACACACACACACACACACACACACACACACACAGAGAGAGAGAGAGAGAGAGAGAGAGAGAGAGAGAGAGAGAGAGAGAGAGGAGCATATAGAAATGTATAATTGTCCATCCTCTTTAAAGTAACTGTTTCTTTCTCACTGGCTACTTATTGTTCAATCGTTATATTCACTGTTTCCAGATGTGGTACATTTAGCCATTAACTTCTGGCAAATAAACAAGCTCCTGCATCCAGCACAATCCATGTTTGCTAATTCAGATAGTGTCTGTGTGTTTTCAGAGAAATAATTTTAGAATAGTCATGGTTTGCTAACTGATTCACACATTTCTTAAAAATTCCACAGTTGGTTCTACTAGGAAGGGATGAGCCAACTTTATTTAATAGGCATATTTTATATGTTTACATGTTAGAGACAGCTTTTCTCTCCTGGTTTCTAATTTTCCATGTGCTGCTTTACTTCTTTGCTGATAGAAGAAAAAGAAACTCTAACTTGGGATTGTAGGCCATACTTCAGAATTAAGATCAACATAATTTTTTTCTGTGAAAGAGATGGTAATCAATATTTCAGTCTCTATCGACTACTCAGACACATGGTACATACTACTCGCTGTTTTCTTCTCCCTCACTTTCTCTTTATCTCTATTTTTGTTTGACCTTTTAAAAATGCAAAGCCCATTCCATAGCAGGTCATCATCCCATGCTGGATTTAATCTGCAACCATATTCTGCTGATCTTGGCTGCTACTTACAAAACTGGTGGAAATATTTTTGAGATAGTGAGAAGAGTCTGGGGTCTCGCATCATAGTGTGTTTCTCAAATTACAAGACCAAGGAGATTTTTCTGGGATTGTGTCTTAGAAAAGTTATTTTTGTTTCTTTTGAAACTATTTTTAAACCAATATAGTAGTCAACTGGGGAAAATATTTCAATTCTTGAATTCTTCTTTTAAATTACTATGGGCTATTTGTTTTCCCTCCCCTGTTTTTGACAGTTTTGAAAGCTAAGTAGAGCTAAACATTAGAGCATGTGGATTATTCTGTCCTTATCCAAACGCTTGAAGTTATTAATTTCGCTTTATAAAAAATGTTTTCACAGCCTTTCAAACAGGAGTTAAGCTTACATCCAGTGGTAGGTAAGTCTTGAAACCCCATGGCTTAACTACTTTATATTATTTTAAGGGCTATAGAAATTGATGGATTATCATCAAGAAAATGAAAACAGTTTTCAGAACTACTTTACTTAGAGAATTGAGCCTTTCAAAGTACACCCCCTCCCCAAACACCAAGCATTATATGGTTTAATCTCCTGTTATTGCTGCAAAGGGCTTAAAAGACTGTCTGACCAGCATGAGAAAGCAACAGAGCATTAATTGAACAGATCTGAAATAAGCGAGTTTCACATTTGTTAAGAACATAATGGAGGATGCTATCAAAGTCTCACACGTGGATGTACCATCCCCAGAATGCTTATGAAAATAACAGATTTATGGTAGGAACAAAAATATATGCTTTAACATTCACCAGGAAATGAAACTTCTACTATAGTGTAAAGTCACCTTCTGACACTTCGCTCGTCGTTTTCCATACTTGTATATCCCTGAAGTAAAACCGATGGAGACACAAGGCACTGTAGATTCAATACTGAGAATTCTAGCTCATGACAAAAGCCGTGAATAAAATAAGATGAAATGAAGGCCAAAAGGGCAACTAGGAGAAAGAAAAAGTAACTGGGAGAGAGACACACACACACACACAGAGAGAGAGAGAGAGAGAGAGAGAGAAAGACATAGAGCTAGGCAGACAGAGACACACATACAGGTAGGGGTACAGGATTCAGAAGGCCCGTGGTTGTGAAGAGAGCAGTAACAAAAAGCCAAGATCTGTACTCTTCGTTAGCAGATCAACACATTCTCTTATTTTCAACTCAGAATTGCAGTCATCACAAGTTGTAATTGGTAAACAGTAATGCGAGCTGTTATTAGAACAGTTGTGGTATTTCCTTATTTTTAATTAGAAGTTTATTATAAAGAATTTGCAAATAAAACAGAAGCACACACCAAAATTAACCAGACCCAAAATCTCTAATTTTTTTATTAAGATAAAGACCATTTGCATGCAAAATTTGAGAAGTCATTGTTTTTTACTGCTGAGTAGTACTCTAATGTGTACTTTCTTCATCCATTCTTCCATTGAAGGACATCTAGGTTGTTTCCAGGTTCTGGCTATTACAAATAATGCTGCTATGAACATAGTTGAACAAATGCCCTTGTCATATGATCAGGCATCTCTTGGGTATATTCCCAAGAGTGGTATTGCTGGGTTCAGGGATAGGTTGATCCCAAATTTCCTGAGAAACCGAAACACTGCTTTCCAAAGTGGTTGCACAAGTTTGCATTCCCACCACCAATGGATGAGGGTACCCCTTCCTCCACAACCTCTCCAGCAGAGGCTATCATTGGTGTTTTTTATTTTAGCCATTCTGACAGGTGTAAGATGATATCTCAAAGTTGTTTTGAATGCAAATGGATGGAAATAGAAAATACTATCCTGAGTGAGGTAACCCAGACCCAAAAAGAGGAACATGGGATGTACTCACTCATAATCGATTTCTAGCCTTAAATAAAGGTCAGTGAGTATATAGTTGGATATCCTAAAGAAGCTAAATAAGAAAGTGAGCTCAAAGAAAAACATATAGCTATCCTCCTGGGTAGGGGAAGTAGACAAGATTGCCAGGCAAAAAATTGGGATCTTAAGGGTGGGGTGGGAGGGGGGTAAGGGGAGATGGGGAGAGAAAAGTGAGAAGGGTAGGATGGAGAGAACTTGGGGCAACGGGATGATTGGGATAAAGGAAGGTTGGATAGGGGAGCAGGGAAGCACATATCTTAATTAAGAGAGCCATCTTAGGGATGGGAAGAGACTTGGACCTAGAGGGGCTTCCAGGTGCCCAAGGCGAGGTCCCCAGTTAGTTCCTGGGGCAGCTGAAGATAGGGAACCTGAAACGATCCTATCCTATAGCCATACTGATGAATATTTTGCATATCACCATAGAACCTTCATCTGGCGATGGATGGAGATAGAGACAGAGGCCCACACTGGAGTACTGGACTGAGCTCCCAAAGTCCCAATGAGGAACAGAAGGAGGAAGAAGACGAGCAAGGAAGTCAGGACCAAGAGGGGTGCACCCACCCGCTGAGACAGTCGGGCTGATCTATTGGGAGCTCACCAAGGCCAGCTGGACTGTGACTGAAAAAGCAGGGGATAAAACCGGACTCTCTGAATATGGCGGACAATGAGGGATGCTGAGAAGCCAAGGACAATGGCACTGGGTTTTGATCCTACTTCATGTTCTGGCTTCGTGGGGGCCTAGCCAGTTTGGATGTTCACTCTCCTAGACCAGGATGGAGGGGGAGGACGTTGGACTTTCCACAGGGCAGGGAACCCTGACTGCTCTTCAGACTTGAGAGGGAGGGGGAGAGGAGTGGGGGGAGAGAGAGAGGAGTGGGGGGACGGGGAGAGGAGTGGGGGGGGGAGGAGTGGGAGGCTGGGAGGAGGCGGAAATTTTCTTTTTCTCAATAAAAAAAAAAGATAAAGACCAATAGTTTTAAAATTCTAAAAAATTATGCAGAACAAATTTCTAAAAAGCACATTAAAGCTGTGGTATTCTGTAACAAATGTTAAAAAATGTCTTATTTACTTCTTTTTTATTATACATGCATTGGTGTTTTGCCTGTTTAAGGGTGTTGGATCCCTATGAATTACAGTCAGCTGTAATGCCACATGGTGCTGAGAATTGAACCAGAGTCTTCTGGTAGAGCATCCAGTACACTTCACCACTGATCAATCTCTCCAGCCCATGCCTTTTTGTTTTAAAGAAGGAAGTTTATTTGATGTGTATTGTCCACAACAATAAAGAGTGTTCATGCATCATCAACAGCTGTCTTGTAGAAGATGCTAGAAAAACAATTCACATGTTGGTGAATTCTCAGCACAAAGGAGATTTATCCTGGAGAGGACAAGTGGAATGAGGAGTGAGGACTGCCTCTGGATTAGACTAGGACAGCAGCAGATCTCTCTGCAGGAGGAGTTTTTAAGAAGAAAAGGGGACGTCTGAGTCTGTGCTATGATGAATTGATAAATCCTGATTGGACATGATAGATGTATAGCTGAATAATGATTGATTACTAGACCTTGATCTTTCGACAGCAGGACTTTGGAGTTTTAGTCGGGCATAAGGAAGTGGGTAAATAGGGGATTAGATCTTAGATCTTGGGTGTTTTGTTATTTTATTTTATTACTTTAACAAATACCAATCAAATTCCCACTCCCTCCCCTCCTCCCACTCTGTCCCTACACCCTCCTACCCTTCTCCCCTCCAGTCCTAAAAGAGGACAAGGCACCCTGTCCTGTGGCAAGTCCAAGGCCCTTCCTACTACATCTAGTTTGTGCAAGGTATACATCCAAAGAGAATAGGATCCCAAAAAGCCAGCACATGCAGTAGAGACAAATCCCAGTGCCACTGTCATTGGCCCCTCAGTCTGCCCCAAGTGTCAGCTACATTCAGAGGGATTAGTTTGATCCCATGTGTAGTGCTAGTTTTAAAAATGTAATCCAACGGTCTAGCAAGGGACAGGGAACAGGAGTGGCTGAGACCTGCCAGAGCCATGTTTGTCTATTTGGGCCTGTTGGAGAGCCCTTCCCGAGAAATCTTTTTTCTTTGTGAAGTAGGGAGTACTTAATTTGGAGAGTATATGGCAAGTGAAGAAACACTTCTTCACCCATTTTTACAGGATATGTTTTCTATTGTTTCTCTTTGCTCCAGGTACTAGAGGTAGAGTAATAAATAAAACAGTTTGGTTTCATGGAACTTACAATCATCAGGATGTAGGAAAGAAAAAACAGTACACATAGCTATTAATAAAGCTATATAAGATTCAAGAATAAAGAAGAGCAAGGTAAGTAGAGTGTGGCTGTAATGTACACAGGTTAGAGAAATTCTCTATAGAAGGCTATTGCAAGACAACCTTGAGAGCATGTTGGGTGTTGGCTTTTCATGTCAATCTGACAGCCAAAAGGGGCTTCAGTGTATATGATCCATCACTATTCTGGCTGTTTCTGTGATGGTATTATTGGATGAAATTGATATTTGTATTAGTAGCCTAAAAAATGTCAGACGGGTCTCTTTAATTTGATATTGGGACCACCCAATTATATGGCAGCCTGAATGCATGAAACACTGGCCTTCCATGTGTAAGAGAGCATTCCTTTGGTTTGACTCATTTTGAGCTTGGTTTTACATCTTTGTGCTATATTGGAAACAACAGTGCTTCCGAGTCTCAAGCCTGTAGACATGTGAACCAGAATCACACCACTGACACTTCAATATTCCTAGCTTGTTTCTGTCTCTCTCCCTGTCTCTGTCTTTGTGTTTCTTGTCTTTATTTTCTTAATGCTATATCTCTGTCCCGCTAACACACACATACATACACACACATATATATATACACTATGAATAGAGACAATGTTTAGCTCTGTAGATGGTAAGTTTTCAGATTCCTATTAGGCATTTTAATCAACACTGTATAATCCAGATGATGTAAATATTTCTAAGTATAAGGGAAGTCAGACCTGCAGAGACACAAGAAGAAATAGCCTAAAAACTGCAGGATTTTTAAAATGATGATAGATTTTAATTATGAGCTAAAGATTGACTTAACCTGTAGAATAGTTCTGTATAGTAGGTATTATCAGTATGAGTTTTCAAGTGAATACATGGAGGCATAAGACATGGATTATATTGCTTAGAATCTACCTAAAGTCAATGAGTGGTGGGATTGGAATGTGTACTCAGGCAGGCCACATTCTTTTTCTTATTTGTATTTTTAATTGTATTTTAAAAGATAAAAAACTATCCCTTTTTATATTGCAAACCAATCTCAGTTTCCACTCTCTCCCCTCCTCTCATTCCCTCTACCTTCTTCCACCCCCCCCCATCCACTCCTCTGAGAGGGTAAGGCACATTACTTTGGGGAAGGTCCAAGGCCCTCCCTACTATATGTAGGCTGAGCAAGTTATCCATTCAAACAGAATGCGTTCCCCCAAAAGCTAGTACAAGCAGATAAATGCTGGTGCCACTGCCTGTGGTCCCATAGTCTGCTGCCGCAGCCATACAACTGTCATCACATACAGAGGGTCTAGTTTGGTCCTATGATGGCTCCTTCTGAGAGGATTTACCTAATAGATATAAGGATATGAGGTCATACACAGAGGAAGGCATCAAATAGCTGTTGAGAGACTTAAGCAGAATGCCAGCTCTACACAATCATTGAGGTTCCAGTCAACAAACCCATCTTGTAGAATGTTTAATAAAGATGTAGACTTTTTTTTCTGGGAACATATGTGATAATCATTAAATGTACTCCAGAAATGACTGTTTCCAAGGGATTCAGGGACAGGAGTAAAGAGATTCCCACTTGACCAGTAGGACGTATATATACATCATAATAAAAGGACAATAATAAAGTGTTTGAAAGGATTGACTACGTGCCACAGATTCAAAGTGATGCAACAGACCATATAAATAAAAGACAAATCAATTTCTTGGTTTGTTTTCTTCAAGCAACTAATCTATTTAAAGAGAATAAGAGAACAATAGAAAATTACTGTTGGGCACTGTCCTATTAATTGACGCAGACAAGAATTATTCATGGCTGTGAGACTCAGTCAGGAAACTTTACCAAATAGCAGGATGTTCACACAATTTCCATTTGCTTCTCCATAAGATCCTTATCAATTCAAAGCCAACGTGAAAACTTTGAAATAGAAAATCACGACACAAATCATTCCAAGCAGTTTCTAAATGGGACTGACCAGCTAGGAAGTTATTTCCAGGTAAGGTGCAAACTGACATCACATAACTCTTGAAGCAAAACTCTAAAAGGTGCATTGCATCATTTTATCCCTGGGAGCCATTCATACGATGTATCTAATAATGAGGGAGTATAAGTCACACGGTTTCAAAATAAGGGTGTTTCTGCACAGTTGATGTAGGATTCCCATCTCTATGCTGTGAATACCATTGGTTAATAAAGAAACTGGCTTGGCCTCTTGATAGGGCAGAACTTAGGTATGAGGAGAAAACTAAACTGAATTCTGGGAGAAAGGAGGCAGAGAGAGAGAAGCCATGGATCTGCCACTGGAGACAGATATGTTGAAACTTTGCTGGTAAGCCATGACCTCGTGGTTGATGCGCAGATTAATGGAGATGGGTTAAATTAAGATATAAGAGTTAGCAAATAAGAAGCTAGAGCTTAATGTGTCAAGCAGTTATTTAAATAATATGGTTTCCGTGTGATTATTCTGGGTCTGAGCTGCTGGGCAGCCAGGAAACAAAACAAGTTATCCCCTACAACACACAGTGCTTGACTTGATGCTGAAAATATCAAGTTCATGATTGTAAGTGTTCAAATAACTGAATTACAGGCTAAAGCAACATGATCATTAGATAAACTTTGTGGTCTTACATTTTCTTTGGTCATGAATGTTTTATTGGAACAACTGACAAGATCTAAATGAAGCTTCTTATTTAGAGGAAACTTGTTCCTTTGATAAGTCTTGTGTTTTAACAATTTGGTAAAACTTAAAACAATTTAAAATTTAATATAACATATCTGGAGCTGGCTGCTTCCAGCCAGATACTCTTCATGTTATCTAAATATTAAACATCACTATAGCAAGATGTGAATAACATCAAAATGCATTGTATGAAATTATTTAATTTTTTTGTAGATTCTTCGTGGAATTCACACCACGTGTCCCAATCCCATTCATCTCACTGTCTCCTTACCTCTGTCTTCTGCCCTGTGACCTCCCGACAAAACAAAACATTTGAAAGTGTATTAAAAATAAATGAACAAAAATATCTTGGCATGGAAACTGTAGTGTGGCTCAGCGAGTCACACATATTATCTCTTAGTCCGTATATTGTAACTTGTAAGTATTATTTGCCTTGGATCCGACTCGAGGTCTCTGGCTTTTGCTACCCTAACAATCTTGGGACCTCATTGGATATCTTGCTGTTGTCCTGTGTCATTGAGATCCTGTAGTTTTGGATCCGCTGATCTGACCTCTTCACATACTCTACTCCATCAGTTCATAGATGAGGTAGATGTTGAAATTCAAAAAGAACTAATAAATATTATATCAAAACAAATTAAATAACTACCACCATGGCTAAATTTATTGTGATACCAATTGAGAATAATGACACAGGAAACTTCAGGTAACTTCAAGCTCACTCAAACCTGCCACTGCCCCTTTTCAAGGGTGTAACTGATGTATCGCGGGGTCACTATTTTCATGAGCTTTCACAGTTTGTTTGAGAAAAAAAAATGTAAATATAAGTTTAAATTTAAATACATGCCAGCTTGTAGCAAGTAAAGAATAAATGCTTCTTGCACACATAGGGTGGTATTATGTTGTGAGAGGGCAATTGGAGCCACGGCACAGTAAATCTACTTGCTCCTTCTCTTAACTAAGCTTCAGTTTGTCTATCTTTGACAATCATTTCTTACAGTGCTTGTTGATATTTTCATTGCTGCCTCTGTATGACCCCGGGTGCCCTTTATGCAGTCAAAAACCCATATCAACATCAGTCAACATTAATATACCACATCACAGGCAGATGTATGTGAACAGAATAAATGAAGATTATAAGGAATGTAAGTTATTTTTTCTTGAGGTTTATGTTTTAACATTGAAGATGAAAATTCTGATATGATGAAGATATTCCAAACAGAAATGAGTTGATTGCAAAAAGAGCAATGTGAAGACAACTGATATCCTTGTCATCATTAAAACCTGTGCCACTTGTGGGTGGGGCTTTCTAATATGGAGAGAAGAACAGAAAGAATAATGTGAGCCAAGCTTTGAAGGGGTTGTAGCCATCTTGATCTTGTTGCAATGAGTAGGTTTTACAGAGAGAACTTATCTAGCCTTACAGTGGGAGTTAAGTAGGCTTGTCAGATATTGAATTCTATACAAAAAGGTTGAATCTATCTAGCATGTAGTTTAGAGACGCTGTAAGAGTTTGTAAGAAGAGGTGCATTTCCTAAGTGTAAAAAAAAATGTTAACTTAAAATCAAAAGTGACATTAAAGACAAGACAATAAGCTGGGATGTTCTGATATAAAGAAACCAAGTCTGTCTACTCTTAAATATATTTTAAAGAATCAACATTTTGCTAATAGTTCTCTTTTAAATCATCAATTTATTTTGCCACATATGTCTAAACTTATGTAAAACATCTAGAGAAAGGCTTACTCTAGAGATTTGGGGGTTTTATGTAAAACAATAAAAAATACATCTTTTTATTTAATTGCAATTAAGATATTTGGGGAATTTCCACAAAACATTATATTAATGACCATCATGGTTATAGTTACCTGGAAGCAACAGATATGTCTAGAGAAACTTATTACTTTATAAAAATGTTCATCTCTAAGTGTCTTCTGGACACAATCCTCTTGCATTTAGGGTACTGGTTATGTCTCCAGAGCCTAACAGGATTTATAAATGGACTTAGGGAATGAGAAACTGCTGCATATCAGGTGGTGGCCATATGTCATCTGTTCCATGCTCACTGCACCCAGGAAACACCTTATTTTTGTACATGTCCTTAGGGAATGCCTTACTTCCATGTACAAATAGGAGAGAGATTGGTTTTGGAAAGCTATAATAGATGATCAAGTTAGGTGGTAAATGTGAGGGGGATGCAGAAATTGGGGATACTATCTACAAATGTCTTCTAAGGTTTACTTCTTAAGGGACAGGGCCAAAAGAAATAACCCCGATTAGACTCATGAGGACTTTGTTGGTTTTCTGTATGAATGCATTGCTACCTAAATAATGAGATGGTTCTGTATAAACCCACAGTACTGCAAAAGCAGTCTGTACCATATAAGCAAGGAAATAGCAGAAATACTAAGATATTTTTATGGAAATTATTTAGTCAATCCCTGTACAGTGAAGTGCATTAGGGGCATTATTAAAAATAAGTAACAATAAAAAAACCCATAAAACAACAGGATGCAAATGTAGTAAATAGAGTTTCAAGTCCAGTTGATATGAGTTTTCTTTTGAGATGGGAGAGACAAGTTATTTCCTGTGTGTTTTAAAGGCCTCCCTCAGGGAAGCAGGGGGCTCAGAACCTCGGCATTCCAGGAGATTGTACACTAGCACAGGGGTTCAGTCTCATCTGCAGATCATGGTTTATGACGTAAGAGCATTAGGACGGTGATTTGTCACTGAGTGTCAAGTGTAGCTCTTCAAAGGGACTAGCAGATGAAGCAGAAAGAAATCATATCACGTGCCATTCTTTGTGCAGGGGAATGCAAAATACTAAGTTGTACACTCAGAAATGAAATGTAGCTTTAGAGCTGATTTTTACCATTTACTCAGGCATCTACAAACATTCACAGTGGTGGCATTTTCATTATTAGGAAAGAGAACAGCAAGGCCCAGGAAGCCACCATTTCAAAACAACATGGCTTTTTTTTTTTCTGCTACTGCTGAATCTGGAAGACCTGTCTTAAAGGAGCTGCTGCATGCTGCCAGCAAACAGAGCCGGTTCAGGGAGAAAATGTGGCTAAACTTTGTCTTTTAGTGTCTATTATTTCTTTCCAAGCCCTTTCAGGATTTATGTGGATTTAGCTAGCACATGTTGCGGTGCCAATTTGTTGTAGGAGGTCACTTGTTTGTTCCCAGCTGCTCAGCCCCAAAATAATAAAACAGAAACCATATTTTTTTTTGCAAAACTGTTTGGCCAGTAGTTTAAGCTTATTTGTATCCTAAACTAACCCATCTCTTTTACTGTACATATTACCACATGGCTATGGCTTACTGGCAATATTTCAGAATGCCTGTCTCTGGTAGTGGCTCCATGGCTTCTCCCTGACTCTGCCTTCTTTCTTCCAGCATTCAGTTTAGTTTTCCCCACCTAGCTAAATTCTGCTTTGCCATAAGTCCAAAGCAGTTTCTTTATTAATCAATGGTAATCATAGCATACAGAGGGGACTCCCACATCACCCTCCTTTCTCTGTGTTTGGAGCTGCTCTTTGCTTGATTTACTTTACAAATTTTATGTTCTTGAGTTCTTTGTTATCATTATTGAGTTTTTAAATTAATCCTCAAATCCTACAACAGCCTTCTTTGGGGCTCTCCACAGGTATTCCAACACTGCTACACATTGTTTGATCTCCTAGGTCGTTCTCTAAAATCTGGATAGGATCCTTCACCCACTAAAAATCTTGCATTCTATGTGACTGTAAAACCAGCATCATGTAAGGAGGACCAAGTCTGGCACTGGCTTTGTGCCTTTGTGCCTTTGACTAAAATGGTCTTCTGAATGGCTGAATGCTAGCAAATGCTTCAGAGGACCCCAAGTGGTCTTCTTTTTTCAAGAGAAAGTCTCTCAAATGCACTTGATGTTGGCCTTGTTATTGGATTGGATTTGGGACAAGCTTGAGATACCGTCAAGGCGTCTTTCCTTTTGTCTCAATGTAAATAATTTGCCTTTTTTTGAAAATTACTCTAATATCTTCAGAAACTGTGACATATTTCTGTCTGTTATTTTTGACCATACTGAAAGTATTTGGAGTCTTTTCACTCTACTTTTAAATGTTGCAGTTCTCACTGTAAGTCTGGCTGAACACAGGTGGCCATACACATGCTGCACCCTGAATCCCAGTTTGCCTTGAAACAGCCTTCTCCGGATCAAATGATTGATCGCATTCAAATTCACAGCTTGAAAAGTTCAAAATGTGAACAAGTCCCATGCCAGAATCTAAAATGAACTGTTTTTAACCCAATTCTCAATAAAATCCTTGACCCTACCCGCAACACGGCTTTCTACACTGAGATACAATCAGATTCATTCATTAAGCTGGTCTTAAGGCATTCTAGGGATTCACTAGGACATGACTCCAAACTTCTCCAATGTATTCCCCAAACCAGTTCCAAAGCCATAAGAGACACTGGGCAGAAGGACTAAGGTCAGCTCTTGTCAGAGGCTTCAAGCCATCGTAGTAGGGCAGGGATAGCGTGGCAGATAAGGTCACAGTCATATATCCAGGAAGCTGAGGAGAGAATACTGGCACTAGCAGGATTTCCCCATCCCCCTCATTTATTCCATCCTGGCTCCCTGTTTAAAGAATGATGTGGTCTTCCTTTGGAAAGAGAGATTTCTCCATTCTTAGCTGATCATAGCTGGAAACACCTTCACTGTCACAACCAAGAATTGATAAAGCTTAGGCACTTCTACCCTTAGACAGTAAAAATTCACCCCCACAATCATGGCAGATATTTTGAGGAAGTTTATTGTTCTTATCACATATTAGTACATCTTTTTTTAAAGACACTAGTACATTTTTAACATATCAGAATAAACTAATAACTTAACAGTAATTTGTTTTGTCCATGTTATTAACAATATACAAAGTAAGTAGTTTGGCATCAGTTTTCCCAGATAATAATTCAGTTATGCAAATGTGATTGTGTCATTTGCGTTCCTCGAGGTAGCTGCTCACCCATCTTCAGTAAATAACTGCAGTAAAAGTCCTTGGTTCACCAGCTGGACTATGATCTGTTTTAGATTCCCTATTTGGGGTGCGTGGATGGTCACATCTCCCAATGAATAGTGTCACACAAGATAAACATCTAAATATGTAAATATGTTTAATAACCTACACAGCATAATTGGGAAATGTTTAGATGCATCTTTAAATGATACAGGTGCAGCTGAGAAGTAATGTTTTTCTTACTGATGGAAGCTATGTCTTCTCTGCTATGTCATATACTATCAGGAATCTGTCAGTGGAGGTACATTCAATTATGGTGCTTAGTTCTTTCAGATGATTCCCTAAGATATAATTAAAGCAGTAATAAATATCAGAAGATGTATTGTAATGCGGGAGGATAGAGATTGTATAAAGGCATGAAGTGCAATTTATGTGTTAGGTGAAAGTTATCAAGAATGTGTCTTGATTTTTTCTGTATTCTTCACTCCATTTGGAATCAACTAATGGTAACCATGGTAATGTAATGGTGTTACATATATGAAGAACACATGTATACATATGTGAATGTGTATATACATATATGTGCAATATCTCAATTTTAAGCAAATTTAACTTTGTAGACATATTTTTATAGCTCCTCCTCCATTTTTCTTTTTCCTTTATGTTTAATGGTTATACCATGATGATGGTTTACATAGATAGAATGAAATGAGCTCTAAAGCTGTCAATTTACATACTTCTCATTTTACATAGTTATTATAGTAAAACTTCTAAGGTCTAGTACCAGAGTCATTTGTTCTTAATTCCCAGTACAGCCATAAATTTCTTCATTTACCACCCATCTCTGGAAAGAGAGCTTCTCTTTTTTAAGGTTGAGAATAGTATATGTCTAAGGGTATAAGTACACATATTCAGAAGGAAACCTTTATTCAGTAACAGCAGTATTTAGTTCCCCTCCTCAAAGGCTTATCCCTTTGACCATGAGCTACATACTAGGCTTATAATACTAAACATGCCTTCCTCCACATGGAGCAGGTTTCAACCCTATATGATTAATGAGAGTATACCTTAACACTGTCTTCAAGAAGTAAGCATCTTGCTGAGAGTTTGGTCTGTAGATTACGGAATTTAGAGATGGGTAAGATCATGATTCCTTATCTCCTCCACTCCTGCCCCATAGCCTGTATAGCAAAGCACTTTCCAGGACTATGAGAGCTAGCCATGAGGGAGGAAATTTCCACTACAGATCTACCTCAATTTCTCTGCGTCATGCACCCAAGGTAAGCAGTCTCTTCAGAAGTATGGTCTTATCATCTAGTTCTGGTGGATGTCTGTGCTGGCTTCAATGGAAACAGCCCCCACGGACTCCTAAGTTAGGAGTGGCATTGTTGGAGGTGTGGTCTTGTTGGAGGAAATGTGTGACAGGGTGGGCTCTGAGGTTGCAGCAGTTCAAGCCAGTGCCAGTGTCACTCCTGTTGCCTGTGGATCAAGATGCAGCACTCCCCACCACCATGCTTGTCTGCATTCCACCATGCTTCCTGCCATGCTGATAATGCACCAAACCTCTGAACTGGAAGTCAGCTCCCTATTAAATGTTTTCCTTGATAAGAGTTGCTGTGGTCATAGTGTCTATTCATATCAATAGTAACCCTATCTAAGACAATGACTAAGAGAAGAAGAAGAATATTTAGTGTCTGGTAGAGGCGGTTGGCAGCTTCTGGAACCTTTCAGTACAGTTCAAGAGGATGTATCCCATGGTGAAGATTGGTGTTTTGTTAACTAACTCACAGCTTTTAGAAGTAGCTTTTTTGAGCTATGCAAGACATTTCCATTCAAACTACTTTTTAATGAAAAATGTATATTTTTAAAATTTGATTATGAGATACTAAATTTATGGATGACTTTTTCATGCCTTTTTTATTTTGGTTATCTATCTCCCTCACCTCTTCATCTCCCCAACTCACCCATAATCTTCTTACTTTCAAGCAGTTTTTCCAGTATTTTCCCTTTCTACTTTTATACTACCTATGTTCTACTATCCTCACCTCCATTAAGAAATCTTCTTCCTCATGGCCTTGTCTTAGTTCCCTGGTACTCCAAAGTGATTACACAAAATGAAAAATTTGAAGGTAAAAGCCATATATAAAGGAGAACATGTGACATTTGTTTTTCTGCGCCGAGTAATCTTACTCAGTATTGCCTTTTATGGTTGTTGTTTTTTTTACAGTCCCACCTATTCATTTAGAAATTTCCTAATTTCAGTTTTTAACAGATGAATAAAATTTCATTGTATATATCTACCACATGTTCATTATCTATTCATCAGTGAATAGATGTGTACATCTATTGGTACCCTTATAGACTAACTCTTAGCTAGCATGAATAGAGTAGCACTGAACATGGCTGAAAAGTATTTCTGCAGAAGGATGTGTAGTCTTTTGGGTATGTGGCCCAGAGTAGAAGAGGTGGGACATGTAATGATAACTTCTGTACTGTGTCCAAGTACCTCCTTGTTTTCACATCCCCCTCCCTCTCTCCTCTTCTTTTTCCTCCATTCCCTTCTTCAATGGTCCCTTTCAGAATTCTCTTTTCTCACTTTCTTTATTCTTCCTTCTTCTCCTCTTCATTCCTTCTCTTTCTTTTCTTCTATGCCTTCATTTTTCTTCTCTTTCTTTCTTTTGAGCAAGCAGAAGAAAAATAAGCTAGTATTTTTAAGGATAAATCTGATAAAATAATGTTTCTCTGGAAACCTCATAAATGAAACTGGTTAACTTTAACTCTATGAAAATCCATCAAAAATGAAACATGTTTTACTTCTCTTGTGAAAAATCTTTGCTTAATTGCCAGCTCTCATGAAAGGAGCATCTATTGTGAGCAGTATTGTGCTGCCCTCCCTCTATGTTTTTAGACTTCATGCTGAATAAGATAATCATGGAGTACAATCAATTTTATGAATATTTTATTCTAGGATGTTATGTGTAACTATAAAATATGCTTGTTTCATTATTCTTACAGAGAGAAACAGGTTCTGGCATACTTTTAACAATATTTAAGTTGTGCAAAATTATGGGACATTTTATTTTAAAGATATGTAAATGCTAAAAATGGAAATGAGTCAAATTTTCATAAGCATTAACAATGTTGATAATATTGGCTAGCAAAGATTGTATCAAAGCCTTGAATATGTTCATAAAGATATCAAAGGAAGAGGAATATAGCCTCTGCCTGTGTGTTTTATGCTTATGATGATCGGGATTCTCAATCATTGCCTAAGTTATGGAATAATTTAAAATTCTCTTTTGTCTGGGCTCTTATTTATATTTATAAGTATACACTTCCTTTTCCTGTTTTCTTGTCAAAGTAACTTACGGTCTTATTGTATTGGAGCAAGTAGAACTGCCTTGAAGACAAGTGAGGCTCTCTAATAAAGTACTAAGCAATACAATGCATTTTGTGGACTCTTCCAACTGTCAAGACTCTTGTAATGCATCAAAGTTAAAAAACACACAGCAATCATGTTATTAATTATGAAGCATAAAACTGAAATTGCTGAAACAAAATACTTTTACATCTTCATGAAAAAGTCTTGGAATAAAGTAATAAGTTTTAATTAGAGAATAAATTTCACTCCATAAATGTGGTTGTTCTGAAATGAAAGCGTACATAGAATTAGTGTATGCCATTCAACATGGCTGTAATGGTTGAAAGCTTGCTTTTTTTATTAGTCAGGGTTCTCCAGAGTAACAGAGCTTATATAATGAATCTCTATATATAGAAAGGAAATTTATTAAAATAATTTAAAGGCTGTGAGCCAACTAATCAAACAATGTCTATCTGTGAATAGAAGATGCAAGAATCCAGTAGTTGTTCAGTACACGGGCTGTGTGTCTTAGCTGTTCTTCAGTTGAGAGTTGGAATCCCAAAGAGGTAGACTCTAATGACTGTGGAGGAAAGAACTCACTAGTGAGGGCAAGAGCAAACTGCCGAGAATAGAGAGAAATTCCTTCTTCCATGTTGTTTCTATAGGCTGCCAGCAGGAGATGTGGGCCAGATTAAAAGTGGATTTTCCCACCTCAAAGATTTAGATTGGAAATGGTTCTTCCCACTTCAAATTATTTAATTAAGGAAAATCCCTACCTGGTGTGCCCAGTCATCGGGGTCTTAGTTAATTCCAGATGTAGTCAAGTTGACAACCAAGAATAGTAATTATACCTTCATCTTCCAGAGTGCTGGTTTCAGGAGTTGAAGGTATTGGGAAAATGGTAGTCTTTCTACAACTAGAAACCAATTTCTTTATTTCCTATTAAGGTGAATGTAGTAGTTCTACTGTGTTTTGGGCCGAAGCCCCCATGATGTTTATGGTCAGTTTCTCTTGTCTTCCTCCATCAATTCCTGTTTAATCCACAGACTCTAGTGTTTTATTCTGCTCAAGGTCCTATAACAAAATATATTGGTTTGCTGGATTTAAACCAAGGTTCTATTTTACTACTGTCCTGGGATCAAGAGTCTAAGATCAAAGTGTTTAAGGCTTTTCTTTTGGACTGAAGTCAGTGGCAGCTGTTCTGCCTTGCACATGAACAACTCCAGTTTTCTTTTTCATACCAAAGGCATTACACAAGCCATTGCTTCTTTGAATATGATTTCTTATGCACTCACCACAGTGTCTTCTCTTTCTCATTCAAACATCAGCTTAATTTTCATCAACTTTGCAAAGAAATTTGGAGCAAACTGTATTGAAAGCCAATATTTCCTTCTACCACCTTCTATTTTGCCTACTGCTAGAATGTTGTGCTGAGCATTAATGGTAACTGAAACAATTGTTCTTTGCTCTCTTCTTCTGTTGTTAGTCTGTGATTCTCTTGACTATCAATTTTCAGGGCAAAGGCCCTGCCTGACTCTGCCATTCCCAAGTCAAAGAATATACCTGGCACACAACTTACACTTCATTCTTTCCTTTTGAGAAGAACTATTTGAATAAAGAATTGCTAAGACTTGATTTTATTTATTAATAAAGTTAGATACCTTCCTTTTCATTTAATTCTCCTCTTCACGAACTCAGAACTTTCTTGGAAGATGATAAAACACAATAGCTCTAGATACCAAGTTGTAGATGTATTTGTATCCTTTTCATCACAAACTAGTTACTGAATGCAAGAGAGAAATTTTCTACATATAAAGCCCATTTATTTAAAAAAATTACACATGCTTCTGATACCTTTCAAAATGTCTCACTCAAGATTTTGCACATAAATGAGTAATTTTGAGGTATCCTTATTTCCCAGAGATGAAGCATTTTAAAAGGGGGTCTATCCATTTCCTCCAGCATACAAGTGCGTTATGATGCCACTAGTACTTGTAAAGCAGAGTAATACAAATTCCACCGAAGTAGATTTTATTTGACAGTCCTGAGACTTTTCTCAATGATTGCACAACAGTGTTAAATAGAAATGGCCTAGGGATAGGTGTTGAATCAATATGCACCAGTAAGTTTGTGAAATCAATTTATTTGATCCTCAGATACAGGAAAATTGATGTAACTAGTGCTGTGTAACTCCTATTAATTGTCCACAGTGACAGAAGATTTATCAATTACTTATTGATTTCTTTAGGGCCTTGGGAAAATGGCAGTGGCCCCCAAGGTTAAGTGTATAATATAGAAACCTACTCTAGATAAATGAAGTGCAACAGGAAACCAAATCTTTTATCATGCTATTGAGATATGAGTGCGAGTATCTCTATATTTGAGTACACCAATATGTCTCCTCTTATCTCAAATGTTAGCCATGTCAGTTGTGTGTGTTTGAGAAAGTTTGCAAGAGACTCTGTGATTAAAATTACCACTTAATCTTTATTGTCACTGAGTATTTTCAGGGGGTTGGAGAATGGAGAAAAGAAAAGAACTGGGGAAAAAAGGGGGGACAATGGAAGAGCTCCACAGGAATTGGCGCAAGTAATGTGGTCAGTGTGCTGGCTAGTTTTATGTCAATTTGACACAAAGTAAATTTGTCTAAGTAGAGAAAGCCTCAACTCAAAAAAAGATGCTTCTATAAGATTGGGTTGTAGGAAAACCTGTAGGCCATTTTTTCTTTTCTTTTATTGATAATATATTTTTATTCAATATATCTAGATTACAATTGACCCTCCACTTTTCACAGTTCCTCCCTCCCTTCCCACATAGATTTGCCCCTTTCTGTCTTTCATTAGGCAACAAGAATATAAGGGATAATAGTAAAATAAAATAAAACAAAACAAACATATCAAAATAAGACAAATCAAACAGAAGGTAAGGAGCTCAAGAACAAGCACAAGATTCGGATGGAGAGAATCATTTACTTACACAGTCAAGAATCCCATAAAAAGCACAAAATTGGAAGCCATAATATATACACAGAGAAACCTTGGTTATTGATGTGGAAGAACCCAGTTTATAGTGGATAGGGATACCCCTGCGTTTATAACTCTGGTTGCTAAAGGAAAGCAGGCTGTACAAGTCATGAGGATCAACCAGTAAGTAGTACTCCTCCAAGGCTTCTGCTTCAGCTCCTTACTCTGGGTTCCTGTCATGTTTGTGCTCCTTCTTTGACTTCCTTTGATAATAAACTGTAATATGGAAGAGCAAGGAAAAAATAAGCCCTTTCATAAGGAAAACAAACCCTCTACTTCCTAACGTGCTTTGGTCATGGCAATAATAACACCAACTGAGGCATTCAGATAATATCATTAGATATGGTATTCTGCTTTCCAAGAACAGAAAACAGGGGCTCAAGCCAATGAGATTTTGCTTATAGGCATATTGCCCAGAACTAGTGCGTTTTCAATGAGATGCCTTGCATTAGACTTTCATCTTCCCTTTGACATGTTCAATGTATGACATTCTTTCTTGTGCCTAATACAGCCTGGTTCCTCTAGATATTACTTCTATCTAAAAAAAATATTAAAGGGAAAGGCTAGAAAACAAATGGCTATAATGGAGTGCCAGGTAATTTCATCCCACCCAGAAACTGTATAAACAACCCTGCTCAGGATATATACGTACTTTACCTCTAATGGCTAAATCTGATCAAGGAAAGATGAGCATTAGCTATGAACATTAAAGCCCAAATAAATTGAGAAGTATACCAAAGGACAGGTGAGAAACTTGGTATTGAATAAATACTTTGTGTACCTGACACAGACAATAAGACTTCTTAGGTAAAATAACTTGCCACATTTACAAGAAAAACAGATCCAAACTATGTGTTAGGTGTTTCTAGCTAACTTAAGTTTTGCTGTCCTAATTGTACACAACAATCAGTATACCAAGAATTGATGATTCTGTTGGTATGAAGCTCTGTAATTTAAAATGAAGTTTCTTTTTTTAATCTTTTTTTTAATTGAGAAAATGAGAAAAAAAAGTTTCCACCTCCTCCCAGCCTCCCATTTCCCTCCCCCTCCTCCCACCCTTCTCCCTCCCACCCTTCTCCCCCTCCTCCCACCCTTCTCCCCCTCCCCCCACTCCTTTCCCCCTCCCTCTCCAGTCCAAAGAGCAGTCAGGGTTCCCTGCCCTGTGGTAAGTCCTAGGTCCTCCCCCTCCGTCCATATCTAGGAAGGTGAACATCCAAACTGGGTAGGCTCCCACAAAGCCAGCACATTACGTAGGATCTAAACCCCTTGCCATTGTCCTTGGCGTCTCATCAGCTCTCATTGTTCGCCATGTTCAGAGAGTCCAGTTTTATCCCATGCTTTTTCAGTCACAGTCCAGCTGGCCTTGGTGAGCTCCCAATAGATCAGCTCCACTGTCTCAGTGGGTGGGTGCACCCCTCGTGGTCCCGACTTCTTTGCTCTTGTTCTCCCTCCTTCTGCTCCTCATTGGGACCTTGGGAGCTCAGTCCAGTGCTCCAGTGTGGGTCTCTGTCTCTATCTCCATCCATCACCAGATGAAGGTTCTATGATGATATGCAAGATATTCGTCAGTATTGCTATGGGATAGGGTCATTTCAGGTTCCCTATCCCCAGCTGCCCAAGGAATTAACTGGGGACCTCGGCTTGGGCACCTGGGAGCCACTCTAGGTTCAAATCTCTTGCCAACCCTAAGGTAGCTCCCTTAACTAAGAATTGTGCTTCCGTGCTCCCCTATCCAACCTTCCTTTATCCCAATCCTCCTTTTTCTCCAAGTTCCCCCTTCCTCCCCTTCTCCCTTTTCTCTCCCCATCTCCCCTTACCCCCATCCCACCCCACCCCCAAGATCTCAATTTAAGTGTGGAATATCTACACATTAGAGTACTATGCTGCGGTAAAAAACAATGACTTCTCGAATTTTGCATGCAAATGGATGGAAATAGAAAACACTATCCTGAGTGAGGTAACCCAGACCCAAAAAGATGAATATGGGATGTACTCACTCATAATTGGTTTCTAGCCATAAATAAGGGACACGGAGCCTACAATTGGTGATCCTAAAGAAGCTAAGTAAGAAGGTGAACCAAAGGAAAAACATATAGTTATCCTCTTGGCTATGGGAAGTAGACAAAGTTGCCGGGGAGAAAAAAAATGAAGTTTCTTGATAAAAACTATTAGGAACCACTAAATTAAGACATACCTGGAGGAAATAAAATGTATTTATTACTTATTTTTATAGAAAAAGTTACTTACAACACTGGTAGTAGATACAAAATTAGAAACACTATTTGTGAATCTGACCCCTCACTGCAGGGTAGGTAGGACAGGGGAAATGTGCACCTTTTCCATTTTCTGTTTTTTTAAAGGACACTGATTTTTGCATGTTTGGTGAGAAGAGCTAAGGTTTACCTTTTTAACAATCTAGCAGTATTCAACCACTTATATTTGCTGCAGCTTTTGTGCTGTATGTCACATCCGGTTTCTCCCACTTCCAAGCTCTAAAACCCCTTAACTTTGAAATTTTTATTTTAATGGACATGATATTCTGCAGTATCAATTTCCCTGGGTCTGACTTATTTCATATAGCTCATTGTCTTCTGCGTTTGCCTATCTTACCCTAAATGTCAGGATTTACTTACTTCTGTTGTATTATTAATGGATGTTATGATACACACACACACACACACACACACACACACACTCTTTTTACAACCTGATGTGGGATTCCCCTCTGTATGCTGTGAATACGTTTTATTACCACGGGTGAACAAATAAAGCTGTTTTGGCCAATGGCTTAGCAGAGCAAAGCCAGGTAGGAAAAAATCCGAACAGAGATATATATTGGAATAGGTGAAGTCAAGGAGATGCCATGTAACTGCTGAAAGAGGAAGACACAGAACCTCGTAGTGATACATAGATAAAATGAAATGGGTTATTTTAAGATGTAAGAGTTAGCTAGAAATGTGCCTAAGCTATTGGCCAAACAATGTTGTGATTAATATAGTTTCTGTGTGATTATTCAGATCTGGGCAGCCAAGAAATGAAAGAGCAGGAAACAACCTCATTTTATAATAATATGAGGTCGCAATACAAAGAGATGGCTTAATTAGTAGAGTAGGTACTCTGCTGTAGTAATAGAAAATAAACCAAAGCATGTATGCTTCACGCAAATGAAATAATACATTGTTATAGTCTATTGTAACTGGCTTCCTCATGGAGCATCATAATGTTTATCCTAGCTTTAGCATGTTCAACATTTAATCTGTATTTTTAGGTAAATATTTTATCATGTAGATGTAGAACATTTTATTTATTCATTCATCAGATTTTACATATAGTTTTGCTTCTGCCTTTTCAGGTTCTATGATTAATATTGCTTCAATATGCACAGTTTATGTGAATGTGTAGTTATTTTTCTCTTGGATATATTCCTGTTGAAATTGTGTCATGTAGTAAATCTGCATTTTACCTTTTGAGGAACTCAGACTTTTTCAACATAGCCATCTAATTTTACCTTGTCCCCAGTGAAATTTTCTTTTTCCATTACTTTAATGTTTATTGTTAAATCTTGCCTTCCCTAGAGACACTCGATTGTTCTTGAAGAAAGTTCAAGTTGTTGATATGTTTACCAAGAGTACATTTTAACCTCTAAGGTCAAGTCACACTCAAAGTGACTGGATTCTTGCCATAAAAGAGAATGAGAAAAAAAAAGAGATATGAACAGGCTGAAGAAAAATTGGAACAATGGGAGAATTTATAGATGAAGATGATCTGTGATGTTTTGAGTCAGGCATAACAGGATACATTTATAAATAAAACACTTAGAAGGTGGAGGCAGGAAGATCAAAAACTTAAAGATCAGCCTCAGCTACATACTGAGTTAGGGGATAGCCTGAGCAAATATCCACATTGTTAAAAGTTCCCTGTGAAAGAGTACTTTGAAATGTAGTGTTACTGATGGCTGCTAACCAAGCGGAGGCCTTTATTTATAGTCCAATGATTGTAAACAAGCCCTAGAACCCTCAGCCTGTGATCATGATGTCGTTGCTACTCAGAAAGGCTTAGAATGTATGCTCAAATTCATTTCCAGAATCTTTTGCTGGAACCTTGACCAAATTGTTTAACTCAAAATTTATTGAACTAAACCACAGTTAGTAAAATTCAAAATACAGAACAAAAGCACAGAATGATTTTATTGAAAGCATAGGAAGACAGAAAATTATTTTACATATACACTGAAATCTTGGAAGCACAAAATTGCTTTTTAATCATTTTGAGTATATAAGATAAGAATGACATAAATGATAAAATAAATAATTCAAAAATGTCTTTAAAATAATTGTGATTAACATATTTGCAAGTAATGTGGGGTGCTATTTATTTACTTCTATAAATATTACATTTTGACATATTTATGTTATAGGTGATCTCTTTTTATTAGCGCCTTGTTTTAAGAAAGAAGCATTGTAACAAAGGGAAAGTAGACATTTTTACCATCCTGCCATGGCTTTTTCTCTAAGACTTCAACAAAGTCACGAATGGAGTTGTCAAGAATGTTCTATTGAATGAGCAACACACCCTTTCCTCCATGTAGTTGGCTGAAGAGACATCTCCATGTTGATATTTTGTCTTTCATCATGAGGCAGTTAGGAGTATACAGTTCTCCAATTTCCTGTCTAGATGCCCTCCTGTTTTTAATCTACATATCTTTTGAGCATCCGCCTGAGGCATTAAACCCACTTAATACCTTTGCTATGATGAACACTACCACCATGTTAAAGAAGATGATCAAACTTTTGCTATTTGTCAGTTTTTCATGCCGTACACTATATATAGGCCAACATTCAAAAACTGACTGAGAACTGATCCTAAGTAGCATGATTTTAATAGTAAGAAATTATATTTGTGAAACTCTTATATATAGTACAAATCATCAACACTTAAATTTGGAACTTAAAATATGTTAAAAATAAATTCAAAACAAGCATTTTAGTGCACACTTCACTGGTGATGAATGAAATGCTTAATTCATGTGGAAACCATTGATTAAATTAATGCTTAGAGGAATGAAGGGGATGAAGTTAAATTTGAGTCACTTAGGGAAGAACTATCAATAAATAGCACCATTAATAATTTACAGAAGCATTAATAATGAATGTGCTGCATGAAAGGGAAATGACCAGATCAAGTTCACTCTACAGATGGTTCGAGGATAATTTTATAGGGTGGAGGAGCAGTGAATATGTAAATACTGCTGATGGTTCCAATGAAGTGTCATGAGCTGAATGTTCTCTCATGCCTGTGAAAAGTGACATTATCATGAAAAAATGAAATGGATATGTATTCCTTCTGTAGAGTGCCTCAGAAGTGCTTCTGGATAGTATGCCTTTTAATTTTTATTTATAACTTATATCCTGATTTTATTTTAAGAAACTACTTTTTAAATAACATATAATAAGGTTCTAGAGTTATTCACAAGTGAATGGCTACCTATTATCCACAGTAATAGAAAATTATTTAAGATCATCGTACCATACATGGGATCCTTGGAGACCTTTAAATTAATTTGCATTTTATAGATTTTGTTCACTGTTAATATAGTGAGAACTGGCTATTGTTGATCTTTTACTTTAGATGGTCTTGTATTTGCTAACTTGAAAATCTGATTGTTTAATCTATGACTGACATGTAGCTTGTTACACAAACCCCATCGGTTTTTAAGAGCAAAAAGGACCCTATTAATACTATAACAGAAAAATAAGTACAGACAGGGACTTAGGTAAGCCACACTATATATATCATGACTATATGTGATTTAGGAATTTTATTCTTAAAAAAAAATCTGTGTTTAGAGCTCACAGTGTAACTACAAACTAAATCACTGTACCCTTAACCCCCAATAAAATGTTCCTATTTTCCTTAGCTTGTTCAAACTGAGAACAAAAAGGATCTTCTCAAGCCACGGAGCAAGTGAATTGCTAGATAAACATGACGGAGTGTGCAGAGCAAAGTAAAATGAACTATATGCAATAGCATGACGAAATCAGTGGAGGCAGGCTGAACTGACGAAGAGATATTATATTCATAATTATAATGGCAACAAAGGTGAGGCCAATGATACTCTTGAATAGAGTAAAAATGGGCAACTAATAAAGACATTACATTATTTCTTATTAAATTTTTAACGTAATATATTTTGTTTATAATCTTTACACTCTGACAACTCATCTAGGATTGTTACCACCCCTCTTACCCAATGAACTTGATCTTCTCTCTCTCTTTGTCAAAAGAAAACCAAACGAATCCAAACAAACAAGAAACCATCAAGACAAAACAAACCAAATCAAAACAAATAAAACAAAAGTCACTTCAAAAACACCAAGTCTATTCCATGTTGGACAACTACCACTTGGCATAGGACCTGACCTGGAGTGGGTTTGATATACCTACTGATACTCTGTTGGAGAAAAGGATGTTCTCTTCCCAGCAGCTGTCAGTTGCAAACAGCTTCCTGGTGAAGGGGCTGAATTTTGTGTTCACTTCTCTTTATCCTTGCTGTCATTTTGTCTGATTTCAACTCTTGCAGGTCTTAAGGGTGCTGTTACAGTCTCTGTGTGTACATATGTGTATTAGCTCCACTGTGTCTGGAGATTCTACTTCATTTAAGTCATCCACTACCTCTGGCTCCTGCAAGTGTCCCACTTTTCCTTTGGCATAGACTGCTGAACTTTGAGCGTAGGGTGTTGATAAAGCCATCTTGCTTTTGGCTGAGTGTTCCAAAGTCCCTCACTCTCTACACATTGTCCAGTTGTGAGTCTCTGTGTTAATTTATCACCATTCCTGATTTCAGCTGTATTAGTTACGCTCTGCTAAAATACTTGCCATATCATCTTAGGAAGAGTTCCTTTTCCTTATGGTTCAAGGGTGTAGTCCATCAAGTCTGGGAAGTCATGGAAGAAGAAACAAAAAGTAACTGGTCACATTGATTTTGCAGTCAAGAAGGAAACGGAAATGAATGTTTCTGCTCAATTCACTTTTTTCCTTTTTATCTTTTTCAGTACTGCATCTGTGGATTGGTGCCAAGTATATTCAGGGCAGGAAACCACTTCACCTAATCTGATCGAAAAACTCTCTCACAGACTGGCACAGAGGTTAATCTCCTAGGTGACTCCATGCAATGACAAGTTGATAGTCTATGATGATCATTACAAGGAGCCTTCTAAGGGTTCAGCAGCCTTATTTTCATTGATATTACATATTCAATCATCTGCAAAATTCATTATCATATTGGTTAGGTACTATTTTTGATTCAAGTTTTTCTGCCACCCATGGTTTTTTTTAAAAAAGTAATGTTAATGGATAAGATAATATTCCCAATTGTATCAGAGACCTTTCATTATAATAAGGTAAAATAAAGCTGTTCAGAAAAAATAAAAACAAATATTCAATAAATACTTACTGCCTGGGCCTCTAACAGATGAATAATCCCTGCAGAATATCTCAAAACTGTATCTTTGCAGCTAATTTTATTTTAGTTAGTTTGTTTTATTGTTTAGAATAGTTTCAGTATCTTTTAAAATTGAAAATAAGGTATTTTATGCAATATATTCTGACAAGGGTTTTTCCTCCTTCATCTCATCTCAGATCCTCTCCACCTTCTCGTCCATTTAATTCCACACCTTATTTATTTCTTTAGAAAGCAAACAGGCAAAATAAAAAAAAACACAGAAAGTATGCAAAGAACACACACACACACAAACACACACACCAAAACCTATACAAACGAAAAATCAAAAATCAAAATATATAAGCAAATGACCAGTAAGGTTTAAAAAATGCACAAGCAAAGCAGTATGAGACAAATACTATCTCCAAATATACCATTGAGTTTGTTTTGTTTAGCCATCTGCTGTTGGGTAGGAGGCCTGCCATTAAGTGTAGTTTGTACACTCAGTGAGACTCCAATGAAGGAAACTAATCTTTCTTTAGGTCACTGTCAACTAGGTAGCCCTCTCGGCCCTGGGACCCCATCTAACTTGGACCTGTGTGGGTCCTATGTATGCTACCAGAGTCCCTGTGTTCATGTGTGAATCACATCCATTGTAACTGGAGAATAGGTAGCATAGTCTGGTCCTAAAAATCCTATTTAGTGATTTTTTTTCCCTTCCCCACATCCCATGTACTGAGATTATAGGAGTGTATCAAAATGCTTGATTCCATGCGTGCTGGTAATCAAATCCGAGGGCAGTGCATGTTAAGCAAACATTGTACCAACCCAGCTACCCCCAGCTGTAGCTGATGCTGGACTTTGTCAGTCAAAAGTCCTTCTTATTTCTCATTGAAATTAGCTTTGTTCCTCCTCTTGTTTAAGATGCACTCATGGTGAATTATGTTTCTTAAATACGCTTTCCCCCAGTAAAAATCATTCTTCAAACAGCCAGCTCACATAATATCTGTATGAGTTCTTCCTCAGATAAAACGTTTTTTAAAAAATGTTTTACCCAGCATTGATTTGTCTTTCCTTTCTCTGGTTTTCTAATTATTAACTCAACACATAAATTAGACCTCACAGTCAGAAGAGAGAATCCACTGGCCTGTAAGACTAAGGTCTTGTCTATGAGGAGTCCATATTTCCTTAGATAATGCTGCTTTCTCTGTCAAGTCCACAAGTGTATGTAACTTGTGCTGTATTGAACATCTCTATTCAAAATGAAAATCCCTTGATGGTGGGAAATGTGGAAAGCCTGAATCTCACTCAGCTGTGAATTGAACGCAATGTTTTAGCAGGGGTAACAATAGATACTCCAAAGCTTAAGAACTGAAATTGATTCATTTGGTTGAATTGCTTGAAAATTTTCTGTGGGAAAATATTGTAATGAATTTCACAGTTTTGCTAACCACAGGTGGTTGATCAGATTAGTTAGCACTTTTAATAACTCAAGTTCATTGTACAGATAATACACTACATACAATTTCAGCTTTTCTCCAATAGAATGACTTCCTAGGGTGTCTGCAGAGGTTGTGCAAATTAAGTTAACATAGTGAAAATTATTTCTGCTCTGTTCAGTTTTGAACATGATTCCTTTCACTGGGTGGCACGGGGTGGGTAAGATCTGTCACCTACACTCCTAAGAGAAGGCTAGCTTTTGTACTCCTTTCTGTTTCATTTCCAAAACACCTATGAGCTCCTTTGAAGTCTTATATGCAATTCACCTTGAATTGCATTCAAGTCACAGAAAGCTTTCCGGGAGATAATTTATACACCGTAAAATAAATGACTTTCTCTTTCCATTTCCCCTGGTGTATTACTATTTATCCTCAATTATTTTGGGGGTTTATATTAGCTTATATCAAGGATGATCTATCAAGTGCTCTGTTGAACTCTACTGAGTAATCATTTGGTCTCTGTTAATTCTTTGTAGCCAGTCTTACACTTAGAGAGAATCCAAAGCTCTGCACATGTAAAAGCTAAGAAGAACACTATTGAAGAACCTGCACTCCCTTTAAAAGGCAGGTTAAACCAGCTTGGGTTTTTTTGGTTCCACCCTCTCAAACTGTTTTTAAAATTTTAAAAGTAGACATGGTGACTCATGATTTTAATCTTGCCAATCAGAGGCTGAGGTAGGATAATTGACTCCTTTTTGAGTCTAGCCTGGGCTACACAGTCAGGTGACCTTAAGATAAAGAGGATCTTCATCAAAAAACAAACAACTGACAACAACAGAAAAAATGTCATAACTCATTGTGTATAAAACCCGATTTTTGAAAGTAGACTATTAATCAGAACATAATGAGAATAAAATAATGACAAATTGGAAATGTAAACAAAGATATGTATGTGTGTGAACACATGATTCAGAAAAATATTTTTAAAAACTAGATCTGGGTGTTTCATTGCATGCCTTTCATACCCTTATTTGACATTTTCTAAGCAGAAGAATTAATGCCTAGAGTGAATGAGGTTTGGGGTTCAATTCTCATCCTTGTTTAAAAAATCCTTATTTAGTTAGAATAGCAATTCTGGGTCCTTTAGGCTTTAAAAAAGGTCACATGTTTTAATAAGATTATAAATGATTCAAGTAGATTGAATGTTTCCATATATATTCATTTGTATGTCTGTTATTCTTTAATTTCCATTTTTATTACACAAAACTGACCCATGTATACATTTAGTCCATAATATTTGAATAACAAACACTCAGAAGTTATTAAATGCAACAACACATTTTAGTAAAGAGTGTGCATCTCTTGTTACATGCCATTATTTCTCTCAATGTTTGACAATCATCAGCCACTTTGGTTTTCATAGTGATCCTTATTTGAAAAACTAAATTCAATCCACAGGTTGAAAATGGCAAGGCATGTTATAGATGATTGATGCTGATTGATCAGAGTTCTTTCTCAGAAGCTGTCAAGATTAACATTCTCTTACGGTTGTTCGGAACTTTCTAAGAGGCCATAACTACATATTTCACACAAAGAACTTAAAGTGCAAAGTTGTTTGTTTTTGATGATGGAAACTTAATGGTTTTGTGCATATAAAGAGTCAAAAATTTTCTGAGGTAACCTTCTATTGTTAAAAACTTTATATTATAAATGTTTGTATTTATATCTATATGCCTTCTATATATCATATGTATGGATATATGATATCTATATATAGCAAAACCTTATTATTGAGTATATATAATGTAATATATTAAGTTTCATGTAAACAAGATAAAACTATGTATATAATGTGATACTAGAAAAAGAAGCCCCATGTATGAAAAAATATTTGTGATTTCAAGTCATTAAATTTAGAGTTAGATATTAGAAAATAAAGATAAAGAATATATCATAAAATGGAAAATAAATTTTACTATCAAACTGGAAAAACTGAGATTACTCTTTCGTTCTAGTTTTCTTACAAATTTGCCAACTGACATCTGGGAAAACTTAAAATTCTTTAGGTTTCAGTCTTCCTGAATGTACATGAGTAGATTGGCCTGTTAATTTGTACATGATGAGGCAGATGAAGCGTTTTGTTATGTATATACGAATATACCCTGAGATGCTTATATAACCCATGTGCCTTGGTCCTACAGACATTTTACTGCAGTCATGTGGAATATTATTTATTTTTATTGATTAGTTTTTAATACTAACTTTTCATATAATACTATTATATGACTCACTCCTCTTATTTAAAACATTCTTTCCTGGAGGAGGAAAGTAAATAAAACTTACAAGGCTTTGGAAGGTCCTCAAAATTATAAGCTTTGCAAGAGATCTGTCTAGAGTTATATAAGCAGCAACAAATGCTGGGGTGAGAAAATTCTCCAAAAGATTGAGCTACCTGTAAGTTGTGTAGGCAGCTCCAAGCCACAGCTTTCACGAGTTCTCCCCTAGTGCAGAATCGACTTTTCAGTGATGCAACTGTCTTTGAGTCATCCATGCTTCTGTAACTCCTTACCCATATTCCTGAAAATAATCCCAGCAAGCTCACTGATTAAATGAGGCTGTCTTGGTTTTAATTATCTCTTTGGACTTTCACCTGTGCCCTATCTGGAGTGAAGGAACTGTTCACATCCCCCAGGAAAGCTTACACAACACAGTCAGTGCTCACACAGGGGCCAACAGAAGCCAAGATGAACTGGAGATGAACACTTGCATGACCTCTGCAGTGGATACTGAGACATACAATTAAGGCTGATCTATGTGGGGGCAAAGCTTCCACAGGGGTAATCCTGATATGGTTCTTTCTTCAGATAACATGGGATTATGGTGACTACTGTGTAGGTAATAATTCATGTTTCTTTTTTTTTAAAAGATTTATTTATTTATTTATTTATTTATTATGTATACAGTATTGTCAGTATCCTGTTTGAATGTGTGCCTGTAGGCCAGAAGAGGGCACCAGATCTCCTTGCGGATGGTTGTGAGCCACCATGTGGTTGCTGGGAATTGAACTCAGGACCTTTGGAAGAGCAGGCAGTGCTCTTAACCACTGAGCCATTTCTCCAGCCCCATAATTCATGTTTCTTGTGATGAGTAATAAGACATGTTACCAAGGTCAACATATCTGAAAGGGGAAGATTTTGTAGGGAATCTCAGGGTAGCCATGCATCTCAACTGATGTGAGGTGACCGGTCTTGTCAATAAGTGGGCTCCATCATATGAGTTTGGGAATGCCTCCAGTCAATCATCTAAACAACGTATCACAAACACTAATATGGGAAAGAATTGTAAACTGACTGTGGTAGCTGTTACGTGGACTTTGCTGTGGGTCAGAAGACAGGCAAATGAGGCAGATTTGTCTGTCCAGAAAGAAATTGCCTGTGTTAGGAACAAATTACCATAGGGGAAAACACAGGTAGATGTTATATATCCTCACCAGCCTCTGATTTTCAAGAGTAAGTAGGAAAAAAAGCATACATAAGATACAGGTGATGGCTTGTCTTTTCCTACAGCTATCGGAATGTGAATGAGTGAAATCATATCCACGCTACACAGCCCTTCCTGAGATTCCCAAATGCAGAGCCCTTCAAAATAATCTGAGAGTGATGAAGAGAATGGTAGAAATGACAAAACACATTCCTTAGGTCTAAAATTTAATGCAGAAGAAAAGAAAATCCACCATTCAATATGCATATGGGTGTTTTAAAATGGTCCAGAACAGGTAACTATAATACTCAACATTCAAATTGCTTGAGTTTTGCAGTACTTTGAAATAAATAATGGAAGTTTCTCACAGCTGGGCTTGTAAAACTGAGGCACATGGGGCATATATAATAAGTCTGAAAATGCTGCAAAAGTGGAAAATCTGAGTAGTAAAACCAACCGGCTCTCCTTTGCAGAAGGGCTGAGGCAAAACAAGGAAAACCAGTATCTGATGGTGTAGCCATGAAGAAAACTTGGTTACCACTGGCTTCTGTTCCCTTAAATATCATGGAACAGAAGACAATAAAGGAAGGACAAACAAGAATGAGGGAGCAGAGCAAGAACAAAGTGATATTTGATGCCTCTTTCCCTGGGTTGTTGTGTTCATTGGAGAATTAAGAAAAAGGGCTGCCTCAACAAGGGTTTGGGAATGTCATGTGCCATTAGTGTTAAGTATTTGCTGAGCTTCATGGTGGGATATGATCTTAATAAGGTAAGAGCATATTGATCAGCTATGAACAATCTGGAACACCAGGTAAACTGAGTTTATAAGTTGCTAAAGCACTTGGGAGAATATGAAAAGCTGGAAGCAGGTCATGTCTCCTATCTGCCTTACTTGGATGTAAACATGGAGAGATACGTGTCGTCTGATTTCCTAGGAAAAACGTAGTAAAAAGTCAAATGCCATGCTAATGAGCTTCTGGAAAACCTGAGCAAGACTTCAGGTAAAACACAACTGATAAAACAATGTAAGTAAAAAGTTAAAACTTGCACTAAAGGTGGAAAATTACCTTCCCAGTGCGCGCAACATACAGTTCTCGGCTGCAAGTACCTCGGATGTGGATATTGTTCATCTCCTCCAGGGGTCTTTGAGCACTTAGGTGTGGCAAATGGAATGACAATAGCTATGGTGTTTCCTCAGAGTTTGTCAGAACTAGGGAGCTGCCTTGGAGGCAAGCTTCCCTCTTGTATTTGAACTAAGATGAGCAGTACAATTTAGTCCCTCTGAAACTATTAGGCTGGAAAGGTATACAGCATCCCCATAGCAGCAGCAGAAACCAAGTATGAAAAAACCTATGGCTCATAGAATAAGACATTGGACTACAGCAAGGTACACGGAGTAGTTTCTTCCATTTATACCGTTATATCCAACACCGGTCTTTTGACAAAACTGATGCAAGCTGTGACATCTTTTTGTACTGTATTGAACCTTGCTAACGTTTCCTTTTTGTAACGTTTCCTTTCCCTCTTAGCTTTTTAATTCCAACTGGCACTTGGAAGAGATGATAGTGGGTCTTCAGAGAGCCAATCCACCTTCTGTAGAACAAAAAAGTTTCATTGCGCAATGCTAAGTGTCTTACAGATTAGTTAAAGCATCTGGAAGAAGTTTTAGAAGACCAGTTCAAGAGTATAAATGAAGGGAACTTGTTTGGAAGACAGCACTCCCAGGGTACCTAAAGTAGCTGCATCCAAAGTTCGATGCCAGGAGTGTACTATCTCCTTAGAAGTTGTTTTCCAAGGTCCCACAAACACTAAGGTTGTTTCCACTACTGTTGATTACATGAGAAAACTAGGGAATGGGTTCACGATGCTACCAAATGCCTTAACTGGCGGACATGGAGAAATCAAACAAGCTAAAAACCCCTTTCCTGCTGCCTGGTTTTCATACCACTGAAAGGTGGGATGCAGTCTTCTGGGGAAGAATTGTAGCCAACAGGCCTTAGTTAGTAGATTTTGTATGAAAAACTACCAGTATGCTAGGCAAGATGTGCCTGATGGTATAAAAGTTGCATGATTCTATGAATGCAGTCAATTGCTTTTCAGTTGGGTTTACAAGTTGTTCCCCAGTGAAGAACTCACATCTGATACAGTTAACCAGGGCAAAAATCTATGGCTGAAAAGATTATAAGCAATAATGTTGAGACTATTGCTTGTTTTTCTGTTAAATGCTATATCAAATTCCCTTCCAAACATTTGTGTTCATATCTATAGAGTATTATTAATGTGATGTCTTTGGTCAATCATAAAGGAATACTTCTTTTTTTGCAATGAGTTGTGTACTCTTACTAATCAGTCAAGCTCTTGATGGTAAATGGCATGGTGATCCAATGTTTAGCAATAGATGAAGGAAAATAAGCAGACATTCTCTCCCCCTCCCCCAAGGATTGGGGAACATTGCAGAAGAAGGTGCAGAAAAAAACGTAAAGACTAGTGAAGGTGTGGAATTTTACATAGATATTTTCTCCGAATAAAAACTTTCTTATTGGAGGGAGGACCTGAGTTCATAACACACAGGAAGCAAATGCAACTTGCAAGGCCCATGAAATAAACAGAATGTATGAGGTTAATAATATCCCTTGCAAGAATATAAAAGCGGTAACAATTGAGGGAGAAAAGACTCTCCAGTAGGCAAAGCTGTCTGGAAGTTCTGTAGGGGGCTGTAAAGGTGCAGTTATTCCCATTTGAGGAAGGGATCGCCAGTGTTGTAGTTGGTTCTGAGTCATCTATGCCATGTCATGTAACCCCTCATATATAATCTTGCAATCCACCCCCAACAAAGTGGCAACGTAGATTTATTTGGGTGAAATTATTTTTTGGTTTGTCATTAGTCTACTACCCAGGATGAAGAAAAGTTGGTTTGTGTTGCTACCAGAAAAGTCACAAAGGACACTTTATTTTTTATTTTTTTGGTTCTATTTGAAAGTGGGTGCCATTCTGCAATGTATGCCTATAGCTGTGCTCAGTAACCATTGGCTGATGGTGAATTAGAACTGTGTCCATTAAATTGTGCTAACTTGTGAAATTATGAGAGTGATAGTGTGTATGTGTGAGTGAGTGTGCGTGTGTGTGTGTGTGTGTGTGTGTGTGTACACAAAGAAGTTTTGACACTCATAAGATCAAAAAGAACTTTAAGGAGCACTTTCATAAGGTTTATGAGAGAGGTGCTTGGGGAAGTAAATAAGAAAGTGTCAGGCAACATAGCAACAAAGAGCGGAAATTGTAGACCAGTTGGAAACCTATCCATTAAACTGATTGAAAAGGCTTGTATTGGACTGAACAGAATAAGCATAGTGGAAAAGAAGCAGAGTATAATTTTGGTGTTGAGATCTATTTTCATCACTCAGTAATATACCAGGTAAGATTTGTGCCTACATAGGTTCCATGATGTGGACCAAAACCCAAACCCAGAAAAATAGCTGGATTTGAATCCTTTGGTATTGAGTTGTGACTCAGCTCATTTCTCATTATTCCTTTGCCCTTTCTTAATACATATTCTACTGAAGCTATACAGCGATTGTGTTGGTATCCCCGAGTGTTGAAGGAATATTTTTGAATAGTTTAAGGTTATGTTCTACAAGAGATAATGAGAAATTGGGTGGCATTTTTAGACAGAAGAACATTATCTTTCCTAGAAAAGAGTAAATATATTTTTTGAGCAGTATTTCTTTATTTGATATGGAGATATATAGTAAGGCCTGCTATATATTGTGTAAAAGACATATAGTTGTGAGCTGACAGAAGAGATTTGTATTTGACTACAAAGAAATCCACAATTAATTTCATAAAATAATTTTATGAAACAAGGAGAGAGTCTAAACTCTAGGGTAAATATTGATTAAGGTTTAGGTGACACATTACAAATTACCCTCAGAGCTTTCTCTCCTCATTATTCATTTTGCATTATGAGTTCAATTGGAATGGAAAGGCATTCATAAATTCTACGGAGTTTTGTAACATTAGAGACCAGTATTATCATGGACAGACTTTGTTGGAAGAAAACAGCAATGCAGCTTAAATGAAAGTGTTCACCATTGTTTCCAAAAGTACTGTCAAACTGCCATGACCTAAAACCACTAGTAGCTGTTTATGACATTGTTATTTTTAAGGGACTGTATAATTGACATTTGTTTTATTGAAAACGCAAGACTGTTATTTTCATTTATTTCATCTTCTAATTTTTATTAGATTGTATTTAATGTGAGTGATTCTGTTTTGTTTGGGGCATGCATGTCTACCTGTGTACCACATGTGCTTGATGCTCATGAAAGTCAGAGGTCATTGGATTTCCTGGAACTGGAATTATAGATGATTGTGAATCCCCATGTGGAACCTGGACATCAAATCCTGATCTTCTGAAAGAGCATCAAATTCTCTTAATTGATGAGCCATTCCTCCAGCCCAAGCATTGCTATCTTTAAATAAATTTAATAAATGAGGCTGAGCATTATCACTCATAACAAGTTTAAAATTTATATTATTAAAAACTATAAATTGAAATTTTAGGGAGACTAGAACATACTCGATTTTGCTCTAAAAATATAAACTTAAAAATGACTGTATTATCACGTATTAGGCAGCATCTCACTTTGTCAGAGGCAAGAGACTTTCTCATTGATTTACAGATAACATGCAATATTGCAGAGACAATGCAAGTGTAGATGCTCTTTCTAGTATATCCTTCCAAATAATAACCAGAATTTAATTTGCATGGTTGGAATGATCATTCTGTTATTATGCATACAAGAAATAGCTGCTACCTCACACATTGTGTGGATGAAATGTTGCACATATGGAAGAGAACGTATTTCATTTATAATTTCAGAGAACATATTGCACAATATTCTTTTTTGTAATCTTATTTTCAACCTACGGTAATCGTCATCATCATCATTAGAAACACTAATAAGGTTCATTATTGTTATCGCAAGCTATTATTACTTCCATTGCCGTTTCTAAGGGGAACTGCTTAAATATCTATTAGAGCAATTGTTCTCTCATTTATTGGTATTGGCTTTACCAGTTTGATTCCAAAGATTAGCTGTCTAACTGTCAAACATATCTCTCTTTTATTATAGTTGTCACTGTTGTTTATAAATGATTGGTGAATTTTTTTGACAAAATAGAAGATAGAGATACAGTTTTTAAAAACTTAAAGAAAATTAGACCATAATATCTACAGGTTAAGAATCTAGTCCTGTTTGTTGCATAACTGAGTGTACACAAAGTTAGAGGCATTTCTGAAGTGAAAATATTGGTCTGGTGATATTGTACAGACTCCTCAAGAGGCTATCAGTTTCAATTTTTATCTTATCAACATCCTTAAATATCAGAACCACAGTTTCTTTTGGTATATACAAAAATATACCCTGGTATATGGGTATGTAATTTATCACGTGGAATCAATCCTTAAATGTTACCCATTTTTACACTCAGAAATTCACTTGAACTTGGTTGTGTTTTGAACTTTGTAATTTAATTAAAAAATAACATTGTGCCTGCTCTTTGCTCTTTAAAAATGTCAGTAAATCAAGTGCTTTTCCAACCTAGACTGCTGCCCTGTATACCATGCGAATACAAAATATAGATTCTTCATGGAGTTTATGGTGCAGGATCAACTTTATGTGATTATGCTCAACTATTGAAGCTCCTTTTAGAAATATGACCTGCTTTACTTCAAACTTATTTTGTGTTCTTCATTTGCAGTGAATATTCTTTTTCTCTGTGTCTTTTACTATTCAGGGCTTGAACATATTTTTTTTTGCAGCTGGTTGTGTTTGTAAGTGTATTTATGTGACCACTATGCATCCACTTTCTTTTTCTACTGAAGATTTTGTGGCTTCTGTTCATTACACATCATTTTTCATAAGTTTTCATTTTTATGTATAGATAACACTTTTGAAATTTTATTGTGGTGCTTTACAAACTCTCTCTGCTTTGTTCCAATACTTCATCAACTATATATGACGTAAAGATCTCGTTCAAAGATAGGAATGATACTGCTAGACTGTATGAAGCTGTAGGTTTGACCCTTAGACAACAAATTACTTGTCTTTCCAACAAAGATAAATTAAATTTCCATGTAAAATATTAACTAGCTCTTCATGCTGCTTTTTAAATATTTAACAAATGTATCCTTCTTGCTTTCTGATTTAAGTTTAAAGCTGTAATCAGATATAATCTCATGTCTATAATTTACCCATGTATTTTCCCCTCAATCATATATGTACCATAAAGTTAAAAAAAGAGTAAAAAAGAGCAAATGAGCTATAAGAAATAATTAGATTACTAGGAAGCAAAAGGCTGAACACACTCCACGTAGAAAAGAAAAACAGGAGATAACGAGAAGTGAGTGTGAGTTTGATTAGGAAAGAGTGCCATTGAGAAAAAGCATTACAAACCCAAAATGGAATACAATAGATGCTTTGCCCCTGTTTGATTCCCTGTTACAGTACAGGCTTCAGAACAGAGACAGGCGACTGATTCAAAGTACTGGAAGACTTTATTCCCAATTCTCCTTAATACGGATTAATGGTTTCTGTGATCAAAATAAATGTAATTGACACCATCTTGAAGACTGGTTAAAGTAAAATGAATGATCATTTGAGATGAACAACCTAAGGTGATCAGGAAAGGACTTACAGATTCTGCTTTTTTAAAAAACAAACAAACAAACAAACAACAACAACAAAGCACAGGAGGAATTACAGAAAGTCACGCTTGTTTGGGAAGCATCATTCATCACAATAGAATAGTAGTAGAACAATTGCAAAAGTAATAGAATAATCGTAGTAGAATAATAATATCCAATAATGGCTAATGAAGTAGAATGCCCTTGTAAGGACAGACTAGTTCCACTCTATCAGATTATAGCTCTACCGTCACATGGAACATTTGCCTTTCTATGTTTGTAGGAATGTTCCAGAATAAGTAAATCCTATAATATTTTATTAGTAGAATTACTGCTTCTATCATTTCTTTCTAACAGCAACACGTGCTGAGGAAGAAAACGATAAAGCCTTAATTTGATTGCTTTTCTAGGTAGGTAATTATCTTCCCTGTCTTGTCTAACTTATGTTCCATGGTAATTTGATTGACATAATTGCGAGGTTCTCCCTTCCCCTACAGTTTTTCAGCTTTCTATTATCTCTGTGGTGAATTAAATTTATATGATTTACATTTGTTTACTTCCTCTTCTCACGTGTGGAGTTCTTTTTCCACAAATGTTTCTGATATTGAAAGAGAAACTCAAGGATCCTAAAAAGATCCTTCTAAATAATAGTCGTCCATCCTTAGGAAAGACTGAGCTTGTTGTTCAAGCTTATTGAAATCCATAAGTAGTTCAACGACAACATACTGCTTTACACACAAACTTGTTTCTAATAGGTGAGAACGTTTTTCTCTATGTATTTATACACCTCTTTTTATGCAGTACCACAACAAAAACTTACTAATAAATCTTTCCAAAGAGTAATGATATTTAAACATCTATGACATGACAGGACCATAAGAAGTAACTATTTTTTGAATTTCAGTAGAGTCTTGTGAAATATCTATTTTTTTAAAAAAGCAAAATAAAATTTAAATTTTCTGATGTTATATGAAATATGGTCACATATTTTGTAGGTTTACTTTTAAAATAGGGGGTTGATCACACTATCTATTGTAATTCATTTAAAATCATGTGAATTATTTTGAAAAAGTAATATACTATCTCAGTTACTTCTGGGAGAACTTCAGCCCACTGAAAATCACATAAAAAGTTGAAGTTTCAACGTGAGGGCTCTATTATAGATGCTATCTGTGGTTATGCAAAAACCATTCTAACAGCAGAACAAATGTTAATGATTTACTGTGCTTTGGGGCTTGAGAATCACTAGTTTAGACAGTCTGTGGTGGAGACTTGTTGACTCCAGGATGTCTTGGGCTTCAGCTGGGCTGGCTCATTTGTGGTCATTCACCTTGTGAAGGTTAATTGGCTTTGTCAGCTTCATTGGTTTGGGAAGCATCTAAGCAATTATGAAAGCATTCCTGTGAGCATGTCTGTGTGGGATTGCCAGGGATGATTAACGAAGAAGGGGTAGAACTGTCCAGAATGTGGACAGCACCATCCTAAATATTGGGAGCTTGGATGGACAAAAAGGAGAACGAAAGTAGAAAGCCATCTACAGTAGACATACTCATTTTGTTTCTTGATGCTTTCTTTCACACCATCCCCACCATATTAAACCTTTGGAAATTCTGAGCCAAATTCATAACTCTCTTGACTTTTTCTTTGGTACATTTTCCCACAGCTACAGAAAGCTAGCTATTATATGTCTAATGCGGTAGTCCTTGTCAGGGTTTGGATTTCTTGGCTCTCTTTTCTATCTTGTTTGCCTTGTCTGAGATATCTAGGATAACCGTATTCAGTATAACTGAACTGGAGAGGCTTGGATTCCTGAACATCATTCCTTCTTCAGCGGGACTGATTCCATAGCATGGCTAGTTCAAAGTAACTGTAGTACTTCCAAGGCAGTTAGCTTCTGCCAAAGCAAGTTTTCTTGGAGGTCCAATTAGAAACAGAAGGCTTTTCAGGAATCATTCTTGAAAGACCCAAAGTAGTTTTCCTCATTGTATTCCTTTGAAGAAGGATAGGTAGATCTCCCGTGGCTTGAGTAGCCAGTGTTTAATGGTTAGACTGCTGTTGTTTTGTGAGGACTTCATTACAGATACTGACAAAAGAATGGCTTTACCGTAAGGTTGTTCTTTGATCTGGCATGGAGGCAGAGAGAAGAGATGGCACATATACCCCTATGCCAGACATATGTAGATCATCCTTCACCTTCAAGTGTCTTAAAAAAGGGATACTCAGCTAGTCAGCAAAACATGACAACCCACCAAAGATCAAAGTGCATTTTTGCCTGGTTAGGGAATAAATGACACTCTTGACTTCATAGATGCATCCTCTTCAGGTGAGCCAGACCTCAGTGAAGAGGAACAAGGTTGGCCAAATATTTATGCATTTCAAGATGTGCTGAAACTTGGTGTATGCTTTAAATTTAATAACTTTTAGTTATAAAGTTAGTGAAGTGTATTTATAATAACTATGTATTTATTACAATAAGATAAAAATGAACATAGTTTGTCTTCAATTATATCTAATACTAGCCTCTCTGAGGATTTTGTTCACATAACGAAATAAAATTAGATAAGAGTGTTTAATGTATTCTATAGTTATGACTTTTGGACTTGGACAGAAAACAACCTCTGGAATTTCCACTGAGTTTCTGATAAGGCTTTATTTTGTTGGCAGTTGGTGAGAAGGGTTAATAGTCATTTAATGTAGATAATAATCCAATTCTAGAATCAGACATAGGCTACATTAGGAGAAGTTATATGGGGCAACATAAGAGAAGGAAGTGAAGATACCAAGGTGACAATTAACATCCAGTTCTTTGTTCCAAACATTTATACACATCAGTAATATTTCCTGGTCTTGATCTCAGTATAGCCACATATATGTGAATCCCTTCCATCTCCTTCATCAGCGACAGTTAAGTAAACACAACTGGAAACATCTGGAATAAGACTTCAGAGAATCTGTTAGAAAATTCACTGATATTTGTTGGATGATGGGAGGAATTCAAAAAAATCTGTTGACTGAAAGCAGCTTCTCTGAACCGAATGTGAGTTATCGAATGAGTGTTGCTACATCTCAGATTGTCTAATATGTGCGGAAATGGGAAAATGTCATTTTTAATTCTCAGAACTCATTATACCTCTCAGAAACTATTCTCTTTTTGTCTTCCTGTTTTAGGCTCCATCTGTGACCCAAATGGACCAAAATCTATTGAAAAGAAAGTCTTACATTTAATGTGATTGTACTAGCAGATTGAGTAGTAGAAAAATAGAAAATATTACTAATATTGAGAAAATCAATCTCTCAACATTCAAAGCTGTTTTCTTGTTCCTTCTCATTTGTTTCTATTTATCATTACCTGTTGGCTTTTATGGGCCAGTGATGGTATTTACTTTTGATGAGGTTACTTTATTTCAAGTCCAGAGACTGGAACAAGTCATTATTCACTAATAAGCATCATTTATTTTCATTTAGGTTCTTGGGTTCTTAGTTGGTGGATGCTTATTAAAATGAAAAATAAACACACTTGAGGACTCTGGCATATTGCTAAAAAGTTCTTGGTGTTCTTAAGATAAAAACATTTACAAGACCGTATGACTTCTGGGTTTGATTTCCCCCACTGCTATTCCTGAGTGACCTTGGGTACTTATTGAGGAGCATTTTGTGGCTGTAAAGTTCAGTGGAACTTTAGAAGTAGCTAGAAGCATCTGAGCTTTTGAGCTTCTTGAGGTTTTATTTGTGTGTGTGTGTGTGTGTGTGTGTGTGTGTGTGTGTGTGCCTGTATGAATGTATGCCATGTGTGTATAGGTGCATGCAAAGGCCATAAGATGGCATAAGACACCATGTTTTAAAACGACAGACAGTTGAGACCCACCCAATGTGGGTCCTGGGAACAGAATTCCAGTCCTTTGGAAGATCAGGAAGTGCTCTTAATCAATAAACTGTCGCCAGGCAGTGGTGGCGCACGCCTTTAATCCCAGCACTAGGGAGGCAGAGGCAGGCGGATCTCTGTGAGTTTGAGGCCAGCCTGGTCTATAAGAGCTAGTTCCAGGACCGGAACCAAAAGCTACAGAGAAACCCTGTCTCAAAAAATTCACACACACACAAAAAAAAAATCAATAAACTATCTCTCTAGTCAACAGAATGTGAATTCTTTAGAGATTACTTAATTAATGTTCTTAATTTTAAGGAACAAAACTTAAATCATATCCTTGTTTAATACAGCAAGGTTGATGATAGCCTGGTCATTAGGTTAGTATAAAGCATGTGCTTACATAATTGCTTGGACTTGAGTTCTCTTTTAGGGCAGAAACTCAGTTCTCAATGAATGTTATATAAATTTATGTCATGGAAATAAAACTGATGCTGTAGTTTTGTTCTTAATGATAGCCAATTCCAGTGTATTCCTCCCCTACTTCAGGTATCTTGGCCTTGAGACAGCTCTGTGTCACCCAGCAATCCTGCCATGATGTTCCTTGCACAACTCTGTTGCTTAGGTGACTATTTAAACTTGACCTAGAAATCAAAAAGAATACTGTGGAAGTACACTGATTTGACTCCACTCTATTTTGACTTAAGGTGAGAGAGTTCAAATCTATTCTTAATCTTGAAGACCAGATAACCGAATGCTTGATTTAAGGTGTGATTACAGGGTGCTTTTGAAATTAAGGAAATAATTACACTCATGTGTTCTTTATATCCGGATAAGGAATTCTTTTGCCCTCCCCTCTTGCTGGGGGTATATAAGAGCTATGAGGAATACATTTGGGTAGATCACAGTGTTCACTGGATGTCCTCCTGACTCTATCTTCTCTCTCTTGTCTGTCTCTTTCCTCAACCCTCACTCCACCTTTCTTCCATGTTTGGACAGATCAACTTGTTTCCAAGAAGTACAAATGGTATGAAGTCTAAGGAAGTTATTACGGATACTAAAGTTTATTATTTGCTGGTAATTTCATAGCAATATTGATACATAATACAATTAGTAAATTGATGTGGGAGTGTCATATCAATCTGTTGATTTCATTGGTTAAGCAATAAAGAAACTGCTTGGCTCATTGGTTAGGAGATAGGTGGGAGGAGCAAACAGAACAAAACGCTGGGAGGAAGAGGAAGTGAAGTCAGACTCCGCAGCTCTCCTCTCCAGGGCAGACGCAAGAGAGACGCCATGCTACCTGCTCCAGGGAAGACGCATGCTATGAAGCTCCAACCCAGGATGGACTTAGGCTAGAATCTTCCCGGTAAGCGCACCTAGGGGCGCTACACAGATGATTAGAAATGGGCCAGAGCAGTGTTTAAATGAATACAGTGTCCGTGTAATTATTTGGGGCATAAGCTAGCCGGGCAGGGCAGGCGGCTGGGGTGTTTGGGGACGCAACCCTGCTGCTCCCCCTATTACTACAAATGACGCCCAGACGTGTGGCTAACTGAGTCCACAAAAAACTTGAGAAGGCTTAAAAATAAGGGAGAGAGAGTTTAACACAGATTTTTGCTGTTTGTTGGTGGCGTGCTGTAGAGAGATTTCCTGATTCAGCAAGAGCAGCAGAAAAAAAAGCTGTGTTATTTTAAAGTGCTGCTTCCTGGGGCTTTGCCGCCAGTGCAAACTCTGGCTTTATGTTTGTGTTCCCGCTTGGGATCGGAAGGAGAGTGCTCTGAGACCTTGATGATGACTCAGAGCTCCCCGCCTGCTCCTGAGCAGAAGGCAGAATCAGGCTTAGGCAGGCGGAAGAGCATGGCGGATTCCTGTTGCCATACAGAGACGTGTTTTCAGACTGCGCAGTGCTCTGCGTGTCAGATTTGGATGTTACTTGGATGAAAAGAATTTCTGTGCTGCACGCTCAGTCTCAGAATTAAAGTGCTGAGTGCCGCTCCTACCTGGTAGCCCCAGAGCTAGCACAAAATGGTATGTCCTCCATTGTGAAATTTTCCTGACTCAGCTTCAGCTGCAAAACCCTGCAGCTCATTAAGAGGTCCTGCCACGAAACACTTAAACAGTGTTGGCGAAAAGCTGAACGCATGCTTTTCGGTTTTCAGCCGTAGCAGGAAAAAAGCTGCGCGTTTAAAAATGCCGGCTTTCTGGGCCATCCTGCCAGGGCAAACTCTGACTGTTTGAGGCAGGAGGGCCGGCTACAGAGAGAGGACTTGAGTGTTGTCTGTTGTAGTTCGCTGGCTGGCAGGGACCTTGAAATGCTATAAACATGGCTATAGCCAGTACCTCAGCCATGAGGCTGAAAAGCTAAGGAATGGGCTACATCTAGCCGTCAAAGCCACGCCTTTAGTCCTACTGAGATTGCTTGGTAAACTAAAGACTCATGTGGTCAGAAAAACAGAGAGAGATACAGTAAAGAGAGATTCAAAGACAGAGAAAATTTCTGAATGGTTTAAAGTGTGTTAAAAATATATGCAAGCTAAAAGTTAAAGTTCTTAAAGTAAAAAAGAAAAGGAAGAGAGTTGTTGTGTGTACACACCTTTAATCCCAACACTTGGGAGGCAGAGGGAGATAGACCTCTGTGACTTCAAGGTGTGGTAGCACACGCCTTTAATCCCAGTGCCTAAAAGGCAGAGACAAACAGATCTCTGTGAGCTCAAGGTGTAGTAGCAAACACCTTTAATCCCAATGCCTGGGAGGCAGAGACAGGCGGATCTCTGAGAGTTCAAAGACAGCCTGGTCTACAGGGTTATTCCAGGTCAAAGATATGCGCTCAAAAAGCAAAAAGTTAATCTAGGAATGTCTCAGATTAGATTCTTAAGCGCCTAGTGATTTAAAGGCATAAATCAAAAGTGCTCCTGTATAGTAAAAAATTCCAGATTCACAATGGGACAGATTCAGACCGCTAAACGAGTCTCACTGTTGGATGAATGTACGTAGGCTTGGGAGAGAGAAGAAAAAGAATATAGAGAATAAAGTTAATGGTTTAAAAATAAAAAAGTAAAAGTAAAGTCTTTAAAGAGACAGAGTACAGATAGTTATAGATATAAATAAAAATAAGCCGCGTAAAGATGGAAAATTCACAGAGAGTCTGGATTATGTACATTGTGTTTTCTTTAAAATTTTTGACTGTGAAGGAGCTAAGTACAGAGAGACATTTCATTATATGGGCTGCCAAGTGGAACCAGAACGGATATCATGAGGGTATGATTTCAGAATTTGGGTCTAAGGATATGATGCTTTGGAGAGAGTCTTCTTTTGTTTTCACAGAGGATGAGACCCTGTTCATTTCTTCTATTCCGATTTGGTATGATGGACCACGTCCTCCTGAAGGGTTGCTGTGAACATCTTCAGAAAATTGCTTTGCTCAACTGCCAACTGAGATGAAACTAGCACACAGGTTATACCATGAAAGACCTAATTAACGACGCCCCCATTCAGCAGGAAGCAGTTTGGAGAGAAAAAACTGCGCCCATGTTCCCAAATATAGTTTATAAATGTTCTTTTACATTTAAAGGGGGATATGATATAGACATGAATAATTTGCATTAGTATAGATTTTGCTTTATTGATAGAGATTTACGGTCAATTTTGTTATATGTATAAATGTTTCTGATGTAATTTTTACTTGATAACTGTTTTGTTATATGTAATTTTGCTATGTTAAGGTTAAAGCCTTTCTTTTTTGTTTAAACAGAAAAAGGGGAAGTGATGTGGGAGTGTCATATCAATCTGTTGATTTCATTGGTTAAGCAATAAAGAAACTGCTTGGCTCATTGGTTAGGAGATAGGTGGGAGGAGCAAACAGAACAAAACGCTGGGAGGAAGAGGAAGTGAAGTCAGACTCCGCAGCTCTCCTCTCCAGGGCAGACGCAAGAGAGACGCCATGCTACCTGCTCCAGGGAAGACGCATGCTATGAAGCTCCAACCCAGGATGGACTTAGGCTAGAATCTTCCCGGTAAGCGCACCTAGGGGCGCTACACAGATGATTAGAAATGGGCCAGAGCAGTGTTTAAATGAATACAGTGTCTGTGTAATTATTTCGGGGCATAAGCTAGTCGGGTGGCGGGGACACAGCCCCACCGCCCCATATTACTACAGTAAATGTTTTAAAAATATGCATTTTCTGAAATACCTATTCGGCACCTTCCAGTCAACTACTTAGCACTCCATTATACGGAAATGAAAATAGAAATAGTGAACACTCTTAATTTACTAAGCGTATGTAAAATTTTACTTTCGGTTGTGGGAAAGATACCATTATTAAGAGTTATAATTACAGTTTTAAAGGGAGATGTGTTTCCTCCAAATCACTTAGGACGTCCTTCTCTATTTTTTTAAGCCAGCTGTATCTGTAACCCTAGGATGCTCTCCAGACAGGAAAAGTCCTTCAGCAGTCAGAGGGTTTTAGCATGGTTTCCCACATATCTTTAAAGCCAAACCGGCTTATCCTCCTAGTGACTGATGTTATCATTCAAACAGAATGTGCTTGATATTTTTTAGAAAGTTTAAAAAGAAAGCTGCATTCCTCGTATGCATGTTCCACTATTTAGTTCCCATACAAGTATCTTTCAGAAAAATAAATATGTCACTTAAATCTCTTCTTAATGAATGGAAGTTTAAAGTTGACTTGACCCATACACTTTTAAGAATAATTTGACTACTATTTAGTACATTAGCAGATACTCAATGTCTTTATAACTTTAAAAAATATGATCCTGGTTGACTTAGTGAAGCATCATAATTCTGGCTTAGTATTTTAGTAATCAATGATAATTTTGTATTAGGGCATTGGTGGTGGTGTTTTAAATATTCCTTTATAAATTATGCATTTTGTCATGGTACCCTTTAAAATTCAGCTTTTGAAATTGGAGGGGATAAATTTTTGTAGTTTTTAATTGAGTTATACACTTTCGTTCACTTTGTCCCTTCCTTCTCCCCTTTTACCTTCTTCTGCGACCCTCATGCTCCCAATTTACTCAGGAGATCTTGTCTTTTTTCTCTTTCCCATGTAGATGCATGTATATCTCTCTAAGGGTCCTCTTTGTTTGTTAGGTTCCCTGGGGTTGTAGACTGTATGCTGGGTTTTCTTTGCTTTATGTCTAAAAGCCACTTATGAGTGGGTAAATATTTTATTTGTTTTTCTGGGCCTGGGTTACCTCACTCAATATTTTTTTCTAAATCTATTCATTTGCCTGCAAATTTCAAGATGTCATTATTTTTTTAACCACTGAGTAGTACTTCACTGTATTATTTTACCACATTTTCTTTATTCATCCTTCAGGTGAGGGCCATCTAGGTTGTTTTCAGGCTCTGACTATTAAAAATAATGCTGCTATAAACATAGTTGAGCACACGTCCTTGTGATATGATTGAGCAAACTTTGTGTATATAGCCAAAAGTGGTATTGCTGAGTCTTGAGGAAGGTTGATTCCTAATTTTCGAAGAAATCACCATATTGTTTTCCAAAGTGGCTGTAAAAGTTTGCCCTCCCACCAGCAATGAGGGAGTGCTCCCCTTACCCCACATCCTCTCTGACAAAAGCTGTCATCGATGTTTTTGATTTGGGACATTCTGACAGGTGTAAAATGGAATCTCAGTGTTGTTTTGATATACATTTCTCTGATGCCTAAGTATGTTGAGCATTTCCTTAAGTGTCTTTCAGTCATTTGAGATTAATCTGTTGAGAGCTCTCTGTTTAGGTCTGTACCCCATTTTTTATTATATTATTTGTACTTTTGATGTCATGTTTCTTGAGTTCTTTGTATACTGTGGAGATCAATCCTCTGTCCCATGTGGGGTTAGTGAAAATATTTTTCCATTCTATAAGCTGACATTTTGTCTTGTTGACTGTACCTTTGCTTTACAGAATCTTCTCAGTTTCAGAAAGTCCCATTTATTAATTGTTGCTCTCAGTTTCTGTGCTATTGGAATTATGTTTAGGAAGTAGTCTCCTATGCCAATGCATTCAAGTGTACTTCCTACTTTCTCTCCGAGTATGAAGTTCAATGTGGTTGGTTTTATGTTGCGGTCTTTGATCCATTTGAAATCGAGTTTTAGGCATGGCAATAGACAAATAGATCTATTTGCATCCTTCTGCATGTTGTTATCCAGTTATTCCAGCACACTTGGTTGAATATGCTTTCTTTTTTGCCATTTTATTTAGCTTCTTTGTCAAAAATCAGGTGTTTGTAGGTGAGTTAATTGAAATCCAGATCTTTGATTCTATACCATCGGTCCTCTTGTCTTTTTTTTTTTATGCCATTACCAGGCTGTTTTCATTACTGTAACTCTATAGTTGAGTTTGAAGTCAGAGATGGTGATGACTGCAGAAATTCCTTTATTGTACAGGATTGCTTTGGCTATCCTGGATTCTGTTTCTCCATATGAATTTGAATATTGTTCTTTTTACATCTGTGAAGCTGGAATATTGATGGACATTGCATTGAATCTATAAATTAATTTTGGTAAGATTGACATTTTTTTCTATGTTAGTTCTACCTATCCAAAGGCACTGGAGATCTTTCCATTTTCTGGTGTCTTCTTAAATTTCTCTCTTCAAAGATTTCAAGTTCTTGTCATACAGGTCTTTGACTAGTGTTTGACTCAGCTTAATTTTCCTTGATGCTCTGTTATCCAAGTTGTGGTGGTCAGAAATGTTCAGTCTTCAACAGATGAAGTCTTAATAAATCGATTTTTGCTAAATTATTTAATACTTAACAACAGGGTTGATGAAATGGCTCAGTAGGTAAAAATACTTGCCTCCAAGCTTCATGACTTGTTTGAGAACCCACATGGTGGAGAAAGCAGATTAAACAAGTTGTCCTCCAACCACCATATAGACACCATCTCTGTCTCTTCTCTCTCTCTCTCTCTCTCTCTCTCTCTCTCTCTCTCTCTCTGTCTCTCTCTCTCTCTCTCTCTCTCTCTCTCTCTCTCTCACACACACACACACACACACACACACACACAGTTGGATTCTTTTCTTCTCATAGCATTTCAACTTTATTTGACATGAATAACAAAGTCCCACTATCTATGCATCCTGTTCTTTATTCCCATGTTTTTATGAGTTGATGCCAAAGATAAGTATGTACCTTTTGATGCCCCCATTTCAGAGTCAGGGTATGCTTTTGAAATTGAGTACATAAATACAAACTGTAAGGATTATTACATAGTATATTCCTAATGTCCAGCATTTGAAAATCTTAAAACAGCCTTTAATATAATATCCGTTATTTATTATTTGACAATTTCACACATGAAAACAATATATCTTGACCTTATGTACACCTAACACATCCCTCACCTTTTTATTATCACTTGAACTGATCTTATTGGCTAGATCTTATGCAGGTAACCATAGATGTCTTGAGAAGAGTCATGTCATGTCTGTCTTGTCCTCCAACTCTTATATTCTTTCTGATATGTCTTGTGATTTTATTGAACCTTAGAGTATTGAAGGAAGTTTGTTACAGAAGTTCCATCTAAAACTGAGCACTCAATAGTCACTTATTCTCAGCACATTGACCAATTATTATTCTCTGGATTAACATCTGTTCGTTACAGAGAAAATCTTCTTTGGTCAGGGTTGAGGAAAGGATATATATATATATATATATATATATATATATATATATATAGCAGTTTGACAACATGCCTACTTAGCAACATAGCAATAGTTGGTTCCACTACTTCCATAGTTATAGGCTTTTTTTTTTTAAAAAAAAAAACAGGTTTACATTATCAGGAATGAATTACTTTTTGTGAAGAAAGCCTCAAATCTATTCTAAAAACAATTGACTACCATTATAAACTTTGTTCCAGTATTGCATTGGTGGGTACAACTTGCCTGACAGGTTGGTACTGTAGCATGCAGGATTCACTGCTCTTTTATACTGTTGATAATTTTTCTCTTCCAGCAGCCTTCATAGCATCTCGTGGATTAAAACACTTTTTGTTGGCATTATAAAGTCATAAATTTCTTGGTTGAATGATATGTATTTATAAGTATGTACATGTCATAAGTATGTTTTTATCAAGAAATAATAAAACAAATGTCTATTAATACAAGTGTTATAGAACATTGAATGTCACTTGAATCATATATGTTTCCAAAGCAAATAAATAAATTTTCTTACTTTTGTAGTAACCTAGTTGAATTGATCACACAGTTGAATATGTGTCAGATTTGACCTTGTTTACTGATTATAACTCCAAAGGAGGCAATTTGCATTCTATAGAGCTTCAGAAATATCTTTACTTGTAATATTTAATGTGTTCACATAATTTTAATTGCTGATTCTCAAATTATACACCAGAAGGAAATAATTAAAATAATTTGTGTCATTATTGACTTCCTTCCACAGTAGAGAAGTGTGGAAAATAGGCCATAATAGAACTATAACAGAAAGCTACAAATTGATTCTACTGATTATACTCACAAGTCAAATGATAGCTTAATACAAGGTAGGTCACTTTAGCCTGATTGTGTCAGAACAGATTTCCTGAAAGACTCACTGCACCTCAGGTGACCTATTTTGCTTCATTTATGTGTCGTAGACTTTTTGTTTTGAAATACTATACCCTGAAATATGAAAGTGATTGACAAGAATGGACGTGACCTAACCCATTTCTCCTCCCTGCTCTTAGCCTTGTCATTTCAGACTCTCAACTGGTTTCTCTAGACCTGAGAAAAAAGAATAACAACCAGAAAGCAGGGTTATTTGCTGGCTTCTCCTCTCTAACTTCTATTTGGTGTCCATAGAAGCCTTTCAGATTCCTGATTTTTTTTATTAAAAATGCTTCAGCAATTGACTCCCAGTCAGGTGGAAATAAATTGTGCTCAGTCCCATGCTGCTTCTTATATATACATACATAGTTAATATATGAATGACATATAACTAATATATCATATTACTTATATGTAATATGTGTTTAAATATATGTAATATAACGAGTATACATATTTAACCTCCCACAGAATCCTTCAAAAGCACGTAACCTGCTTATGGACATTCCAGCAATAAACTGCTGTATTAGTCATTTCTCTCAGTTTCCAATTTAATAGGTCCAAGAAAAAAATAGAAGAGTGATTTGCTGACCGATGTAGTTAAAGACTCCAAGGTTCATTGATGGCTTTTGTGTAGCTGGACTCAAGAAGTTCAGTTGATGTTTCTTACTTCTTAGCTTCTGGGTTGTTCATCATCGTTTCTGCATATGTGGGCTTTGTTCTGAATGAGACTTGTTCCACTGTGGCAGTATGATAGCCAGACAAAGATGCCTCGCTCATTATATTTAATGAAAGTGACAAGCTCTGTTTTCACCAGCATCCAAAAAAGCCCTAGTGTGACTCTAATTGCACCAATTATAGTCTGGTAGTCATTTTTGATGCTTGCAGGAAAGAAATATGCTCTAGTGGGAGGTCTGGGTCACTTATCTACCTAAAGCTGGGGTCACATAAGGTTTTATGACAATGCACAGGATTTAATATAATAGTAGGCTGAAATCCAAACAGGAAGCTGTTATGAAAAAATGGTACCAGAAGTTGATACAGGTGGTAGTAACCAGGGATATGCACTTTGGGGATTAAACAGCCTTTAAACTCAGGTTTATGTTGATGAGGATTGTCACTAATATCTTCATCATGTTGATACTGTGTAATGTTCCCTTCTAACTTCACTGAAGTATTTGACCCAATACATTTGCTATCATTGCTTTCTCCTCCCTGAAAGCAGCATGGGCATAGTCAAAACCATTGCTTCCAGAAACTTCATATGCATCTTTGCGTTTAATTTTTTATTTCTTGAATTCACAACAAGTAGATGAGCATCTTAGAAGCTAGAGTGTTCTCTTCTTCCTAGTTCAGATAGTGCACAGTGTACAGTGGCTGATGTAAGTCACAGTATAGAAACCTTTTGTGTTTATAATAGCCTGACCTCTGCTTTAGAATTTCATAAGTACAGAGCCAGTTCCTTTTAAATAACTCAAGGAATAAGCATTCGTAATTGTTCTAGAATGCTATACTCTAAAAACCTGCCCAGATGTTTAGCATCACAAAGAGATGTTCTCAGAAGCTATGGTGGCCCCAGGAGACTGTGATTAGACTCTTGCTTCTGTGAGAAAATCTCCTATCTTGTGTAGCCTGACTTTTCATAATTGCAGCTTTTAGAACAAGAGCATATTATGTTTTTGAGAAGTAGAATCAGCATGGCTTTTCCATTCACAGTCAGAAGAGTAAAAATTTGCATCCAGACAGTAAGTCCAGGCTGTTTCAATGTGGGAAGTAGAAAAAGAGAAGATCTTCTGAGTAAATTTGGAGCATGGGGACCTAGCAGGAGGGTTGATTGTGAGGGGAGAGGCAGGGAGGGGAGCAGAGAAAAATGTAGAGCTCAATAAAAATCAATAAAACAAAAATAAAAACAAGACAAGCTGGCTAGAAACAAGCCAAGCTAAGACCAGGCATTCAGAAGAAGCTAGCTAGTAATAAGTTTGAGCTATTGGACAAGCATTTTTAATTAAAATAAGACACTGAATGGTCATATGAAAGCTGACATAGGAAACATGCCTACAAATGGCACTCAATGTGGGGCATAGATCCACCTAAGACTTTAAAAAGCTTCTAAAAAAAAGGGTTCTAAACACACAAATATGGAACCAGATACAGCTTCCTATGGAGCTTGTCTCCAACAACCATGAGCTAAGTTTCATGGTGGCTTCCAACAGTCTCTCACACTGGCCACATTATAGAGATGCTTCTCCTAGCCCCAGCCTGTGGGCTTGAGAGCTCCATCATTATGCTGCTTAGCAGGTTTATGATATTTGCTCATGCAAATAGAAAAGGTTACATATATGCAATTAACACAGATTCAGATAGGGAAAAGTCCTCTAAATAGGTTACAGTGTGTTTAAAAATATACATAGGCTTAGGAGAGAAAAAAAAGTCATTAAAAAAAAAAGAGTAATAAAATATATAATAAGCTTCATAAAGATGGGAAATACATAGAGAGTCTGGATCTTGTATGTTATTGTCTTGTCTCTGAGGTTTTTGGCTGCTAAGAGACACTGAATTATGAAAACTGTTAGATTCAACCAACCTATATATTTTAAAGATATCTTGACTTCAACATTTAAGACAAAATATGTGTTATGTTGGGGGAGAGGGTTTGCTTTTATTTCCACAGGGAGTAAGAAGCTGTGGATTCATTGTGTTAAAGAAAATTAGGTTTGAACAAGGAAGGTCCCCCTCCCCCAAAATCCTGACTATAGGCAAAGAAATAAATCTATAGCAATTACAAGACATGTGATGTTTATTTTACCTGTTAAAACACATAACAAAAAATAATCCTTGACTGACTTATGTACAAAGCACAGTCTATACTTACATTAAAACAAATAGGTTCGTTGCCTTTAAGAATTTTGAGAGTGAGGGACCAAGCACCAATAAACATGGATGGGCCAGATGATCCAACATCCAGAACCACTACAAAGCTGCTGACTGAGATAATCCAGCTCAGAATATTCCAACCAAGACTTAACACCTATTCAGTTTTCTCAATGTTCTTCAACAGATGTCAATGCTTCCTAAACAACAGGAAGCAGTTTAGGGAAGTATACCCACATTCCCCCCAAAATGGATATGGATGTTTGTTATCACTCAAGTCCGGTTGGTTACAAGTTGTTATTGATAATGGTCAGAAAATAAGCTGAACAATGGAAATTAAATTAAGGAATCTCATTCTAAAAAGAACAGGGGAATATAGAAATGATAAAATAATAAGGTAGATTAATGAATCTACTTTAATAAAAAACTATTCATCTTAAATATTTTACATTGGTGTGGATTTTGATATATTGATACAAATGTAGAATTAGTTTTGTTTTACTGTATGTATATTTCTACTCTTATTTAAGGTATTGGGTTTATGCAGCTCACTTAAGAATGTAATGTATAATTAAAAGGCAGATTAATAGTAATCTATAATAGTCATGTTAGGTATATTTTCAAGGTTATATACAGATATATTTAGGTAAATGGTCTTCAGACACCTCAAAGACCTACAGAATATGGCATTTAATATGTTTAACAACCCAACACTTTTCATGATAGCTAGACACATTTGCTTCTGGCAGCACCAATCTACTTAAGAGAAGATAGTAGGTATCAAAAAACCTCCATATTGAGTTTACGTTATTTGTGGCAAAGTCAGACACCTGAGCAAAAATTTTCTCTTGCCTCAATTGCTGACAATATACAGCCCAAATTGAACCAGCAGGTCACAAGAAAGACAATTGCCAAACTTTGCCAAGACAGTCCTTCAGAATTTCCTACTTTACAGAAAAGTCTGTCAGGTAGGCCTGTAGGCCAGAATTGGATGCCCCAATGTTTCAGAGGAACTTTGAGGACTGTCCAGGCAGCCAGATGTCCCTGCCATTAGGTAACATTTCACCTTTCTCGAGTCTTTGACAGAATTGAAGAATAGATAGCTGTAGTTAAAGTTTTCTTTAGTTATGATAAAAGACAAATTAGCTATAAGACTTTATAGTCATGAAGATTTCAAATGCAAATAGACTAGATATTGTAATTCTAGTTCTTACTTGATAGCTGTTTTGTTGTATATAATTTTACTATGTTAAAGTTAAAACTTATCTTTTTAATTAGACAAAAGAAAGAAATGTTGTTCGGTAACCTTTTACACTATGTGAATATATATTTCTGTGATTGGTTTAATAAAGAAGCTGAATGGCTAATAGTTGGGAAGGAAGAGATTGTGCAGAAGAGCCTGACTAGGAGAATGCTGAGAGGAAGAAGGGTAGAGACAGGAGTTGCCAGCAGATGCAGAGAAAAGTGATATGGGCAAGACATCCTGAAAGAAGGTACCAAGCCATGTGGCAAAGAATAGATAAGAAATATGGGTTAATTTAAATATATGAGTTAGCTAATAATAAGCCCGAGTTATTGGCCAAGCATTTATAATTAACATTGAGACTCTGAGTTATTCAAGAGTGGTGACTAGCACAGGAAGACTCTGCCTACATTTGAGAATAAAGTGGAGGGCTGTTTAGAATTAATTTTTGATCATTAGTTTTTTTAATGTGAGCCACTAACTTCCCCTGTGAATAACACATCAAAACAGATATTCCTCCAGTCACTTCAATGGGTATTTTTGAACATCTTTATTTCAGGACCAGTTTGCTTTGTGATATGGGATTCACCTCTGTATGTTGTATGTTTTTATTACCATTGATTAACAAAGAAGTGTCTTTGGATCTATGGCAGTACAGAGAGCAAGATGGGAATTCTAAGCAGAGACAGAGGAGGAAAGAAGGCAGAGTTAGAGAGACACCATGTAGCTACTGCAAAGAAAGATACCAGCTGTCAGCCAGAACATTTCTGTTATACTACAATCTTGTCAGTCTTGTGTTGATTCACAGATTAATAGAAATTGGTTAATTTAAAATATAAGAATTAACCAGGAATATGTTTATGTCATTGGCCAAGCAGTGTTGTAATTAATATAGTTTCTATGTGATTATTTTGGGTTTGGGTAGCCAGGAAACAAACAAGCAACTTCTTGTCAACAAAACAGTGCCACAGCATGGGTAACTTCATCCACATAAAACCCAAGAGAGCTTGGTAAGAAATTCTAGACACATACAAATAAAACCAGTTTACTTCAGGCTTCTTGGTAGCTATATTTTTTTCCCAGATGGATTCTGTTTTCTGGCAGTGAGCAGTAGAGCTGTGGCTCCTTTAATAGAGGTCTTTTTGACTCAGTATTGTCATCAAAGGATGTGTGGCTACTTTACGGGAGAGCTTCCTGGTTTGTGCTGGTTGTGTGAACAGCTCTGGCTCTTTCAGGAGGCTGAGCATTTAAATGGGGTCTGTTACCAATGTGTTACAAACTGCTTAATGGTGACATACACCCATAACATCTCCCCAAATACCTTGTCCAACAATAAACAAAAAGCAGTTTATATATTTAGGAACTATGCCCAAATTCCTAAATATTATTTATATATGTTTGTTTTCATTTAAAGGGGGATATGATATAGAGATGAATACTTTGCATTGGTAGATATCTTGATTTGTTGATACAAATTTAAGGCCAGTTTTGCTATATGTGTATTTCTGCTCTTGATTAAGGTATTGTGTTTGTGCAGCTCATTTAAAAATGCATGTATAGTTAAGAAATACAGATTAATAGATAGTCATTTATAATATTCAAACTTGTAGTCATGTTAGTTAGGTTTTCTAGATGTACACAGATAGATATTTTTCAAACCTTTCAAAGACTAACAGAATATTGCATTTAAAAGGTTTCAAGAACTTAAGACGTTGCATGAAAATGAGAGAAATCTGTTCCCGGTAGCACCAATATACTTCAAGAGGATGATGGTCATCAAAGAGGCTCCTTATGGAGTTGGTTAGCCATTTGGGCAAGAAACTGCTCTTTCCTGTACTGCCTAATGGAAAGATGTATGAACTGGACATGCAAGACTCACAGAAAAATGACTGCTGAACTTGCCTAAAGGTGAGACAGTCCTTCAGGGTTGCTGCTTTTTAGAAGAGTCTGCCAGACATTCTTCAGGATACAAAAGAAAGTAAGTGACAAACTTCCAATAGAGGCAAAACAGTCTTTCAAATTTTCTGCTTCATGGAAAAGTCAGCCAGATACTACAGACCTGTAGGCTAAAGATGGATGCCCCACTGTTACAGAACAACTTTAGATGATTGTCCAGGCAGCAAGACATCTCTGTCAATTCTAGAGTTTTGGAAATTGCATACAATGCACTTCCTGTTAACTTAGGTAAAATTAAATTCATCTGGGATCATTAAAGAGTTAAATAACAGATAGTTATAGTTTTTCTTAGTTATGATAAAAGATAAATTAGATATAAATATTATAACTGTAATTCTTGCTTGATACCTGTTTTGATATAGAAAATTTTGCTATGTTAAAGTTAAAATCTTCCTTTTTATTTACACAGAAAAGGAGAGGAGATGTGGGATTCCCCTCTGTATGCTGTGAATGTGTGAATTACTATTAGTTAATGAAGTTGCTTTGGGCTTATGACAGTGTAGACAAGGTAGGAATTGCAAGCAGAGATAGAGGAGAAAATAAGGAGGAGTCAGAGACACCATGTAGCTCTTGAAAAAGAAAGATGCCAGCCAGCAGCCAGAACCTTACCGGTAGGCAACAGCCTCGTGGTGAGTCACAAATTAATAGAAATGGGTTGATTAAAGATATGAGTTAACCAGGAATATGTTTAAGTCATTGGCCAAGCAGTGTTGTAATTAATATAGTTTCTGCCTGATTATTTCAGGTCTGGGCAGCCAAGAAACAATCAAGCAGCCTGTCGCCTACAGTCTTGGTTCATTTTCTACCTTTATATCACACACATTGATCATAGTCCACACTGAAGGTTATGAGTTAATATAACACTGCTATGTTAATGCGGTTGGTATCTACAGAAAGAGGGAGACATACTAAATGAAACTGAAGTAAACTTAACTGTACTTACATACTCTTAATATTTTGAAATAGGTAATTTAGTTGGATTTGAAATTCTTACAAATGACCCAAAACTTTCAATAAATATGATAGGTGCAATATTGATATATAAAATGCAGCTAAACATTCTTGACCATTCTTTTAAGTAGTATCTCTGTTACATGTGTTATATTAATATATTAAAACACATGATTAATGATTTTATAGATACACATGGTTAATATAAGACTGACGATATGAGACTGAAAGGAATGTAATGAAGTGACTTCTTGATTTCACATGGCTATTATACTCATGAATTCACAGTGCCAGACCTACAGAAGATAGAGCATGGAAGTTAATAGCAGCTGGCTGAAAGAAATCCCTTCTTCTTTCAAGGTCTGGCCACTGTTATAGCAGATGCACTAGTAGATGACTCCACATTCATGGGCAGGACTCAACAGAATTAGTGAGTTAACAAATAGTAAAAGAAGAGATTGTAACATTAAGAGCAGGATGTGGTAGTAGATTAGCTGGGTGGAATGGATAAAATGGAGAGCAGATATGATTATTTTAAACATATAAATAAAATCCTCAAAACTACATCGAAAAATAAGTCATAGCCCTAAAGTGGGATTAGGTAAAGATGAATTCATTTTAGTTTAAGTAAATATTACAGGTACAGAAAAGTTGTGAGAGCAGCAAAACAAATTAAGAGTAAATATGGGCATGGAAATTCAGAAAATCAGAGAAGAGAGGAGAGGAGGTGAGGAGAAAGTATGTGTATTCCACAAAAGCCATAAAGTAAAACAAACATTGAAGATATATGCTGTGCTGTTCTTTGAACAGTACATTATTCATGCATAAAAAGTTTTAATACTTGTGTCTATATGGTAAGCTTTAACAATGGCCCAGAAAGCACTCTCTAATGGCAATAAGGCACAGATTTGTCTTCTTAAATAGTTAGCACTCTGGTATCCCACCTGACCTTAAGAAAATGCCAAGTAATTCTCTGGAAATAGAACTATAAAATGGTAACCTCTTCGAAGGATAACTCTGTCTGTAATGGGTCTGCAAATCATTTCCATTTCTCAGTAGAAATCAATATCTAACTGTTGTTTAATTGGAGAATGTAGTGTGACCTAATCATCTTGATGAGGTCCTCTATCCAGGAAGTTCATCCCTGGGGAAAACAGGATGAGCCTCAGGAATAAGGAATTAATTGCAGAACGATAATGAGCATGGTTTCAATCAGGCTAAGAGAGAGAGAGAGAGAGAGAGAGAGAGAGAGAGAGAGAGAGAGAGAGAGAGAGAGAAGATGGGGTAGAGAACTTAAATCTCAAGGTTGTGATTTACCTACTTTATCGTTAATTAGCATGAACTTTAATTAAGTATGACACCAAAGTAGGTACTGTGCCAAAGACATAGACTAAACTTATTAGCCAGGTCTGAAAGAGTCAATCTACAAACTGAAATATGATCTTGGAATTTACTTTGGAGTCCTAGTGTGAGGGGCTCCATACAATGGGTGAAGAGTAAAGATGCTTTCAGAAATCTTCTTTCTTGTTCATAATACCTTCCCTTATTCCTTGGCTTATAGTCAGGTTAACCTTTCATTTCAGACTATAGAGAGAGGCATTTTCCCCCTAGATATCTTTAACTTTGCTTTGTTAAAAACCAAAATGAAACAAATAGAGAAGTAATCACAGCAGTGACTATCAACCTGTGCATTGTGACCCCATTGAGGGTTGCATAAAACATATCCCTCATAGCAGATATTGATGTTATAATTCAAAACTGTAGGAACATTACAGTTATGAAGAAGCAATGAAATAATTTTAAGGTTGGGGGTACCACAACATGAGTAACTCTATTAAAAGGAGCATTAGAACAGTTGACAGCCACTGAAACACAACATAAAATGGTCTTCTGATTATCATTGTGTGGAAGTATGCATGATTCATGTTGTTTGTATGAAGATCTATGTGCTGCTATGCTGTAAAATTGCACAAAGTATTAACATCTCCAGATTCCTAGTTTACTGATAGAAAATAATAGAAAGAATCCATTTCTCATAGGGCTTATGATTGGAAAGAGTTGATAGAGAAAAAGTCCACAGGACAGGACACTACCAATATTAAAGAGTCAATAAAAAATATTGGTGGGGTATTGTTCATAATTGTGGCTGCTTTTTCTTGCCTCCATTTTAATGTGAATCAATGAACAAATGACTACTTTGAAGAGTCAGTGAAAATAAACCCATGGCATCTTCTAAGAAGCCAAAGGCAATTTCTTATACTGTTGGAATATATTATAAATTTATTTATAAACACATATTTGGTATCACAGAATAATATGATGAGAGTAACATGGTAATTAGCTAGACTTTTATTGTCAGATTTCTAAATTAACAGGGGCCAAACAGAAAAATAAACTAACAAGAATTCTGAGAGAAATAAGCAACACTCACTCCTGGATGAGGTAGTATTTTACCAAGGGAGGCACACACAAGTAACTGTCATATAACTTGCAACTCTCCAAGTCTACACAGAGGAGTAATCATTTGTATGGCTTTGAAGGAGTCAGAGAGAATTAAATACCGATGTTATCTAGTAGATACATTGAGGAAGGATGTTCAGAACAATGAAATTCTGGCACAAATTTTGAATGGTTAGAGGTGTGTGAACATGTGACTAAACCATGATTATTTTATACATGGCACAGTATATAGACATGAGATCAATTAAGAGTGAGAAAATTCTTGAGGTTTCCAGATGACATAGTCCAGGTTGTATTATAATATTAAGTCTGCAAGAAATTATTTCAATATATTGGCAAGAGGAGTGGAGAGGCAAGAACTGAGACATTTCAGGTAAGATCTAGAGCACAAACTAAAAAGAAAAGAGAATTTTTGAACTTGGCAAACAATATTATTGACAATACCATTTAGATAAATGCCAGAAGGGTTCTAGATTCAGAACCAGGTAGGAGAAGGCAGTAAGAATAAATAATGTGTACAAGTAGACTGTTTTATGCATTTAATAAGCTTGATATTTAAAAGAACCTGGAATATAGAGCTAGTGCATGAAGTTGAATGGGAGAAATCTTTTCCTTATTTTCAATAGTTATATACAGAAAGTTCATGTGGGACAATGGTCTGTATTCTGTCAATTATATTTTAAAGAAATGCTGATTGGCCAGTAGCCAGGCAGGAAGTAGAGGCAGGGCAACAAGAACAGGAAAATTCTGGGAAGAGGAAAGCTTGGCCCACAGTCCTGTCCCAGCCACAGAAAAAGAAAGATGTGACCTGCCTCACTGAATAAGGTACCAAGCCATGTACTAGCATAGGCAAGAATAATGGGCTAATATAAGTTATAAGAGTTAATAAGAAGCCTGAGCTAATGGGCCAATCAATTTATAATTAATGTAGATCTCTGTGTGATTTCTTTGGGACTTAATGGCTGCAGGAACCTGGCAGGACAGAAACCCCAACAACAGAAAGTCATAAAAATGAGTCAGTGTGCACAAGACAGAAAACAACTAAGTGATGAGGATATCACAAAAGTGGAATAAAATCAATTCCTAAGTATCAGGAATCATCTTGGTAATAGCAGGATCAACTTTTCCTCTAGTTATAAAGAATGATTTGTCTTAAGAACAATCTCACTCACTTCTCTATTTCTTTTCTTGTTCTTTTTCTGGTAAAGTTGATAGTGTGAAACTATGGATATTTAAAATCTAAATTCTTGAGTTACTCTATCACATGGATATAAGCGACAAGAGTAAAGGTGTTGTAGGAATTAGGCAAAGCGACAGTTGTTGTGAATTATAGCTTATGTGCCTTTCTCCTGTCAGCATGAAACACGCAGTCATGTTTCAGACTCAATTTAAATTCTTTGAGTTCCAGTGGGCAGCATAGATGCATGTTGCACTTTCCATGGTCCTGAATTCCTTTTATGTTTTGCTAAGGTTAAGAGATTTACCTCTTTTATTGTGAGGACATTTCAAATCCCTCTTGGAAAGTAATGGATGCACTCTTAATAGCCCAGCACATTTAGAACCTGTGCACATATGGAATATGTAGACGGCCATACCACTGATGACTCAGAAATAATTGTTTTAAATAGAAGCTATATTAGAGGAACTTGTATTAATCTCAAAGTCCTGTTAAGTCTTAAGGTGAGCCCGCCACACACCTTTTTTTAACCTGGTAAGTTTCAGTCCAGAAATACTAGTAGCCAGGGAGGAAGCTGAGAATCCTGAGGCATTCATAGCTCTAAAGGTTATTGTATGACACGTTCTTCTTAGCAATTCAATTAAATCAAGTCCAGAGTTTCCCAAGACCATTTAACCTCAACTCCCATTTGTTCCTCTCTGTGTTGAAATTAACCACAGTACTAAAAAGATGTAATCCCCTCTTGATATGTTCATGAATTGAGTAAATCCAAAAGCCAGCAGAACTGATGTGAAGTATAGCATTGTCTTTTCTAAGAGACTAAGAGCCAGTATAAGTCTCAAGACATTGAAAGACACAAGAAAATTATATTTGAAGTCTCTGATTAAGCACTATAAATTAGGTAAGTGCCACCACTGAGATTTGTCCTGTAGAAGAAGAGTCAAGGAATTTAGAGAGAGAGATCACTGGATACCTGAAGAAAAGAATAAAGTCTATCTGACAAAACCATACATATTAGTGAAGAAAATAGACAAGAGTCCACAGAGATTTTAGAAGTTACAGGTATGACTACTTTTCTAAAAGCAGAAAGGGAAGAATTGTGTTTTCCAAGAGGCTGAAGATGACACCTGGAGGACTGTAGAAAAGCTTCATCATTACATAGATAGTGGCACTCGTTACCCAGAGTCCTTCAGACCAGTGTCTGGACTGTTTCATTCCTGAATAGAATTATTTCACCATGTGGAAAGTTTTTAGAGGACATGCCTTCAGAGACTTAAGAACACCTACTCCTTGCCTTTGACAGTACTGTCGAGATTGTGTGTATATACATCTTTCTGTGGGTACATGTGTGTGTGTGTGTAAGCTATAGATCAACACTGAGTGTCTTCCTCAGACATTTCCTCCTTAGTTTTCTAACTTAATTGGAACTCTCTCTTAACATGGAGCTCATTAATTCTACTAAACTTATTGTTCAATAAGCTCCAGGAATCTGCCTGTCTCTGCTGTGATTCCTACCCAGAGTGCAAGAGTCATAGACACTTACCACCCTTCCCGCTTTTACAGGTGTGTTGAGGATCTGAATTCTGATCCTCATGTATGCATAACAGACCCTTTACCAGAGACTCCATCTCCTCAGTTCCTCAGGGCAATACTTTGCAGTTACCTTTAATCTTTAAATATCCTCCCTCTTCACCACCCAAGTCTTCTCATGCCATATAAAAAAGTACAAAGACAGCAGTTCCCTTGCTAGTTTTCTAGAAGGTATGATGTTCCTATTGGTTCATAATTGGAAAACCAAATTGAAGGCTTAGCAATTAATACCCAGTGAAAATATATGAATACAGCAGAAATGTTATCGCCTGTTCTTTTGACTAAACCTTTGCCAACTCTTTCGATGTTTTATGCAGAGATGTTGGCATACTCAATAAATCTTGACTGGCTCTTGTCCAAGGGAAATTATCACCAACCCGATGAAGGATCTCTGGATTCTTTTTATAGGAGAGAGAGGAGAAGGCATAGTTCTAGTTCATTCTGAGTTGTGCATTATACATTAACTTAAAATATATGTTTCACCCATTTAGCAGTCTGAATAATAAAAGCTGTATACAGCTGCAGCAACTCTGCTCTATGCATTTTAATGACTGATTTGTGAATATACTAGAATTATAGCTGCTATTCAAATATTTTCCCATTTTAAGAAGTCACAAATCCCTCCCTTTAAAAATGCACAGACAAACAGTTTATAATCTTTTAATAATTTGTACAAAAGAGTTTTAAAGCTTAGGATATGTGGAAATTATTTGTTTTAGGACCAGTAAATACAATGGGCTTGTCAATATGGTATTTAAATAACTGTCAAAATATTTGGAGTGTCTCTAACAAAGGGAACCTAACTCGATTTCTGCATTCAAATGAATTCTAAATAGAAAAAGTGATATACAGTTCAAAAAGCAGCATTAGACTATAAAGTACCTTTTCGTCTCTCCCAGGAATTATGATCTACTGCTCAAATAGACTTTTAAATGGTTGCTGAGTTTTCAGGTTTCTCAGATGTTTATGCTTAAATCAGTTTGCACTAGTTAAGTAGAGTCACAATTAGAATTGTAATTTCTTTTCTCTCTGTTTTTAACCAATTGTGAAGCAAGCTAATAAAATTGGGGAACGAACATCTGCACCCTTTAGTATGATAACTGGGTTTCAGAAGGGTGAAACACGCTTTGTTAACCTCTGGAGTTCATTTTTTTTTCCTCTCTGAGCATAACACCCATTTTGATACTGGAACCCTTGTGCTCTCTGTGTAATGTCTCATAAATCATAAACCAGAAGATTTCTCCAACAAACTAAAAAAAACCAGGAAAATCAGAATCAATTTATAAGGAAAAATGATATAACAAAAATAGTAGTATCAAAGCTTCAATTTCTTGTGAAAATGTACAAAAGTATGTTTCAGCTGAGCAAAAGTTCAGGATGTCTATGATTAATGTAAGAAAATTCTTCTCTGCTTCTAGTAAGTTCCGATATTCTTTTGGGGGTTGGAAATGGGTTCGTAATGTGGATTCTATGGAATCTTTGTCAGAGCTGAGGACTTGAAGGAATCCCCTTTATTGTCTGTTCATTTCATCCCCAAATAACCCTCAGTATCTTAATATTGCCCCTAGGATCTCATTTTACAAGGGATGGCTTCAAAGAAAACAATTGGAAGAAATTTCTGGAGGTGGGAAATAAAATTTTATTTCTAATGCTTCTATGGTTTGTAACATGGGCAATTCAAACTTCCCCCTAAGCAGAGATGGGCATCTATAAAGTGATCTAAATGGCTATTATGAGTGTTAATTTAAAAGAGATCACTTAGGAATTAGTTTTCCAGGAAAAGGATCAGCAAAATATTTCTCTAATGGTTCACGTAGTAAGTTAAGCATTTGCAGACCTTTTAAGGATTCTCAATCATAATTATTCAACCTGGCCACCAAGCTGTAAAATCCTCTAAAATTAATGTAAACATATAGAAGTGGCTGACACATTTCCCTATGAACCAGAGTTTGGTAATCCCTATTATAAAGAAAAGATAGCTGGTTGGTGAGTAATGTGTATGGGAAGGGTAGGTGATGATGTTTTCAGCATTTCTTTTGGAATTTTCAATGGAAAGCTTCACCACCCACAACAGTTTACATAAGAAGTGTCTTTTCTTTGGGCCTGGAAAATTACTGCATTGGGTAAAGGCACTTGCCACCAAGTCTGATGATCTGAGCTCTATCGAACCCACTGGAATTTGTTCTGTGGACAAGTGGTGTAGGCCATAGGAACTGATGGATTATTTCCTTACCTTTGATTACATATAACTTGGTAGTTGACTACTGACGCTCAATAATCCAGCATTTGAGAAGTCCCTGCCCATCAGAAGTGCTGGCATTTAGAGTGAATCCTCTATGATAATCAATATAGAGAGCATAAGATGAATTTTCCATTTAATCCATAACCCCAAATCTCAAAACTCATTGGCAATAGTCATTTTCTTGCATTTGCCAACCATGGCTCCAGAATCGCAGTGCCATGGCTGGAGGTGCGACATAACAGTTAAGAGAACTCACTGCTCTTGCACACAATGCGGTTCTCTTCCTGAAGCTCACAACCAGGCAGCTCACACCCATCTTTAACTCCAGTTCTGAAGGATCTGACACTCTCTTCTGGACTCCACAAGCCCAAGGCACGCATGTAATATACATAGACAGGCAAACCTTCATATACATAAAGTAAAAGTTGTAAGGTCAGAGGATCAGGGAGATTACTGTGAGACTGTGTCTCCTAGTAATCTCAGAAGCTACACAGTAGTTTCAGAAGCTACACAGATAAAGTCTCACCAACATGACTGCCTAAACATGAGCTGAACAAGACAGCAATAGATAGGCCAATGTTGAGGGCTGAAAACATGGAGGGCTTCGATCCTACACAATTTTTCCAGGGAAAAGCACACCTATTTTTTACCCATTCAAATACTAAGTGGTTACCCCCTCCCCCCACACACACATACAACAACAACTAATGAAGAAAAAGGCCTTGAATTTGAAAGCGTATAATAGTGATGGTGGCAGGGTTTGGAGAGAAGAAAGGGAAGGGCGAATGAAGTCATTATATTAGAGTCTCAAAAATCAAAAGAAATAACGGTTAAAGTTCCAGTGCCAGCATAGAACAGAGACAGAAATGAAAGAATACAGGTTAATGGGAAATAGGAAGGGCAGGGACATTGGTGACAAATTGCTGGAATATGCTCCTCTTTGAATCATCCACACTCCAAGCAATGAGCACTGTACTTCCTAACAAGACACTTCTGCAAGACCACCACAGGCCGTGAGGACTTATGAGATCTCAGTCTCTGGCCATGAACAGCAGGCCCGAAAAATGGCAGTATTCTAGGTAATTAGCATTGCTGGACTGCAGCGGCTCAGAGCTAGTCTGATCTCTGATTGTCCAAGCTTTGGTCAGGTAAGCTGATTCCAGCCTCATTTCTTATTTTATCCTTCTGCTTTGCAGACTACTATCTTTGACCAAAGGGACAGTAATAGGCTCCATTTGCTCTCAATTTCCCCATTCTTCTTGACCAATTGGAAAAATAAGCCCCTCTCTGAAGCCTTCTGAACTTCTGTAATAACTCCATCTATGAAAAGACACAAAGAGAAATGCCAAAAGCATTGGAAACTAAAACCTTTTAAAGATACATGTAGTTATACACTCTTCCCTGGTATGACTACACAGTAGGTGGGTGCCTTTGTAGATCTTTATGTGGTTCGCAGGTGTCACAATCCATGCTGCAGAGTGTTCCCAGTTAGCCATGACAGCCCATAGATAATAATCTCAGCATTTAGGAGATGGAGGGAGGAAGATGAGAAATTCAGGACCAGACTTTAGTATATGGAGAGTTTGAGGCCAGTCTGGGCCATTAAAACCTGGTATTAAGTAAACTAAAACCCAAATAAGCATGAAAAAAATTGTTTTGTGATTTAACTGCTGTCCTAGATTCTACTAGGATAACTGGATTGGACACTTTTTACACTTCATACTTATGTTGTCTTTTACCAGTAAGTTCCCAAATCCTCTGACTCCTGAGTATGGTTTTGTTAATGACCTTTACTGGGAGAGTAGGAATAGTTTCAGTAGCGGTCACACTATTGCTAGTAGTTACATACTAAGTCTACATCACATACTTTGCTTATATTAATCCACGGGATGCACATAACAGTTATTACAGGCGCATTGGCATTATCTCTCTGTTGGATATAAAATGAATGATACAGTAAAATGAGGTCATCCATCCAAGGTCACAAAACTCCCAGGAGCACCACTAGGTAATCCTAGTGATCAAACCCATTCAGTCTGGCTGTCTGCATAGAATGCAGTTTGATCTGCCACACCAAAGTTCCGCCATCTTTCTTATGGGCGCACTTCACTAGATATTTAATATTTGAATGTTCTGTCTCAACTGGAATTCAAACTCCTTGATGGCAGGGATTGCCTCCCCAGTGCTTTCTGCCCGGTAAGGGTCAACATAAAAGCATCTATGCCAAAGAATCAAGAGGTTAAAAAGAGAATTCTGAAATTCAGGAACTTACTATAGACTCTTCAGGTTAAGTTCTCTTTTGTTCTATCTTCTGTGAAGTTTGTAGAACTTTGCCTGACCTGACAGTTATTAAACTCTGCCTCCCTTGGTGAAAATAGCCATGCACAAGCACATATCCTGTCCTATCAATGACTAAAGATGCAGTTGGCCTTTGTTTTCCACTTATTAGGTACTTACTCTTAGCTACACAGTGGGGAAGAACTATCAATGTCACACTAGACTTTACTTCTCACCGTTTCTGGACTAGTTACCAATACTGGTCCAGCCAGTGAGAAGACTAAAGTTTACGGATCTGTAATCTCCATACAAAAAAAGGGGTTGGCTACATTACCATTTAGGTGATTTGATTTCAGAACCCAGGACTCTTTTCATGTTCTCCTTGATTCTGACTTTTCAGGAGCCTAGTTTTGCAGGGTGCTCTTTGAGCTATGCTTTGAAGAGACAAGTCACTAACTTCTGGCTTTTTTCTTGTGACAACTTCTGTCACTTTATCTCTATTGAAGACATGACATACTCAGAGTATTCTATCCTCTTTTTACCATAGTTAGTACTCAGTATTCCTAGAGAAACACAGCAGATTTCTACTAGTAGGGAAGTTGGGACCCAGAGGCATTAACAATTTACTCAAACTCAACTCATCAATAATTTCCATCTGCAGTAGTGCTTAAATGCAATTCACCTGACAAGGAAACCAACCCCAACCTTTATCCATACTCCACGTATCCTGTCTTCTAGTGAACTAGTTCATAACTTCACTATTCTGGGAACAGATTGTAGCAATTTTTAAATATTAAAACCACCATAGATTTCTTATAACTGAAATTACTATGTACTAACTCACTGAAGTAATATAAATGAACAGAGTGTTCTCAAATTTACCAGTGATATAATTTTGGGTTTTGTTTAAAATATTTCCTGAGTTCAGTATTCATTCTATATATTCATTTTTTGAGGCTTGTTTCTTCCGGTTAATAATATTTGTTAGTAAAACACAGTTTAAAGCATTGAAGTAGAAACCAAATGAAACAAGAAGACAAAGGTTGAAAATGTCCTGGGAAATCCCCTTTGACAGCACATAGGAGCCAGATTGGGGATTTATTGTCTTTCAAGAATCATTAATTATTAACAATCACTAGTGAATAATAACAAATATTTTGGTGGCACCTCTTTATTCATTAGGAATAAAACAGGATGAGATTCACCCAACACCAACTCAATCTGCTTGAGTTCTGAAAAGTTGAAAAGAGCATCAAAGTAGTTAAAGACAAGAGACTTTCTGAGCATTCTGATTGACTGAAGGTTAAAAAGAATACGGCTTTTGCCTTACTTTGGGCTTAAGTCCTGTGGGGATGTTTCAAGATCTTCAAATAGCTCCTTCCAAGGGAGAAAAATCCCAGTACTTGTGACATGCCACCTCAGTGCCTGGGGAGCCCCTGTCATCTCACTTCGGAAAAGTAGTTGGTGAGCTATGCAAATCATGAAGACTGGGTAATAAAAACCTACCACCATTAAGCTAAGGAAATCTATTACTCACCTCTCCTATTAGTAGAGTTGGAGCTTGGTTTTCATACTGCAAAAAACTAACATTTCTTTTGCTTATTTGAATCTCAACACTTGAGTGGTCTACAATTTGGGGAATGTAATTCTGCCTCCCTTTAAACTAAATAATGCTTCTATTTATAACCCTTGTCATAGCCTTTACAAACCGTTTTCTCTCTCCCACAGAAAGTTCTGTCCTTCCTCTAATGTTTCTAGCAGAGTATGTTTAGATTTATTAGAGAAGAGGAAAAGTGAGAGTCAGTATCTCTGGGATGCAGGACTGAGCCTGCAGAACTGCTGCCCTTTCCAGCCTTTTACAAATGAGAAGGGGGAAAAGATTCATCTTCTTCATTTGTAAATTCACGTGAAACCATTTTTGTCTTTGAGCGTTTGATAGCCGCTGCATGCTGTGAGTTTTGTTTTAAGACAATTCCCATTTCTCAGGATGCTCCTATTGCTTGTTTATCCATCATTTAGAAAACAAGGGGGTGACAAGAGAGGCCAAATACCAGCATAAGCAGGTAATAGGCAATTCTGCTTCCAATTTTTATGTGTGAAAGATTTTTCTCTGTTGGGTTGGGAACAATTAAACACAAAATGAACATGGCCTGCCATTGGGTGTCACTGTTGCTCCATGGAGTTCTTATTGAAAGACCAGTTTTCTTATATTTAAAAAGGGAAAGGAAATGAAGAATGATTGTGCCTTAAAGAAATTAGCATTGTCTAAATGGGAAAATTGCTTTTCCTCTGTTTCTTTGATTTTTTGTGTACACTAAACATTTCTTGACCAAGGTATAACAATTCTATATTCAGCTGCTAATATTAACTCTGTGGCCAGTGCTGCCTACCTTTTTCTGATAATGATTCTGATTCCATAGCCAATCCAGTAAAGTCAAGATTAGAAGCTGGTTAACAGTACTTCGTATAGGAGTAGGATAGTGGAATGGTAGCATACTGGATGTTCTTGCTTTAGCGTACATTTAGAACTTCATCCCCAACATGGTAGCTCATATCTATGCATTTGAGAGAATGAAGCTAGATCACTATGAGCTCAAGGCCATCCTGGGTTACACGGTGAAACCAGGACAACCTGAGTCAGTGTGAGATCTAATCCAAGCAAACAGAAAATAATGTAAAAAAAAAAAAACCCAAACAACAAAATAAAAACAACAACAAAACCCCATACAAATCCAGAGCTCTAAATACAGTAGACTAATTGTAAGGCTAAATTATGTATTATCGTTGAGGCTCAAATAGGGAAAATATGACCAGAACAGATATAAAAGGAATGATGGGTGATATGTTGAGATACAATAGCAGTACATATTGTTCAATTCTGATTATGAGAATATGACCTGAATTTAATATGTCCTCCTTTCTTTCCTTACTCAACATAGGCCAGAGTTTTTAAAAAGATTACAAGAAACTGTGTCACTACCTCTGTAATAATAATGGATGAGAGTGATTGGTGCTAAAGGTTGGAAATGAATCAACAAAATTCTCATCACTTTCTGTAAAATTCAACCCAAAATGATGGATTCATCTTAGAGTTTTGAGTGTTATGTTTATTTGATTTTCAATTTATTGTGGTTTTAAAATTATTATAGATCACATAAATATGAGATGCTTTGAGTATCTTTTTTTATCTCTGTAAAAACTTTCTAATAGTCTGTGACATTGGATGTTTATTAAACATACTGTAAAATTTCTTATCACCAAAGGAATAATTATAAATTACTATTGATGAGGTAGATGCTTAAATTTTATTTAAACTCACTAGATATAAGCATAAGCAATCAATTAATACTCCCTTTTACTGTATTCGACAATGTAATTCTGCTTTCAGAATCTATCTTGTAATTTGAGAAATACAACGTCGCTCTGATGTATAGCACTTAAGCACACAGTGTTGGGAAGATCATTATGACTTACTGAATGTTTCTTTATGTGTGTCATGGCTCTACATCTTTCGCCCCTTTAACTTTTCCAGTAATACATGGGGAAATAATCTTATCCCACTTATAAGATGATGAGACTTAAATATGAGGAAGTCTTCAAAGAGGATATGTTGAGCCTCTGAATTAGCTGATAATTTAGCTCCCTTCTAACAGAGTTCAGCAGAGGATATTTCAAAACAAAGAAGTCTTTCTTTGCCCACTTGCCTTCCTGTTTTTTTGTCCCTCACTGTTTCTGATGCAAATAATAGAGACTAGAGCACCTTTCCCTCACAGCTATCCATAAAGCCTAAATGCTATTTTAAATCATCCCACCCTCTTCTATAAGTATTGACCACGAAGAACTTTAGAACTTCATTTGGGAAGAATCTTGATGCTTAGCTGGGACAAAAAGGTACAGCTGAGGGACAAGAAAGAAGCTATATAAACAGATTTGACTGGGCTTTTCCACTCACTAAGTTTCATTATCTCAGGTTCTTTCTGTCCAATTAAGTTGCTACATAACTGTCTTTGCTTCACTGGACCTATGGATAAAAGCCAGACAGCTTCTTCCTCCTCTGTTTAATAGTTAGCTTGAAGACTCCTATGCCACATACAGTTTTTTATTAAATAAATTTATTATGCCACTTTATCTTCAGTTGCTCTTGATATGGGCTGTCAGTAGTAATCCCAGTGATCGATCAAAAAAAAAACCCACTCATTCCTTCCTTCAGTGAACATTACTGAAATGTTTCTGCAGCATTGGTTTAGAAAACAGATTGAGCCAGTGTTGGAAGGAGAAAAGAAAGGCAGTAGAAGTTGCACTCCATGTAGCAAATGAGTAACATTTAACAAGGAACATGGTGGCGATGTTGTTACAAGAAAGTCTCCTTGGGGAGCCTTCCACTGCATCTTCATCTTTAAGTAGCTTGTCATAGTATTCCCTCTACTCAAACATGCTTCCTTCCCTGGAGGCTTTCTGCAAATATAATATTCTATGACTCATTACGTTTACATTGTCCTTCTAATGTCTTCTACAGGAGACTGTTTTGGCTGATCACCTGTCTCTGGCTCTGATCCAGGTACAACTAAGGTTGTATGTAGGAAGGGGAGGACAAGGCTTTGGTTGAATGACAGAAAACCAGTGAAGGTCTCTGTGATAGATGACAGAATAAGGCAGCCACCAGCCCCAAAGATGTCCATATTCTAATTGCCAGAGTGCATGAATACTTCGCCATATATGCCAAAAGATCTTTTCAAATATATTTATCTAAAGGATCCTGAAGAGAGATTACCTTGGATTAGTTGGTTAGGCCCTGCCATTATCACAAAGCATGCTTATACAACCTAAACATTGAGTCAAGAAGGAGGGGAAGTACAATGGGATGACAGGAACTAGAGAGAGAAAGAGAGAGGGGAAGGGAGAGAGACCGAAACAGTGGCACAGACTGTTTCAGAGAGAAAAAGGGAGAGTAGAGAGAGAAAAATAGAGAGAGAAGGAGAAAGAGAGAGGGGAGAGAGAGATACTATTGGAAAGGGAGAATTTGAACAAACTTTAATGGTAGAAGAGTATCATTAGGGAACATCTTAGGCATGCATTTTGGGCTAACATAATAAAAATATTTAAGACTGGGGAATTTTTTAAAATTAGAAGTCAGTCGCTTAAAGGTGTAAAGGTTGGGCAGTTCAAGACCAAGTATCAGTAGATTCAGTATCTGGTGAGGACTTTCTTTCTACTGCACAGATAGAGCCTTGCATCACATACCCACACAGAAGAAAGATCAAACCAGCCCCAAAGATATCCTTATTCTACCTGTTATGAGCTCATCAGCTTTCCCCACATAGCCCTTCTGACACAATTACTTCACAAAGACCTTACCTCATAATACCATTGCCTTGGTTATTTATGCTTCCACATGTCTATTTTGAGGCAATAGACACAGATATTCAAAGGATGTGTAGAGAAAGGCAAGGTGTTCCAGCCACAGTAACTCACAAATTGAAAGACACGTAGCTCCAAAGAGGCACCGAGAGTCTGGAGCCTGTGTGGCCCAGCTTGCCTGCAGTAGGTTTTAGGGAAATAGGAAGCTGAGCTCCGGCTTAACTCCTTGAAGTTCTCTGCAGTCCAGATAGAGGGGATGCTGGTATCAGTACTAATCACTGGCCTGATGAGAACAACACCAAGGCCAGGTTTTCTGCCTCTGGACCACACGTGGACCTCATGAGTCTCCTGTGGACTCATCCCACAGAGATCAAGAGAAAAACCCGTAACTTTCTGCTACAGGAGAGGATGAAAGAGTCAGAGCGCAGGTCACCATTAAAAATAAGAAAGTGACTTGAAAGAGATAAAACTACTTCTGTTACCTTCAACGGAATTTTTAGCTACCGTTTGGAAGTGAAAAAAAGAAGAGCAAATTATCAATTCACTTTGGACAAAGGCACATAAAGGAACTCCTTTTGACCCTTGTAAATATGTCTGAGGCTTTTATCACTTTATGTATAATATATATTATAATATTTATATAATATATATATTATAATAGCAGGGTGGAGAAAAGTAAAATTGACAAGAGATTTCTTGGGAAATTTTGTGATAAGTCAGTCTTCTTGAAGGAAAATCTCATTTTCTGAGGCTGGAGACAGTTGTCTCAAGTTTTTTAGAACAACAAGGAAGTGGAGAGAAGAGTTTTAAGTTTTGTGATGCTATTCACTACTGAGAAAGACTCCAGATGTCTTATGCAGGGAAGAAACAAGAGGCAACAGCAGCAGATAATCAGGTTTGTAGCATCTGCAATCCTCTCTCCTCCCCACCGCAGTGGCCAATTCATTGGCTTCTTCCTACCTGTGCTCATTGTACAGAAGCAAGTTGGTACAGAGTTCTAAGGAAGTCTGTTCATAGATGAGGCAAAAGACAAAGGTGAGAGGGGAAGTGACTGAAGAACTTCCTTGGCCTCCACATTTATATAGCAGCAAACTAAAACCTGGTAATCAAGGAACGTGACATTTAGAAACAATGTTTTCAAAAAATAATTAATGAAAAACATCCACCACGCTAGTTCAAAGTCTGATGAGAAATGAAAAATCAGTAATGCCGATTTTGTCTTTATTTTTAAGATGTTTATAGTTTCACCTCTATAGATTCTGTATTAATTTTAAAAATAAAACTAATTAAGGATTTATATATCCTGATTTTTCACCTTTCTTTTTTTTTTGGTCTTTTAAAATGTACTTATTTTTACTTTCTAATGGATATTAGTGTTTACCTCCATGTAGGTAAGCATATCATGTATTTCCACTATAGTCCTGGTGATGCCAGAAGAGGGTATTGAATCCCCTGGAATTTGAGTTATAGATGGTTGTGAGCTGCCATATAGGTGTGGAGAACCAAACCTGGGTCCTTTGTAAGAGCAAAAAAATGCTCTTAACCTTGGGGAAGGGTTGAAGTGGGAAGGGGAGAGGCAGGGAGGGAGCAGAAAAAAAATGTAGAGCTCAATAAAAATCAATAAAAAAAATTCTCTTAACTGCTGAGTCACTTCTCCAGCCTCCATTTATCACTCTTTGGGTTACTTTTCTCTTATCTTAAATATTAGGTGGAAAATCAAGAGTAAAGTTATATTGCCTAAGATTCATTGATTTTCTACATTTTATATACCAGCTTAACACATTAGGCATTAACTGTTAGTCCCATAAGTTGATGTAGTAGGAGACTACTTATTGGTTCCCTGCTGCTTAGTTCCAAAATAAACACATAGAAACTAGATTAATTAAATCACTGCTTGGCCCATTAGCTATAGATTCTTACTGGCTAGCTCTTACATCTTAATTTAACCCATTTCTGGTAATCTGTGTATCGTCACATAACAGTGGCTTATTGGCAAAGTTTTGGCATGTCTGTCTCTGGCAGTGGCTCCATGGCTTCTCTCTCGACTCTGCCTTCCTTCTGCCAGCATTCAGTTTAGTTTTCCCTGTCTAGCTCTATTCCACCCTACCACAGGCTCAAGACAGTTTCTTTATTAATCAATGGTATTTGCAGCATACAGAGGGGAATCTCATATCAAGTTGACAGAACAGGACACATTGAGGGTAGACTCCTTAGTAGATATGTCTCTGCCGGCATAGTGTTTCTTGGCTTCTGGATCTGTGTTATTGTCAGAACTCTGGTAATCTCATAGTCAGAGTTGTGACTTTCCTTACTTATTTACTTTTTTATTTTCTTTCTTTCCAGGAATTTGTGGCTCTCGTTTGTAACAGGGGTTGAGAATGTGACCTATGTGGATCATCGTCTTGCCCATTATGCATTTGTTATTTTTATTCAAGTGTAAAAACAGGGGTAAAACACTGTCTTGTTACTTTGATATTAGGAAAATACTTTTAAACTAAAATGTCCAAAGGGAAGAGGTCATCATTTCTAGTGGAGTAATGATGGCAATTTAAGTTTAAATTAGAATGTTACTTTTGGTGGATTTTTGCTTTTCTATTTTTATAGGTAAAATAATGTATATCTTTACAAATAAATATAACTATAGACTTACATGCATATATGAGAATATATAAGGATTAAATGAGAATATAGTAAGATAATTGATAACTGTGAAAATAATATATTTGTTAATTATCTGTTTTAATTTTTCACTCACATTTTGATTTATTTTTAATTAATAATAACAATTGTACATACTTAACAAGTACATGAAATTGAACTTTATATGCATTATGGGATAAGTTCAGAGAACTGAATAATTTAAACATCTCAATTTTTTTATAGTGAGTATACTTCACAATCTTTTCTTTGGATTGCTCAGGAGGTAAAGGGACTTGTTGCTAAGCCTGACAACCTGTTTGGTCCCTGGCTCCTACATGGTAGAAGGAGGGAATGAACACACTATTTCAATTTGTCATTTGACCTTTACACACATGTGGTCCCTACATATGCACATGTAAAAATAATCTAGTCTCAAAGACCTGAAAAATAGTTTGTAAAATACAATATTTTAATTTACATGAGTATTGAATTTTGGCAACCAATGTTGAGTTTGTTAACTATTTTGGGCAATTCTTATTTATTATCACACAAATCTAGTATTTTTATGTACTGATATACTATATAGGAGTCAGTCAGTAAATGCAGAAGTAAGCATTAGAAGAAGAAAAATTATTTAATAGGACCAGATATGTGTCAAACTGTTTATTTGTGTTTGTGCAAAATGGGGACACTCTAGGGAGCTTAACCCAATGGACATAAGATAATGAGGGAATCTTTGAAATTTTACCCAGAAAGACACACCTGACACACATAGGGACTAATGAGAGAGGGCCCACAATTACAACATCATATCAATATCTGGAACGTGACAAGGTAATCATACATCCGAGAGCTAAAGGATGGAGACACTATACAGGAAAAATTGAGAGGACAGGAAAAACCCTATGTCACCAGGCTCATAACAATAAATGGGGGAACCTACTTGCAAAACAAAATCTGGCTTTGCGTGCAAATCATGAGCAATAAAGGGATGGTGAGATGTCTGATCCTTTCTTAAAGGAATCCATCTGTCCATCTACGCCCAAGGATTATCAAAGGCCTTGGGTCTAGCAAAAGCAACTTTAAGTAGTTAGTATGTCTCCTTTCCCTTAAAGATTTTAGGCCATGATTAAATACCCTGAGCCTGGCATTTGGCATGACTGGAAGGTCAGTTCTTCATGAATTGGTTGAGCCTTTGTCTAATCCCTCTAACACACAAGCCATGATGGTCCTTACCACAGTGTGCTGAGGGGAATCAAATGAAAGCATAGGCTGAAGTGTCTCATCCTAGGGCAGCCACAGTCATATTTCAAACTGAAACCTCATTGTATCCTTTACTCAGCAATGGTGACTGACATAGAACTGGTCGCTGCCTGCTTACGTCATCTGACAGTCCAACTCATCTAACACTTCTTTCTTGTAGAAATTGGTTAATTCCAACAACAGAAACTTTCTCTCTCTCTCTCTCTCTCTCTCTCTCTCTCTCTCTCTCTCTCTCTCTCCCTCCCTCCCTCCCTCCCTCCCTCCCTCCCTCCCTCTCTCTCTCTCACAAGAGGAAACTATTTTTTCCTCTTAAGCTTTCTTCTACTTATTTATATATGCCCTTCCTGACTGCTAACACAAGCACAGTACCTGTCCACTTGTAGTGAATAACCTAGCCCACTGTCGTGAAGGTATGACTGTGAAATAGTAACCCTAGGCTCATGTATTTGAGCACAAGGTTCAGATTTAATGATATTATCTTAGAAGGTTGTTATCTGTTTAGAAAGATCCTCATCAAAGGAAGGTCACTTAATATTGTCCTTGAGGTTTAATAGCTCTGACCTAACTTCCTGTCTACTCTCTACTGCCTGACTGCAGACCCAAAGGAAGCAGCCTTCTCAAACTCCTGCCAGCGTGGCTTCCCAATCATGATAGACTATAGCTTTAAAGCGTAGCTCAAAATAAAACCTTCTGCCTTAAGCTGCTTTTCTCAGCTATCTTGTCACGACAATTAGAAAAGTAATAAGCACAATTGCCCCATATAATTTTCTCCACAGCATCTGTCACTTTGTAGAATTGTCAATCTTTTCCTAATGTTTTTCTGACACCATCCATCCCACTGATGACATTGAAGATGCAGGCTATGTGTGAGGTAGAACATCACGTGGGACAACTGTTTTACCATAGAATGCTCATATTTAACACAGCACATTTCATGATGGGTACTCAATAATGTATTAAGCAATGGACTGAATTGACACGATGCCTATTGTCCTGTGGAGGTTAGCTCTTGTTTGAACACGTCTGATACTCATGTTCAGTATCGGCAATATTCTATACACAAATGAGACAGGGAATTTAGGTCTTATGAAAGCTGGCTTAGGACTCAGTGTGATTCTTCTCTGACGCCCTGGGAGTCAAAGTCTTTTGCTTTAGTTGTAGAGACTATTAGTTTTTACTGCCTGTAGTATGCCCTGTCACAGTTGATCATTTGAACTTTCATGGCATCCCAGTGCTGCTGATGTGAGCAGTTAACATCTTAATAGCAAAAGTAAAAAGAATATTTACATAGTCCATAAAAGGACACCTTATGCTCCCATTTGGCATTTTACAGCACCTCATCATAGAAGAGAGTGGATTCAGTGAGGTACTACGGTCTTATATTATCCCCAACTTACACTACAGTCAAATGACCACCCTGATTTTAAAACTTCCTGAAGCAAATCAACCATTGCCACTGGTGCTAAAATGATACTTCTCTCTCAACTCTCAATAAATCCCCCAAATGTTATGCAAATTGAAAAATACCCCTGTCAAAAGACTGTCAGATAACACCTCTCATTCCCCAGGACTATTTGTAAGCATAAAGAAACATCCAGAAAGATGTAATAAATTGTTATAGCACACTGTTCTGGCAACCATTAATAAATCAATATGAAGGGGAGTTCTGAAGGGCAAAATGTTGCTGTCGGTGGGTGTCCGATTTAATTTTGCTCTAAATTAATATTTCGAATATGATGAGTGAGCTGGCAGGAACAGATTTCATGATTAATTCTATGGAGTCAAAAATGCTTTGATGGCACTTTAATAGCTGGGCCACTGATCTAAAAGTGTCTGAAACGGGCTCACGTGGATTAGCTCACAAATTGCATGATAATGTGGATCCCACCCAAGGAGGAGATTTACTTTTTATTTTCAAATCTCTGGCGTACCTTCGGATAGATGTGTTTCATCATGCAGGCAGAGACATTTTTATAGCATTTTGAGCCATGGCTGAATGATACATGCCGTGTGAGTGAGCAGAAAGTGCCATTAGAACCCTCTTGCAACTCCTGCCTCCCGGAAGCCACATAAATCAGTTTACAATGGAGCCATTGCTCCCCTGAAAATGAGGGTCCCTACAATGAAAACACTGTATTTCAAAAAAGACCAGGAAGATCGAGACAACCTGAGCTCATGAATGAGAAGCACAAATGGTAACTGGCTGTTTATCTTGGGGTTAAGTACGACTTTACACTGCTGGGAGCATGATAGGCTGACAGTGGTTCAGCTGGAAGACGATCACTAGAACTTAGTATTTGTTAAAAGTGTATGAGGCCACTAGGGATTTTGCTTAATGTCATGACACCAAAGATGAAGGCAACAGAGAACCGATAATAGTGGTGTTCAGATTCCTCTTATGGGCCAGTAGTTTTGACTGAAGGAGGCTGAGTGGGGCATCAGACACGCTGTGTTGGAAGTGCATGAGAGAAAGGGACAGCTTTTTCTGAGCTCTTCTGTCCTTTGCACCATTCCTATTTTAATATCTATCTATCTATCTATCTATCTATCTATCTATCTATCTATCTATCTATCTATCTATTTATTATATAACCAGTGCTCTGCTTGTATGTCTGCCTGCAGGACAGAAGAGGGCGCCAGATTTAGATCTCATTGCGGATGGTTGTGAGCCACCTTGTGGTTGCTGGGAATTGAACTCAGGACCTCTGGAAGAGTACCCAGAGTCCTAAACTTCTGAGCCACCTCTCCCGTCCACTTTGTATCGTTCTTAAAGAATAGGGGAGTACACACAGATATTTATTAGTAAGCACAGACCTTCGGGTAAGTAGTCATCAAGCAGATAAGGCTACAAGCAAGATGGGACATGTCTCCAACCCTCCTACTACATGGGTTTCAGGGCAGTTTATTTTGGTCACAGATTAACAGAAACTCTCTTCACTATCTCTGACTCCTGTTACATATCCTAAAGTACCCCTCTTCAGTCTTTGATTTATAGCACAGACCACATATTAACCAAGGCTTTTTTCTCTCCATGTAGGACCTTCCTCTCCTACAAAATCCTTTAATATTGCCTCACTTTGCCTGGTGAGAGAGAAGTCTTCTCCTTAAGTTCTGCAAAGTGCTACACTACCTGTCTCTCTGTAGTATTAATAAAGCCGAACTCAAAGAAGAATTCAGACCAATGCCCTTCTCTCAATCCTCCACTCCTTCTCCTATACTAAGCAACGTTGATCAGAGAAGGTAAAGGAAAATCATGATGATTGGGACCCAGGATGTATCTGAAAAATGATATTGAATTCGGCATGGTTAAAGCCCAGGCCCTTAAAAATATGAAAAGAACTAAGATAGAAAACCAGGTTTGAAATCAATGAAGAGTTTTGAATGCCATGTAAAAATAGACCATTGTCTTGGTGTACAATCAGTCATGGATTCCCAAAGAGGTAGAGTCATGATAATCATCTTTAGGAGACTCTGTGGAAGCTCAGTTTATACTGAGGATTATAGTGTAAAAAGCAGAAAGTCGTCCTTTACCCCAGTTTCTGGTTAGAACTACTTGTAGCTTCCATTACCTAACACGTGCGCAAGAGCAGAGTTTGGGAAAAGCTGATAAGCTTCAGCATTGATTACTTGTACTTCATGGGCCTGAAGCACGTTAAAAGGAGCTTAGACTTCACTTAGGAATATAACATGTGGATACAATGCTCAAAGGAGACATCTCAGTTGTGGGAAACAGGCTGAAGGTCATGAGTTTGGATAATGGGAAAAGAGAAGAGGTCTTAGGTCCACACCTTAAAGTATTATGGGCTAGGGATTAGTGAGATAATGAAAGGAAGACAAAAACTAGAGTGTTTAAAAACTAAGGGGTGAGCAGTATCAAGTATTGTGTAGGGATCAAAGGAAAGACTAAGTCATGCCAACAAAAGGTGTTAGGTGCATTCTCCAAAGGTTTAGTAGAAGTGAAGTCTAGTCTATAACCCATGGGATTAAAGGTAGAAGCTAAATGCATTATAAATATAGATAACTTTCCAAAACTATGTTAAATTTATTTTTTTAAAGAAGGGGGCATCCCATTCCCTCTACAGTATTTATTCAAAATAAATTTTTAAGCTGTTACTTGTAGCATTTAGGAAATAAAGGCATAAACACATACAATTGGTGATGCTCATGCATTAGTTAAGTTCCTTCCTGTACTGTAAAACTGTCGATGTTATGAACAATTATTAGATTGCAAGGGGTCTGTCTTTGCAATCATTTTGACATCTCTCAAGGGTTTATTGACTTCAGGGTTAGGTATTCATTATCATAATCAATCCATGCTCATTGAAGAGTTCATGGAACGTTGATCAAGGCCCACAGGAGAAAATGAAGAGGTGAGACTCAAGACTTCCATTTGAGTGATTGAATTTAAATAGAAACTTCTTATCCTTAAGTAATCAAAGCTGTCAATTAGGCATATATGGAAGAGACTCGCTTGTTGTTCAGATTTCCTTAATTTTCCTGGGAATTTGTTTATTTACTTGTTTGTTCAGTGTGTGTGTGTGTGTGTGTGCATGTGTTCCCCCACTTTGGTTCAGTTGAACGTTAAGCTACAAGTGAAGGAATTAATATCTTGTACATTTAAGGATATTTGTTGGAAACTTATGTTATAAAATGTCACCATTATATTGACAATTGTTGGCTTTCATTAATCTTTAATTTTGATAGAATATTTGTTGGGATTGCTATAGGGACTATAGGGCAAAGTGCCTAGACCTTTCTCCAAGATATTGAAGGATTACACGATTGTTTTCTTCCACTAACTTCTAGACAAATCATGATCAGAACCCAGGAAATGTTTATTAATTTAGCATGAATCATGAGTCTTCCGATACAGAAGCATATCTTTGGGCCTAAAATTAATCTTTATGACAACAAGTGAAGCTGCTTCTGTGTGAATGGGTATAAGTAATGAGGGGAAAATAGCAAGTCAATTCCTTTGTGTAGCTTGTTTCAAATATGGGCTGAGCTCTTGACGGTGCACGTACACCGACTGGTCATTCATTACTCATGGGTGCCGCAATAAGCATTGTGTACTATGCTTTTGGAAGAAAAAAAATTATTTTATAATGGTTAGAGAAATGCTAGGATAAATGAAAACTTGTGAAAGTTTTTGTGGGGAGGAAAAAAGAAAATCGAAGAGCTTTAATTTAGTCATTCGCACTTTTTTTTTAAAACCGACTGAGTTGCATGTTGCTTTTCTTTACTATTGCTATATCAAAGGACACAGACTTTTTTGAGTGATGTTTAGAATTATTTACTATGCATTGGCATTACACCTTTGCTATTAATATTCTTTGAAATTCTTGAAAACTGATTAGTTAATTAAGTGCAAAGACTTTGTTGAGATCCCGCTAATTCATTGTTTTTTTTAATAATCTTCATATACATAATACCATGCCCTCATTTTTTTTTTACACTTTCTTAGAGGACCCTCCCAGCAAATTATTACTCAGAAAGCTAATAGATTTTTGTTCTGCTGTTATTTCTTTCTTTTTTTTTCTTTTCTTTCTTTTCTTTTTCTTTTTTTTTTTTTTGTTTTTCGAGACAGGGTTTCTCTCTGGTTTTGGAGCCTGTCCTGGAACTAGCTCTTGTAGACCAGGCTGGTCTTGAACTCACAGAGACCCACCTGCCTCTGCCTCCCAAGTGCTGGGATTAAAGGCGTGCGCCACCACCACCCGGCCTTCTGCTGCTATTTCTATTGGCAGTCTATCCTGCCTGGATTACAAAGCTAATATCTAAATACCTAAATTTGCAACTGTGGAGGAAAATCAGACTCCTATGAATGAATGTGCTTTTGTTCATTCCAGCTTTAGCATGATAAGTCTAATAATGGAAACTTTTTAGGGAATGAACATTCATTCCAACTGGTCTTGTCCTGTCTGGAACACAGGTGATAGCGTATGCTGCTTTTCTTCCAAGTCACTTCAATGACGAATTTTTCTACTGAAGACAAATTTTATCAAATGCTATAGTATAGGCACCAAGTCCAGTCATCTTCACTTGGCCACTGACTGCACAGAATCCGGTCATTTTCCTTGTCCATATTTCCGCAGACTTAGAGATGCCAACATCCCCCTACCTGAAAACTCTTCAGTCTTGTAAGGGTAATTTTTTAAAAATTGAATTTGATATAATTGATACTGGTTTTAAATTTCAAAATACTAGCTTTATTTTATCATTTCTGTAATTTTGCTGTCAAGGCAAGGAATTATCATCATCATATAGATTACAATATTAATAGTAATAGTTTTACTTTTATTTGTTCTGGTATTTAGTTGTTTATATTGTATGTGGATTATTTTCTCATTTTCCATTAACTGGATGATGTACTGGGGTTTTCGGGTTATGTGGAAAGTGCCATTACTAACTGAGTCATCTCGCCAGAGTTTATTTTTGAAATTCGAATTCAGCTCCAGTTGAAATTCATATATACCTTATCTTAGTTATGTTTCCACTGATGTGATTAAACACCGTGACCAAAGGTAACATAGGGAAGAAAGAGTTACTTCTTCTCACAATATAGTCCATCATGAAAAGAAGTTTAGGGCAGGAACACAAGCCAAGAAACTGAAGCAGAGGCCATGGAGGACCATTGTTTAGTAGCTTGGCTTTTGTATCTTGCTTCTCATGCTTTATTGTACCCTCCAGACTTATCTTTGTAAGGTGGAACAACTCACAATGGGCTGGGCCCTCCCAAATTAGTCACCAATTAAGAAAATACCCGACAGGCTTGCTTACAGGCCAGTGTTTGGAGGCAATTTTCTGCATTGAGGGAGTATTCATTTTCTTCATATCTCTTCCTGGATACTTGTACGCTTGTGGTAAACTGGCAGAAACCAAACAACACAATTGACTCAACACATTACTATGAATCCTTTACCATTCTTTTTATTTTATCACCAAGATTCCTTTACCATAGTCTCTTCTATGCTCTCTGCAGTGACTTTTACCTTGACTACACAGTGCCAAGCCTCAAATTCTCTGCATGACCCCATTAATCCTGAGGCTTCTACTACAACTGAGACTGCTCCTTCAGCAATGGCCTCTTCTGATCTCCCATGGTGCCAAGCTTCAGGTGCTCTCCATTACTCTTTCATGCTTGAAAACCAGTACCACCTCGTAGAGTCTTACACATTACTATGTTAGGTTGCCAGCACAAGGTACAGCCTTGCCTCCTCCCGGTCCCCACTGGACCACACCTTCGATGTTATGACCCTGAAGAAACATTCCCCAAAAGCCTTTCTTTCCTATGAAGTTTCACAACTAACCTGGTCTCCATCATCTGTATAGCTCCCACCTTTATCATCATCATCTCCTTGTTCTTGTTCTTCTTGTTCTTGTTCTTCTTGTTTTTCTTCTTCCCTTCCTCCTCCTCTTTCTTTAATGGGGAATTTTGTTGTAGACATAAGGGAGACAATAGGCAGAAGGGAGAACCCAGACTGAACATGGCTAACAGACTAAAATGCACAGTGAGAGGAGAGAGGGAGAAGGAGAGCAAGAGAAGATCTGTGGGCCAAGAGGGGAGGCCTCCCACAGAACAGCCTAGTAAACTCTGAACACTCAATGGCTTTTCCCTCCCCAAGCTCAAATGTCATCACAATCTCCTCCAAAATACACGGTTAGGTCTGTCACTGCAATATCTCACAGTCTGATGCTAATATTTGTCCTAATTTGGGTTTTTATTGCTGTGATAACATACCATGACAAAGTGTCACTTGGGGAGGAAAGTGTTTATTTTAGCTTATAGCTTGTAGTCCTTCATGTGGGGAAATCTGAGCAGGAATTCAAGTCTGGAGGCAGGAGCTGATGCAGAGGCCATGGAACAATGCTGCTTACTGGCTTGCTCCCCATGACTTGCTCATTGAGGAAGCACAAATATAATTTTCCCAACTCTAATCCCTATTTTGAATTATCTCTCCTTTTTTTCCTTAAATGATCTTGCAAGAGAACTGCAGATGTCAGCACACTTTTGCAAACACACTCACACGCTCTCCATTTTGCTTGCTTTTATCTCATAAAAATTTCCTTTCCTAGTTTTTAGTTAAATATATTGTGTTTTTCTCTTCTTTTGTTTCAAAATGAATTTCAATTTCAACTTATTTGGTTTTTTTTTGTTTTCTATTATATATTATGATGGGAAGAGTCTTTTGTTTTGTGTTAATTTCATTGGTTAAATAAAGAGACTGCCTTGGCCCTTTAATAGGACAGAAAATTAGGTAGGCGGAGTAAACAGAACAGAATGCTGGGAGAAAGAAGCTAAGTCAGACAGTCGCCATGATTCTCCAACCCCAGACGAATGTAGGCTAGAATCCTTCCTGGTAAGATACCACCTCGTGGTGCTACACAGATATTAGAAATGGGTTAGATCAATATGTAAGAGCTAGCCAATAAGAGGTTATAACTAATGGGCCAGACAGTGTTTAAAAGAATACAGTTTCTGTGTAATTATTTCGTGGCATAAGCTAGCCATGTAGGTGGCAGGGTGCTGGGAATGCAGCCCGCTGCTCCTCCTCACTACAATATTTATTATTAAAAATTTTCTCAAAATACAGATTTAGTTATACTTCATTTATACTGATATACATCATAAAGTCAAATAGTCTTTAAACTCCATAAATACAACTTTCGTTGTTGTACTTTGGGCTATTTAGTTTCTTTAATTACAAACATGGAAATTTTATAGATATTCTGAAATAAATTATAACTGAATATTTCGCCATTATAGATTTCAAGGTATGGAATTTCAGTCCCTGGTATCTCCTGAGACTTGTTTTATTTCAGCATATATAAATTTAGAAAAAATAGTATATTTATGCTTCAAAATTGCTTATACTCTCTAACCCTTCCAAGCAGTAGATCAAACGTATGACGAGTAATGAATCTTATCCATCTCCTCTGTTGTCCATGTCACACATTTCTAGATGTTTCTGAGGGAAGAGAGAATAATACTAAAATATCTTTATGGGCTGATAAAACTTTTATTTATAGGTCTGCCATTTTGTCTTTATATGTTTTCCAGACTATGATATTTCATTCATAAAGTATACATTTTAAATCTTGTCAAAAATGAGACAGTTATAGCTGCATGAGTTTATTTCTCGGTCCTCTGTTCAATTAATAAACACATTTGCCTTTGTGTTTGGACCGTGCTGATTTTGTTACTAAAGCTCTGTGGTATGTTTAAAGATCAGGGTAGATTTGATTATTTGGGTGTCTTTTTGTTTCCATATAAATTTTAGGGTTATTCTTTTCTATCTTATGTAAAGAAAGCCATTGGAATTTTGGTGGAGATATGTTGAATCTGTAGATTGGTTTCAGTAATGTAGCCTGTCACAATTCAGAATGTTGATTGTGTGTATTCGTGATCATAGGTGGTTCCCCCATAGTGTAATGTTTTCTTCACCTTCTTTATTTGGTCGTTTAAATGCTTATGGTAGAACTCTTTCATTTCCTCAGTTAGGTTTATTACATGATACTTCTTTTGAGCTTTCATGAATGGAACATTTTTTTCTTGATTTCCTCCTCAATGTGCTTGTCATTAGTATAGTGGAAGGTTTCTGTTTTTGTATGTTGAAAGTGCTTATCTATATCCTACAATTTGAAAGTGCTTATTGGTTCTAAGATTTTTATGGTGGTGTCAACAGTGTGTCTTACAAATAGTAACACATCACCAATAGAGATAATTTGACCTTCTTTTTTTTTCAATTTATATCTCATTTATTTCATTTTAATATCTTACCCAAATGAAAACCAATTAAATATAGATAAAAGGCCTAAGGTAAGACTTGAAAGAACTAGAGAAAAACATAGGGGATCTCTTCAAGTAATCACAGACAAGGTCTTTCCTACAAGGACTCAAAAAGACTAGAAAAATAGCACCAAGATTTCATAAATGAAATAAAATTTTTCTTCACAACCAATGAACTAAATTAGTAAACATACAGTTTGTAAACTTGCAGAAAATTATTGTTGGGTATACAGCTAATAGAGGACTGCAATCTAGACCATATAAAGAACTTAAAAGACAATATTCCATATAACCAAATAATCTAATTTAAAGTGGATGAAGAGATGGCTCCACAGTTAAGAACACTGCCTGTTCTTCCAAAGGTCCTGAGTTCAATTCCTAGCAACCACATGGTAGCTCACAACCATTTGTAATGAGATCTGGTGCCCTCTTGAGGAAGTGACCTGGTCAGTTGTCCTTATCAACTTAGACCATGAAACCCAATATGGGCAAGTTCAACAGAACCACCCTATATGGGCTGCCCATGCAAGTTTCAGCATTGCCAGGGCATAAATTGCATTTTTCAAATAATCTAATGAACAAATGAAATGGAAAGTTCTCAGCAGATGAAGTACAAAACAAACTTAAAAAGTTTAGCCATCAAGTACATGCAAACTAAAACAAAAATGAGATTTCATCTCACTCCTGTCACAATATTTATCATTAAGGAAACAAATAAGTAACTAATGTTGACTAGGATGCAAAGGAAACAGGAACTCACATACCCTGAAAATGGGAAAGCATGGTACAATGGAAAATAATAAGATACAATGGAAATCCATATTTTCTCAAGCAACTAAAAATAGAACTAGAAATATGACCCAGTTTTACCACTCTTGAGTGTTTATGAAGAAATATAAGTCAGCATATTAGATACTTGCAAATCAGTTCTCATTGCTAGAGTTCTCACAACAGCCAGTGTATACAATTAGCCTCCACGTCCATCAACAGACTAATGAGTAAAGAAAGTGTATTTATATACAAGAGAATTTGATATGACCATTTGCAGGAATATGGATGCAATTAGAGGTCATCATGTTCAGAGAACTATCATGTTTTTAACTCATTTGTCACCCTGAGATTTTATTTAGATTCATAATATCATATATGTATATTAGACATGAAAGTAGAAGTGAGAATCTCTGGTGAAATGAATAGTAATAAATGGAAGAAAGGAGGAAAAAGAAGGGGTCATAGGCTGTGTGAAAACAGTGTATGTGATACAATTGTATGAACATGTCTTTGTGTACAATTAATATATGTGAATTCAAAGAACCCATTTTTTGTTATGTGGAAAACCTTTTTTTTTCTGTAATATATTTGGCAGATATTTATTATAGTCATTCTGCATTTCTTTCAATTATTCTTTTTTCCATCTTTCTTTCTGATTTTTTGAAGATAGAGACCAAGCTGTACTTGAAATCACAGAGATCCAACTTCTTATGCCTCCTGAGTGCTGGGATTAAAGGCATGAGCCACCACACCTGACTTCTTTCAATTACTCTAAATGTGTGTATATTTTGCCTAACTTTTGTTTCAAAAGGTATAATAGATATAAATAAACTAGTCTTTCCATAGTGCAAGGCAGTCAATGTTTCTTATAATAAATACAGCGTGTGATTCCAGCTGTTATAAGAGTTTGTGTTCTTACAAATAAATATCAGATTGTGGAGCTAGTTAACCATAGAGCTCTGGAGGTCTGTACACACCAGAGACAAATAAGTGACAATATGGGACATAGACCGGAAATGATAAGGCAGGGTGTAGATAGCCTCTTGACCTCTTTTGGTCTGAGCTTGCAGGAGAGAGAAGAGGGTAACTATGGCTGCTCCTTTGCCTCTCTGATCTCTCAGCTCCAACCCATATATCTGACTCTGCGCTTTTATTAATAAAGCCAATCAGAATCCAACTTTAACCTGCAGGTGTGTTTTAATGGAGGAAACTACAGTTTTGGAGTAGAGTCATGATAGCCACAATGATATTGAAGAGATAGATGCTAATGGAATTGTCAAGATCTTTTCATTAAGTACTTAACACCCAAGTCTGTATGTCCGGAGTCGGAGTCTTCTTTTTAGGTTGCTCCTGGGTAGCTATGACATGTACTTAGTCAACAGTGATTATATGATTATTTTCTAAGATGAAACAATATCAAAACATTACAAAAAACAAAAACAAAACAAACAAACAAAAATATATCCCAGACCACAAAAATAAGAACTTCCAAAACTCAAGAATGGTCCTCTTCTTTTGTACAGTGTAGCTGGTATGGGCTGGAAGAAAACAACGAAGGGCAGATTGACTGTGTAAGAATTTGGATGAGTCAGGTTACAGTGAAAAGCAAAATGGTACAGGCAGATTTTAGAGGAATCTCTTCTTTAGAAAGCTTTCAGGAACTGAACAATTGAAAATGAGAGTCAAGGCAAATAGCAAGCCTGTTTTGAGAGGTTCACATCCATTTGAATAATTTAGATTTTACAATAATGCTGTCAAGCATCAAATATCCTTGTCTCCTTTTTTATTATCATTAGACGTTTAAAGCTTTTGGGCCAACAATATGGACTTGGTTGTTAATATTTCACTTAATAGGTAACGTACTTTCTTTTTTTTGTTTGTTTTAGTAAAGGTCATAAAAGCTTATCAAAAATTCAAATTAAAAATTACATATGTGCTTTCCTAGTATCTCTTAAGGCTGAGAAAAGAAATAGATACGGTTGAAATAACACTGTTTTTCAATATTAAATAACAGTTTTTGTAGGCATGGAGGTGCATGAAATTTGGATATATATATGAAGTTTTCTTCATTATGCAGTTAGATGTTTTTTATTTGCCTTCTTTAAAATGAAAATCATAGACTCCCATTTGTGATGGGACATATGACCTGTTATTTTCTAGTTCTTGGTGGGATTCGTGAACAAAATTATTTGGTGGACCTTATGCTGTCCTTCCTGTGCAATATGGTTTCTTTTAACTTTAAACCATGACCACTGTAACTCATTTATGGCTAAATAAACATCAGCGTGCCAATGTTGCTGCGTCATGGGTGGGAACATGGGCCATAAATTCTGCCTCTTTATTGGGTAACAATCAGGTTAAGGGACTAATGTGGAGGTCACTTTTTTCTGCATTTGAATCCCAATGTTCTCTTCTCAGTTGCTATCATTGTCAGAATAAGGAAGTTACATAATCTCCATGAGTCTTGTTTGTAAAGTGAGAATAAAAAGAGTATGTAGCTCATAGTATGTAAAAATGATTCGATTAGGCAATCAGCGCAGGGTTTACAACTAGTTCCTGTTATATAAGTGGTAGCAATAATATTTATTGTCTGCTTTTTATTACCTCTTACATTTGCTGAAATTACTTGCTTTTTGTGTACTTACAGGACTTTATATTTAACAAAAAAGTCAAACAATTGAAATAAATATGGCATTATAAACTCTTTATCTTTTAAACTGATAATTTATAAACAGCAAATTATATTAGTAAAATCTTGATTTATCACTAAGTCATTTTAAAATAGTATTCTTTTTAAAGTGGAATAGTTAGAAATATTTATAAAAGTGAAAATTATGTTTATGTTCTTTCAAAATACTTTGAGAAGTTTATTTCCATTGAACTTTTTCATAAAAAGAAAACTTTATTTCAACAAAACTATATATAAAGCCAAGATGATTTTTTATAAATATTTTATTTTTAGGAATGTGGATTTTGAGATCTCTCTCCGTATGCTGTTGGGATGCTTATTATCTCAAGTTCTCAAATCAGATTGAGCAAAGGCAAATGTTTCTGTGAAGTTTCCTCTCCTGTATAAAATTCTTTCTAATCTGAATAGGGTATCACTGAATAGGGCAGGAAGAGGAGATAAACTCAGACCCCATGAGGCCTGATGCTAATTCTCCATTCCTTATCTCTGCAAGAGGAAGGCATTTTTTCTCCGTTGAAGGCTTAAAAAGAGCCCCAAACTTTGGCATTCTCACTTGACGTTTTAGCTAAAATCAAGATGGACAGTTCTTAACTTCTCATACAAAAGTTTTCAGATAAAAAAAAAATAAGTGCACCTTCAATGAAGCCAAAAGTTGAACAATACTCTCAGCTGTGCCAACAAACATCATCAAATGAGAACTATGAAAGACAGCTGGGGAAGAATTATTAAAGATGAAAAGATTTGTAGAACTCAGACTAAGCCACACATGTTCAGTACCCCAAAATTAAGAACACACTCCATAAAGATAGACTGCACCACCAAGAGGAAGGTCATGGCAAGGTCCTGCTATCACGCTCATTCATCTGTCTCTAAATGCTCTCTGAATGTGAACAGGACATCAGGCACAGCATTGTGCAGGAAGGAAACATTGATCAGTGTGTCACTGAGCAGTATGAGCATTTGACGATGATAAGAAAATTAATCATATTTATCTGATAGTCACCAGACTTTAGACTTTGATAATTAGTAAGAATTTCAGATAGTTAATAAAAAATCTTTAAAATTTTTAATTTGTACTAGTTTTAAGGAGAAAAACTATCCCTAAAAACTTTCTCTAGTCATTTTTGAGTCACAGAGCAATACAAGTAAAACTGTAATAAATTAAGAAACCATCTCCATAGAGTCTTGAACTAAAGAGGCAATTAATACTAAGATTACAAAGCTAGGTATAATGGCATATGTTTTTAACCCAAGCACACCAAAGACAGAGGCATAGTGATCACTGTGAATTCTAGGCCAACCATGGTTACCTAGTGAGAACCTGTTTCAAACAAAACAAAACAAAACAAGAAAACAGAGAAACTATGATTAAAGAATACTTAGAAAATGTTGGCAATGGAGGTGCCCACATGGGAAATAGCAAAACCTGGCATAGATCACATGGTGACCTTTGCTGCTTGACAAAATTCCATCATTTCAACATTGTGGATCACAATTTTCCAGCACCCTCTTAATGATTCTCACTATGTGTTATGGGAGTTCCCTTATGTATTTTCCTTTGGGAACTTTTGTTCAGGCTTTGAAGGATGAAAATGTATAAAATGGCAGCCTCTTAAGACTGTAATTCTTTGGAAAAAGATCCCTGATACCTTGGAACCACATTGCATGATAACTCTGCCTACTCCCATGCAAGTTAAAACCAAGCTGCTAGAAAATTTAGATAATTAATATATGCTTGATAAATAATGTATACTTGATAAATAACATTTGTTGGCTAAATAAAGTATATTTGATAATCAAGATTTATAAATTCCTAAGTTCTGCTTATGTTCACAGTAATATTTGTCTAGCTCCATCTTTGCTCACACTAACTAAGCTTTAGCTATTTGGACAAACCAAGTCATTTAAAAACCTGCAAGAATATATAATGGAGTGTCTGATCCCCCACCCCACCACAAGAAAGTCCTTTCTTAAAGTCAGACATTTAGACAAAAGTCTAAATTCCCTCAACGACTTGAAGAAAGTTCCTGTTTGCTAAAATAGGAGTCATTCTTATCTCTCAGGAGGAACTTGTAGTTCTTCCATTGACGTACAGGACTGTGGTGTCTATTAATTTGTCAAGGTCAATGCCTAGGTTCCTCAATTCCTGATCTAAATTCACACAGCAGCTCACATTCCTCTCTTCTTTCATCTAATCTTTTGTACGATCATAGAGTATAAAAAGATGTAGAGTTTTTCAATCAAGAAGCAGCCATACTGATTTGCCCTCAGATCTGTCAATTTCCTTCTCCCCTAGCAGACTCCACACCTCCTTTTTGGAACCTGAACCTCACTGGAACTGGACACCAGCAAAAACCCTTGCATACTTGAAAATTCACAGCTCTAAAAGAAACGTATGTATACAAATAAGATAAATTCAGATAAGATAGATTAACACACTAACCTGTTGGGAAACACGCTATAGAGAAATTAAGCAGAAGCCAGGAGCAGGTATGAAAGCCAATATAAGTTAGTCAAAGAAAATAATACATAGAGTGTCTTAACTTCGGCCAAAGCAAAATATATAGAAAAAGCAGAATAAAAATACAGAAAAAGAACATAAATATGGAAGAAAATCAGCTCCCAGGGACTTGGTTTTCTCACACCAAAATGCAAGGAGTGCCCTTTTAAGCACCACCCACAGGTCTGCAGAGTTAAAATCCCAAGGACACACCCAGAGGCACATAACAAAATGACATAGTGCAAGAAAGGCCTAAACAAAGTTACATTTTCTTTCTCAGAAATTTTTTCTGCTTTATAATAGAGATGGCTATTATCTGTTATAGCCTATAAAATATAGATCTGTTGCTATTTATACTTGTCAATTTAAATTTAATATGGTGTCTTGGGTAGTTTTTTGTTTTACATTATGAATAAATTGGAAAACCTGTTTCTATTAGCTATCTGTCATCTATCTCTCTGTCTGTCTATCTATCCATCCACTCAAACATTCATCTATTTGTCTATCGGCTATAAATCTATCCATTCAATCATTCATCTATTTTTCTATCTCCTATCTATCCATCTATCATCCACCATTCATCTATCTGTCTATCTGTCTATCTATCTATCTATCTATCTATCTATCTATCTATCTATCTATCTATCCATCCACATGTCCATCCCTCTATCCATCCATCCATGTATCTTCCTTCCTTCCTTCCTTCCTTCCTTCCTTCCTTCCTTCCTTCCTTCCTTTCTTTCTTTCTTTCTTTCTTTCTTTCTTTCTTTCTTTCTTTCTTTCTTTCTTTCTCTCTGATAAAGAAATGGCCTTTGGTACCATACCACTATCTTATCTCAACAGGTTGTACTTTATTTAATTTACAACTTTGTTTAAGTTCCAATATTCTGCCAATTGTTTATCAACATACATTTAAGAATAATCTTACATAAAAATTTGGGCACTGAACTAACCAATTCTTTATTCATTATTATTAAGAATTTTTATGGTGAAAAGTTGCTCCACCATAATTATTAATAGGAAGCTTCCCTTTTACTTTTGAAATTTCTTTCCTCCTTGTAGACAGAGCAAATGATTTTCCATATATAGTATTGGTGGTCAGAACAGAAGAAATAACTGAATTTTGTAATATTATTGGAATTTTTGGTGCCTAACTATTAGCTCATAGGTTGGGAAAGCTTCATATATATTCAGGAACTTTTCATTCTACTCATGCAGACATAATTAATCAATCACTGGGATTTTATTTTACCGAGTTAGACTGTTTCAAAAATTCTATCACCATATCATATTAATATCTTTTCTCAAAGACAGCATGTGTTTACAGATTATTTTGTCAACCCTGCATGGCATTTTTTATTTGAATTAAATGGGGCCTAGTCCAGCCTAATTAAATCAACATGTTTATGAAGTCACAGTACATTTTAAACATTAGGCTTCAGGAAATTAATTTTATTGCTGTTTTTGCTTTAGAGCTTTAAAATTGCTTTTAATTTTTATGAGAGAATATTAATATACTTTAAAGTATATAAATATACATGTAATTTTATCAAATACCTACATATGTTTTTTCTCTAAATTTTATAAAGACTCTTTTACACTATTTCCTTGGTTATTTTCTGCTCTTCAAAGTAACTACTTAGAATTCACAGCCCATTTTTTGACTATTACCCACGCATTTCCATATAATTCATCTGCATTTTCACTTTTTCATATTATTTTCTTGTCTTTATTGGTTAAATTCCTCAGGGTGCCTGCCTCGAATTCTTCTCCAGTGATTTCCTTCTGGTTCTGAGTGGAAAACACTTGCGAAATTTAACGTGTGTTTTAACATTTAATTGTCCTCCTTTCTACCCCTCGTTTCAGTCTACACCGCTATATCAGTCATGTGGTGGCAGTTTATAGGAAAAATTGAATTCTCCCCACTTCTCCTGCCTCAGAGAGAGAGAAATGGTCACATTTCCCCCTTCCTGGGGGCAATCTGTTAGTGAATGGCTTCCCCAGCAGCTTCCTGCCTTGGTCTCCCTGCAACCTCACTTCTAAGATCGACAAGAAGAGATTCCTAAGGTTTCAGATTTGCAAAATCTAAACACAGTTGAGGTTTAGATCTACACATCTACTCGGTAACTGGCACGCGCCAGTCTCTTGTTTTACTTCTAACTCCCCAAATCTTAGGGTAGCTTTCTTGCCATTACAAAAGTCTTCAGTTCACCTTGAGGTTCTTTCGTTGTCATTTTACTTATTTTGTGAAAAAAAAATATACAAAAAGTATGCCTGTAATCCACCAACTTACTTTTACACTCAAAATTGGCCTTTTGAATGTTTTGAAAGGTGGGAAGCTTTTTCCAAAGTACACATCCTACAGACGGTTAAGATGTAAAATAGACACACATAGAGCTAGTCCTCTTTTAGGGAACCAACAACTCCTGTCCCTTTCCTTATATCTCTAAAGAGCTCCAGTGGACTGAGTACAGCATATATATTCTAAATCGGTAGCTTTTCAGGAAATACAGGATTAGTCACAAGCTTGATGAATTTATAATTCATAACACCACCAAAATAATCTCAGAAATGTGTATATAACATGATAGAGTGCTTCTATTAAGTTGTGCAAAGATGCATAATAATGGTTTGAGTCCTGTAACAAATGAATAAAGATTAGGGCTGTTTGCAATAGTAATAAAGAAGGAACACTGGTTCTGAGGGCAAAGCCTATCACTGCAGTTACGGGAGGGCAAAGCCTGACTGCACTGCAGACTGAGCTAAAGGCCAGAATGGCTGGCTAAGCAAGCTATTCTCAATAAAGAAACAAACAAACTCAACCAACAGATCAACAAGCAAAACAACTAATTAAAAGTAGACATGTGTTTGATGCTTTGTAGTAGATCACTTGCCTAAACTGAGCTTGGCCCTATATGGTCCCATAAAAGAGAAAGGAAAAAGAAATAAAGAAACAGTGAAACAATTACTTTTAAGTTACATATTCCTACTATAATACTGTGTGTGCATATTAATGTTACTTGATACATTATAAAGTGTTATATATATATACATATATATCATGCTTTATATGTTATACATTGAGATATAGATACATGTTTATGGTTATGTGTAGACTTAACCTGCTATCCCAGCGTTAGGGAAAGTGAGGTAGGAAAAGAATCATGAATATGAGGCCAACCTGGGATAAGGGGTGAAATTCTGACTCAAAAACAAACAAACAAACAAACAAACAATCAAGATTACAATGGAGTTGTGGATAGCAATACAGGCATAGTGCCAAGAAACAGAGGATGATTCACAGACAGGAGTTTCTGCTTAAGATATTGGTCCTCAGTTAATTAAAGAAGCTTAGAGTCCTAAAACACAACTTTTGGTTGTTAAGTAACTCTTGTGCCCAGATAATACAGCTCCAACAGATAAAGCAACTGGACCATGTATTGACCATCTTAAGTTTCCTTAGATTTACATTAGTAACAACCTACTCATAAGCACTTTCTGGACATCATGCAGACAAGGAAGTATCAAAAGTCTAGGGCATAGTTACTGGAATGTCACATATAATAAAAGGCTCTGTTCATTGTCACATATAATGAAAAGCTCTGCTCATTTTCACATGATAATCTCATTATTCTTATCTAGTAATTTATATCATATATGGCCAGATGGCTCAGTAGTATAATAAATGAGAAAATAAGCTGTCTGCAGATATTAAAAATGGCTCGCTTCTCATAGAGATTCATTCCACTTAACCACAAAAGAAAGCCTATTAATTAGACTTTTGAATCCCATTAGGAAAAACAAATACCAATACTTAACTGCTCAAATATGACATGATAGAAAATTGCTAACATAATTAGATTTTTAATAGTGTTAATGACTCTTGTATCTTATTAATAAGAATTAAAACTAATGTAATGTTATATGAAGAAAAATTGCCACTGTATGCTCTTCTGCAGGGAAATGTAGCACGGCTATGTCTGTTTCCACATGAAGGGGTTTTAATTTTTATTCCCTTGCAGTTGTAAAATAACTCACATGTTTCCTCACTTAATATATTATCCCTGACATTATGTGACAGGAGGTCCTGCAAGCATGCCATTTAGGATTGCAGTCTCATTAGATAGCCCAAGTCAAGCATGATGTTGACTCTGACCATAAAACTATTCATGTCAAAGGCTGAAATGCCTTTTCTCTGTCCTGTTTTTCTACCTTTTTCCCCCCAGATTATCACTCCTTCAAAGCCTTGTTTCAACCCCGATCGACTTCTCCATTTATTAGCAAATTACACCCACTGCTTATGCCATACAATTTATCATTTCTGCCATTCTCTCTCTCTCTCTCTCTCTCTCTCTCTCTCTCTCTCTCTCTCATTTTAGTTATCATATGTGCATGAAAAACACTAGTATGTTCCATCAATTAGTTCATAAACCCATGTTCATTCAGCATCTCCTATGTTTCTATCATTTTGAAGCCATGATATTGCGAAAGACATGGGCTTTGTCTTTGGTGAAGGGAGTTTATTGATTCAAATTCTATGGATGGGTTAGAAAATATTCTTTCTTGGAAACTTAAAAGAACACTATTCATATTTCTCTGATCCCTTCTCCTAGCTAAATTCACCATCCTAGCTGCCACAAAGACAAATGGAGGCTCGTTTCCAACCAGACACCAAGCTGAACATCTGAGAAAATAGCCAATATTTGAGATAGATGGCTTGCCAACCCACTTACAAACCTGCCAGATACATACAGATTATAAAAGATTCAATGGAATGACTTATGATGAGACCAGAACTGTATTTGTTCTTTCTCTGTGTATACTGGCATGTCCCTCTAATGCAATTCTCTTGGGGAGTAGAATTCTACTGTGTGTATGGTCCATGTCCCCAGGGCAGTAACAGCATCATCAAGGGCTTTCTCAGAACTCCAGAATCTTGGATTTTATTGTAGACACCATGATCTATAATTTAACAAAATCCATGTCTTAGTTTGCTGTTACTGTATCAATATCCTGGATAGTGGGCCAATGTATTTAAAAAAAATAAAACTAACAATTTGGGTCACTAAACACCCAGCTCTGGCAAAGGTCCTCTTGGATTTATCACGTCATGGCAGATGGTACCTTAGTGGATAAAGATACCATGGCAAGTCAGAAAGCCTGAGCACAGAAAGGAGCTCATCTTGCCATCCTCTTCTGGGCCACATCTGTTAAGTATCGGCCCAGCCTTACTGTTGCCACACTATGGACCAAGCACCTACCGCGTGGACTTTGGAACTATATGTATTCAAAGTGTAGTCAACCACAGCGACTACCACTTTACTTTCAGTCACAGACCCACTTTCAGAATCGTTAGACAGTGTTTGCTGAAAGATATGTAATATTTTTCTTACTGCACCAAGAAAAATAGAGTTAACCATTATTCCCTTATTTGGTTCAAGTTGCTGTAACAAAGTAAAATAGGCTGGGTGGCTCACACATCTGAAAATATAAGGTGGAGAGGCTGGTGGATGTGATTGTTACACGAGCCTTGCTCTGACCTCACTTGTTATAGCAAGCAGGTCTCTCCAAACCTCTTTCATAGTGCCACTAATTGCATTCCCCTGACCCAACGGCATTCTTGCTTCCCAAAGACTTTTTCTCCTGATGCTGGCACAATGGAGATGGTGATTCAGTGTGTCCATTTGGAGAGATGTTGTTTGAAGCTATTCTTTTGGAGACATAAACAAATGTCTCCTTACAAAGAACCCATGGCAGGCCAGGCAGTGGTCGCTCATGCCTTTAATCCCAGTACTTGGGAGGCAGAGGCAGATGGATCTTTGTGACTTCGAGGCCAGCCTGGTGTACAATGTGAGTTCAAGGACAGGCTCCAAAGCTTCACAGAGAAACCCTGTCTCTAAAACCAGAACAAAACAAAAACCAAACCAATCAAACAAACAAATAAAAAAGAGAACCAACGAGAGACTAAAGTAAGAAAACCACCTAGGTCTAATTTGGTGCACAAATGGGGGTTACTGATAGTAATATGGGTGAGGAATTATTTAAAGGAAAAGAGAGACAGACTTCTGTATCACTAAACACCCACTCCAGAAAGGGTGGCAGCTCATGAAAGTTGAAATCCTCGAGCTCATTGCACAATTTTCAGGTCACTTCTCATATTTAAAGAACAGGTCATTTGAAAGAGAGGCTTGGGGATTTGAAACTAAGCACTCAAGATTAAACAGTTAGTAGTAAGAACATGTTACAAACAAAGATTTATCAGAATCCCTGACCTTAACCTTATATAGATTCAGCCATCCACATCTGTACTCAAAGGACACCCAATCTTGAGATTCCCCGAGTCTAGGACATGGTCTGTAGTAACCACTTTGTTACGGACTCAAAACTGATTTAATAACCGAGGCATTTCATCTAAACAAACTCTGATAAACCTTAACAAATATATATTTTTTAATCACTTGTTCAAAGCCTAGAAAATAGAATGTCATTGGAAAGAGCAAACCTGAGTTAAAGGCCCTGGAATCTTAATTAAAATAAATAAATAAATAAATAAGTAAGTAAATGAATAAGAGAACAAGTAATCAAACAAGGTAATTTGTAATGCTAGTACATTCTGCGACAATTCTTTTTCACACCATGTACTGTGATTGAAAGCATTTTTGTTTTTACTCTTGCTATTTTTTAAATTGTAATCTATGTTGGTTTACAGAACTAATTATGAGTCACCCAAGTGTAACCAAAGAGTGCTGAGGGCTCCTGAAACAGGACAAAGGGAATTCATTAAAAAATAATGTTGAGCCCATGGTTTCAAAAGGTTGTAAGAAATGCTAAACCAGAGGACATAGCTGTTAAAACTGGTACCAAACTCAGCCATTTATTAGTCCCAAGGTCTTCAACATTTAGTCATCATCTGGGTCATTTGTTCGCCAAGCAGAAAGATAGGCTCTGCACCCGTAGTCCAGTGTTCACATGCCTTCTTCTGTCTTTTCCCCATCTCAGGAGAGCGTCATCAGCATCCTGACAGCCTAGGAACTGTGTTGGCTCAGGTGTATTTCCCCAACTTTGAACAAAGTCAGCACCTCTCTCTTTTTCTCTGTTGATGGATACTGGGGGGCTGGCTTTGAAGAACTTCTTGATAAAGTCATGTTTTAAAGTCTGTTATCAAAGATACACATTTTGATTAGTTTATTTTTTGACAATGTACATGTGTATATATTTATTAGACCCCATTCTCATGCATCCCTACCTACCTCTCCTACTTCCTAACCCAGACTCACCAACTTCCTCCTCTTCAACAACTCTCCACATTGCTTTCACGTCAATGACTTGCATTGGTTCTGGTATGTTGTGTCCTGAGTTTTAATGTATATTCCAATGGCCCAACTACGCTTCTGCAGAAACAATGTAGAAAATTGTTACTCAAAGACACCTGATGGTGTCTAAGGAGGTCAAAGGACACTATTAGTTGTCATTTTCACAAGAAGTTATTTCCTTTCACAATCTAGAGAGGTAAAGAAAGTTGACAACTTTTTTTTTTCTATAAAGAAACCAATACTAAAAATTTCAGATTTTGATGCCTATGCAGATTTTCTTACACATGTCCCATCGTGTTGTAGTGTTAACTAGCCATAAGGATGTACAAACCAAGAACATGCAGTCTTCCAATAGATACTAATAGAAAATACAATTTAAATTTCTTTTTTTTTGAGACAAAGTTTCTTTTTTTTTATTAATGTCAAGGAACCTCCAAAGATGATGTCACTGATTTCGTTTTATTTGTATTTACTTTATTTTTGTTGTTGGCAATCTTTGTGGGACATGTAAAATACCCTTAAGAATAGTTTGTTTCCCTAGTGAGACTCCCTTGCAATTTAAATTTCTTATGATTACTTTCCCCCTCTTTGTATTGTCATACTGTGTGCTATTATACAGACTGAAATATTCTGTAAAGACAATGTTACAAACGTGTGTCATGTGCTTTGACAGTATTCACCTCTCTCATATTCTCCTGTCTGCATTTCCCCTCCTAATTTTCCCATTCATTTTCCCCAGCAAGTACACTATTGGATTCTATATACATATGTTATTTTATGCAACTATACAGAATGTAGATACACAAGTGGGGCAAACATATAATATTTGACTTCTAAGTCTGAATCTTTTGCTTAATATGTTTATCTCCAGCTGCATTCATTTTCTCACAGCCGACATAGTTTCATTGTTCTTTGTGTGTGATTATGCCAGATTTCCTTATTCAGTTTAGGTTTGGTCAACTTGATACACACTAGAATCACCTAAGAAGAGGGAACTCAATTGAGGAATTTCCTTTATCAGATTGACGCATGGTTATACCTATGTTGCAATTTCCTGGTGAATGATTTATGTGGAAGGGTTCATATCCCTCTAGTTGATGCTACTTTTGGGAGGTGGTTCTGGATATTAGAAAGCAGGCTAAGAAATTCAAAAGCAGGCTAAGGAAGTGTAAAAGCCAGTAGGCAGCACTCCCTCATGATCTCTGCTTCTGTCTGTGCCCCCAGGTTTTGCTATGTGTTTCTGTCTTGGCTTTCCTCGATAACAGGCTATAACTTGTAAACTAAATGAACACTTTGTTTCCTTAAGTTGCTTTGGGTCATGGCATTTTGTAACAACAATAGATAATACATGACAATACATCCATTCATTTGTCGATGTATATCTCAGCCTGTTCCAGAACTTGGCTAATGTGACTAGTACACCAATAAATACAGATGTGCAAATATCTCTTTGGTATATTGACTTATAGTCCTTATGGCACATACTCAGGAGTGGTATATTCTTTTGATTTATTGTTCCCAGACATCTAAAATAGATAAAAACCTTCTAACTCATGGATCATGCACAGCTTCAAGATCAGTTAGACTTTCGGTTTAGGTCATAGGTTGCATGGAATTTATTCTATCTGCTAACATAAGTCAATAATTTCTAGAAGTGGTATAGCTTTCTAGAGCTACATCTAGTTAGTAAACATATTGATATGTTAGCTGCTAAAGAACTTTAGAGGCAAGAGCTGTTGATAATTTTCTCATTCCTCAGTAGTATGATCTGGCTTTGGTTCAAAAGGAGTAGAACAAATAATTTAGTAAATTGTTTTATAGTACAGGGTCTGAGGTATTTCCTACCTGTGGGTATTTGAAAACTCTTAGATTCTTAATTTACAACTTAATTATAATGAGTATAATAAAGTGAGAAACAGGTCTTATGCATGTTGTCATAGTCTTTATGAGTTCATATGTGCATCAGCCCTATTATATCTGGAAAGTGCAGTTTCCTCATTGAAAAAGTTTCCTCCTAATCAAGAATATAATTGCAATTGATAGATGCAAGAAAAGAAAAAAATAGTTTTCTTTAACAGTTTGACACTAAGTATACCAACCACACTCTAAGGTGGACCCCACGCACAGGAGTAGTTAACCAAGAAAATCAACTTCAGGGGTTTGTTTGTTTTGATATTTATTTATTTGAGAATTTGAAAGATAGATAAATGATAGATAGATAAATGATAGATAGATAAATAGATAGATAGATAGATAGATAGATAGATAGATAGATAGATAGAGATAGAGAGGTAGAGAAAACATGAAGATTTCAATATATAGAAAGGGGTGAGCTTGGAGCAGTTGAAAAAAAGGGAAACTAATGCGATCAAAATATATTGTATATTTTTTTAAAAAATAAATGGCATTAGACTATTGTGCATAAAAAATAAAATGTGAGAAGTGAAGAAGATGCAGCAAGTGATCTTTCCCTGCTATTTATTAAAACACTAAAAACTGTGCTATTCCTTTTAAGTAGGGAGCTAGTAATACTTTATATTTGCAATAAAAGTAACTACTAATTGTGTTAGTTCATTTCAGCTGTCAACTTGACATAATCTGGAACCACCTGGGAAGAGTTTCAGTTGAGGAACTGAAATAGATTGACCCATTGACATCTAGGCATGTCTATGGAGATTGGCTTGATTGTCCTTCGAGGTGGGAAGAGAGTGCGTGCAAACAGAGAAAATTCACATAGTACTAAGGAAGGTAGCCTGTACGAATTCATGTGTCTATGCCTGTTTTGTTTTTGACTGTGTGATGCTCTTTCTGCCTTGACTTCTTCACAATAATGCAACCTGCAATGGTAAGCCAAATATACCATTTTCCTCAAATTTGGCTAGGATACTTGATCCAAGCAACAGAAGTGAGAATTGGATAACAGTTATAATTCCCCTTTAGGTTGGGCACTGTTTTAAGTTCATACATGCTGACTGTATTTCCTCATAGAAACCATGTGAACATGAATGTTTTTATTAAATTTAAACATCAGGATGCTAGGGAGCAGGGATAGCTGAATGATTTGTCTGTGTTCTCACAGATAGAAAATGGCAGAGGTGAGCTCTGAGCCTCACATTTAACATGCATTGTGTAACCAAGGGCTCCCATATATCTGAAGTGATAGATATGGAGGGTGTGGGCTCTGGAGTTGAACTCAGTTTTCTTCTTTATAATGTGACCTTAAGCAAGTTGCTTACCGTCCCTGTTTGCTCTAACTGACAAGCTAAAACTGAGCTCAAAAAGTATCATATAGAGTTTGGAGAAAGTCAGTGACACAAGGCATGTGACGGACACATATTTTTGTTTCAACCTGTGTTCTTTTACTCACTTTTGTATTCGTTCACTTTTACATTTCCTCCTCACCATCGTGGTGATGGCTTTTTATGGTGCACTGTTAAATGGTGGTGGTAATTCAAAATTTAAATAAGGTAAGGATACATTTTTATTCCTCAAGCAAATTATATGAAATATCTGAAGTGTGTCAATCAAGAACACACTAATGTGGCAAAAGGTGTCAATGGTTTAATGTTATGATGCATGTCTGATGATCTAGTAACAACATGCTTCATAGGTAAAATAGTTTGCTAATTTTGATTTTAACAGACAGAGCGTTTGAACAATGTTCACTCTTTGAAGATAAACACTGAATGTTCTAGGAGAAACTTACAAAGGTGGTTTATACTTTGTAATAATATTGGGAAAGCAATATGAAGAGAGGATTTACAAGCTTGTTGACAAAGTATCTGAGAAAAGACAAGCCTTGTAATATATAAGAAAGCTTCAATGCACTACTCACCATCTTTACAATTCTTTAAGATGCTGAGACTTTAACTATATTTTTGGTAAACATTTGGAAGACAGATCGTTGTAACTAAGTAGAAAAAGACATTTGCTATGAGACGTAGCTAACACTGCAATAATATTTTGTAAACTTTCCTCTGAATCATAGAAGCAGAAGGAAATGCAGAAGGATATGATATACATCTCTCATTTTACAAAGAAAGAGGAATCATACCTTGCCTAAGGCAGGAAAAGAGTTGCACTAGACTACAAGGATTTCTTCTCCTAATCCCACTTACCTTTTTTTGCCACATGCTGTCTTCTGCATTTAATGATTCCACTTCTTATAAGCCCTCAGCACTTCAAATAAAAGATCAAACAAAATGTATACATCATTAAAAATATTACAGGTTCCCTGCAATAAACACACCAACAAGATTTATCTTCTTATCACAATTTCCCCCAAATCTCTTTATACTCTAACACAGGGGTTAGTGGTTTTTACAGGCCCGATTTCATAAAAATATTATCATTTACTTATGTGATCTATTAATTGACAGAAATACTGGTTACTGTGAATATTATATTTGACTTCATAAAAGTAACATACATAAAGAATACTAATCAAGGCCCTGTGAAAATAGTTGAGCAGATAAAATGACTTTCAAACATGGTGATCTGAGTTAAATCTCTGGAAGACGTGGTAGAAGGTGAGAACGCATGAAAGTTCCTCTGACTTACACACAAACACACAATCGTGCATGTGTGTTGTAACAGATGTAAACACACATCGATGAATATAAGTGACTTTATTCTTTAAAGACCACTAATGAAATACTGATACCATGCATGTGTTAAGCAGTGGTGCCGGACTCTGTATCTGATAGTGGCAGTTGTGTTGTTAGAAAATATATTTTTGAAAAGTGTCTCAATATCAGCTTGACTCTGTGACCTCATTGAGACCAGCTTTCCTCAGGTCCACATCCCATGTCCAACAGCAGTACTAGTGTTGAGCTGGATGAAAGAGTAAACTGGATAGGATCAAAGATAGTGAGAACAAGAACTATTTTTGCCAAAACAATGGATAATGAGAGAGAAAGGGAGACCTCCTGTAGAAAATAGCAGACATTTTCAGGTTAGTCCTCAGGGGAGTGGTGGAAGTTATTGTCAAGGAGAGACAGCCAACTTTGGACAAGATACAAATATTGATCCTTTAGCTGAAACAGTGACAGAACCTGTAGTCTTGTTCGTTACAACAGCCACTCTGAGCTCAGACAATTGCAGTGCTGTCCCTGGGGTTATAACTTCAGATCCTGATACTTCAAGTAGAAACATTACCAGGAAACATAAAAGCAAGGTAGATTAAAGAGAACTAAATTGGAAGGTTAAAGTCAACACCAGAAGAATAAGTAGTTACTTTCATTTTTTATAAGCAGATTTTTTATTGATACATTTAAATCCTAATTTTTGTTTCTTTATATCTGTGTCTCTTATGCATAATACACATGGAAATACTGTTACTACCATGTTCCTCATTAGATGGATTATCTTTCAGACTGGATAAGCATAGTTCTATTTACCTTGACTACTGATTATGCAGGAGAAGAGACAAACGTATGTTCATTGAGCAGACAAAACCCTATTTTTGGTTATTGACCCTTCAATGGAGAAAGGTACTAGTATTTATAATTGTTTCATGTCATTTTTTAAATTCACATAGCTCATACTAATATATATATATATATATATATATATATATATATATATATATATATATATATATATATATATGTCCTGGGTTGTACTCTCCAGGAGGTATGAGACTGAACATGGTGGAGAAAACAATACATATAATATTGAAATCCTCACACTGATTACATACAACGAAGACAAATGTACTTGTGCAGTTTTAAGGACAGTGAATGTTGCTAAGTAAGAAGTTAGGCTACTAAAGGGCAGTCTGCTGCTGAGGCCTGATATTGCCATGAGGGAATTCAGATCTACTCTCTGTTCTTCATCAAGAACAACTGTCCATTTCCCACATCCTGCGTATCCTATGTCTGTCAGGAGAGGCTGATTTTCTTTCTGAAAATATTTTTCTTTGAGAATTTCATACACTTACACAGTGTACATTTTATCACATCTACCTCCATCAAATTCCCTTCTTATCCTACCAAAACATTCCCTTCCCAACGTCATGTAATTTTTGGTTCTTTTTGAGATAGGCTTTCTCTGTGTAACAGCTCCGGCTATCCTGGAACTCACTCTGTAGACCAGGTTTGCCTTGAACTCACAGAGATCCACCTGCCTCTGCCTCCTGAGTGCTGGGATTAAAGACACATACCACCACTGCCCGACTCTTTTCCCATGTCTAATCCACTGAATTCAACTATTGGTGCCTATGTAAGCACGGGAGTAGGCCATCCACTGAAACATAGGTAATCTATCACAGACCATAACTTTTTAGATAACCTTCCCCCACCAGCTATCAACTAGCAACAGTTACTCAGCCAGGGGTCTTGGTCAAATGAGCCACGACTGCATGAATGCTGAAATTTGACTGCCTTGATGTTATTCAGGCAACCAGAGGTGCTGTGAATTCATGAATGCATTGGCCTTGTCATACCCAGAGGACGACATTAGAAGAAAGTCCTTTTCAACCCCTGGCTCTTGAAATCTCTCTGCCCCATGTTCTGGATGTTACCTCACCTCAAGGAGAAGGATGATATAGATAGAGTACTTAGGGCTCTGCCCTTCATCAATGTCCTGTCTGCACTTTGACTACTCAGGAGTCTGTTTAACCTCCTGCTGACTTTCATTTATTCCCCATTTCACCGCTCAATTAGCATTCATCCTCTTAGGGAAATCATCCTACCGAGAGGTTCAGGGCACTTCATTGTGCCCCTTTCTCACCTTGTTCCCCAGACCTTGCATGTTTTGTCAAGTGACTCCTGCCCCAAGCCCCCTTTGCACTCCAGTGGCTGTCAGCCACTTCAGGTCCTTTAATCATCTTCATGACCTCCTATCCTAATTTTCTACTTTCTCTTCATCAGTGACCTTAATTTCCACTATCTGCCTATTCAGTCCTGAATGCTTTGTAGTTAAAATTTTCCAAGATTATCTCATCCCTAGAATGCTAAAAGCATTGCTTGCACATAGTCTCCGAGTCTTTCTACTTCCTCAGTGACAATATGCCTGTTTCTTGTGTTGTCACAACTTTTGCATTCCAGGCTCTGATTAGTTAACTTAGTCACTGTCCTTTCTAGTCTTCATGATCTACGTTGTCAGTCTCTATCTCCTAGACACTCAAATATTTTCATGCCACCATAGCCCATCTCCTTGCAATGTTAGCAGAATTGTTCACTTGATAGTGATGCTCAGTAGACACTCCAGTCTTTATTGAAGTACTGTCTCTGTATTAGCTAATATTGAACGTGTTCAGTGCCTTCTTAATTTTCTTTTCTATATTTTTTTCTGCATATGTCTTTTCTTACTGGCCCTTTTTTGGAGCGCTTTTGACTTCATTCCAATTGTGTTTATTTTTACAAAGTCAATTGGTAGTCGCATTGAATTCTGGCTGTGCCATCTCTTACTGTTCTTTCCACTACTCGGCACCATAGATTATTAGTGCTGAGGTCCTAGATTCTGTGTCATTTCAGCGGTGTGCTAAGTAGGAGCAGGTCTTTGAATCATACTCCCTGAGCAAAAAGATATTTGACTCTGAAAAACTTTTTACTTTTTATGCTTTTTATGGAGATGAGGATAGGAATGTCACTCACTGTACTACGAAGATTGAAAGTCCTTAAACTATGTTGTCCACAATCTGATTTGCAGTTGTTTAAGTAAGATTAAAAACAGTGAACTAGAAATACCTTCATGTCTTGATCAAACATGTTCTTCCATATTTGAGTGGCATGTCTGATATCTGGAAATATCAATTCAGTGTTTTTCTTTTCTTTCTCTAGAGTGTCTTCCATCACCACATTGCAGTATCTTAGTACTGCCTCTGCCCCCTACATAACTGTTATTAGATGTGCTATTCTGCACTGAGTGGTTGTGTCTATCTACATACACTACCAGTTACATAGAAGCTTGAAAATAGATATCCACAATTTTTTTTATCTAACACTTTAACTCAGATGGGTGGAGTCAAGCTGCACATTTAAACTACCCTTCATTAAAACATTATAAAAAAACCATTTTATTCCCTTCACGTTCTGTAAATTTTTTAAATTGCTTGTGTTTTTTAATCCCTACATAAATTAAATACATATTTTACTTCACTTCATCTGTTTAGTTTGAATATGAAATGTCTTTAGAGGCACATGTGTTAAAAGCTTTTGTCAGCTGATGGGACTTTGGAGAAGTGATTGGGTCATGAGGACTCTGACCCAATAGGTGGATTAATCTCTTGATGTGTTTATAATTGTACAATTGGAAGAAGGTGGAAACTGAGCAGGTCGGGGCTTGACTGGAGGGGGTAATCACTGCTTTGTTACATTTCTACTGCTGTAAAGAGGCCATTGTCAAGGCAATGTGTAGAACAAAGAATTCATTGGTGACTTACAGCTTGATAGGCTGAGCCTATCACTATTGTGGTTGGAATTGTTGGGGGTATGGAAGCAAGTGGCATGGCATGGTGTTAGAGCCATGACTGAGAGCTTACATACTTCTCTACAAATGAGAGAGAGAGAGAGAGAGAGAGAGAGAGAGAGAGAGAGAGAGAGAGAGAGAGAGAGGACAAACTGAGAGTTTCAAAACCCATCCTCAGTGGCATAGTTTCTCCAACAAGGCTATATTTCCTAATCCTCCCCCAAAATTCTCCAAACCGGTGAGCATGTCTTCAAATACATGGTCCTCTGGGGCCATTTTCATTCAAACCGTCACAATGGTAGGCCTTGGATGAATAACTTGGTCCTTCCTTGATCTCCTCTTCCTTCTTTATGGCTGATATGAGGTAATCAAGCTAGTGTCGCCAAAATATTCAGCTTCATTTCAGCCCAAATTATGAGTCTAGTTGGTGTTAGATGCTGAAACCACAAATTCAAATAAATATCTCCTCTTTCAAATATTGTCCTAGATATTATATGACACAAAACTAACATTTTTATGACTTGGAGATGTTAACATAACATTACTGTATAGCAACATATACTACAGAGCTAATATATAACTGGAAAAGTAATGTTGTCTCCACCTGGAATATTCAATTGAGAAAAATTTTCAATTAATAATAAGGAAACTGTCTTATCATTTTGAAGTATGATAAGAAGGTACCCATCATTATGTGGAATTACACTAATGGCTTTTTTTTTTCTTTCAAGGTTGACCTATAACCTACTTTGGTTTGCCTATGTTGACTGAATAAAAGTACTTTATGAGTCCTTCTATGTCTTGGTTAGTGCTGAGACATTCTTGGGTATAGAAGAAGCAAGGTGGTTTAATGGGCAAAGAGAAAGGGGAAGAGAAACATTTCTCAAACATTGTTTCCTTGTCTTTATATTGGCCTTTCCTTTACATACATTTCACAATTGCTTTTAGAAGTACAGATGCCAAATTAAAGACAGGCTCAGTTTTAACGTCTCCTTGTTATTCTATTTTCTGTTGTCTAATTGAGAAGGAAGAGGAGGGAATGAGCCAGGTTCTTTATTCTCTTCTGTGGTATATCCAGCAGCTGGAGAATGGCAGTGGTTGACAAAATGCTCAGTTAATTGAAGCCATGTAGTGGATATTGATGATCTTTCTGCATCTAATGGTGAAATAAATCTACTGCTAGAGAATAAAAACCACAGATAGCTGTTTGGCTGATATATGTCCATACTATCCTCTTCAGGCAAATGAAAAAAATAATAATTACTTTCCCAGATGTAATATGTTAATGCTTGATTGTGCTCCACAGAATATCTTCGACTTATATTCTTCGACTTTTAACTGCTAGCTATACTGGGGCTGTCCTGTGATTAAAACATTTAATTCACTCAGCCACCTGTTGGTGACAGCAGAGTTACACAAATTCTGGCTTAGGAAGCACATTCAGAAAGCACTGTTCAAGCTCTCAAAACATTTGCAGTATAATAGGTAATATAAAAGTTATTTATTAAATGGGGCCATTATAAATACCTTTAAAACACTCTGGATACTATTATTTGTACACTATTGTGGACCTTTTGATCCCTCAAACTCATAATGGTTTAGCTAAATAGAAACTGCATTTTCCTTTGATATGTCCCTTACCTCATAAGAAGAAAGCATCAGTATCCCAGGGATAGAGCCATTCATGAAAGAAAAAGGTTGTTTCCTGACAATAAAATATTGGGGGCTAAAAGGTTTTGGTGTTAATTGTACTAAATCCATTATCATGAATTTTTAAAGTGTAAACATTATTAAAATCGTTTTAATATCAGCCTTTTGCCTCAAACAAATTTGAATGTTCATTTATCTCATCTGTATTGTCCAATGAGACAAGTAAGTTAAAAAAATCCTGCTGATACATTCGGTGTCAAAATATGGCTTTATATACTCAGGTATGGGGATTAAATATAGTTCCTAAATATAAACTAATAAGATCAGCTTTAAGAATGTCGGCATCAAAATCTTCTGACTCCAGTCCTTCCTGTTATGTCCTGAATTTAGTTTTCTTCCCATCCTGTCCCTGATACTTCCTCCCATCTTTGCAGAAGCTTCCATTTCTTTTTGTTCTTTCCCCTTTGAAGACACGCAAAAGTGCAGGTCTTTATCTTCAAACTCATTCTTTCTTGTTGCTCAGTGTTGTGTGCTCAACAGTTTCCTATGCACTAAAACACGGAAACAATCATAGGCTTAAGTCGTAACTGATAGTCAATGTTTTACAGGACCTCTGTGTTGAGAAAGATGCTGACATTAGGCGCGGTCTCAGAAAGAAAGTCCACTCCAATGACATACTATAATGTACTCATCATGGACTCAGGGTAGGTGATACTAACACTGCCTTACTTGGGGCTTAAAGCATTGAGTCATATTTTTTTGCTTGTGTAAGAAATGCCCCTAATCTTATGAGAACACATATTTTTGGGCTCCACACTGCAGCAGATTTATGTTCCTGTATATCTGAAGTATAGTTCAACTACAGACAAGAACTGGTGCTGCTTGTCAGTGTTCCATATTATTCTGATTCTGCTGGTCCAGGGAACAAGCTTAAAGATAGCTGTGGATTGGAGGGATAGCTTACTGGGTAAAGTGCTTGATGTGCAAGCACGAGGACCTTAGTACAGATCCCAGCCCTATTATGTAAGCTGAGGACTTCCCTACTTGTAATAGGCAGAAATAGGCAGATCCCAGGACTTGCTGGCCAGTCAGTCTAGCCAGTCAATGAGCTTCTGGCTCAGTAAAAGATCCTGTCTCCAAAAATAAGCCTAGGAGTATGCTGGGAGGAAGATACCCAGCTTCAACCTCTGTCCTCAATATGTGCATTAGAAGTACCAGCACTTCAACTGCATATTTGCAAACATACCACACACATACACTCACTCACATACATACTTACTCACACACAGAGACATGCATATGCACACACACAAAACCAGGGCAGTAGAAATGTTTTTTTCTATTTATTTTCCATGCACGTGTTCACTGTGCCCAAGAGATAAATATCATGGCATCTTAATGGCTTAAAAAAGCATAAGTAAGTTCTATTCCAAAAATTCTGATTTCATAACTCTGTAACTAGGTATTCTCAGAGGTATCCACACCTTTAAAATATTTACAAGTAAACCATTAGTTGAAATCTATTTCACTGAAAACAGATACTTGGTTTATAATGAGCTTCTCAAAAGCCAATAAGTACAAGAATTGGGACTTCGTAATTTTATTTTATTGAGAAGGAGTCTCATTGTATAGCCCACCTTGAATTCATGATACTCCTGCCCCAGCCTCCCTCACTGCTGGGGTTATAGACAAGTTGTGCTAGATTTGTAGGGTGTGGGTTACATTGTTTTTAAGTAACTTTTCTTGAGCTTTATTAGACGTTGATATTCTTTTTTTTTTATTAGACGGTGATATTCTAAGCACATGAATTAAAATAAGTACATTTAGGGAAACAAGAAGAGACACCCATAAAATCTCACCATCGTGGCTGCCTTAACAAGACCAAAAACACAGACAAAACCAATAGACATTTTTGGTTGTGAGCCTAGCCTTTAAAAGCTGAGCCATCCCTCTTGAATTTTGCAGGCAAATGGATGGAGCTAGAAAACATCCTTTTGAGTGAGGTAACCTAGAACCAAAAAGACAGTTATCACATGTACTCACTCATAAGTGGTTTTAAACATAAAGCAAAGAAAACAAGTCACAATACAGAGAACCTAGACAACAATGATGATCCTAAGAGAGACATACATAGATCTAATCTACATGGGAAGTAGAAAAAAACAAGATCTCCTGAGTAAATTGGGAGCATGGGGACATTGGGAGGGGAGAGGCAGGGAGGTGAGCAGAGAAAAATGAAGCTATCAATAAAAAATCAAATAGACATATAGCATGAAATGGGGAAAGCTCACAGGGCTTCAACACTAGACAAAGAACTATAGACAGCTAAGGAATCCTGAGAGCAGAATAGATAGTCTTCTCTAACTATGAGAACAACAATTGATCATCTAAGACCAAATGGTCAGCCTTGAAAACATAAACTTACAAGTAACACTGAGTAGTTGAATATTAAATATATGTATATGTATATATATATAACATATATGTATATACATATGTATCAGCAATTAAAGGGAAAGAGATCTAGAAAAGAAGGGGATTATGGGAAATTATGTAACTATGATATAATCTTTTTTATTTATTTATATTTTCTTGGAACAAAAATTTCTGCCTCCTACCACCCTCCCATTTCCCTCCCCTTCCCCCCACTCCTTTCCCCCTCCCTCTCCAGACCGAAGAGCAGTCAGGTGGAAAGTCCAAGGTCCTCCCCCTCCATCTAGGTCTAAGAAGGTGAACATCCAAACTGGCTAGGCTCCCAAAAAGCCAGAATATGAAGTAGGATCAAATCCCAGTGCCATTGTCTTTGGCTTCTCATTAGTCCTCATTGTTCAGAGAGTTCAGTTTTATCCCATGCTTTTTCAGTTCCAGTTCAGCTGGCCTTGGTGAGCTCCCAATAGATCAGTCCCTCTGTCTCAGTGGGTGGGTGAAACCCTCACGGTCCTGACTTCCTTGCTCATGTTCTCCCTCCTTCTGCTCCTCATTGGGACCTTGGGAGCTTATTCCGGTGCTGCAATATGGGTCTCTGTCTCTATCTCCATCCATCGCCCGATGAAGGTTCTATGGTGATATGGAAGATATTCATCAGTGTGGTTATAGGATAGGGCCATTTCAGGTTCCTTATCCTCAGATGCCCAAGGCACTAGCTGGAGACATCCCCCTGGGCACTTGGGAGCCCCTCTAGGTTCAGGTCTCTTGCCTACCCTAAGCTGGATCCCTTAATTAAGATATATGCTTCCCTGCTCCCATATCCATCCTTCCTTTATCCCAACCATCCCAATTCCCCAAATTCCCCCCATACTCCCCTTCTCACATTTCTCTCCCCATCTCCTCTTACCCCTATCCCACCCCACCCCCAAGATTCCAATTTTTGCTCAGCAATCTTGTCTACTTCCCATATCCAGGAGGATAACTATATGTTTTTCTTTGGGTTCACCTTCTTATTTAGCTTCTTTAGGATCACAAATTATAGACTCAATGTCATTTATTTATGGCTAGAAACTAATTATGAGTGAGTACATCCCATGTTCATCTTTTTGGGTCTGGGACACCTCACTCAGGAAAGTGTTTTCTATTTCCATCCATTTGCATGCAAAATTCGAGAAGTCATTGTTTTTTACCGCAGAGTAGTACTCTAATGTTTATATATTCCCCACTTTCTTCATCCATTCTTCCATTGAAGGACATCTAGGTTGTTTCCAGGTTCTGGCTATTAACAAATAATGCTGCTATGAACATAGTTGAACAAACGCTTTTGTAATATGATAGGGCATCTTTTGGGTATATTCCCAAGAGTGGTATTGCTGGGTCCTGGGGCAGGTTGATCCCGAATTTCCTGAGAAACCGCCACACTGCTTTCCAAAGTAGTTGGACAAGTTTGCATTCCCACCAGCAATGGATGAGTGTGCCCCTTTCTCCACAACCTCTCCAGCAAAGGCTATCATTGGTGTTTTTTATTTTAGCCATTCTGACAGGTATAAGATGGTATCTCAAAGTTGTTTTGATTTTCATTTCCCTGATTGCTAAGGAGGTTGAGCATGACCTTAAGTATCTTTTGGCCATTTGAACTTCTTCTGTTGAGAATTCTCTGTTCAGTTCAGTGCCCCATTTTTTAATTGGGTTAATTAGCATTTTAAAGTCTAGTTTCTTGAGTTCACTATATATTTTGGAGATCAGACCTTTGTCTGTTGCGGGGTTGGTGAAGATCTTCTCCCAGTCAGTAGGTTGCCTTTTTGTCTTAGTGACAGTGTCCTTTGCTTTACAGAAGCTTCTCAGTTTCAGTATGTCCCATTTATTCAATATTGCCCTTAATGTCTGTGCTGCTGGGGTTATACATAGGAAGCGATCGCCTGTGCCCATATGTTGTAGGGTACTTCCCACTTTCTCTTCTATTAGGTTCAGTGTGTTCAGACTGATATTAAGGTCTTTGATCCATTTGGACTTGAGTTTTGTGCATGGTGATAGATATAGGTCTATTTTCATTCTTCTACAGGTTGACATCCAGTTGTGCCAGCACCATTTGTTGAAGATGCTTTCTTTCTTCCATTGTATACTTTTAGCTCCTTTATCGAAAATCAGGTGTTCATAGGTTTGTGGGATAAAATCCGGGTCTTCTATACGATTCCATTGGTCGACTTCTTTGTTTTTATGCCAATACCATGCTGTTTTCATTACTGTAGCTCTGTAATAGAGTTTGAAGTCAGGGATGTTAATTCCTCCAGAAGTTCCTTTACTGTATAAGATTGATTATTATCCTCTCAAGATCTGTGAAGAATTTTGATGGGACCTTGATGGGGATTGCATTGAATCTATAAATTGCCTTTGGTAGAATTGCCATTTTTACTATGTTGATCCTCCCAATCCAAGAGCAAGGGAGATCCTTCCATTTTCTGGTATCCTCTTCAATTTCTTTCTTCACTGTCTTAAAGTTCTTGTCAAATAGGTCTTTCACTTCCTTGGTTAGAGTTACCCCAAGATATTTTATGCTGTTTGTGGCTATCGTGAAAGGTGATGCTTCTCTGATTTCCTTCTCTGCTTCCATATCCTTTGTGTATAGGAGGGCAACTGATTTTTTGGAGTTGATTTTGTATCCTGCCACATTACTAAAGGTGTTTATCAGCTGTAAGAGTTCTTTGGTGGAGTTTTTGGAGTCGCTTACGTACACTATCATATCATCTGCAAATAATGAGTTTAACTTCTTCCTTTCCAATTCGAATCCCTTTGATCCCCTTATGTTGTCTTATTGCTATTGCTAGAACTTCAAGCACTATATCGAAGAGGTATGGCGAGAGTGGACAGCCTTGTCGTGTTCCTGATTTTAGTGGGATGGCTTTGAGTTTCGCTCTGTTTAATTTGATGTTAGCTGTCGGCTTGCTGTGAATAGCTTTTGTTATATTTAGGTATGTCCTTTGTATCGCTAATCTCTCCAAGACTTTTATCATAAAGGGATGTTGAATTTTGTCAAATGCTTTTTCAGCATCTAATGAAATGATCATATGTTTTTATTTCAGTTTATTTATATGATGGATTACATTGATAGATTTTCGTATGTTGAATTAGCCCTGCATCTCTGGGATGAGGCCTACTTGATCAAAATGGATAATTTTTCTAATGTGTTCTTGGATTCGGTTTGCCAGTATTTTATTGAGGATTTTTGCATTGATGTTCATGAGTGAGATTGGCCTGTAATTCTCTTTCTTGGTTGAGTCTTTGTGTGGTTTTGGTATCAGAGTAACTGTAGCTTCATAAAAGGAATTTGGCAATGACTCTTCTGTTTATATATTGAGAAATACATTAAGGAGTATAGGTATTAGGTCTTCTTGGAAGTTCTGGTAGAATTCCACATTGAAACCATCTGGTCCTGGGCTTTTTTTGGTAGGGAGGTTTTTGATAACAGCTTCTAATTCTTCGCGACTAACAGGTCTATTTAGATTGTTCACCTGTTCCTGGTTTAACTTTGGTATACGGTATTTAACTATGATATAATCTTAAAAATATTTTAAAACAAAGTGCAAGTTTCACCATAAAATCATAGAAAATAGCACGGAGAACATCAAGAAAGAACTAAACACAGATTTTGTGAGTAGATTGTCATGGATATCTTTCTAGATGAACTGAACTGTCAAATGTGAAAGGAGTGTGAGTTTCAGATGGAGAAATAAGCACACTATGTGAGAAATAACATTTTAATGCATAGAAATGAGAAGTGTGACTGAATCAAATTGTTCCAGAGAAAGGGTGACTTTAAGGGCAATACTCCAAAAGTTCAGAAATATGAATTGAGGCTAAATTATGCTATGTCTCCTAAGCCACAGTGAGGAGTCTAGGCTCTGTGTAAAGAACAATGAGGGGCTTCTCAGAGATCCATAGCTGAGGTAGCCTGGGATGAAATTTTACTTGTCTTCAAGATGCACTGAAATACACCATGCTCAAGTAGAAGGGCACAATGGGATAATTCAGACAGATGTATTGGCATGTATGTATATATTTATGGAGAGTGTTTGACAAATACTCCTTTAATGTCCTGCATTTCTATTGTAGGTAGTATAGAAAATCACAGTTTATATACTATGACATTTCAAGAAAGAAATTGGGTAATAGCTACAAAAGGGACTAGAGAAGAGGACTGGGTTGGAAAATAAAGAATAAAAGGACAGAGTGGAGGCAGTGTCTAAGATTCATTTGGTGTTGGGAACAAACGACTATGTTTCTGATTTTGAAGGTTCCACCTTGCTACCCATGTTAGAGACTTGACACCTAGGGTTGTGCTTTCTGGGGGAGATGAAATCTTAAGGACATTGGTGGAAGTCCTTAAGCCATTGCAGCCTGGAGTTCAAAGACAAAGCTCTCTAATGCCAGAAGAATGACATGAGAGACTTCCCTAGCTAGAGACAGAAACCAAAGCATAGAGGTCAGGGAACCCTGATTGCTCTTCGAGCAGATGAGGGAGGGTGACTTGATTGGGGGAGGGGGAGGGAAATGGGAGGCGGTTGCGGGGAGGAGGCAGAAATCCTTAAATAAAATTTAAGAGAAAAAAAAAAGAAAAGCTGAGAGAAAAACATAAAGCTGGATGAAGAAGGGCTTTGGCAGGCTAATGAGATGGTGCATATAGTAAGTGCTCAGTAAATGTTTTCTGATCAAAAAAAAAAAGAAAAATATGGAGATGAAACATCTAGATTTACTGCTTTGCATTTGGTTGATGCTTGAAGCAAAGATTAATTTATTATTTGCCACATATTTGTCAACAAAATCCTAATGTTTATTATGTCTTGTTTGCCTAAGTGAATACACTTGTTAAATACAATTCATTTTTCCTCTTTAAGGACCGCAATTGACCACGTACATAGAGAAGGCAAATCTACATGAGCTATTCTTTGCTCTTTGAAGTTTTTTGAGTTGTTACCAAGAGCATCAGACTACCCCTGATGATTTTATCTGCCTGAGTAACTTCCCATGGAAGAGACTGCACAGTACTGTGTGTACACAAGAGTCTGTGTGATAACAAATATTTAAACGTGGCATAATACTTTCTTAAGTAATAATTTCACACGTATTGCAAGGCTTTATTTTCCTAGAAAACCCTGTAGTGATATGTAAAATATCATTGTTATTAGACAGATAAGGAAAATGAAGTATCTACTATTCAAGGGTTTTATCCAAATTCCCAGAAGGAGATAGTGGCTTACAAGAGACACAGGAAATCTAAGCTTACAGCCCAAAGCTCTACCTGCCAACATGTCTTTTAACACTGTGCAAAAATCATTTGCTCTAATTCTAAAGGAAAATTTTATTTCCTTGCTCATGTATTACTTTTTTATAAATTAATTGAAAATTAGCCTATTTTTAAAAAAGCCGACACTATAGGATGCTCTTGGGGAATACTGATTAAATCTAGTCTTCAGTTTCTTTCATTCTCTGGCAATAATAGACACATTTGTCAATATTGCAATTCATTGTTCAGAAACACTATGAGAAACTAAGGTAAATTCAATGTACAATATGCTTGCTGTGTTTCCTTTATTTCAAAGGAAAAAGGGATTCTGCATACATACAATATGAAGGGCGGTGAAGAACAGAGTTAGGAAAGCCTGACAAGGTGCTAGAAATGAGCTGGACTGTTTCAGTAGCTCTTGAATTACTGGCAAATCCAACCTATCATCTCTCGGGCAATTATGTTGAACCCCATTTCACTCTCTTGTGATGAAACAAGGTACAATACAATAGATGCCACATGCTATAATCTCAATTGTCGAATTGGGAAAGCTTGAAATAAACATTTACTGTCACTCAATTTGGGTTGAAAGCCATTTAACAGCTGTAACAGCATTTGCAGGCAAGCTGCAGGGTAAGTGTCTGTGGTGTGTCAGTTCAACGTGTCTCTAACAACACAGATGAGGCTACCTGTGTGGCGCTGATAGATTTATACGAACCACCAAGAGCACACAGATTTATTCTAACAACCCAGATGTGAGCAATGAGAATATAGGAAGTACTTACAGAGACAGCAAAAATCCCACATTACTGAAATGTTTAAATGTACCTGTGATTATCATCTGTGCTCTGAACTGTGGTAAGGACATACATATAATACATAATTATGTCAGTATGCTTATTTTAATAAATGCATTAGAAGTTTAGAGTGCATGTTTGTAAAATATGATATATAAAGGTTGGAGAGATAGCTCAGCAGTTAAGAACACTTCCAGCTGTCACAGTGGACCAAGATTCACCACCTGTGCCCCAGGACAGGCACGAAGGCTCACAACTATCTCTGACTTTATTTCCAGGGGATCTGACACCTTCCTCTGGCATCTTCAGACACTGCACAAATGGGGTACACATACATACATTCAGGCAAGTATTGATACATGTAAAATAAAAAGGAATAAATTCAGTAAAAGAACATGAATTAGAAAATACACAAGAAATGGGACTGCTGGTTTAGAGACATTATGTATGGATCCTTACAGTAAGTCAGCGATACCTGGAAGAAACAAAATTTCTCATCCATTCTACAACCAAAATATATACTGCGTGTTACTTCTACCTCAAAAATTACAATAGCATCAATTAGGCACTGCTCCCCAAACCAGCAACAGCACTTAGGAGGACAGGCATTCTGCCTTAATAGGGAGCACAATAAAGCTGACCTGATTGGTGGGGGGGCAAAGGTGATTGGCCCAGGGAGCATGAAACAGAAGGACTAACTCCCCCTGACACACACCATGTACTGTTATAGTGAGGAAAAAAAAACCTCCCTCCCCTTGCCTCTTGCCACCTGTGGTAGGTGAGAAAACTGGTCCCAGAGCCAAGATAGTCGGAGAGATGGCTCTGCAGGGATGGCATCTCACCTGGGCAGCACACTATAGCTGATCCTGTTGGGATTGGGGGGTTGCAGGTGAGTTGGGACTGTGGGTGTGAAAGCAGGAGAGCTGTCCCGCTCCCTCCCTCATATGCTATCAAGTAGCTTGGGTTTGAGAAATATCTCCCCACCCCTTGTTACTTACCTCAGACGTGAGAGTATGCCTTGGAGACAAGAGAAAGGAAGAACTGGTCCTGACCCTCACCAAGAGCATCAATCCAGAGAGTAGGCCCTGAAACTTGCCTGGACAAAAGAGGAGAGCTGGGGCTGGAGGTATGAGTGCAGATGAGTCAGACCCTAAGGTGTGATAGAAGGGCCTTACCCCTTGCTGTTTGCTATATTGGGTGAGCCAGACTAGACTGGGCAGTGCTGGAGAGCTCACCATGGTGGTAACAGTGAGGGAAAGCTGGTAGGCTGACCAAGAAAGTCACCACCCAAGTCCAGAGCTAGAACTATGAGGTAGCCCACTCCATCATCCACCTCATCTATGAACTGAGGGAGCATGTGAAGGGACTGGGAGATCGAAAGCTACAGAATTTCCACGACACAAGGTAACAATAGGATATTCAAGAGAACTTTCAATAAGGGCCCAGTATAGACTGTGTAGCAGAAGCCAGAAGCCTTGAACAAAATCATTGCAATGAACACTTATAAATAAAGATGTAGGAGCTAAATTGTATACTGTGTGGTTCACTGGGCCACACTACAGCTTCCATGTCAAGATTTTATTTACTTATTTGTTTATGCTTTTGGTTTTTCTTTTAAATCTTGTTTCTGTGGGAGTTTTCAAGGTCAGAGGGTAGAAATGAGAGACCACGGAGATGAGAGGGATCAGGATGCGTGATCTGAAAGCCACAAAGAATCAATAAAAAGAAAAAAGAAAAAAGTGTCAGTTAAAGCAGTTTCATTGTGTTGATGGAAGTTGCACACAGTCTAGGATTGTTATAACATTCAATAGTTCCATTACTTTAATACATGCCTTCCTCTTGGTCACGTTCCTTATTGAAATTCTGCTCATGGGGAGATGAAATAAAAATAGCAATTAGAAATATTTTCCACTCTCACTTAGATATCAGATCAAGTCTTTGAATCATTTTTAAAAAATACATTCATCTAACCAAGTGCATGACCTGAAGCACAAACTCTTAATCTGAAATAGAAGGCAACGGTTGCTTTCAGGTCAACAATGGGAATTTATTTTCATACAAACACAGGCACACATGTACTAATTTGTTACGCTTTTTGAGGGAACGATTGCTATCAAGCTTTCTGAAGAAGAGAGTACTAAACCCCGAATTTTAAACTTGCATAACAAATAAAATAAAGGAGAAAGAGGAACTTCAAGACAATGCTGACAAGACTACATCTATGCATGACACTCAATCTACTCGCATCACAAGATACTACAGAAATATAGATCCAGACAATAAAGAAGCACCTTCTTCTCCTATTAGAAAAATTCAAGAGTTTTTTTTTTTTTTTTGCTGGCTAAGTTATGGAGTACCATGAATTCTTATTATTTTTGGTGAAGATTTACATTGGTATATCCTTGTTAGAAGACAATTTGGTAGTTTCCTGTTAATCTAACTGTCCCTTAACCATACTGTCAAGCAATTGTGTTTTTGATGTAGTCTGATTTTTAAACAACTGAATACTATGCCATCCAAAACCTTAATTATAGGCATTTATTTGTAATTGCCAAGTGATGGAAAGTTGGACCAACAAACTTTGGTATACCTGCAATAGAATTTCTTCTATTGTGGAAAAAGTCAATTTATTAAAATATACAACACAAATGAATACAAATTATTACTAGAGAAAGAAAATCCACTAAAGAAATACAAAACATTTATTTATATGTAGGTCATATTATGTAAAATGCACTAGTAATTTATAAGGTTTAATCAGAGAGTAAACTTTAATAGATTAAGCAGAAAAATGATTTTAAGGTAGCAAACGTATGTTACATCACATTGCATTCCATGTTTTGTATAATCTTTGAATAAATAATATGTATTTGTTAAACTCCATGCAATGTTACAGTGCAAATTCAGAAATAAAATATGCACATTTAAATTTAAAAGTTCAAGGATTTGGTATCAAAGAAAGAATATAGACATTGGTAAAAGAAACAGTGAATTATAGTTATATTTATTACTTATGATTTTCTAGAGAAATGGCATCAGTAATATGCATGTCAAATAAAGCGGCTTATTATAAGAGATCATTCACACAGTTAGAGAGGCTGGCATTATGTTGACAGTATTCAGGGAAGAGGTAAACAACATAGAACTCAGGAAAGCCAGAGATGTAGCTCCAGGCTAAAGTCCAAAGGCAGGAAAAGTCAGTGTTCCAGTTTAAAGGAATCCTAGTAGATGGGTTAGTTTCTTATTTTGGGAAGGCATGTAATTTTCTTCTGTTAAAGCCTTAGACTGGTTAGATAAAGTCCATCTAGATGAAGAAAACTTGCTGTATGATAATGTTAATCTCATCTACATACTTTATAAACGTGTCCAAAATAATGTACGACCAGATATTTGGGTACACTCTAACCTGTCAAGTTGACTTCAGATTAACCATCATACATAGGTTCACTTAGTTTCTGTGGATAGCCTCTCCTATAGAGATGGATCCTAACTTTCCATTTTTTTTTCAATGTGAGATGAATACAGTTCTTTCTTTAGGGAGAGTGCATATGGAAAGGAGGATACAAGGAACTCTGCAGTAGAACTCAACACATACTACCACAGTCAGGTTATCAAGGTTATCAATAGAGATATGTCATGTCTGTATAGGGCATACTGGTTGGGATACATGAAAATGATGTTTCACATCACCTCAGAAACTATAGTTCTTTCAAATTTTGGGAGAAAACCTCAGACAAAACCACATTGAAGAGATGTTTTTCAAAGCATTTGACCGGGACTCGGAAAAAGAACACTAGGAACATAGATAGAGTATTTGATGAACTGTCTATCTAAAGAACTCTAAGAAAATGTGATGACTAAATATTGGAGTAGTAGGGGTTAGAGAATCAGTTTGAGGGTTGGGAATATGCCACACACGTGTGGAGTACTGAAGTTTAGTTTCCATCACCCATGTTGGACTGCCTGTAACTCCAGCTCCAAGGAACCAAAGCCCTCGTCTGAGTACCTACTCTCAGGAGCACATACCCATACACAGAGGTACACATACACATAAGTAAAAAATTATAAAATGAACTTTAAAAAACAGTGAGATGGTAATAATAGTAATAATGCAGCAAATGATGTTATGGTATCTACAAAGAAATTCTAGGAAGGGAAGTAATCAGGAGAAATGAATAAAGTATGCACATAAAATTATATTTTATTGAAATTTGCTCATTACTTTTGAGAAATGTACCATAGTAATATAAGATGTTATGAGTAGAATAAACAAGGTTTATGGTTACAGAATTCAGCAACATACTTACCAATTCCTTTTAAAATGATCCATTCTAAACAAAAAAAATTATTTGATTATTTATTTCTAATAAATTAACCAAAAAAATAATGTATACTTCATTTGGAGTCAGATAAGCAAAAGTATATAAATAAAAATTTAATATTCAAACACATAGACTACATGTGTCAAATATAAAATGTGAATAGTATGTATGATATATACATAAGCAAGTATGTAGATTATTTAGTGTAATATATGTCAAGGAAATATAATAATAATTACCTAAAATGATGTTCAAGAGTTTTAATTGAGCATACATACATACAAACATGTGTTCAAAATATACATATACAACACTGCAATATGTAAACAGATTGTATACATTATACACAGAAAGCATAAATTCTCCTACACATAAAACAAAAGCATTATAATATAATATATATATGTATATACAAAATTTGTGTTCACACAAAAATATGAAAATATATATGGATACCTCTATGCCTTTCCATCTATATAATTAGAGACATTGCAATAACAGATTCAGGAATTACTGAATTTTTAATTTATTTTTTAAATAATAGTACTTATTGATATGAAGGTTTGTGCCTAGTCTTTTTGTCCCTTGTTTTAATGTATTCAGTATTGCCAATAATATGATTTCTGTGTGATTATTTCTGGGCTGGGAAGTTGGGAACAAACAAGCAGCCTCCTTACAACAAATTGGTATACCAACATGGTCAACTGTATCCACATAAAACCTGAGAAACTTAAAAAGTAATTTTAGACACAAAAGGTCAGAGTTCAAGATGGCTTCTTGGCAAGCCAGTATTTTGCTGGTAGCAAGCCACAGCTCCTTTAAGAGAGGTCTTCCTGCTTCAGTGGTAGCAGAAAAAAAAAAGACTTATGAGTTTGAAAGAAGCTTCCTGGGCAATGATGCCAGCATAAACTCTGGCTCTTTTAGGAGATTAGAGCATTTAAATGGGGTTTGTGACCAGAGTACTACAACTTGCTTAATGGAAACATAGGCCCACTGTGTGCCTGAAAATGGGGCTGTGAACATGGCTTGTGCTAAACAGACCTCTGCCCTGCTATATTGGACTGGGCAGAGCCAGAAGGCAAAGCAGCCTTAGAAGCACTTAGCATTTTAAGAAGCACTCCTGGACAGAAAAGAATTACCGACATAAAAGAACTCTAAATGAGTCACAGTGTATTTAAAAAAAATACATGTGGGCTTGGGAGAGAGAAGAAAAAGATTAAAGAGACAGTAAATGTAATATAAAAGAGTACAGACAGTAAAAGATTAAAGGAGTAAAGATAATAAAGTAAACATTAAACTTGTAGAAAAAGCAGAGTAAGAAAAATAAGCCATGTGAAGATGGAATATACATAGAGAGTCTGGATTATCTGTATTATTGTGTTTTTTTTTTAGATATTTTGACTGTGAAGGAGCCAAGTACAGAGAGACATTTTACTACGTGGGCTACTAAATTAAACCAACATAAACTTCAGAATTTGGGCCTAAGATTATGTTGCTTCGGAAAAGAGGTTCTTTTTTGTTTCCACAGAGGAGGAAAATCTGTGGAATCCTTCCAAACTAATGTGTTTTGATGAACTAAAACCCTCTAAAAGATTGCCATGAACACCCCCCAAAATTACTTTGTCCAACAAAAAACAGGAAGCAGTTTGCAAAGAACTGCATCCAAATTCTCAAATATTGTTTATAAATATTTACGTTTAAAGGGGGATATACTATAGAGATTTGCATTGGTAAGGATCTTGGTTCATTGATGCAAATTTAAGGTCAATTTTTGTTGTACTGTGTATATGTATTTCTGATCTTGATTAAGGCATTGTGTTTATATAGCTCATTTTAAAATATAATGTATAATTAAGAAATTTAGATTAATAGATAACCATCTACAATAGTCAAGTTTGTAGTCATGTTAGTTAGATTTTCTACATGTACAAAGATGTATTTCAGATGGATAGACATTCTCCAAACCTTTCAAAGAATACAGAATATGGCATTTAAAAATTTTAAGAACTTAGGACTTTTCATGACAATGAGACACATATGCTCCTGGCAGCACCAATTACTTCAAGCAGAAGATGGGCATTGAAGAGGCTCCTCATGGAGTTTGTTAGCCATTTGGGTAAGAAACTGCTCTTGTCTGGACTGCTTGATGCTATGCTGTATGACCTGAACACATAGCACCCACAGAGAAATGACTGTTGAACTTCCCTAAAGGTGGGATGATCTTTCAGTGTTCCTGCTTCATGAAAGAGTTGGTTAGACATTCTTTAGGGCACAGAAAAAAAGTGACTGATAAACTGCCAATATAGGTGGAATTGTCTTTGAAATTTCCCTGCTGCATGGAAAAGTCTGTCAGATACTATGGGACTGTAGGCTGAAGATGTGTGCCTGCAACATTAAAGAAGAACTTTAAGTGATTGTCAAGGCAGCAAGATGTCTCTGTCAATTCTAGAATTTTGGAAGTTGCTTACAATGCACTTACTGTTAACTTAGGCAATATTATATCCTTCTGGAGTCTTTGATGGAGTTGAAGAATAGATAGTTATAATTATAGTTTTCCTTAGTTATGATAAAAGATAAAGTAGATATAAATATTTTAACTGTAATTCTGGCTTGATACCTGTTTTGTTATATGTAATTTTTCTGTGTTAAAATTAAAACCTTTCTTATTTTTTAAACAGAAAAGGGGAGGTGATGTGGGTTTCCCCCTTGTATGCTGTGAATACCATTGGTTAATAAAGAAAATATCTTGAGCCTGTGCAGAGCAGAATAGAGCTAGGTGGGGAAAACTAAACCAAATGTTGGGAGAAAAAAGGAAGAGTCAGGAAGCCGTGTAGCCTGGCCAGAGACAGATACTGGATGGAACTTAACCTGGCAAGCCAGAGCTTCGTGGCAGTACAGAGATTAATGGAGATGGGTAATTAAGACATGAGTTAGCCAGAAATAAGCTTAAGCTATTGGCCAAACAGTATTGCAAATAATATGGTTTCTGGGTGAATATTTTGGGGTTGAGAAGCTGGGAACCAACAAGTGGCCTCCTTACAACAGCAGTGGATCTGGGGAAAGGGGGATGTGGGGAAAGATTGGGAGTGGTAAAAGGAAAGGCTACAGTAAGGATGCATTGTTTGAGAGAGGGCTACATTACAAACAAACAAATAAATAAATGACATGAACACTTGTTAGGGTTTCTATAGCTGTGAAGAAACACCATGACTACAACAACTCATATAGAAGAAAACATTTAATTGTGGTAGCTCACTTACAGTTCAGAGGTTTAGTCTGTTATCATTCCATTATCATCATGGTGGGAAATAATGATGTGCAGGCAGACATAACGCTGGACAAACAGCTGAGAGTCCTGCATCTTGCAGATAGCAGGAAATGGGCATCGGAACCACTGAGCGGTGTCTTGAGCCTATATGAAACCTCAAAGCCCACTCCACAGTAACACACTTCCCTAACAAGACCACACCTACTCTAACAATGGCACACCTACTAGAACTGCCACCCACTATGAGATTATGGGGGTCAATTACATTCAAACTAGGACAAGCAATAAAAATAAAAAATAAGTAAAAAACAACTAACAATGTGAAAAGGGGGAAAGTAGGAAAATTTTGTTTTACAATACACAAATCTTCAATATATTCCTATAATAATTAGTGTGATTGACAATAAATGAATGTATTAATAGAACAGAATTAAAAGCACAGAAAGAAACTCATGTCTGTATGAAAACTCATGCCTGCCAAAAGGGTATTACCCAAACAAACCTTTATAATTTCACTTGAATTGTAAATGATACTGAGCATTCAAAGAGTACATTTGATAGGTGATAACAAAATAACTTCCTGACTTACAGTGAGGGAAATTTTTAAGTTAGCAAGAGAGGCTACAGCCGCAAAAGAGAAAATAATGAATCAGTTAACTACCCAAGAGTAATTTCTGTTAATTTAAAGCTCTAATAAAAACATAAATGTTAGAAGAACAAATATAAAATATACTTAATGGAAAAATAATTCATCTCTCATATATGTAAATACATTTTGGAGATTAACAAGATAACTTCTACAAGATAGAAATCCAAATAAGTGATAAGCATAAAGACTGTTCAACTTTTTCAGCAAGTGAGAGATGAATTATTGTCACACATCTCCCAGATGGGTTTAAAAAAGAATATTGGACAAAGATAAGCATGGTTAATAGGTGGAACTGAACAGACACCCAGAGAGCAAATGTAGGAGAGGAAACCGGCACTTTGGAAGTCAACTGGACACCCTGTTGTCTGCACTGTTCAAACCTGATAAACTACATATCTATTTATAGTCACCAAACCATATACATTCTGACATATTAAAAGTTAAGTAGCAAGAAATGAAATAATTATACTTTTTTCATCATTGTTGAGTAAAATACAAAAATGAAATAAACATTGTGTAATTTGAACATTGACTAATGCATTTAACACTGAAAACTAAGGAAAATCAAAATATGTGGTTTGAGGAAGCATAACTGAATAGACAACATTTTGAAAAAAGGTACAGAGAACACTAAATCAAGACACTGATAACATACAAAAAGCAAGGGAAATATAGAAGTTATAAGCTACAGAGCATATTCTATTTTTATTTCCTAACACAGAAGATATTTACAAATTTATACATGTTTACAATTGTTTTAACTTTAATATTAGAGATTTGTGTGCTTTGCATACATGTTTTTAAAATAATGATTTGCTTTTATGTGTGTGTGTGTGTTACACATTTGCAGGTACTAACAGAGGTCAGAGACAAACATCAGATCTCCAGGCTCTGGAGTTAGAAGTGGTTGTGATGTGAGCTGCTAGATGTAGGTACTAGGTACTGAACCCAAGGACCTCGAGACTAGTATCATGCACTCATTCCTGAGCCATCTCTCTAGCTCTAAAATACAAGGATTTTATTTCATAATTTTAAGGTGAAAAACTAAGATTTTTTTTAAATTGGAATCTGAGTTTTAAGAGGTTGTGAAGGACAATAGACAACTGAGACAGTGGCTGGAAGAGGACATAGGGTCCAGAAACAGGTATGTTTGGATCACGAAAATATACCATGCTTTACATTGATCAGATTCAGTCAGTAAAATGTTCCTCTTCAGAAATGTATACAACCAGGGACGTGCAAAGGGCTTGCATTTATTTATCCCCCCTAGTCTGCATGAATATGGAAATGACATGGCACTGGAAGCTGGTGTTGACATCATGTTGTAAAATGATTCTATAGATGGATATAGTGTTTTGATATAAACTGTCACCAGGATTTTGCTCTTTTTGTGTTTCTACTCTAATGATATGGCAACCCAAAAGTGTAAGTACAGACAGTATGAAGTCAACGATGTATTATCCGTGGATATGTGTACATGTATGTGCACACAACTTGCTTTATGACTGTAACGTGCTGTGGCACCTAACAACACCTGATAGACAGGCTGAGACAGTGAGGCTCACAGAATTTACTGGAAGAAAATTTAACCCTGTTGCCCATCAATAGATTCTCTTTCACCTCCAGCAAAGAAGCAAGTAAAAGATGGATGTATATGACCTCCTTTCACATTTATTAATGAATTGCTCCTGAAAAAGAAAATTGGTTTATATAAGATAGCATTTTTTTCTTTTTTTTGTTTTTTTTTTATTGAAAAAAAATTTCCGCCTCCTCCCAGTCTTCCATTTCCCTCCCCCTCCTCCCACTTCTTTCCCCCTCCCCCCACTCCTCTCCCCCTCCCTCTCCAGTCCAAAAAAGCAGTCAGGGTTCCCTGCCCTATGGAAAGTCCAAGGTCCTCCCCCCTCCATCCAGGTCTAGGAAGGTGAGCATCCAAGCTGGCTAGGCTCCCACAAAGCCAGAACATGAAGTAGGATCAAACCCAGTGCCATTGTCCTTGGCTTCTCATCAGCCCTCATTGTCTGCCGTGTTCAGAGTCCCGTTTCATCCCATGCTTTTTCAGTCACAGTCCAGCTGGCCTTGGTGAGCTCCCAAGATCCCAATGAGGAGCAGAAGGAGGGAGAACATGAGCAAGGAAGTCAGGACCACGAGGGGTGCACCCACCCACTGAGACAGTGGGGCTGATCTATTGGAAGATAGCATTTTTAAATGTAAATTTGAAGCATTCCTTTATTGTAAAAACTTGCTAATGGAGTTTGCACAGCATGTTTTCTTTGTTCTGTACTTCTTCTTGTAACAGGCCCCCAGATGCAGCACAACTGATGCTGTGTTAGAGATACCAAGGCATCATTCTGACCTAAGAGCCCAGCATGTTGATCCCAACACCTGCCAAAAAGAGAACAAAGACCCAACCCATTATAGTCCATAGTTCTGGGACAGTTCCTCAAATTTACTAACCTTGCTTTTTGGCCTCTGTAACTCTATTTATTGATAACTGTTCTTGCTAATTGAAGTGTGTCACCTGGATATTTTCTTTGTATGTAAAACACCCCAAAACAGTAAGGCATATGATTACAGGATTTGGGCAAGTTCTCCAGGTAGCCTGTGAGTTCCTGACTTTCTGAGGGTTTTGAGAGAGTGGGTATTCTCTGAAGGAGTTAAGTCACAACATCTTACACTAATGTCTTACAGGCTTGTCTGTGTTCCCCCTTTGTAAGGTCTTTTAAAATGAGCATTCCTCCTTTAAGTAGACAATAAAAACTATTTCAGATTTTGGTCTCAGTATGACCTTCATTCTTTTTCACTTATACTTTACATACCCCTCATTAGTTCTTAACATATATTAGGGAAAATGTAAGCATGCAAAAATTCACAACATCTCAAATTTCTAAAATCCAAACCAGCATATGTATCTGTATGTGTCATTGGCAAGCTTTTAAAAACTCTTTATTAGGACTTTTTACTCAGTTTTTGACACTTGTTTGTACCTGTGTCTCATAGTATTATTGCCTTTAGATATCCCTCCCAGTGTGATATTTGGAAAGACTAAATCTGTTTTCTTCCTTCAATATATCTAGCATGCTGTTTCCTTTTGTTTCTCATAAAGGTTCAGTGGCATTAGGAACACATATTTTTCCCCCTAACATTCAAAACATTGCCAAATAGCTCAGCAAACCTTTATCAGAGTAGCAAACATATCTAAATCTTCATCATGTAGACAATTGTGAGTCCATAAAATCCCATAAAGTTCCAAAATCGGAAAAGGAACTAGGGACTTGGTGAGAATGACATTATCATTCATGAAGACATGGAGAATAAAAGTGGATTCCTAATAAGAACATTTCCAATGCACTGACTACATGCATGGTTAATTATACTTCTGACAGCAGTGAGTAACAACCAGGATACAAATAGCAAAATGTCATAGGACAGAGAATAACAGATCTCAGGCATGATGGATCAACTGTGACATCAACAGATCTTTTACTGAGAATAGCACTGATGGTATTCCCCAAAAGTCAGCAGTGAAGGGACTTACTAATTTTCCCTCCATTTATATTATCTGTTTCACAAAAGATCTTCAAGCAAACACCAGGGAAGCAAGAGACCGTTTTAAAAGGGTTTTCTCCTTTTACCCTCTGTTTGATTCTCTGGTATGCTGACTAGGAAAATCTAAACACTGTAAGAAAATTCCAATGGGGATAAATTGATCCAGTCCAGACTGAGACTAAAGTCACTTTTACTACTTCAGCAGATTAAATGACTGTTTATTGAATTGAGGGTCATTTCACAGCAACTGTTTGACCTGGGGTCTTCTCCATCAGCCTCTCTAGCTAGAGAGAGAAACACAAAGAAAGCTCATTTGTGCAGTTGGGTGATGTTCAGGGGGAGATGGTTCTTTGTACCTGATGGTGCCTAGTGGCTAAATAAAATGCATTTATTTTTTTTCAAAAGCTTATACTTTAGCATCAGACAATTGGTTTTAGTCCAGACTAATCACCCCAACAAATATGACCTGCAGCAGTAATGTACTTTACCTAATCTCTTTCTTTGTCCATTAAGCCTGATCTTCCTCAGCTGGTGGCTTTTGACCGAATGCATTTACTACTTTGTGTTAAATTCTCTGTGCTGGGCCTAATCCATCCATCCTTCCTTTATTTTTTTGTTTCTTCGTCCCTCTCTCCCTCTCTTCCTCCCTCTCTTTTTCCCTTTCTTCCCTCTCTTTCTTCTTTCTTTCCTCCTTCCCTCCTTTCTTCCTTCTTTCCTTCCTTCCTTTCCTCTTTCCTCTATTCCTTTCTTTTTTAGTCTAATATCCTTGATCCAAATGAAGATTGCTTTTGCTTCTAAACTAAGCAGTGTTTTTTCCCCCTATTAATGTAAACAGTTACCATTTCCCATGGTTAATTCTTTGGTTAATGGAAACACAGAGAATCTGCTTGCAGCATTTTGTCTCATGTATATCCTCTCATCTTGTCAAGAAAGACTAGAAATAGATTCAATAATTTGTTCTCTCATCATTGTTTCTCGTGGGTTTTTTGTGTATATATTTATGTGTGTGTGTGTGGTAAGAATGCCAGTGTAACAAATCCAAATATTCCCTAACAGCAGATTTGGCTCTGGTCAAAAGAACATTTTCCTTAAGGCTTCTTTATACTTTATTAATAATTATATTCCCTTGCTCGATGGGCTTGATCATCTTCCTGTGATCCAATCCAGTAATTATGGTCCAGATCAAAGCATTAGACTATTTCCTAAAAGGAACATCCAAATAGCTGCTCACTATTGCATTATCTACAGGTTAAATTAAGTACGGGAGGAAGACTTTCGCATATTAATCACAATATGGAAATATGTAGCCATTGATGCAGTCACTGTTTTAAAGCCCCAAACCAAAACAGCACTCAATACATTTACTACATCCTCCTAATGTCAGTGCATCTTCACATGCAAAATGAAACTACAAATTCCCTAGTGGTTACCATGTACTTCCCTTCTTCCCATGTCTATCGAGCTGGAAATGGAAGCCATCCTGATAATAAATAGTTAGATAAAAGCAGAGCACATTCCTTAGCTACAAATCAAAGTTATCACCCCCCCTTCCCCTGCCATTTGACTTGGTCAAATGTAAGTAGGAGATGCTTTGCCAGTTCCCGATTAGTTTCAACATCCCCTTTTCAAGATGGATTCTGCAGTTTGTACCTCATCTCACTCACAACAGTCTCAGGATGACTATCTTGCAAAGAGAATTACTCCGTGCCTGCTGGAAATAAATAGTTTTAATTTTACCTCTTAATCTTCATTTTAACTTTCATCTTAAAGTTCCCATTTTCAAGTGTCTGACTAAATTGATTTGATGCTTAATGCTTGCCAAATAAATAATGAGGCTCTGAATGAGTCCATATGTAATAAGGCAAGAATTTCATTCCCCCTAACATCGCTATAATCAGGCAATGATTAAATTATTTCTAACATTCTTAATACCAATGTGAAAATATGCTAAAGACCCAGAACAATTTAAGCTTCCCACCATGTTTTGTATCAAGCATTTCTATTTCCGGCAGTTTATCATGATGTTGCAGGAATTGGCCTGTGAGGGTTTATGCTAATGATAATGGGGAGAACTCATCCACAGGTGTCCCCTTTATCTCAGCTACATCTTTAAAATCATTTATGAGTTCCATGGTAACAACCCTAAGGACCACCAGCAGGAATGCTGATTAACACTTACTGGAGGGGGAAAAGACTTAAATAATCAAATGATTTGCAAATTCTGGGAACCTCGACAGATGTTCAACTCATGGTTTTTTGCAGGAGGGTGCTGTTTCTCTGAACTGAAGGAAGGCCTGCCTGCTTTTCTTCTTATGAGATGGAGACTCTAACTTGTTTTACAAGGATGCTCATATACGTCTCTGGCACAGCTTCCATTCCTTCCAGTTTGCAGAAGCCTGAGAAGACCTATTGTATCTGAGGGAGATCCTCATCCCCAGTCCCTGAGTTATGTGTATAGTAATTTTGAGTCTGACAGTAGCGCTACCGAAGACATGATTTGCAGCTTTAATGCACGCCTGCAGGATGGCGATATTGATGAGAAATCTGTATTAGAGCACTGTGAATCATCATTAAAAGGCATTTACAATTGGCTTGTAAAATATGGCTTTTGCTGTACTCCACACACTCTCCTAGAAAGATAAAGCAGTGTATTAAAATGATGATATGTATGTTAATAAATATGAAGTCTCGGCTACTCTATTAGATCAGAATGTGGCAAAAGAAGAGCGCCTGTAGCTTACTTTCCAGGTATTTTCCTTACGGAGTCCATCTTTTACTACTGTCCAGAGCCACAGTGCAACATTCCTGGCCACTGAACTAGCCACTGGTCATGAGCATCAGCTTTTAAAGACAAAATGTTTTACTATCATTTTTGTTGCTTATGAATGCCACTTGTGGCTTTCTTATAGGTTAAGAGATTTTTGGGATCTGAAAATCAACCTAATTTTTAGCTATCTGAATCCTAAATATAGGTATTTTCTAATTAGAAAGCAATTCATAGTTGCTCTATCTAGCAGCAGGCTAGATGGGTGGCAATAGCGTAGGTAATCGTATAAGCTTATTGCTTTGATTGACATATGAAACCTGACCCCCACCACCAAGTTATGTATTGAAGACATCTTCTCTTCCTGGAAGCACTATTTTGGAAGGTTCTTGCAACTTGAAGAAGTAGGAACTGCCTGAAGAAGGCAGGTCTCTGGGAGTAAGTCCTTAGAAGCAGCATTTTGCTTCAGGCCCTCTTTATCACTTTCTGTTTTCTCTCAGCCAAGAGGTGAGCAGTTTCTACAATTATCTTCTGTCACACCCAAGACACAAAGGCATTGGAGCCAAAGACAGAAGCCTCTAAAACTGTGAATCCAAAGAAATGAGTCCTTCCTTCCAGTTGTTTATATGAGGTACTTTGTCAAAGCTGTGGGAGACTCACACAGTCATCACAAGAAATGTTATTCTCAGTGAAGTCTGTGCATGAAGATAGTTAGCAAATAGTCATCTGCTTAGCTCTTAGTGTGCTGTATTTCCTTTGTCACCATTACCCAGAGAGGTATATGTGAAATTACTCCAACTAGCAACATAGAAGAAAGGCTATTACACCACCCAGGAGAACAAGAATCTCTCTCTGTCTCTGTACACACATATGTAACACATTTATCCACTAATACAATAAATCACCATGTCATCTCAAGCATTACGTTCTTGTAGTGCAGCTTGCTAGTGCAGATTGAAATACCAACGTTTTTCAGAATTTCTGAGCTTAGCCTTACCATGTAGTTTACAGCATCTACTTCCTCTCATTGGCAGTTGATCAGCCTCTTCCATCTTCCTCCCAACCAGCTACAGTGATATTAGATCGAAAGTGTTGCTAATTCTCATTGGAGTGTTTATTATTTTCTGAATCAATTTGGGTTTCTAATACATATGATGACCTAAAGAGATACAGGACCTCAACACCCTCTTTATATTGTACCTTTGACAAACTGAAGGGCATAGTCTGTGAAGATGTAGAGACTGCTCAAGAAATATTTCACATGTTTCCTGTGGCGTTCCCATCAAACTATAAAAGGGAAGAATTTCTCACCTTTATACTTTGTGCTGGCTAGCTTTATTTGAACTTGAAATGAGTTAGAGTTATTTGCAAAGAGGAAAATTCAAATGATAAAGAGCTTTTTACCAGGTTTAGCAATGGGCAAGCCTAGGGTGCCTTTTCTTAATTTGTGATGGATGTAGGATGATCCAAGTCATTGTGTGTGGTGCTAGCCCTAAGCAGGTAGTTCCAGGCTCCATAAGAAAATAGATTGAGAATGTCTTGGAGAGCACATTGCTTCCTCTCTGGATTCCACGTATGATTATTTTGAGCACTGATATTTTTGGTCTTTGTTCGTGACACTGTGTTGACCATAGGTCATATATGACTCTAGCTATCGTTCTCAAGTGATTTTCTTAGTCTTTATTTTGGACTATCTGTAATTCAGGATTACCTTGATTTCTCTTTTCCTGCTGTTCCCTCCCTTGGGAATGAGTTTGTGTCCTTTTGGTTTTCTTGCTACCTGTCTGCCTGATCTGGCCAGGACATTTTTACTGCTCCTATATTTGTTATTCCATAAACAAGACTGATGTTTCCTAGGTTTGAGCTTTATCTAGGTTTTTATTTTATTCCATTTGTTGTAGCTTGGGAAAGTGCCAATATCCCAAAACTTCTGTGACCATTCGTTTGCTAGAAAATCTGAAATTTATATTTCCTGTCTGTGTTTAATATTAATTTCCTCCTAGGTAGCTAGGAATATGTAAATATTCCACAGGAATATTTTAGCATGTTAAAAATGAGCACAACACTTTCTTCCAAAATATAACTCTCTCTTCTGGAATTCCTATCAGAATGAAAATACCTGCTGGGCTGCTCTGCCCAAAGTTTTGGCTTCTTAATACTTTTCAGTTCTCTACTTTGTGTATTACCTCTCCAAACTGTACACATTACCACTATCTTATGAAGGACAGTATATCTTTCATCAGGATGATAGGTGCCTTCTAGCTCAGTTCTACATGTCCAGTTTTACCCTTCAAGACTTTACTTCTTTTAACCCATGATCTTTCCAAAGGACAAATAGGCTTACATTATTTTTCTGTACAGATCTTTTTAAAATACCCATTGTCCCCAGAATGTGGAATTCAAATTCCTTACCATGACATGGCAAAAACCCTTAATTACTAATCTACTCTTTTATTTAGGTGAGCATAGTCTCTCACCAATTCTCCCTTTCTCTTGTAACCCTTAGTTGTACTGAACTTGATTTTGTGGCTTGAGGTCAGTGCCTCTCTCTATTGTCCCAGTGTTAGGTGTCACTTTCACTGTCTAGCTCAGACTTTCAACCACACTTAGAAAAAAAAAGAAAAAGAAAAGTAACATTTCGCTGTGCTTTTCTTTCGAAGCTTAGCTGAGAGAATACTTCAAAAGCCTTTTTTATAGCCAATGACCCTCTACTTATCTCAGTACCACTACCTACACATTGTAGATGTGATTGCCTGCTTACCCACCTGCCCCCTCACTTGACACCTTTAAGGCTAGAGTTCTACCTTTCATCATGCAAACCAGCTCGGTAGGCTCCTAAACAAAATAAGTGCTCAGTTAGTATTTGTAGAAAATAAGGTAGGCATGAAAATGTAACTAAACATTTTATTTACAGTCTGAGTTTATTGGGACAGATCTGTAAACCCACTGAGTATCCAGAAAGCCAAAGCAGCATGGGCACTGTGAGTTCAAGACCATGGGCGACAGAGTGAGACCATGTACTTTCCAACAATGCAAACATTACCTAGACTTTTGATTGTCTTTGGGAGATAGATGGATGTCGTTTGCTTTAGATGGCATGGCCAGTGCTTATCACACTTCTATGGGTACTGATTCTTGCAGACAAAATGATCATACCAATTTTCAATCATAAAATGCCTTCTCTTGGACCTTCAATATTAGCTCCCATCTGCCTTATAGTTACAGATTTTTCCTTAAGCCACATTTTCTTTGATTTTTTTTTTTTGTGGCTCCTTAGAGTTTCCCAGATTTCCCTGCAAACCCTCCTGCTATAGCTTTTACTTTTCTGCTTGTTTATGTGTATATATATATATATATATATATATATATATATATATATGCTATGATTTTTTTCAGATAAAGCACAGAACTCAGCATCCCAGAGATGGCACCCATTTAATACAACTCCCTGCATTGCTTAGTACTATTTTGGTAAAGCCTGCTATTTAGTTTTGATTTAATCTCAAATCACAAATCTCACCTTCATGATATAAAATTAAAAGTGTATATACATGAAAATTAACCTCAAGATAATTTAATACAATTTTTAAAGAAATATGAAAATATGAAACTGAAGACTAATAATTATGTTAGATTTCTATCCTATAGGTATGATCATTTCAGGTACAATTTATTAATTGCTCATGTGCAAGAAACTGCTAGTATTCTAAATAATTTGTGTCACTGAATTCTCAAAACTATAAAAAAAATGACTCAAGCATTATGTTTTATTAAGAACAAAGAGAATTAAATGCTGCATAATTAATTACTTTACCTAAGTTACTTCTGCTATTAATATCAGAACTAGGTCTTAAACTCAGGTAAGATTATTACTGTACTGTACGTTAAATTTTGTGTCCCATAAAATTGACTTCTAATGGGCTATTTATTGACTTCTGGACAGTTATATTATTAATAACCCTCTATACATAATCAGTTGCTATGTGTGATTATCTCTTTGTGTGTGTGTTCATGTCTGAGTGTAGGTGTCTCTATGTCATGTAGGTCCCGACATTCCTCCTTGTTAGAAACAGGGCTTCTTTTGGTTTTCACTATGATATATTCCAAGCTAGCAGCCCCATAAAGTTTCTGGTGATTCATGATTCTCCCATCTCTGTGTCACGCCTGGACTAAGAAGGACTGGAATTACAAACACCACTGTGTCTGGATATATATTGGTTCTGGGGTTTCTAAATCAGGTCCTTGTGCTCATCTGTAGAAAATAATTTTCTCACTAAGCTCGATTATGCATAATTGCCTTTAAAATATCATGGGACAATAAATGTCTCTGGTCTGTACTTGCCAAACACATAAGCAGCAGTATGACAGCAGATCAAAGTATGGAATAAGCAAAATGTCAATACTTATCTCCTCTATCATGCCTAGAAGAGTTGTCAATTCCATCAATTAACACTGATTGAATAAACAGCATCAATAAAAACAGGACAAACATCACATGATGTCTTTCTATAAAGGCGTCTTTCAAGCAGAACAAAACAACTTCAAAAGTGGAATAAGGGCTGAAACATAGGATTGCTTTTTAAACACCTCAAGAGAAAATTAGAGCAAAAAGTTACCAATTTCAATAAATCAGAGGATATAGATTCTGGATAAAATTTCTGGGAACCTGAATTTCCCAAGTAGCCATAGGAGAAAAGAAGGATAAGCCTGCTGATAAAGGAGAGACTTAAAATCTGAGCTGGAGAGGGATTGCTCTTCTTTGGTAGCTGCCCTCAAAGCCTTGCTGACTTCTACTGGCCACACACCTGAAAGGCCACCATAGTAACTTGATACCTCCTAGTGCACACTGTTCAATGGGGATGGAGGTTTTGCTTGGATGGTGAAATCTTCAGAAACAGGAAGGTGATTTATCCAGCATTGTGATACAATGGCACAGTTGTATGTTCACATGTGGTTAAAATGTGGGCTGGCGAGATAGCTAAGAGTATTCACCCTCTAAACACAATAACCCGAGTTTCAATCCCTAGCAATAGAATAAACAAACGTGGTGTCACCTGAGAGTGTGCTAACCACTCACTCTAGCCAGAAGAGTGAGCTTCTGATAATGAAAGAGATCCTGTTTCAAGACAATAAGGCAGAGGATTTGCCTTATTGTTGAAATGGTTGTTTCATCACATTTAAACATCTAACAACACACTATACTCCAAACCACTGTGTTATTTATTTAAAGTTGATGTATAAGCATTTTAAATCACATTCCAAAAGGCTCTTTAGGAAGCTCTGTATTAATTTTCCAAGGTATTCAATTGACACAACTTGTGAGTTGTACAGCAACAGATTGTGTTGTGGGTCCTGAGGCAAGAAAGCTAAACTTCAGATGTTAATAGAACCGTGGTCCCTCTTAAACTCTAGAAGAGAAGTTCTCCTTGCTGGTGGCATCCATTATCCTTTGGCTTGTGACACATCACTGCAATCTTTGACACCACCTTTACTTCTGCTTTTCTTTTTGCCTCTTCTGTCTTTTATAAGAATATTTTTATTAGATTTGAGACTTTATGGATTGCCCAGGAAACTATCACAGTGGCATCCATAATCACAGCTGCAAAAACTTGCTTTTTCTAAATGCGATAAAGTCAGAATACACACATACAAACACACAGACACACAGACACACAGACACACAGACACACACACACACACACACAGAGAGAAAGAGAGAGAGAGAGAGAGAGAGAGAGAGAGAGAGAGAGAGAGAGAGAGAGAGAGAGAGAGACATAAGCACACCCCCACAGGCACAACTTTTGGTGCCACCATTCAACTCCCAATAACTTCAAACCTCAGCAAGCACTGTTTGGTTGACATTACTGGCAAAACATTTTTATCTGAATTATTTAGCTTAAACAACAACCCTAAGTAAAATAGCCATTATCATTCTCTACCTACATACCACTGATGAGAAAGCTTGATTAAATAGCGTGTTCATTGACATACAATCAGCACTGCTTGACAAGTTGAGTTGAAACAAGATTGACTTTAGAGAGTGACTACCCAGCTCAACAATGTAATTCTTCTGTATTGAACAGAACAGTATGGGGTGGGGTTGCTGGTGTTTGTCCTACCTATTTTCCCCATTTTCCATTCCTTATAAAGTTTCATAATTACTGTACAGCAAAAAGCAAACCCCTTTCTCTCCCTTTTAACTGCTAGGAAAGCCTTCCCTTTTCATAGTCATTTTTTTTTTTTAACTCAAGATAAAAGTTTAGGTTGAGATTTGTCTCCTCTTGATCTTAAACTCTCTCTGAAAATGTCTCTCACAAAGAGGTTAAATGTCGTAAATTGAGGTTGGTAAAAATATGTTCAACTTGTGTTAATTATACAACTTGGGGTATTGTGCTCAAAAACCTGGGCCAAGTGTAGGCTCTCAATTCTTACCTGAGCTTTAAATGACACAATAACTCCCCTCCTAAAGAGAGGTTCAAGACCACATACATCTAAGTGAACACTGTGAAAAAGAAATAGCTAGAGTTAGGTGGTTTTTTTTTCCTAAATCACTTTTATTAAGACAGCTTTTGAAAGCCATTTCTGTTAAAATTTACTACAATGGAGAAACACGATACAGCAATTACTGTATATTGCAGTCATCCTCAATCCCGAGGATAATACAGGAAATTCAGGGCCCGGGACTATCACAATCTGGTTACTCCAAAGTGTCTTGTCACAAAAGATTAATGATAGCTCCACTCATCGATAGAGCACTTAGGAGTTCAGTTACCACCATGCTAATATTCAAAGGAACAGTTCTGCCTTCTGTGGTCTCATATTTCCTCTTGTAACTTTCGTTGCCTTTCCTTTTCAGTTTTACTTTCTGAGTGTCAGAGTTAATTTCCTTTTCTTCCTTTGCCCTTTTCCAGGTTAAATCTCAATTTTATGATCTATGTTATATTGTAATCCAGGAGTGCACTATTTCCTAAACACATTTCCTGCTTTAGTTCATGACTACAAAATCAGTGACAAAATAGTCTTGGTCCTTGCAGGATAAAAACCATTTTCTTGGTAACAGCCTTCAGTTATCTTTTTGGGATATAAATAGCTCTTCCTCTGTCTCTCTGTCTCTGTCCCTCTCTCTTTTTCCCTCCCTCCCTCCCTCCCTCCCTCCCTCCCTCCCTCCCTCCCTCCCTCTCTCTCTTTCTTTCTTTCTTTCTTTCTTTCTCCCAACTTTGATGGCTGCTGCAATCTATAAAAAGGAAAAAAGCAAAGTAGTAGAAATAACTTTTTAAAAGTAGGAACAACTGACCTAATGATTGGGACCTTAGGGTTTGCTATTGCATATCTACATGAAAACTGAAAGGATCTTGGCCTTCTCCCCATACTGTGTGTGCTGCTGCTGGGTTAATTGCATTCGCTTAGATTTTGAAGGCCCTTGGAAAGTATGTCACATTTTCTCATGATTTAGTGGCCATATCATTTGCAGAAAAGTTCAGACATCAAGCATCTGAAAGTTTGTTTGGTACTCTTACTTGTATTAATGAGGTGGCTAACTAACATTAAAGATGCCCAGCATTATTGTTGTAACATTCCATACCAACTTGTGTATGTGTGTGTGTATGTGTGTGTGTGTGTGTGTGTATATAATTTTATCATTCAAAGTAAGAACTAAGATATGGTTATGAATCAGTGATTAAGAACATGGGCTACTCTTCCAGAGCACCTAGACTCCACCTATATGGTGGCTCCCAACCACCTGTAAATCCAGTTCCAGGATATACGATGCTCTCATTCTCCAGTTTCGTCAGGCTCCTATGTTCTTGTGGTACACATAAACTCACCCAAGCACATACCTATGGTAAAAAAAAATTAAAAGCTTACAAAGAACTATTAATATTCATTTTCTACATGCAAAAAAACCTTAGGTACAAAAGTGTTAAATATGAAATTGGCCTTGAGTGTGTGACTTGCTGGCAGGGCCTGTTCTGATTCACAGGAATACTTGTCACCAGGCACTGCCTGCCCTGGAGTGTTCATCTCTTCAAGCTTTTAGTATGTTACTGGGATGATAAGCAGGTGGTGTGGCCTGCATCTTAAACTCCCATGAGAACTAAGTAGCTTCATTCTGGTTCTAGGTCTCAGAATGCTTCTTCTTTTAACCCCCTTCTTCTCCCAGGCTCCACACAGCAGCATTTTTTTTTAAGGTGTCTACATGTCATTCCTACTCACTTGCTAAAGTCAGTGCGGCTTTTCTTGTTCTGTTTTGTTTCTTGAGCAGGGAAAGGGGTGCATCTTAACAATAGTGAAGGAGTGCTGTATGCTCAAAGAAACCTGGATCTTTGTTATGTGTTTCATGCAACCTCAAAAGGTAATTTCACTGAAGTAAATGTTTTCTTCTTTAAAAATTAAGAATCCAGCTTTTGAAACTTTCAGTTTTATTTGACCTATTACGGAAAGCTGAAAGATTTTTCTCTTGTCTAATGTTTGCTTTTCTGACACAAAACTAAGTTGGTTTTGGATTGGAAAGAAGATAAGCATGTGACTTAAAAAAAAAAGAATCAACAAAAATAAACAAACCCTGATAGTCCAAGGCAGTTATATGTTCAGCACTGCAAGAAAAAGAGCTCAGCTGAACGTGTTTATGAGAATAATAAATTTGTGGCTTTGTGATATGTGTCCTTTTTTGCTTATGAATTAAGTATTCCAAATAAGTTCCCAATGTGTGGAAAATATGGCATAAATTATTTTTACTGAATCTTTTTCCTGAATTTTGATGAGAGCTTTGAACTCTTTCATCTTTTATTAAAAATCAATGGGAACTTGACCTGCCTAAAATTACCCCCTTAACATTCGTATCCTAATAAATAAGATGAGCAATATAACATCTTGCTAATGATGGAAATTTTAAAACTTCAGCAGAAAGAGCATGCTCAGCAAAGCCCCTAGCTCCTGAGAAAGAGCTCCTTCAGCAGCACAAAGCTGATATCACTGGAGTCGTCCTGACATCCATTACCACTGACATTGTAATACTCCACTTCCAGACACATCTACTCCTCAGCCTTCCAGAAATCAATAAGAACAGTGATGAAAGGTCACTGACCGAAAATCATTCAAATCAATTAGTGGTTTCCTCAAAGGTGTGTGTGTGTGTGTGTGTGTGTATGTGTGTGTGTGTGTACTCCTAATATAAAATCTGCAAAACGTAATCCCAGAATCCTTTGATCCTATTTTCCCCACAAATCCATAGGTTTTGATAATTTCTGAGATGCCCCACATCCTCTAGTTGCTAAGTTTCCCTCATTCCAAAAATGGTGAACCAGGCTACCACGCAGAGAAGTCTTTGTAACCTCAAGATGAAACAAATCCTTCCTCCATCACACCTGCTTTTAGATGTTTGTCACAGCAAACAAAGTCTGACAAACACAAACATGCCTAGATCTCCCCAAGGTAGGACCTTAGCTGTATTTGAAATACGTAAGAGATACATGCTTTTAGATCTTGAAGAAAAGAACAATCGCATATTTGCTGTGACATGGGTCTTCTCTGAGTCCTGGGGCTTTAATGCTTTCAGTTCTTTCTAAATCTGAATGTTCCCATTTCATACTGTTATCTTTTTCTCATCATACTTAGGATTTTTTGCCTTGTTCAAAAGAAAGTTTAGTCCTTTATGTTAAAGTATGTATTCATTTGATGAATAATTTAAAAACACAGGGGAATTTAGACTAAAAGGACATGGTGTAACAATTAATAGATGCCTATTTTGTTTTCTATTTTACCATTGATTGCTGAATATATGTGCACAAACACATACATATATAAATTTATATATACATACCTACATATGTATATATGCATATGTACAGATACATATGCTTGATAAAAACCAATATTTTGAAGTTCTTGTAGTAGCAATTGAAATTACCTCTACACATTTTAAAATATCACAAGGCTTACATAATTAATTTTCCAGTCTAGTTATTACAATTCCATACCTAGTCCTCATACTGCAATCTATGGTGAAGCATATTATTAGAATAAGCATGCCGATTGGGGGCCCATATCTACCCCAGATTAATAATTCCGAGTTAGCATTTTTCATTTTTCTCATTTGAGGGCTTAACGTGTGACTTTAAAATTTTTTCTTTAATTTTGAAAAATACACATTGGTACAAAGATTCAAGGCCTCCCAGGCAGGGCTCAGTTGTCATCACCGTCCTGCACATTTGACCATGTGCCATGCCTTTTAAGCCTCCATATTTGAAGGAAGCACTTACTGGTGCCTTCCGGAGATCCTTCTCTACATTGACCCGTTTGTCCTGCAGCCGTTCACCATCCTAACTCCTTATATGGCTCCTAGCACTTTGGAGGGGGAAATATGCTTTAGCTATTATTGTACTTCTTAGAAGCTAACACTCAGATTTAGGATGAGCATCAACCACTACCTAAAACTGATGGGAAAACAAAATTCCAGCTTTTTCTCTAGTTAGCATAATATGATACTTTAGAATAAGTATATTTTAGGCTACTAGGAGAGATGCTTTTAGAGGGGACACAGAAAGTACCACTTGACTTGAGGCTGTCAGGAAAAAGGCAGGAGCACTTCTTTGTCCTGTCAGGTCTGAATGACAGCTCAGGTAAAGCAGGATGGGGCTCTTAGGCATAGTGGCAGGGGTGGGGTCTAGTGTGAGCTTAGGACAGGAGCAGGGACTGGGGCACTCTGCTCCGTAGTGTGCTGTAAATTCATCAAATACGGGTGGTTTCAAAGGGTAGAAATTTTTAGTAGCATAGGATGGTGACAGAGTATTGAAATTCAGATTCCCAGGAATGCCTACGCCCACAAAAACACAGTTATAGAGGTACAGGGACAAAAGAAAAGAAAAAGCAAGATAGATGTTTTATAGAAAGTGTGTGTGTGTGTGTACTTTGCAAATGTACACATTTTGTAATTGACAGCATTCATGTCAATTTTGCCTAAGTCTCTAAAGGATTTTTGATAGGTTTCCAGCTGATAGGCTGCACGTATTTCAGTTCCATTATCTCATTGGAGTTTTACGTTAACAAAATAAAAGGACAAAAAGAAGTTATTAGCATTTTATAAATGAGGCTATGTGGTGTGTGTGTGTGTGTGTGTTACTGGGGGTGGAACGCTAGGTAAGTTTTAAACTACTGAACCACACTCAGGATACAGGAGAATTGCAAATTTGAGAGGTCAAATGAAACAAACAGTCATAATAGCGGAGGCAGAATTATGTCCCAGATACTTCATGCTTCACTGCATTATCTGATTTTATTTTCTCCAGTAAAACAAGAGCTTGCCCTGTCCCCTTACTCTCTTTACTGCTAAGGAGACTTCTGGAGTAAAATAGTTCTCAATATTAGCCAGGAAGCAGCAGACAGAGGAACCGGTGTGTCTAGCATAATCTTTGTAGCTAATCATTACGTTTTTCCCACCTTTTTATTAATTCAGTTTTAAATCTAGTCTGTTTTCTCCCAGTCCATTATAAACAAACAAGCATGGAAGGAAAAAAATAAAAGGAGAGAATTTAGGGGAAGCTCCTTCACTTAAACATTTGCTCAACCACTTTAGTAGTGAATGGCACAAGGAAGGAGCCCGGTGTTCCACATCCAACTTTTCCGTGGTCCTTTGTGTTCATGTGCTCAGCTCGCCACCTGCTCTTGCTCTGTGTGATCACACAGACACCTGCCAGCCAAACTGCTGGGCACTCATCCCTTTGCTCTTTGCATTTCAAGAGATTCAGGGTTCTGCAGAGAGGAACTCTTTCTTCTTGCCAAGCGCTGAGAAGGTCACCAGCCCCATCTTGGCCAAATGATTAAGGTGAGGTACCAGAAAGAGAAACCTTTCCTAAAGGTCTTACATAAATAAGAGGGGACTCTGGGGACCTGGCTACTATCTGCCCCACTCTGGTTGATTCTCTCCACCTTTACTGATTTTCTAGAAAAAAAAAAAGGATGGTACCAGATTTTGATGATGATGGTTATTTAGCTGAACAATTCAGGAATAATGATTTCACAGTGATCATCTTTTCTACATTCCCTCTGAAGTAATTCTCATTCCTTAAAAAGAATTTTCTTTTCAAAACTGATCTTGAGAAGAAGGAAGCTTTGGAAAAATCCCACAATTTAGAGATTATTAAATAGATAAAATCCAAAATTAAACATATGGCTAGGTTTTCATTTTAGAACCGGATGACCATAGATTTAATATTCTTGTGTTTGGTAAATGTAATAAAATATGCATCTCTCTGATACATGACTTCCTAACATTTAGTTATTTTCTTTCCTTCTGGATGTTTGCCATAGGAAAGTAGAGTTTCTATTCATGTTTTAACTGATGGTGTTTTTCTTCAAACTGTTGGCTTTTAAAACTCTATTAAATATTTCCTTTAGTATTCTCAAATGCACTTTTAATAAAAATTTTAATGCACCTTAAATAGATGTAATTATTAAAGTAGAAATCTGTTTTTGTAACACCTAAAACCATATCAGACACCAGCAGCAGCTCGCTTCTCACGCCTTAGCCATTTCTTTCAAATTCTCAGGCTAAGAAAAGAAAATAAACATTCTGAAACTTTTATAGATGATATTAAGGATCCATGGAAAAACCTTGGTATCTGATGGATACTATTTGCAAAGTAAAACATATCTAACTGTGTGAACGTCCTTGACTTGACTTCATTACTAACTGTTTCTACAGGAGGCAGCTTCTTTCACCAAAGTAGCAAGGGATGTAAGGGGAGCAAAGAGGAGAGCCCAGAAAGAGGAGGTGCGGCTTCCTATTGAACACCTTGAGCCTGAGGAGACATCATTTGCCGGATCAGACTTCACTGTAATGGGCCTTCATTCTCCTAGAAATGTATGTGATGGGGTTGACTTCAGTGTGGCCTGGACATCATTAATTCAAAGATGTGAACTCTGAAGCGCTCCAAAATGAAAGCCATCTCAAGCAATGCCATGAAGCAAATGGAAAAGACTCACAGCACAGAATTTTATACTATGTGCAAAACCATTAAAAAAATTAGACCAGTGTGGTGGCTCTTACAGGTAATCCCAGCACTCAAGAGGCTGAGGTGATAGCATTGCTGCGTGTTTAATTAAGGACAGGCAATCTGGGCTACATTATGAGTTGGAAGGCAGTATGGGCTACCTTCTCAAAATCCAAATAAACAGGCAAAACCAGAACAAATCCAAATTCAAATTACATTTAAGTTGTGAATATAGTATTTATAAAGTATAATTTTGTATTTAACTTTGCTCTCATCACTACTACATTAGGCATTTGTAAATATTCCAAAATGCCATATAGGAAATAATTCTGACCCCAAGCATTCCAGATAACAAAGGTTCAAGCTGTATTATTTCATGAGGGTCATTTAAAATATCTTTAGATTTTATTTATTTTTATTTTACATGTTTAGGTATCTTACTTTTATATATGTTAGTGTAGATGTGTGTAGAGTGCCTTTTGAGGCCAAAACAGGGAGTTGTAACCTCTTGGATTCAAGTTGCAGATGGTTGTTAGCTACCATGTGGATACTCAGATTTGAACCTGGGTCCTCTGGAAGAGCAGCAAGCATTCTTACCTTCTCGGCTATTTCTCCAGTTCAGGAAAGTGGTTATACTTCATTATGATTTACAGTTTCTATCTTCTGGGCTGACTGAAAGAGAACCATTTCCTTATTCACACTTCTGCTTTTCTCCTTCTTCATTGCTGACACATTATTCTGGAAAGGATTAACTTTAAACAAAGAGGATTCCTGCCGGGGCCCTCTGCTTCTGATTTGTGCTACCTGCTGAGAACTCCTTTGTTTATTTGTGTCCTTGAGCCAAGAGTGACAATCTAACAAGTTCTAACAATGCAAGCTTTGATTCAAGTCATATCTGTTCTTTTCATAGTGAGTTTGAAACCTAAAGGCCAAACGTCTACCAGGAGTTTTCTTTGGGGCTACCAACTAGCTCCTAAGTCATAACACAGAGACTTATTAGTTATGAATGCATGGCCTAGCTTAGGCTCATCTCTGTCTAGCTCTTTTAACTTAAATTAACCTGTTCCTCTTTATCTATCTTTTGTCTCAGGAATTTACTTTTCTTTCTGTCTATATACCTTAGTTTCCCTTCTTCTCATACCCGACTGGTTGATATCTGCCTGGCTCCTGGTGCTGGATATCTCTCCTGTTCTCTCTTTCTCCTTCTCTAGTTCCTCTCCCAAGCCTAGTTTTCTGGCCCTATTTATTCTCTCTGCCTGCCAGCCCCACTTATCTTTTCTCTGCCTAATTATTGACCTCCATTTCTTTTTTAGATGAATAGAGTACCTTAGGAAGGCAAGGTAAAACAAATGCAATATATTTTTACGTAATTAAACACACATCCTTACATCATTAAATAAACACACCATAAAAAAGTAACAGACCTTTACATAGTTAAAGAAATATTCTGCAGCATAAACAAATGTAACACATCGTTGCCCATTTAAAATAATATTCCACAATGTAGACCCATTGGCAGTCAACATGTGTATATGATTGAATTTCAGTAAAAAAGCAATGGAATGTAAAAGTATGGTGAGTTCCTAGGTGTGGAGACCATGTACACATTGTCACATGCCATTGCTGGAAGAGGTAACTCTGGCTCCACTGAAAGAATATAATTAGAAGTTCCATATAGAGGACCTTCCTTTTCTTCCCTCAAGTGCCTTTCCTTGGCTGACTTTAAACTGCAATCTTTTGATGCGAGAACTATAATGGGGAGCCACAGGACCATCATAACCGAAGAGCTATGAAGTGAGGTACTTGGGGTCTATTGTTCAGCAATGGTGTGATTTGGGCTACGTTGTTTAAGTTTTATAGGTTCCTGTTTATAATGCAGGTATAGTATATTTATGTACCTTGCAGGGTTCTTGTGAGAAATTATGAGCCTTGCTCTCCTACAATGTGCTGGATCACAATGAAAATTCAAGTGAGATAAACTGTCATTCACCCGTTATCCCAGCATTTAGCATCCAGAAGAGAGAGGCAGTTGGATGGTGAAATCTAGGGCACAATACTTTATCTTAATTTTGGGGTAGGAAAGAGTATAGGAATCAGAGGGGATAGAAGACACCAGGAGAACAGGGTCCATCAAATCAACTAAACAAGGATCACATGAACTCAAAGAATGAAGTGGCAAGAGCAGGGCCTTCATGGATCTTCACTAGGTCTTCTGTGTATGTTGGGCTTGGTGGGTTTCTGGGACTCCTAATAGTAAGGGTAGGGCTGTCTCTTACTCGTTTGCCTGCTTTGGGGACCCATTTTTCTCCTACTGGGTTACCCTGTCTAGTCTTGATCTGATGGCATGTTCCTAGTCTTATTGCTACTTAGTAGATCAGGTTGGGTTGATATTCCTGGGAGGCCCACTCTTTTCTGAGGGGAAAGAGAGGAGATGTAGAGCTGGCAGGGAGGAAAAGTGGTTGAGGAGTGTTGAGAGGAATGAACGGAGGGGGAACTGTGGTCAGGATGTATTATATGAGAGAAGAATCTATTTTCTTTATAAAACTTTTAATTATTCTTCTCCCATACAATACAACCCCACCCCAACTTCCCCTTCATCCACTCGCCCCAGTTTCCCCCTACTTCCTCTCTATCCCGGAACAGTCCCTCCCCACAAAAAGAGCAGGCCTCCTGGAACCATTAACCCAGTATGGTACAACAAGATACAATAAGACCACACACAAACTCTCATATCAAGGCTGGACTATGCAGCCCAGTAGGAGAAAAAAGTCCTCAAAGCAGACAGAAGCATCAGAGACACCCCTACTTCCACTGTTAAAAGCCCCACAAACATACCAAGCTAACAGCCATAACATACAAAGAAGACCAACACAGACCTGGGGCTTGCTGTTTCAGTCTTGGTCAGCCCCGATGAGCCTTGCTTAGTTGATTGTGCAGGTTGTGATCTGGTGTCCAGGAAACCTCTGGCTCCCACATTCCTCTTTCCCCTCTTCCTCGAGATTCCCCAAGCTCTGAGGGGAGGGACCTGGTGAAAGCCTTCAACATGAGCTCTCTCTCTGAGGTCTAATGTTTGACTGTGGGTATTTGTATCCATCTACATTGAACAAAACATATTTTTTAAAAAAGAAACTGACTGTATTTTTATTTCTTTTAAATTTTTATTGAAGGTAGATTCTTCATCTGCTGATGGTAGCAGAAGCAGATGAAGATCTAAAAGCAAATGATGAATCTATTTTCAATAAAAATTTTACAAATCAGTGGGTCTTTTTAAAATTACATTTTGTTCAACTTAGCTAGTATAATATTTATTTAAAATAATATATTTAATATATTTATATGAATATATTTATTTATTTGTTATGGTATTGGGGGTTAAACCTGATTTTTGGCTTATGCTAAGCACGTATATTCTACCACTGAGCTATATGTGGCCTGTATCATTTATCTTGATTACTAAGCTTTTGCTGTCCCTCCAATCTGCAGCCAAGGGCAAAGCTTCCCTCACCTCACCTTAGTCTTGGCCCTGGTGAAGATTAACAGTAATGATGAAAGTAAATTGCAGTGCACAGGGTCAGTATCATAGGGAACACTCAATAAATAATATGTCATTGTTGCAAATCTTGATGTTACTGTAGTAAGCAATCTGGAGAAGACTTTGGCAATTCAACGCTACTTTAATGCATATTTAAGCAACAATCAAGAAGTAAAGCACCCAGATATACCCAGATAACGTTGACCAGGGGCTGGATAGTATCTTCAACTTGATGGGAAGCAATGGAGTTTATGGCTATGTGGAGCTTGTAAAGACTGAGCGGTCTCCGTGTGCTGGTTTCAAATTTGTTATATGAACTAGAGTAAAGGAATGAGCTACAGGCTCTTTCTGAACGTTAGCACCTAGAAGAATAGATGTTGAGTTTGTTAAGATATTCTCAAAACAAACAGTGCATTCCATACTCCCAGAATTGAAATGTTCACAGAGTATGGTGGTCTGGTTAGATAGATATATCTAGAGAATTTCTTTCAACTTCAGCACCTGCTTTTGAAAAGTCTCAGTAAACGTGTGCGTTGACTTTCATTCCACAGTAACCTGGGGAGGTGGGACATGAACCTTTCATTATTGTGGACATATGTGGTCTTTGGTCCAAATGATATTTATAGAAAGTGTTAAAGACAGGGCTGTGAGTTTCAAAAACTAGTAACTATTGTTCCCCTTGATTTGTATCTTGTTGTTGGAGAGGTAAAATAAAATACATTATTTTGACATAGTGTTTTTTTTTACCTGTTCCTGTAAAACAAAGTGATTAAACTGTAACTTTTGAATGCTCTGCCCACCAAACAAATAGGGTATTATAAAACTTGTTGTGAAATATGCCTACAGAAGTCACTGGAGGCAGGCTTTGAGGAGCTTCTGAACTGAGGCAGAGGAGTAGGCACTTATGGTTGTCACAGATGCTCTTCTCATGGCTTTGCCATACTTCATTTTATGCTTTTTGTCTACGTAGCTGTTAATCAGTTATATTTTCCTAAATAAATCAGGAAAATCCAATAAATGCTTTGTGCCTTCTGCAAACCATAATGGGAGTTATAGAACCTAAAAGTGTCGGGGGGAAATTTGAATTTATGACCAAAATCTAGATACCTGTTTGGTTCCTGAGACTTGTAAGAGATAGAAAATCTTGTGGGCCAAACCCTTACTAACTGTGGACTCTGAGTGTCAGAATCGATCCAGTTGGTATCAGAGATTTGGAGAACCTACTACTAAAATTTAGTTGTGGTCTCCCTATGAAATTCTTAGAGGTCTTCCACTAAGAGAGATACTTGCATATCAATGTTTATTGTAGTATTTTAATTATTGTGTTTTTGTGTTTATTAACCACTATAGCTAAGTTATGCGTAAACTAGCTAGCTGATGGCAGAAGAATGGAAAGAAAATAGTTTATGCACATAAACAATGTTGATTTTTTCAGCTTTACAAAATAATGAAATTACCTTGCTTTCAGAAAAGTGTATCTAAATAAAGATGTTTACATTAGGTGACTTGAGCCAGCTTCAGAAATCCAAGAGTCGTGTTTTGTTTTGTGAAGTTTCTAGAATGTATCTATGTCATGAAATCATAATGTATATATGATATTAAAGTAAAACTGTCCAGCAGAACAAAGGAACTAATGAAGAGAGGAAATGAGTATGGGAGAACTATGTTAAATTTACAAAATATACTTTTTGAAAATGGCAATATACAATAAATATAACCAATGACACATTTTCTATAAAATGTTGGTGTTATTCTAGTTTAACAGGTGCAACAAAAATATCAGTATGACCCTCATTTATTTATTGTTTTATTGTTTTCAGTAATTCCTCAAATGAAGTAGTTCTTTCTTTTTTTTTTAAATTTATTTATTTATTAAGGATTTCTGCCTCCTCCCCGCCACCGCCTCCCATTTCCCTCCCCCTCCCCCAATCAACTCCCCCACCCTCATCAGCTCGAAGAGCAATCAGGGTAGGCGATGAAAGGAGACAGAGAGAGAGAGACCCACGTTGGAGCACAGGACAGAAATCTCAAGGTCCAAATCAGGAGCAGAAGGAGAAGAAGCACGAGCAAGGAACTGAGGACCGCGAGGGGTACACCCACACACTGAGACAATGGGGATGTTCTATTGGGAACTCACCAAGGCCAGCTGGTCTGGGTCTGAAAAAGCATGGAATAAAACCGGACTTGCTGAACATAGTGGACAATGAGGACTACTGAGAACTCAAGAACAATGGCAATGGGTTTTTGATCCTACTGCACGTACTGGCTTTGTGGGAGCCTAGGTAGTTTGGATGCTCACCTTACTAGACCTGGATGGAGGTAGGTGGTCCTTGAAGTAGTTCTTTCTAAATTAGTATTCTGGGCTTATGTAAATAACTGTTTTTTTTTTTTTTTTACAAATAACACATTTACTTGACAATTTTATTAGTTATATTATAATTAACAATATCAAGATTATCTCTATATCTAAAAGATTATATAAAGAGATCATATATATGTATATAGGTATTTTAGAATATGAAATTAGAAAATGGGAAGTATTGTTGAGGTTTGCAGTCATGTCACTAGGTGGTACTTGAATCAGCAATGTTGCTATCATCTGTGGACTAATACAAATTCATTGGCTCCATTTCTGCCTATGGGATCAGAATTTCCAGGATGCATTTCCATGTTGCCACAGCTTTCTAGGTGACTCATGGGCACAATAAAGGCAAAAAACCCTTGTTCCTATTTTCATCCAAAGGCAGGTTAAGAATTTAACATGGAAGAGAAGCCCAGGTTAAATGGTGGAGTGATAAAGTATCCATTTTTCCATGACTGAGACATAAGAATTTCAAGGCCACAACAAGGTATGTCCCAGGGAGAAGTTATTCGTCATGGTTAACTTATTCTTTGTGTGCTTATGGAAAAACTAGAATATCTTGCATTTACTTTTGTTTGGACAGGCTATCCTCTATTCTTTGAATGATTTCCACTAGGCTCCAGGCATGACCACATAGATATAGGTATCTTTTGGATCATGAATTTGGCAAATTCAATAAGGCACCCAGTTAGGGTTGACATTTTGTTCTTGCTCAGACTGCCAGGTTTGATTATACTAGAGTGTGTGATCCATGACTTGCTTTTCTGCTTAATTCTTTCTCACACAGATGTTATGTGAGCAATGATAGTAAAAAGTGCCAGGAGCTGAGGCTCACTTTAAAGCCCTTTGAAATCACTTTTTTTACTTTTTAAATTGTGTGTTTCCATTTACTCTAGCTCAGTTACTGTGAATCTCCATTTCCTAATGCAAAAGAATTTCTCACACATTTATACTTAAACCAAATAGGCTAAATTTTCAAAGTGTTTGCTGGACATTGCTTTCAACTCTAGGGGCAATGACAGCATTATAGATGCCACTGCCATTTGATTAAAATAGTTCAAAGAAATCACACAGTAATTATGTTTAAGTGTGGCATCATTTTAATATGTACTTTGAAAGCTTATTTCTAAAGAGATAAAACAGGAATTTCTTCAAAGAAATTGGGTTTATCTTTTCTGTGTGTGAAATCCAAAGCAGAAACAAAAGAAAACATTTGCCAATTTGTCTATGTAATGGTCTGGTTGATGATGTTTCTGTAAACATAATAACTCTGTACAAATTATTTGTTTCTAATGTCATAGAAACTCATGATACGTTGCTTGGTTTTGTTAAAGCTCTTACAATGAGGATTAGATTACATTCTTATTCACAAACAACTAGGTTTGACTATTCAGATACAAACTGTTATTGTCAATAGTTTGCAGTATTTTTAGCCAATAAAAACATTCTACTTTGTCTAAGAAAATATTTGCTTTGAAAATTGTTTCTCACATTATTTAGGATAAAGAAGAAGTGTTTTTCATTTGTCTGTCTTTGTGAGTAATGTTTTCTTTATTTATTGACACAAATTGGTGGGTAAATCCTAGGAATTACCTCTGAAATATGAACTTTCTTCATGCAACCAATAATTCACTTTAAAATATCAAGAAATTCAGAGCCCAGTTAGATAGAAGAGGTGTTTCCTAAAGTTCTACTATGCATGTCTGATATAATAACCTGCTGTGGGAAGTCCTTCTGTATATGTGCTGCTTTTATTAGTTAATAAAGAAGTTGCTTATGGCCAATTGCTTAACATAGTAAAGCCAGGCTTAAAGATATATATATATATATATATATATATATATATATATATATATAGAGAGAGAGAGAGAGAGAGAGAGAGAGAGTAGGAGGAGCAAACAGATTCTGGAATTTTGCCCTGTAAGCCACAGCTATGTGGCAATACACAGATTAATAAAAATGGGTTAATAAAAATGAGTTATCCAAAAATATGCTTAAGCTATTGACCAAATAGTATAGCAAATAATATAGTTTCTGTGTGATTATTCCAAGTCAGGGTAGTTGGGAAAGGAACAGTCTCCACCAACAGATTGTCATCCAAAGTGGGGCACAATCCCATGATCCTGAAAATCTCATGCTCTATTAACTGAGCTAGCCAGGTCTCAGAAAGAGTCAGAGCCTTTTGAGCTGGTAAACCAGGAAGCCTGTTTAAAGGATCTGCACAGTTTCTGCTGCTACTGCTGAGTCAGAAAGCCTTCTCTCTCTCTCTTTTTTTTTAAATTTTTTATTTATTTTTTTTTATTTTCGAGACAGGGTTTCTCCGTAGCTTTTTGGTTCATGTCCTGGAACTAGCTCTTGTAGACCAGGCTGGCCTCGAACTCACAGAGATCAGCCTGCCTCTGCCTCTGGAGTGCTGGGATTAAAGGCGTGTGCCACCTCTGCATGGCAGGAAGCCTTCTCTTAAAAGAATCATGGCTCTGCTTACTTCTAGTAAACAGAACACACCCGAGGAAATGCTGCCACCAAAAGCCATGCTTAACTCTGTTCTTTTGTGTCTAGAATTCCTTTTCAAGCTTTCTCAGGTTTTGTGTGGGTTTAGCTGGCACACGTTGGCATGCCAGCCTCTAGGCTGGAGATGGGTGTCCCAATATTGCACAAGAACTTTGGGTGAATATCCAGGCAGCAAGATATCTCTGTCAGTTCTAGAGTTTTGGAAGTAGTTTGCAACGCACTTCCCATTAGCTTAGGTAATAATATATCTTTCTGGAGTCTTTGATGGAATTGAAGAATAGATACTTTTAATTATAGTTTCCCTTAGTTATGATAACAGATAAAGTCGATATAAATATTATAACTGTAATTCTTGCTTGATACCTGTTTTGTTATATGTAATTTTACTATGTTAAAGTTAAAACCTTCTTTTTTATTTTAACAAAAAAGGGGCAATTGTGTGGGAAGTCCTCCTGTATATGTGTTGCTTTTATTGGTTAATGAATAAAGTAGCTGCTTTAGGCCAGTGGCTTAACAGAGTAAAGCCAGGCTGAAAAGGTACACACACACACACACACACACACACACACACACACACACACACCAGGGTGGTTGGGAAACAAACAAGCAGTCTCTGTCAATAATAACTATAAGAGCCAATATATGATAGATAATAAACTTAGACCCATGACCATGCGTGATAGATTTAGAGTCAGAGGAAATATTCAATAATAGTCCAAGTGAGGTTTTAAAGCCTTTACATATAAAAATTAGGTGTACACAAATGCCACACTCAGGGGAGTAGGCCCCACCCCATATCACAAGTATGGGTGGGAGAGCTGGCCTTATTGCATGGGCCTAGGAGAGTTTGACCCACACATTGCCTGAGAAGGGCAGGCTCAGCTACTACCCAGACCCATGTTTTTGGCTTTCAATTGGCCCACCCTAACATCTACCACATCTATGACCTACAGCAGTGTGTGAAGGGACTGGTCCTCTAGAATAGTAACCACAGGATCTCCATGACTTGGAGCAACAGCAGAATATTTGGGAAGATTTTGGTAAGAGTCCAGTGATGACGGTATGCTAGAGGACTTGAATCAGACCCATGATTGTTGCACTGAATGTTTTGTGGGTGGGATTGGTTGATCAAAAGGATATTCTACCCCAGCACCCAGTGCCTCTAGGATGAAGGGATGAATGAATGGGTGTTAGAAAGACAGAGGAGAGAGAGGTACATTTTTTTGTGTGTAGGTATTTTGTTTTGTTTTTAATTGATTTTGGGGGGCAGTTTCTTTGGGGAATACTGCAAGGGTAATGGGGTATTTGGAGGGACTGAGAGTTGAATAGGATTGGGGGACATGATGTGAAATTCTTCAAATCAATAAAGAATTATGTTTGAAAAAAATCTCTTAGGAAGGTGATATATTTGAAACTTACTGTTTTAAGAAAAATCACTGTGTGTGTGTCTCCTAGGTATGGAAAAGATCATTTCCTTTTTTTTTATTGAGCAACCAATAAAATGTTTAGCATCCTCTCAAATGAATTTTCATACTCATTTGGAGGTGGAGATGGTAGAACCGCTACACACTTACAGGGCCTCCTGGCCTGATGGATATATCAGAGAACAGCAAGAGAGCCTGCCTTAAGCAGGATGGGAGCCAAGACTTCTACTAAAAACTGATTTTCAAGATGAAGAAAAAGCTGACATATCACAAAGCCTAAGTGATGTGACTGACACTTTCGATTCCCAGATAGCCCATTGATAACTTAGGGGACACTGCCATTGTGTTCATGCCTCTTGTGATGAGCTCTAAATAATAAGATATGGCATGTGTGCATGTGTGTATGAGCAACCCATGTACAATACATGTACAAACACACTCTTTAAAACAAAGTCTTTGGTCTTTGCTTTGTGTTCATTTTACAGATAAGACTCTATGGGTTAACTCACTCTCCATGGTCACTTAGAAAGTAAGCAGCAAAGCCAATACCTGGGTCAGATGGCATATATGGAACACTGAACTTTGGTCTTTTGCTATGCACTAAATTTCTCAACTATGATCAGTTTTCCATGACACTGGGTAACTACTAGGAAAAGGCCAGATCTATAAGGTAGCTCAGAATCCTGTGTCCATCCAGTGTGAACACTGTTAATAAGACTCTCTCTGGTTCTGCAGTAGCCTTACTGACATAAGCACCGTGAATACTTTTCATTCTGGTCCCTACATCTCTAGGCTAAGTTCCCAGTGTCATTCTTTCCAACTAAGAAAAAAGTTTGACATTATTAAGGTCTCTGATAATAGTTGAAAGACATTGTTTGACAATCTTTCCCAAATTCAAACCAGTGACTAAGTGAACTTTTTTGCATGTAACATTGTTCTGAATAATAGTCTACATGCCCTATTACTAATTTAATTCATTCATTAGAGAGAATGATTCAGCTGCGGTTTATAAAATGCTACAGCAAACTGGTATGATCAAGGTCTGCTAAGTTATGTTAAGTACAGTCAAGTGCTGATATCTCGTTTGTTTTCTGTGCAAAAGTTGAAGTTTCTCACTATTAGAGTACTGCATCTATTCACGAATGTCTATTGTTTCTTAACTGCAACATACTTTTCAGGTTAGAATCCAAATGTACGTGCATGGGACAATGTGTTTAGAGGTTCCCATCACAAAAGGAATGAATACGATGGTTCATATAATTATGGCAAAATTGCCTAAGTTACCAGTGAGCTGTCTGGGAGTTGAAATAACCAGTCACAACACTTAGGCTTTGTGCTTTGTCAGCTTTTTTTCTTCATTTTTTAAAATCACTTTTTATTAAAGAAATGAAAATTTACTAATCTTTCACTCAACACAAAGTAATGATGAAATTCTAAGCCATTTATATGCAGCTGGGGTAACATATTTATTCAGGTGCCAAATGTAGAGTGTTAATGGATTAAAGTATATGGGCAAAGTAGGCAATTGTACTGTAAATGTTACTTAAGTGAATTTGGCCTGCAAGGGTATTATTGATTTATTTTATCTAATTTGGTTTGTATTGCAATTCAAGCTCAAGACTGAGGGTTGAAGTCATCTGTCTTATAGGTGAAATGACTTCAGGTCACAGAGGGACTAAACTAAATGAGCAAGAAGTCTCTTCCTCCGAGGAAGCGAGGAGAATGCAAACATTTTCCAGTGGGGAGGGGCCCAAGGAGGGAAGTGTTTTCCTTCTCCCAAGGATATTGGGAAGTCATATTTCACCAGGTAGAAAACAGACAACCACCACTCAGTGAAACATTTTGGCTTCTCCATCAATAGTAAAGCAATATCCTCCTAATTGCTGAAGATGGTGTTCTGCAGTGGGAGGCCCTACGCTTGGGGATGTTGTTTGTCATCGATCACATTATAAATCAGCAGGACAGAGGGAAAGGTACTATTTAACTGATGGAGAAGGGACACAATTGAGTATTTCTGATTTGCACTCTTCCTTCTTATGTAGAAAAGAAAGGATAACGAATAGTTCTCAAAATCATTTTTCTTGAAACCTATGATATCAGTTAATGCTAAGTTGGTATTGAGTGATGGAATTCAAATTATGAAAACTGTTTCTTATCTTTAAGCCACCTTGAAAATACCATGCTAAAGCTCTATCTAATAATTATTTCCAGAATTTGTGATGGTCATAAAGAAAAAGAGAGTAACTAGAATTTTTTAAAAGTGAGGTTGTCAGAAAGCGAAGAACTTTGGTAACATTCAGAATTTGGGTCCTAAGACAGCTCTGAAACAAGGGAGGATTCTCTAATTGGATAGAGAGAGTGAGGCCTGCAGAGACCTGGTGACCCGTCTGAGGACACCTGGGGGACCATTGCTGTTAGTTCTGAGGTGTAGAAGTGGTTGGCACTGTGCGCCGGCATTCATTCCCAGGTTTTCTGCTTCTAGGGTTACAAAGAAATCTATTAATTAAACAAAACAGCCAGACAGAACCCCAGGAGTCTTCAGATATGAAGTCTCTAATGACTCTCTGCAAAATGTCCCAGACCTGCAACATCTGTTCTGGAGATACAGTCAAGTTCCACTTCACAGTTCCAAGGTAACAACTTACTTCCTTTATGTTTTATTATTATATTTTTTAAATCACATAACAGCTGTCCACGTATTTCCGAGGACAGACCTTGGATCTCAGCCTCAGCCAGAGACTGTTATATAGAACAGTCTCCACACTTCACTGTAAGTGCTAATTAAATGCTTCATACACAAATACATAAATTCACTTACACACTGGTGAATTCCCCTTGCCAACGAGCTCTGTATAAAGGATCGGAAAGTAAAACGGGTCCAGTGGATTTATCACTTATTTTAATGGGAGCCCAGACAATTTTGAGAATCGGTTTGTTTCTTGCAAGAACGATTTGCGTGTCCAATACATTTATATTTTGAGATTTTTGGAACATATCCTGGAAAAAGAAGGCCAGTTTTCTCAATCATAAAGCATTGAGTGAGTCAGGCACCCAGACTTAAACCCAGCAATCCTGGAGCAATAGAAAGGGAGATAACCCTTAGGTGATACATTCAAAAGGCCCTAGGGAAAGAATGAAAAAAAATCAAGGGAAAGGGAAAGGCGACTTGTGGCTCACCGCAGCATGAAGTAAATTTGTCTCTAGTGTGAGGCCGGAGGCAGCACAGAGCAATCACGCTGCTCGTTCCTGTCATCCCTCCAATGGGGAAAGCAGGTAGATGTCAGTCAGAGCCTTATGTCCCTCCCTTCAGAAACACAAGTCCATGTGCTGTTTCTTTCCAAGCTTCCCCATTTCCTACTTTGCCCTCATTAGACACACAGAAACACAGGCTCTGCTTTCAGGCCTAGAACAAGACAGAGAAGGTCATATCTCTTATCTGCTTTTATGCCAGCTCGCAATCTTGTGGGGAAACTGTATAATTAAAAGGCAAGTAAATCCATAGTAAAGATAATTTTGAGTAGCAAGAATTGCTATGAAGATTATAAATATAATAACATGATAAAGAATTACTGGCAGGAACAGAAGTCCTCTGGGCATGAGGCTGATCATGAACTGGCCTCCCCAGCGAGGAGAGCTAAATTACCTCAACGATGGGAAGGAATTAACCACATAACGCTTGACAGAAGGGATTTTTTTTTTCCCAGAAGAAAAGCTAACACAATAGCTTGGAGGCCAGGATGAATTTAAAGAAACAGAAAGATGGTCATAGGATTTAGGGCATAGTGATGATAAGGTGCTTAGTGACTGGTGGTACAAGAAGAAACTGGGAGGTTAATAAGTAAAATATAAAAAAAAATCTTATTGGTCATAGAATGTACATGGACTCTCTCCTCTAGTTCATTACTGCAACAGTTTTCTGCATACCTTCTCTGCTTACCACATTACACCAAATCTGGAGAGATGCTCGTTCATGAACCTTTACGACAATATCTTGAGAAATGCAATAGTATTCCCATTTTGTAGATAAGAAAACTAAGACTCTCAGAGGGTAAATAATTCCTACAAGGTTGTAGAGATAGTAAGTGGTACAGCCAGGCATCCCAACTACACTTAACACCACAATCTGAGACCTTATCACTTCTCCAGTTTAAACCATTTCTTTTTATCTCACTTTCCTGAGCTAGCTGTCAGGTTGTATGTGTAATACAAATGAAGCATAGTCAAAAGCAAATATCTACCGAAACAGGTGTGTTGTGAGCCTGTAGGCCCGTAGAAACTATATACAAGGGAAAGCAATGCTTAGAGCTGGAGGTTACTGGGAGCTACATGCCAAATGAATGGTCTCTGTTGATAGAACTGCCTCAAGAGGCTCTGCATTCTCTATTGTAGCCAGACAGATCTCCATGGTACTAAGACTTCATCTACATACTTGTCTATATATTTATATATGCATGTACATGAATAAGTACAAAATTTGCATTATATGTATTCCTGTATACTTTTGTATGAGTTGTGTATTTTGGAAGAATGCGTTTACAAATAGCCAAAGACATTTGGAGGACAGTGTGCTTTAACAGAAAGTTGAGATTATCCCATTGATAGAGAGTTTATGTTTTTCCTCTTGCACATCTCAAAACAACGAATTATTATTAGGTTAAATAGCATATAGCATAATTTTAAATCTGGGTTATAAAATAAGATCTAACTCAGTGCCAGATGCTCTGCCTAGCAGATAGGAAGTTTGGGGTTTGATTCCCGTCACCACAAAAGGAAAATTGATAAATCCTATCTCTTTGCTCCCTTTTACTTCCTTAAAGATCCTCACAATAAAAATTAACAGTTAAACCACTTGTATTTTGAATACATTTTATGTAGCTTATATACTTTATGGCACTTATAAAGCAATTACTTTGATACATTCTTGAAATGTGCCAAAATATGTCATATATATGTATTACACAACACCATGCACACACACACATACACACAAGCACACAGAGTGTTGATATTTGATATATTTGTTGTAATGGGATTGGCCTACAGCAGACTAGTTGTATTAAGATTCATTTTGCTCATCTAATAAGTAGAAACAACAATGTTTCTGTTAGTGTTTCTAAGTCCATTGGGTAAAATAAATAAAATGATGTTCATATATGTAGAACACGTGTTAGGGTACAAAGTGTCTGACACACAATAGATGTTAGTGGCTGACAACATTTTTAACTGCCTTTATCAATGCAGTTGTTTTTGACATAACATTTAATATATTTCACAGTATTGCTATTTTCTAGTCAATTATTAATATTATTATTCCTCTACTACTGAACATAGCCCCAGTTTACAGCTTTCATCAACTTCCAGAAAAGTGCCCATGAATAGATTTGAAATGCATGTGCGATTCAAGGAGTACAGTTACTAAGTCATCTCAGAAGCATGAAAGAAAGTCAGAGATGGGGATAATTGGAAGTCACCTATCAGAGCCCAACACAATGGTCAAAACATTGCAATGGGGAAAAAAGCAGAAGACTCAAAAACTAGAAAACATTCCTCAATCTAAAGAAAAGGAATGTTTTCCATGGCTTGATCCCATTGTAGATCTCAGCATGGAACTTTTAAAATAAAAGAGCTGATGACACCAAGTTACATCTCAGCAACATCAGATAAAGCAGATGAAGTATTCTGAGGTGGAGGGAGCCCATGTTGTCATGGAAATACATCTTCCTCACCGCATAAATGTGATTGTATTTACAACAATGGGCCTGTGGTTGCAATGTTCCTTTCCCTGGCTTTCTTTGTAGAAGACAACTGTAAATGACTCAATGCTATGCTTGACTTTAGCGTGCCACTTCCTGCAAAAATGAGTAGATTCTAGTAGTTCTGAAAGTACTTATTGGTTTCCTGCTGTTATATTGGGTTGGATAGAGTTCTGACTATACAGTACGTACCAATGTGTTGTCTATCACATGTCATTTATGAAAACATAAGCCCAACCAACCTTGGTTTTCAAGATATTCCCCTGACTTGGCCCTATACACTTTACAGTTGATCTCTAGATATTAAAAGCACTTTCTAATATTTTCCAGTATCATTTGTACCAGGTGGTGTTGGAATTTGGTCCAGACCCTCTGTGAAGGATTCCTAGATAACAAGAAGGGATGTTACAAGAAGGGCAGACACTGTCTTGAATGTATCCTTGGCATTGCACACATGGACCTGGCATTCTTGTATCACCTGATATTCACTGCCATTGTCAACTGAGATTTCCTTGACATTTTGAAGTTTCAAGGGACTTGTTAGTTTCCTTAGAAACATCACTGAGCAGCATAGGGAAATTATTCAAGCCGTCAACAGAGAAAGTAGAACTCTGAAACCCAGTCAGATCTCACAGCCTGGGGAAACCTGTCACCTATCAAGAGGTGATGCTTAAGGTGCCTGTCCTTCCTTATGTGTCTATTGTAATGTTTTATACTCTCCTTGCCATCTTGTCCTGGTACAATTTTAAGTTTAATTTTTTTTTCGAGACAGGGTTTCTCTGTAGCTTTGGTGCCTGTCCTGGAACTAGCTCTTGTAGACCAGGCTGGCCTTGAACTCACAGAGATCTGCCTACCTCTGACTTCCAAGTGCTGGGATTAAATTAAGTCTAAATGTTAGCTGAGTTAGATGATAATACAATGAAGGACTGTAGCACCTTCTATTTTCTCCACCATTTGCCTCTCTCTTTCTTACCGGACTTTATGCCAAGCACAGCCGGCTCAGTGTCCCTTAACACACAGCCTGGCAAACAGCAAGCATGGAAGGAAAATTATGAGTGAACAAGACTATGGGATTCACTAGACACCATTTCTGAGACTTCAAAATGAAACTGTAGCTTAACTGAAGAAATAGTGTAAATAAATGAATTGGTTTGCAAAAGTTTTTTTTCAAAATCTATAGAATAATATAACAGATGAATAAGTACTTCACTGTTCTTTATGCACACACTCTCTCAGCTCCCATATTAGTCTTCTCATTCCCTTCCCCACATACGAATGTAAGTCTAGTTTTAAAAGAATTAAAAGAAATCAGCAGTACTCCAAAATGCTCAGATAAAAGTCTTAGCAAAATCCTCACTTCTTACCACACAAGACTACCTTTTCTCATCTCCAAAGGCTCCAATCCTGCTTTCCTTCCATATGAAGACAAGATATGGTATATCCCATCTAGTAAAAGACTCATGATATAGTTATATACTATTGAAAATTCTCAGTTGCTGTATTGTAGTCCTACCTTTGAACACTTTAATGACTCCCTGCTGCTAAACTAAAACCAAAGAAAAGAAAGAGAAGAAACAAGAAAACAAAAACTTGATACCATAGGATTAATGATTCTCAGAGTACGGTTTTTTTTTTTTTTGGTTTGTTCTTCTTTTTATTTATTTATTTATTTTTTTGCCAGACTCAAGTCTTACTCTAGTTCTATTATTTCAGACTATCTATACAATTCCTTCTTTATTCACATTCTTGAAGTTTTCAGAATGTTTTGGATACTGTATAAATACACTGCATCATTATTCTTATCTGATGGCATTTCTTTTGCTATCAGAAGCTACACTGAGTAGTGTGGAAAATGTGTGTTCTGGGTCTATTGTCCTGAGTTCAAATCATGGCTCACTCACGTACTCTATTATGACCCTGGGTGACTTATTATTTCCACACTTTTGTCTTACTCTAGATATACTGGAGTTTGAATTATTATCTCCTAAGCTACAATAATTAAACAAATTAACCTGTGTAAAACTTTTATACCTTTTATCTAGTTAATCCTTTGTGGAATATTAGCTATTTTAATTATCACCATCATCATCATCATCATCATCATCATCATCATCATCATATTTTTTAAAGAATGTGTTCATGAATGATTTTCTTTGTGCTCTGCCAATACCTGTCTTGGGTCTTTACTGTGGACTTTAACTATTCTGCCTTATGGTATAGTAAATGACTTGAATGCTTGCTACACCATAAAACTCTATGCTTTTTGAAGGCAGAGGTCATGATGTCATTTTCCCACTCTCGTTTATTATTCAAGCATCTTAAAACAATGTTGATTCAAATATTGTACTTAATCTGAGGTGAAATGAACAAGAATGCACAAGTCCAATTCTTTTATTGTTTGCTTGTTCATTGTCCTCTGTGTGAGCAAGAACTCTTCCTTTGTCACTTTTTCAGTCCTTAAAGCTTAAGATAGTTCCTGACATAGTAGAGGCATTTGGGGCTCATTTATGGAATAAAATCATAAATTAATGGATGAATCTCTGGATGAATAGATCAATCAACAAATCACAACATCTTTCTGCATTGGAAAACATGAGCATCAGTCCTCAGATTCCCTCTGCTTTTTCATATTTAAGAAAACCTAGTGTGTGCAGAATGCAAAATTTAAATCATATCCAGAGAAGGAGGATATAAATTGGGCATGTGGGTAACGACTTGACTAGATAACATGGAGATATTTGAACAAAAAAAAAAAAAAAAACCTCTTGCCTAGAGAAAAGCAGGTGGAATTTGCCTTTTCAACATTTTTGTGCCAAGCCACATAATTTACTTCTCACCCGGGAACAATTTCTTTCCCCAAGCCATAATGTGAGTTTCATCACAGCTGTGGAGCTAAAGTCAAAGTCAGAGTAGATATCGCTGTGTCACTTGCTGGGAAATGACTTTTTAGTTTGGGTCCGTGTCCTTGTCTGGCAGCTTTCTTATTTGTGTTTAAAAACACCCACTGCAGAGAGGCACACATCTGTTCCTGTGTGTGTAAGTAGAATGGGGAAGGAATATTTTTGTGTGTGTGTGGCTTTTAATTCCAGGACTTTTTAGCTCTCCCAAAACATAAATTTTGATGCCTCTTTTTCCACCTAGGAATCAGGACTTGCCCATGTATGTGTGAATTATACACCTGAAGCAGTGATATTTAAGGGAAAACGTGGCTCTTTGTATCATCTGTATGCAGCAGGTGATAAAACCTAGCAGACTTAATCATATGATACTGGTGTCTTCTATACTCTTTACTCCCCCTCTTATAAAATTTCCATTCTTAGTGCCATATGGTAAAACTAGAAGATAAAATACTGTCCTTCCTGCTGTTTTATACTGCATCTTCCCCTTCTGGTACTGGCGTTTCGTGAGAGGAAAAGAGCTTGAAACAAAAATAAAAGTGACAAAGATTACCACAGGTTAGACCAGTAAAGACAACGTGATCTTCCTATTATTCTAGCCTCATAAGAATGACTAGGTTCTCTAGTGTGGTGCTTAATAACTGCTTTTCATTTCTGAAGGTGACAGACCCTGGCCTGACAGCATGCGTCAGAAATGGAAAAGCTGCCTCTGGTATTCCTGGTTACCTGGCCCCAGCCATGGAGACTGGTATGTGGTAGAAGATGAAGGGGAAAGGTTTTAGCCTTAGTCATGAGTAGACAAGTAAAATCTGCAACATTTGGCTGATTATGAATAATTCTTCTGGGTTCACTTTGCTAATGCCAGAAGCATATATTCACTATATAATTAGAGGTATATTTCTCCATATATTCAAGCTATTAATTAGTCTTCAGACTTCTCTTAAGAAAAGTGACTGCATTCCTGTATAATATGAACTATAGTCACACATCAACTAATTTATGAGAATCTGTTCATCTAATGCCAGATCTATTGCAAGGTCCTGTAGGATAGGTAATCCACAGTTGGGGAAACATCAAGAAGACACTATAGAGACCCCTCTCAAAGAAAGAACACAAATCCTAAAGATACAGAACAATGTTCAAAGTCCAGTAGAAATCATCAGTCCATCATGACAATTGCCTTGTGTCCATTAAATGTGAAAGCAAAGCAAATGATAAATTACTATACAATGCTTAATTCTCACTTGTGTGATACTTAGAAGCAAAAATAAGGATAGCCATTCAGATACCAATTTACAATACATGGGCAAAGGGTAAACAGCACAAAAGAAAGGAAAACCAATGCCAAATGTCAGTATTCATAACCATGTTGAGTTGTCAGTGTTTCCTTTATGATAAATAAAGATTTATTGGTATGGAATTATTTTATTGAACAGCCTGTGCTTTTTCTCGGCATGCTGGTGGAAGTGTGTCTGTTCAACAAAGATCTCTATTACAAGTTCAGATATTTAAAGCCTGCTCATAACGAATCTGCCATTCATTTTCTAGACTATCCTTGTTGTCACTAATGCTATTTTAAACACCGAGATGATCAGATGAGAACCCATAAAACCCTCCTCATATTGTTTTATGACCATGAGGCATCTTAAAATTCCATCTCTGAGATCACAGCTCTGAAGTTAAATATGATTTCTAATTAATGTTGACATATAATCACCAAATTCAGTATTATTCAGCTTAAACTCAAATAATGTCCACTGAGTAATTTACTTATAAATTAATTAATGCAGTGTATAATCTGTCTTGTGTGTGTAAGTGTGTGTATGTATGTATGTATGCATGTATGTGTGTAATGGAGAGAATACTTTAAATATTCAACTACTGAGTATTAATGTGAATTGAATTGTCACTGTAAGGTAACATAGAGGGTGAAGAAAATGGCTGCCAGTAGATGAAGGCAGAAAACATGCCTTTATGCTAAAAACCATGAAAATAGTTTATTGTGATAAGACATGTGTGCATGTAATAGAAGAAAGAAACACTATCAGTCCATAACTAGTCATGTTTTAATGATTCATGAGCCCACAATATAGAATCAAGGCCCTGTATTATGAAGAAAGTAAGATTTTGAAAAGCTTTCCTGACATTTATCTCTATGTGTTTAAAAATACTTTGATTTGTAAGTCATCTAATTTAAATATAATTTATATGCCATCTTGGTAAGAACCTAGGCCAGTGTTTTGCAATTATCTCTAACAAGTGGGGATAATATCTGAAATTTTATGGAAAATGATGTACATACACGTGGTAAGAAAATTGACCATTCTTAATGTTTATCATTATTATTGCTGTATTTAATGTGTTCTCAGAGTTGACAATATAGAAGTTTTCAGTACAACCTTGAATGACCTGATGCGATTGGGTCTAATACTTAGTTGTCTCTTCCTACAAAAGATCACTAGTAGACTTCTGATCAAAAGTTCTCTTTCCTGTAGACTAGGGATTTTAAAACCACATGCTTTAAGCAAATGAAGGAAAAAGGACAGCATTTCCCATTTCTGACATGACTTCACATTTTCTTTGGGAAATTTAAGCCCCAGGATACATTATGTGCTTTCTTCTTTGCACCTGGTCATATACCCTTTTAGTAAATGCTTGCCATTAAAATGATAAATGGATGCTATTAAAATACTTTAATGCATAGTGCACCAAAAGTGTCTACTTAGAGGCTGGTTTCCCTTCAGAATTTTGAAGAAGATGCCTTCTCAGCTTTTCTTTCTTGGCACAATTCTTAAGAAAATGGGTAAATGTATGTGTCTGTGTTTCTCCAAGGACCACCTGGAATACTGTATTGCTCTTAGAACTTGAGTGACTTTAATGAGATAGTTTCAGTTGTAAAGAGTTCTCCATTGCTTCTTTGCCCCCTATTATGAAGGTTATGAGTTTGATGGAGGTGAAGTGATAAAGACTCTCTTTTCAGCTAATTTTGTATTGCTTATACCTTGTTTTCAGAGGTATTATTCTGCAGTGTATGTAATTTCTGGGTAAATGGAATATTATAATGTGGGATTCCCCTCTGTATGCTGTGAATATATCTTATTACCATTGGTTAATAAAGAAGCTGCTTTGGACAATGGTAATAAAACATACTTTTGTAATTATTATAGTTTCTGTGTAATTATTTGGCAGCAAGGAAATGAATGAGTAGTCTTAGACAACAATATTACTTTACAGATTTAAAATGTACAAAGCTTTGTTAGAAAGAAAAATACATTTAAATAAAAAACATCAGTAATTATCTAAGATACTGAGTCTTTTTGAAGAACGCAGAAGTTTACTTCTTTGAAATTCTACAATAATGATGGTGTTGTAAATTCATAAAGATATACTTCTATGTGCTCTTTGAAATTGCCTTGTTTCTTGATATTCTGTGTTTCAATGTATTTGCCATATTGTTTTATTAAATGATTAATTAAATTTTTAAGTTTAATTAATCATTTAATTACAGTTATGACAAATTTTGCATGTAAGAAGACATCATTTGCTTTATAGTGATCTTATAATTTCTATTCACATAATTTTAAACACGCTACATCATCATAGGCTGAGCAATGAAATATGCACTATATGAAATATATGCAGCAAATGGTCATGAAATACACATAAAATTAATGATGATTTTTTTAATACGGCATCTCCCTATGTAATTCAAGCCTCAAGGTCATGATCTTGCTTTGCCATTTCAAGCGCCGAGATTACAGGTGTTGACAGAAGTTTATGGCCCACCCAGTCTCACAGCCATTCAGTCCCAAAGAAACACATGGAGGTCTACATTATTTATCAACTGGTTGGCCTAGTAGCTCAAGCTTTCTTATTAACTAATTTTTTCATCTTATATTAGTCGATAATTTTTGTCTGTGTTGGCCATGTGGGTTGGTACATTTATCGGCAAGGCATTCTCATCTCGCATCCTCTGCATCTGGGTGATGACTCCAGACTGAGTCTTTCCTCGTCCCAGAATTTTCCTGCTCTCATCACTCCACCTCTACTTTTTGCCTGGTCACCCCACCTATACTTTCTGCCCAGCTACTGGCCAATCAGTATTTTATTAAAGCAATACAACCGACAAATCTTTACAGGGTACAAGACCATTGTCCCACAGCATACAGGCATGCACCAAACACCTTTTAAAACAAAGTTTTAAAAGTCTTGGTTCTTCGTATAAAGGTGCTTTTTGTATTTGTCTCTGATATTTGGTTTCATTTGAAACCTGTTGCTTTTACTTCATTCCCTTTCTTTTCCCTAGATTTATCTAAGGGAAATATGAAGTATCTCTGAAAATGCCAATAACATTTTGCATCCATCTTGCTTTTTTGTTTTGATTATAAATCTCTCAAGTTGTTTGAATATCCTAGAACATCAAGAAAGCTATGCTGTCGACTTTCAATAAAGTCCTCCTCGTGCGTCTGAAGAGCAATGAGCTAACACTAACTTCTTACCTATTTGATGGATCTCACTGTCAAGCATGGTTGGTACAAAGTTGGTATGAAGTGGTACAAAGTGGAAATAAATACCTGGTTCCCCCACAGGCAGTCATCTGAACTGCCTTCCATCATCTGTAATTTCTCTGACATTATTTGGTGGATATGATTTATCACCTTGTCACTGCATGAGTCAGCCGTGAAATCTCTATGACTCAATGGTACATAACAAAAGCAATCAAGAAAGTGACATGTGAATGAAGGGTTAGTGGATGATTGTGAATGAAATTACATTAACTTAAAGAATGAAGGCAGAATAACCCCCACACTTTTTCTCTTCGTTAATGAATATCTCTAACTTGGAAAATAATTATTATCAGTGGAAACAAGCAAGAAATAGGGATTTATAGAAAAAAAATGGGATGGATTTATTCTCTTGTTACATTTAACCTTATATTTTTTCCACTGTGTTCAGAATAGCCCTTCTAAAACATCTGGCAAATCAATTTTCTGCTGCTTTTAAACCTCCTTGCTACCCACTTGTTTTTCCCAGGTGGCAAGTTGGTAGCAAAATGAATTTATTCTTTCATTAAATATTTATTGCCTCTGGATTTTGTATCAGGCATTGTGTAAGACAATGGGATTGAAGGAATAAGGAAAAAAGATCTACTGCTCCCTATGTAAGAGATTTCAGATTCTTAAAATGAGTTGTACTTATTTTTCTAGATGAAATGCCATCAATTTAGATTGGGAAATGCCCCTTTGTGAATCTTTTTTATATAAGCAATTGGGAAGATTATACATGAATATTCATTTCCTGCCACATCTATTTCTGTTTGGAAATAAACGATGAGGATTGGAAAGAAATATTGCTAGCTGTTTTGGAATGTGCCTTTCATAGTCCTACTAGTAGTTTGAGAGTTTGTATTAAACATGGTTTCCTTGTTTTTTGCAAATAAGTTTTTACCTACCTGTAGGCTTTCACTAATACTCATTTCATTGAAAAACGTCAGCCAACACCATTAGTCAAGAATTGGGATTTGCTTCTCATTGTACCAGCAGGGCTTCTCATTGTCCCAGCAGGAGATTCAAAACAAAAAAGGTTCTCAAGAAAAAGTCACTGTTGATGAAAACATGAACAAAAACACAGTTTTAGAAAGAAGCTAAATTCTCAGAATTTCTTCTGCAGTTGGATGACCTGGCATAGTATCTGGGAAAGGATAATAAGATAATTACAATGTTTTCTTATAGTCATATGGGATATCAAGCACTATGGTAAATGCTGAGTGAGAAGTATTGATAAGATGAATGAGTCTTGACAGAGAAGCATGGCATCAACATTCCCTGATAGAGTCAGCAGATGTCCCTGCTTCCTAGTCCTTAAGAGAGAAGATGCCAAATATGAGGAGACCTTGTATTTTGGGACAATTTGCATTCTTTCAACTGTGAGAAAATGTGTAGTCAAGAACACAATAGGAATCTGATTAAGATCTAGGCACTTATTCCATACCTAGGGTAAGCATATTCCATTCTTGATGGGCCTGAAAATAGGATCCACCATATGATAGCACTCTAATGATGAAAACATAGCTAGATGACTTATCCCATGATCTGTGGCACCCACATCTGTTTTTCTACTATTTGGAAAGTTGTAGAGAAGAATTTGAGTGTTTAAGTAATAAACATATACAGAGCATATGGTTTGCTTATAACTGTATTAACTTGAGCCTAAAAGATTGTCCCTGGTATTGGTCTATTTCATTTTACCCCATTGTTGAGGCTAGTCTACATCTTCAAATCATGTGATGAGCTTTCTAACTTACCTCACATAATCTGGTCCACGATTAGGGCTTAGGAGAAGAACTTAGAAGAAGAAGCTAAGGGAAAAGTTTAATGTTATTGTCTGTATTAATACGATGTTTTAAGCATATTTGATATTGAAGACATCCAAGGACTGGTCCTAGGCATAGTGTCAGTGGCTAAGCAGTGAAGACTAGGAGCTTCACTTAGACAATCTATCATTTCTACAGAGTATGTCATTGTCCTTCCCATTTTGTTAATAGATAAATAGATACTTTAAAAATGTATATGATTTACTCAGGGTCAAAATGATTTTATTGATAGCATAAACATTTAAGTAAATCTGGGCAAAACAGGGACATTAACAACAAAGATCTCAAGAGAACAATACCTATTTTCTAAAGGAATCAAATTATAAATTTTCTCTGTCTCTGTATCTGTCTCTTTGTGTATGTATGTGTGTGTGTGAGTATGTGTATGTATGTGTAAACAGAGACTGCTCTTTTGTTTCCTGGCTGTCCTGACCCAAATAATGACACAGAAACTATATCAATTACAACAGTGTTTGACCAATGACTCAAGCATATTTCTAGCTAGCTCTTACATCTTGAGCTAACCCATTTTTACTAATCTGTGTATCGCCACAGGGCTGTGACTTACTAGAAAGGCTCCAGTGGCATCTGTCTCCTTCCCTAGCTACATGTCATCTCCTTGACTCTGCCTACTCTCTCTCTCTATTCTTCCAGCCTGGTTATATTTTGCCCTGTCATAGGTCAAAGCAGGTTCTTTATTAACCAAAGGTAATAAAATATATTCATAGCATACAGAGGGCAAATCCACATCATGTATGTGTCTGTAGTTGTGTGTATAGGTCAGAGGTTGATATCAGGTATTTTCTTGAATCTCTTTCCACTTTAGGTTTTTGAGACAGAAACTCTCATTGAACTTGGAGTTCTCTGATTCGCCTGGAGTAGCTACTGGGCAAGGCCCAGGGATCTTTCTGCCTCCATCCTCACAAAGCTTGGAATACACACACATTCCACCATACTAGGCTTTTAAAAAATGTGAATCATGGCATATTTAACTCAGGCTCTCAATTTTGTAAGGCAAGTACCTTATGAACTAAAGCATCTCTCAGGCTCTCAAATTATCATTAAAAATAACATATATGAGGAAGAAGACTTTGATGTGATATTGAGTGGCTTTGATTAGACAGAACTGTTGGCATTAGAGAAAGTAAGTGATTGAGGGAAGAAATTCTTGACTCCAGTGGGACAAATACGGCCTACAGATTTATATGTCAATTTCAGGCAAGTGGCCAAAGAAAAGCCTTAGGTCATAAAGTCTCACATGTCAGCTGTGGTCCCACACACCACCTTCACTGGGAAAGGTGTCATGCTAATGTTAATGAGACTGAAAAAATTGTTTCCACAGCTCTCACTTGAGATGAATTAACTCTGCTTCCCTTCCACGGCACATTGTGCTCAAGCCCAAGGGTCCATTAACTGGTTGGATAAATGCAGTTTCACACACTCCAGATATGCTCTCTGTCTGCACACAGAGGCACACTGCAGTCTTCCACTGTGCCCTCGCATAACATCCTCCTGGCGGTTAGAATCATTGTCTCCCTCAAGCCTTCCTGTCAAAAGCAGAACGTCTCTAAGTGGAAGGCTATAGATCAGTGACTTGGTAAACCAGCTAAGGAAACAGTATATTACAGCCCATCAGGCCTCTGAAAATAACCCACTTCAAAGATGTTGAAATGAGAGAGGCTCACATCAGAATTAGGAATCAGAGAAGCCTTCAGGCTGTGGGCTGCTTCACATGACCATTTTAACTGACCAGAATTTTTCACTTTGGATCTGGCCTCAGAAGTAGCTTTCAAACTATTTCAACAGATTGTTTTTGGATTATAGTAATATCATCTAATAGAGCCAATGGCTATCAGACTCTTTTGTGTCTCGCACTGAGCTAAGTACATGCCAGACATGGCTTCTGTTAGTATGTTATATTTTCCTAGGAAGTTGATAAGTTTTCTATCTTATGATAAGCAGTTTAGAGAGGCAACCCAACCTACCCAACACATCTGACTCAAGTACAGACCCACATTGTGCCAAATCCTTGCTTTTCAGAATGTAGACAATCTTGCTTCAAAATGGAGCCAGAAACCAGTGTAGAGGAAGTACATACAAGGGAAGTAATAATTTCCACTATTCAATATGTGCCAAGTCCTTGAACAACAACAAAACAAAATATAGTAGGAAGCTTTCCATGTCCTCTCTTTCTCTCTGTCTCTGTCTCTCTATCTCTGTCTCTCTCTCATACATGCATGTGTGCACATGTATTTGTATAGGCATACAGGTATGTGTAAACTTCATCATAATTTTCAATTTATTTGACAGTGTCTGTCAACCAGCCCAGAGTTTTTGGACCAGACTAGCTGCACAAAAAAGCCTCCAGGTTCACCCGTCTTTACATTCACCCTGTGTGCTTCTGCGTTATGATTTATGTGGGTGCTCTGGATGAAGGCTCAGGTCTTGGGGCTTATTTCTTAAACACTTTACTGTTGAGCCATTTTCCCAGTCCCCAAGGAAGCATTGTTTTGTGTACTCATCTAGCATGTAGCTCTTGGTTAGATATCAGGCCATGAGAGCATCTGACTCTTCTTTTTTTTTTTTTAATTTTGGAGGTAGGATAGCATTCTGGGAGGCAGGGCCTGATGCTGGTGTTTAGTAGCACTAAATTTATCCAGAGACAGATCACTAATCAGAAAGATGGAATGGGATATGTTCTGTACAAGAAATGACAGCTGCTGCTTGGAGGGAGAAAACCAGGGAATTGTAAGTAATCTCCACTGGGTTTTAAAATAAATCACTGGACTGCAAGGACACAAGAAATACTTTTGATAAAGAAAAGCCTTTTAAGTTTTGGAAACCATTAAACAATAGCAGGCTACAGGGATGTCAATTGGAAGGCATGCTGGTAGCAGCAGAATGTTGAAATATTTGTATGATTTAATAGATTATTTTTCACTTTTCATAAAAGGAAATGCATTTGATATCTGGAAAATATAATTTCAGAGGAAAAAACAGATATGAACTAGCTGTTGGCCTTCTCAAATTTAAATATTTGAAAAGGTATAATTCATGCAACTGTTTAGTGGGTTTCCATTGTGAAAGAGCAAAACCTGCCCTGGCTGGTATTTACTTTTGTAATGAGAAGAGCTTGAGTGAGGCAAACAATTAAAATAATACAATACCTTTACAAGACAATTAATCTTTCCTTTGTGATGCATCCTACCGCATCCTAAATTGATAATGTTATTTACCTCCCCACTAAGGCTGTGTTAGAATGTAATTGCACCCATTTGCTTTGACTATCAAAGGAGAAAGGATCATGCAATTTGCATCTCATATATCTAGAAATTAAAACTGAAGGACTGACCACTTGACACCGCAGAAGTTCGTGAAATGAAGCCCGCTGAGCTCAATTTGTTGTGGCGGCTAAATGATTCCTCTCTCCAATTTGAATGCATGATGAAACTTCTATTAGAACACTGCACTATAATAATTGACAACATAATGAAACTGCCAGAGACAAAAATGCAAACTCCTCTCTCCTGACCCCTCAGCTCTGCATTTCAGACTCAGAATGGAGCAAATGCTTTGGCCAGACAAGAATCATTCACCTTGAATCCACCTCCTCTCTACCTATCAGGGACCACTGAGACATTCTTCCAGACACGAGTCCTGTTAGACTCTGACGACTGATATTTCAAAAGTAGCATTGCATTTTTACGTTTGTTGAACACATATATAAATGTACCTAGGAAGATATTTGAAGGGAACTATTCATGTCTTCTGTTACCACTCTCTTATAAATGAATGCATGCAAAGCAAGGGGGGGGGGATGTTGCCTTACTGTGATGCTGTTAGGAAATAGTTTAATTTCCTTAACACAACACTGATGTTTTTAGTTTGGAGGCTCTTTTCTTCCAATCTACAGAAACCTAAATGGAGCATCAGCTTTAACTCTTGAAACACATTAATCTATACACACAGGTTCTGCTTTTCTTTTTTTTTTAATTTTTTTTAATTAATTTATTTATTAAGGATTTCTGCCTCCTCCCCGCAACTGCCTCCCATTTCCCTCCCCCTCCCCCGATCAAGTCACCCTCCCTCATCTGCTCAAAGAGCAATCAGGGTTCTCTGACCTGTGGGAAGCCCAAGGACCGCTCACCTCTATCCAGGTCTCCTAAGGTGAGCATCCAAACTGCCTAGGCTCCCCCAAAGCCAGTACGTGCAGTAGGATCAAAAACCCACTGCGATTGTTCTTGAGTTCTCAGTATTCCTCATTGTCCTCTATGTTCAGCTAGTCCGGATTTATCCCATGCTTTTTCAGACCCAGGCCAGCTGGCCTTGGTGAGTTCCCCATAGAGCATCCCCATTGTCTCAGTGTGTGGGTGCACCCCTCACGGTCCTGAGTTCCTTGCTCGTGCTTCTTCTCCTTCTGCTCCTGATTTGGACCTTGAGATTTCTGTCCCGTGCTCCTCTGTCTCTGTCTCCTTTCATCGCCTGATGATTCTAAGTACCCTCTCAATCTACTGTAGTTTGGCCCTTATAATGCTTGCAGGAGGCTCAACTAGCAGCAGCTTCCTCTGGTCTCTGTTCCCATTGGAGGTTGAAGTGATCTCCAGCACTTGCCACTGATGAAAATGCTTTCAGCTCCTGCATGCCCCCTTGGTTTCCCTTCTCAGAAGTTATTTATTTATTTTTTTAATTTCCCTTTGCAGTTTCTTCTTCTTTATTTGTTGAAAGGTTGGGTTTTCAGAGTTCTGTGTTAATGTCCTTTCTGTTTTTTTTCTTCTAGTCACATTTATCACCATTCCAGTGAATTATTGCTGTTTCCATGGCTTTCACTAATTTCATGTCTTGATGCCCAGGCCAGATCTCATTTCTTAATATTAGATCAATATCTTAAAGCATTAGTCTTGTCCTCTTGAATAGCACAAAAACACCTCCAACGATCCCAAAATTGAGCCCATATATTTTACGATTTTGGCCTCATAAGTAGAATTACTGTTCACATCATTCAGTTCTTTATACCTAAATATCACCTTGACCTAATTACAAAGCCTATTATTTCTGCTTCCTAGATCCAGTCAATCTTGCCTTATATTTCAATCCCTTCTGTAAATTGCTAAGTGATGCTCCTACCACCATCTTTATTGAAGCAAAACATTCTTTCTAATATAGTCAAATACATTCAGAGAAACATGCATCAGATTCTGAAACCTGCTGTCTTTTCCAGTGGCCTCCCCATTTCCATGTGGCTAGGACCTTGTTTTGTTCCCTTTAGCATTGGCTGATTATTTATCTTAATTTTTCTTACCTTTCCTTTCTATTTTATGCATCATCAGAGAAAGTCTTCTTTCATATGCTTTTATGATTGTAACTGATACATGATCTTACTTCTCTGTCATAAAACACAATGACCAAGCCGGGTGGTGGTGGCGCACACCTTTAATCCCAGCACTCAGGAGGCAGAGGCAGGCGGATCTCTGTGAGTTCCAGGTGGTCTACAAGAGCTAGTTCCAGGACATGAACCAAAAAGCTACGGAGAAACCCTGTCTCGAAAATTAAATAAAAAAATGACCAAAAACAACTTACAGAGGGGAAGGCTTCCTTTACTCTAGCTTATGGCCCCAGAAGGATGAGAGTTCTCTATAAGGAAGAGGCGTGGCAGGAGGCAGCAAAGTAACAGAAGCAGAAACCTGAGAGCTTGCTTCTCAGATATCTCATCTTTATTTACTTCTTTCTCAAAAACTGAAGTCAATCTCTTCTCTCTTTTTAAAGACTTTTCTTTATAATTTATTCTTCTATCACACATTACATCCGGACTGTAGTTTCCCCTCCCTCCATTCCTCCCAGTCCCTACCTCCATGACACCTCCCTTCCCTCCCAGCTAAACTCTTCCTCTACTTTTACAAAAAGGAGCAGGCCTCCCAGGGATATCAACCCAACATAGCAAGTTACAATAAGACTAGGCACAAACAGCTGGATGAGGCAACCCGGTAAAAGGAAAAGGGTTCTAAGAGCAGGCAAAAGAGTCAGACACACACACTACTTCCACTGTTTGGAGTACCACAAGTACACTAAGCTGCACAACCATAACACATTTGCAGAGTACCTAGAACAGACCCATGCAGGCTCCATAATTGTCACTTCAGTCTCTGTAAGCCCCTATAAACCCTGCTTAATTGATTCTGTGGGCTATTTTCTTGTGGTGTCATCTACCCCTCTGGCTCCTATAATCCTTCCTACCCTCTTCCAAAGCGTACCTCATCTCTTACTATCTGTGCTAGTCAATCTCTGGCTCTAAGTGAGCAATATTAGTTACTTCCTGTAGGGTTGTTCCCCCTTCTTTCCTGGCTTCACTGATATTCTCATTTAGACTACCTAGCTTAGATTCATAATTCTCCATGCAGCCTTCACAAATGTCTATTATTCCTTTAGACTGATAGGCACTGTAATAAACACATTGCCCTAAATAGTTCTCAAAGTGCTTCATGTTCATAAAAAGGCCCCCTCAGTCCTGGGGGTATTTTTTACACAGGCATGACTTAGCATTAGCTAAAGCTGAATTTCAAATTTATCATGACTGCTATATCCTCCCATATGATAAATAGTTTGTTTAACTCAATGAATTTTTACTGTTGATATTTGTTAATTATATTTGTACTTTCTGTATTTTTAAAGTGCACATGCACACAAAGCAAGAATTAGTTATCAACGTTGGATACTGCTTTTTGAATATTACTTTTTTGTGTTTCCAGATTTATAATTGTTTTCTTATTTTCTAAGGGTTTGTCCTTGAATAGGTCGATTATACAGGCATAACTTTCAAGAAATGTGATGTGTCCTGGCCTGACAGGATGGTAAAGAAGGCTTAGGGTATAACCTCACTACATTAAGCCAGTCAAATGTCCAGCATCTCTTTTTGGTATTCCTCGCTGTGGTATACCGATACTCTTACCAAACAAACATTTAAAGCAGGGACAGAAAGACTATGGGACATGTGTGGGAGAAGGGTTTGGGCAGTGTTACAAAACTCTAGCTTTGGAAAACAAACCACATCTCTGAGCAGAATGTGAGGCATTTGTTGCATTCTTTCTTCTGCACAAGTCAGGCTTTATAAATTCTGTGTTGCTCTCTATAAATCATCTAACTCTCTTGCCATTGAAACTTTCTCTGAAGAAGATTGACTCTCATTCAGCTTTTTACTTTATTTAAAAAACCAGAAGTCTAGAGTTTTTCTTTTTAAAACATGCAAATATTGATTCAGACTCTCTCTCTCTCTCTCTCTCTCTCTCTCTCTCTCTCTCTCTCTCTCTGTCTCTCTCTCCCTTCCTCAAAATTGCAGCATTGTTTAGTTGGTTTCTTAAAATATTGGGGTTTTACCACACCATATTGAAGGAAGAATTTCACTTTCTGCTTTTATCTTTTCTATGGGAATGAAAAATATTCTTAAAAAATAAAAGTGATGACCATTTTGGTATGGGCTTTATATTGTACTGTGCCCAAAATGACAAGGAGTTGTTAAAGAATCAGTGTTCATGTGGTATGTGTGCAGGTATGCATGTGTATGTGGAGGGAGTTGGCATGGGGCTGGGAACATGCATGATTCAACTTTCTCTCCAGGAATAAGCAGAGAGACTGGTTTGTTCCACTTTAGTCTTTTCTGTATTGACTTCCTCACAAGATTGTCAAAGAGAAGAATTTTGTAGCAAGCTATTTGAAAAGCCCCAAATAGAAAGAATGATTTCAATTGATCATAGCAGCATGGGAGATGTTGTATGTGACTGAACACGCTTTTGATATAGATTTCCTAAAAGGAACTTGCATTTTGAGTTTTTCAGATTGAACGGTTGAAAGTCGGCACTGAGCCTATTATTTCCGTGGGTAGTTCTTGGGAGGGAGCGCAGTGATTACTCTGTTCCTTCATTTCTAATTTTTATCTTTTAACGAGGGCATGTAAACGTGCCTATGGGATGTTCATATTAATGTCAGAGTGATTTAAGAATGGACTGTAAATGGAAAAGAGGAACGGAGTCTCTGAGATGCAGCCTTTTATTTAATTGTGTGGCTTGTGGCAGTGCTGAGAGGCTTTCGGTAGGGAGACTCAGCCTCTCTTTCAGGAGTCTCCTCGGAAGCCTTTGGGACAGAACCAGGCACAGCTATCTATAAATCAGCTTGTCTCTTTCTGGGCCACCTAACATAATTGGAAGCACTGACTCTAGGCCATTTCACCCTTGGGTAGGAATGATGAAGTCAGGGTTTCTAATAATTGCATCTGATTACTGCTTCCAGTTTGAAGGTAGTGAAAGAAGCCAATGAGTACAGCTCTGTCCAGTCCTCAGGGTCATTTAGGGACCACATTACGGGGTAAAGAATCTTTAGTTTGCTGTAGTCACTTTGTTTTTCTTAAGACAGTGAAATAGTGATTTGTCTCTTTTTCAGTACAGAAATTCACTCTTAGTGCGTTGTCACCATGATCCCATCATCAGGTCATCCACATGTCCGCTCTCTTGTCACAGGAAAGTCTTGCCCAGTCATCTGTTAATGGGAGAATCTTTGGAAAACTACATAACTGAATACTGATTGTTGCAGTATTCAAGTAGACGCTGGGCTCCATTTGTGTTGAAAAACTCTTCACTATTACAAGTGAAAGTACCAATAAGATTGAGCTGTGCTATAAACCATTTATGTGGAAGTCCAAACTGTGCATGCAATAGTGATAATTGTATCCTATTAGCAGGGTGAATTGTATTTAAACAATAATTGCAGACAAATGACATGTAAATCGATACATGAAAAGGCATCAAGCCGCATGCACTATTGATTTTCTGCCATGTTCTTCTCTAGGTTAATGCTCTGAAAATATGATTTACAGTATTATTTTTAATGACTAGCTTTCTTCTAGACATGATAAAGTTCCATGAAAGTTAAGAAGTTTTAATTCCAATGCTACCAAACAGCTTTCAAAGGTGGAATAATGAAACTGTCACCAACCCAAATCAGCTGGAGAGAAATGGGGGAAAATGAAAATGTAAGACATGCACAAATATTCTTTGTTAGTTCAAAAGGAGCTATACATTGTTTTTTCCAAAGTGATACATTTTCTTCATATGAGAGAGATTGAGAATAATTCTTTTATTCTTACATATCGCTTCAAGTGTAAAGACAAAGAAGAGACTTGTAGATGAAATATACATCAGGGTAGAAGAAAATATGGTGGGACAATAGCTGATTTCTCTCTTCGTTAGCAGAGTTCAGTGTCGAACTTGATGTGACCTGAACCCAGCAAGCCAACTTGAGAAATTACTGGTGCGGGGAATTCTCTTGTCTGATGAGACATAAAGTCTAAGATTTGTACTAATTGTGACATAGTTGCAGACTATGACATTCAGTGCAGATGAAGGAATTAAAATATGCTTTAACACCAGAAATTAGCAGAATTCTTGCAAAGTTCTTAGGCATTAAATTTGTGCTTTTGAATAATTTCTGCAAGGATTTTAAGGTCATGAAGGCTCCAGCTGATATAAGACTTGAGTGGCATTGAAATGTGTTTATATCTTATCTTACTAATACAAATAGTAAATTTTTTTGCAAATACGAAATCAAACATTTACTATTTAAGCAGTACAAATTGATATAATTATAGCTACATATGGTTCATACACAGAGTTCAGGGTCATTAACACAGGACTAACACTCTTTCATTCATTGAGAACTGTGGGACAGAAGAAAAACTCTGGTCTCTAAATGTAACTGTTATTAAATCTGCTCTTCTCAGTTAAAATTAGGTTTTTCTACAGCTCTACAAATTATTCCATAGCTTTTAAAATGATTTTTAATGTACATGCAGGAGTACCTGGCTGTATTCATGTGCACCATGTACATGACTGATAACTGCAGAAGGTGACATCAGATGTCTTTGAACTGTGTGCTCTTAATCACTGAGTCATCTCTACAGCTCCGGAACTAATTTTTCAACATCATGAAGGTAAGATTATTTTATTGACGTTGTATAGAACATGCTATCAGTATCTCTTAAACCAATTTTATTTTTTTCTCTTTTATGAAAACCCCACAATGTGAGCCTCTTGCCACCTTGACTAAAGGTCAGAAAGTTGGAACTTACCTCTTTTCTGCCAGTGTTAGGGTTGTTGTGTTTCTACCTCAAACAAAGGTCCCACCTAGATTTAGAGCAGAGTTCTCCTATCTCAAGGCTATTGTCAGCAGGTGTGGCTAATAGCCAGACCTTGTATTTCAGGAATAGAAAAGTAGGTATGTTTTTACCTCAAACAAAAGTCCAAGGATCCAACTAAAGTTCCAGTTTCCTTAAGGATATAACATTGGATTCCACCCAAGGAGTGTTTGCCTACAGAATGTTTTGGTCTACAACATGAGTATTACTTGTTTTGTTCTAGGAATAGAATAGTTGACTAAGGATGTAGCGTGCAACCTTCAACTGGTCTGTTCATTTCCTTATATCATGTTAATGCAATTTTTTAAAATCTTACTCCTATTTCTTGGGGTCAGGGTATATCAAGCAATTGGAAATTAATGTCGGCAATTTCAGTATTCACTGTAACTCCCACCTGGTACTATCCTATGTTTTCTGTTTTATTATTTTCTCATCTTAGTACTCTTTAAGCCCCTACCCTGGCAAGTGGTATTTATGTCAAGGCTAGTTCCCGATATTCTTTGTTCTTGGATTAGTACTAAAAGGAAAAATGACGACGTGTTGTTATTCATGAAATAGTTTAATTGCAAAGCAATAAATCTTTTAATTACAAAGTATTGGGAACAAATTTTATTTAATATTACTGATAAGGCAAAGGCATCTTTAAATTACCATAGTCTTGCAAAAAATATTCTGAAAGATACGAAAAATATGAAATGGAAGGCACAAGAGTTCACATTTGCATACTGCATGATAATTCACAAGTTAAGTCTAAGGGAATTCACTGATACACTGTCAACTTTGATAAGGGGATTGAATAAAGTTTTATCATAGATACACAAAAAAGATATGTACTTCCCCAGGCTAGCTATAACCAGTTTTTAAAAAAGGAGAAAATAATTGCATTGATAAAAATTAAAAAATAAATACATATTTAAGAAACTACATTGAAAGACCTTATGAAGCAAATTATAACCCATTTTAGGGATAGGAGAGTAAAATTCTTCAATTAAACTCAATGTGATCTCAGTTAAATTTATAGCTTGTTTCTTTTTCAAGAGAAATAAACTCGTGGTAAATTTCCATGTGAAAGAACAAAATATAGCTAAAATCCTTGTAAGTTATATATAAAACATATGCAAGATAATTCTGTGAAATGAAGAAGGCTGTGGGGACTGGTGAGACAGCTGAGTAGGTAAAGGTGCTTGCAGCTAAGTGACTAGGTTCAGTAGCTGAGTCCCACATGGTAGAAGTAGGGAACCACTTCCACAGATTGTATACCAATGGCTGTGCATACATGGCTCTGACACCCTCCAGCATAAGCTCATACACAGCAAGTCTATACAGTGTGAGAGAGTGATGCTCGGATTTCATGGACCATGTAATGCTGTGAAGGGAAATGACTCGAGATGGAAGCTTGAATTCTGCATGAATTAGAAATAGTACATAAGTGAAGAAACTCCAAATTTTACTTTTGTCCACTTATCTATTTTAAATCACTTAATGAGTTAAAAGAAAGATAAGTATGAGTATGTATGAAGGATAAAGGAAATTAGAAATGCAATTATAACATTTTTCCATTTTACATGAATTTATATACATGGATATAAAGTTGTTGTAGATAAAGGGGGAAGAGGGTAATCATAATGCATTATGTATGTGTATGAAGTTGGAAAGAATTTAAAAAAGTTGAAACATTCAGAAAAGCATAAAGGCAATTGTGAATGAGTTGAAACATTAGAAACCTTAGACATAATGATAAGCTAAGGCAAAATGTTCTCTTTTCCTTCCTTTGTCCATCAGTGAATTCTTGCGAAAGCACACATACTTATACAGATATGATACAAATATGAAGACTTACGCAATTTTGTTTACCTAATCATCTCAAATTCCTTTGGGGGTTGCCTTATATTATCTTTGCAATTTAAAAGGGAGATAACACTCTCCAATAGCAAATGAACATGGGCCTATCAGTCACCAAAACCTAAAAGATGTAAAAAAAAGTGGTACATTTTTAAGAAAATGAATAAATGAACAAACATTTTCTACAGATTTTAATATAAAACAAATATTTGGAGTTTAATAACAGTATTATTAACAATACATGTCCAGTTTGGCTATTCTAGTAACATCAATGGCTAACCAAGGAAGGCTCAAAAGTCATGAATCCATATAAACACGACCACAAGCATAGGCACACACACACACACACACACACACACACACACACACACACACACACACACACACAACTATGTCCCTCAGATTGACTATGACAAAGGACACTGCAAAGACAAAAGAAAGAAAGCATTATGATATTTTTACTTCTTTGTGAAGATTCCTCTCTTCATAAACTAAATCAACAAGAGCATCATTTATCTAAATCCCTGGTGACAAATCTTGATGCTAGAAGCTGATAAAGTGAAGCAAAAGCTAAAATAGCAAAGCACCTATAAAAATTTACAAGCCATCTGAGCGACCATGGGGAAAGCTAGACTACTATTTCCCCTTGTTCTCCAAGGTCATTGTGGAAGGCTAATTAATGAATTTCAGTTTAGTGTATTGTTGCAGAAAAATGCTAAACTTGCCCCTTTCATCGGCTATAGATAGCATCAATGGAGGAGGCCACTTGAGACAAATGTTAAAAGGCAAATTTAAATAGTCTGGTTTGAAATTACAATATTCCATTTCTGGCAGATGCGATTTAAGATTACACTTTACAGTTTCTCCACGGTCATGCAAGGAAATCCCACCTGAAGTCTGCTGAGACTGTCAGGGCGTACACCCAACTCTTGTTTTTCCTATAGAAATATCATCTATTCTTCCTGGTTAATGCTTTTCATAAACTTATGTATAAATAGGCTTTGTACTTTAGGTCCCTCACTTGTTTGAATTTTCTCTCCCACTCCAGGAAATGGCTGAGTTGAGAGAAACTTCACTGTGAATTATAGCAAATGTCCCTTCTGTACAGAAATGGCTTGAGAAAGCTGGGTATCCACCCCAACCTTTACCAAAAACACAGCTGCCTGGCAGCATGCAGGACACGTCAAAGCTTTAGACACCATACTTCCATTGCTCCGGTTATGAATGCACTGCTTTCTGCTCTTATGACGTCATGTCAAGGCCCCTCGTGTTTCTCATTGCTAGTCTTTCTTTTTGAAAAACCATGTAGAGCTCGACTAAAAAAAATCAATAAAAAAGAAAAACAAAATAAAACAAAAGCAAAAACCTGTGACCTTTGACTGTTATATCATGTGTGAGGGTATTTTGTCTAAATGCATTTCTTAGCACGATGAGTCTACAGAGACTCTGAGGCCAGAAAGGGCTGTCAGATACCCTAGGGCTGGAGTTACAGATGGATGTGAGCCACCATGATGTTGGTGCTGGGAATTGAGCACCACATGGGTTCTCTGGAGAAACAGCTGCTGCTCCTAACTGTTACGTTATATAGCTAGCCATCTGTGGATCTTCTGTCTTTAAATCCTTTAGAGCCAAAAGTTAAAGTCATCGCAGGGCAGAACATCAGAGCACATCTTACTTGTGTTAGACTTTTGGTTCTTTCAGGGATCTTCCTATTTGTATGTGTGATTTGGAGGGTCTTTCACACAAGTTTTTCAGTTTCAGCAAATTAGAGACCATTACTAGTCAATTTGTAATTCTTACCCTCAACTTGCCCAGTTTTATGTCTGTAGTAAGTGCTAAATCTGCCTTTATTCAAACAAATAGTAAGTAAATATCAACCAAGTAGTAAGTAAATATGAACTTAAAATATTTAGGCCATATGCTATCTAGAGTGACATCCAAACACAGGTGATAAAGATGAATTGGATGCCATTTTGGTTTCTTCCAATCTATTCATGTATCAGTGAGGGTATTTTAGGCATTGCTACAATAACAAATAATCCCCATGACTTAAATAGCCATAGATTAATTTTTGTAGGTTATTCATATCTCATATTAATTAGTTCGGGCAAATTTTCAAGCACCTTTAATTTGTGTATGTGTACAGCACTGAGCCTCTGTCTCAAGGCATGCTTCCAAGACCTGGGTGTCGAGAGAGGTTAGAAAAGGTAAATTACTAGAAGTAAATGTTTTATCTGAAAAGTCACACATTCAACTTTTGTTCACAATTAATGTCAGGAGGGGGATAGCACAATCCTGCGTCATGAACAGGAAGATACAGGAACCAGAGAGCAGTGGGGAAGCAGTGATGTCTGTCATGCTAAATGAATAACACACCCTGCAGAGCTCATTACAAAAGCTTACTGAAACTATGCAAACCCAAGTATGGGGATTTGTGACTGTTGGAAAAGGCTGCTTGTTGGTTCCCGGCCTCCTGGCTAGCTTACACCCAAAATAAACACACAGAAACTGTATTAATTAAATCACTGCTTGAACCATTAGCTCTAGCTTCTTATTGGCTAACTCTTACTTCTTAATTGAATCCATTTCTACTAATCTGTGTATTGCCACATGGCTATGGCTTACTGGCTAAAGTTTCAGCATGTCTGACTCTGGCACCGGCTCCATGGCGTCTCCCTGACTCTGCCCTTCTTCCTCCCATTCTATAGGGCAAGCCAGTTTTTTTTTAATTCATTAACCAATAAAATCAACACATAGAAGGACCATGTGACTGTGAAGTACTTCAGAGAGTGGTAACAGATTAAACTACACAAGCAAGCACTCTGAGAAATCAGCCAGGTGCATGAGAAACAGGCAGGTTGGAGTTCCCACAGAATACAGGGAACCAACCAAAGGAAGTTTGCAGCAACAAAAGCACACACAGAACAAGCGTCAACAACTGACAGAAGGCAGAAATCCCCTCAGTTTGCTACAGAGATGTTCTTACACAGTAAGACGTGGCATATGTGAACCTGAGGAGCAGAAAAAACAATTAAATGTGCATTATAATCAGCTGAGAAATGTCTCTGAAAGACAGAGGGGACACACTTTGTGCAAAATAATAGAAACGTTGGGCAATTTTCTAACTCATCAGTCTGAAAAGGCAAAGAGCTGGAGTTGAATGAGTGGACCTTAGTACAAACACATGACCCCTCAGTGCTACTTTTTCTGTGTCTCCAATTGAAAGAAAAGGAAAAGAAAGCCTGGAAACCGTTCTAAGATTGTCATCATAAAGAAACTGGAGGTTGACCACAGGAATATGAGAAAAGCAATCTGTAGAGTGATGATGCTTTCTCTTTTTATATTTTACATTTTTTATTCATTTTACATATCAACCACAGTTCCCCCTCCATCCCTTCTCTGCCCCACCAACTTTGCCCCATCTTCCTCCCATCCAACTCCCTATCTACTCCCCAGAAAGGGTAAGGCCACTTATGGGGAGTCAACAAAGCCTGACACATCAAGCTGAAGCAGGATCAAGTTCCTCCCTGTTGCATTAAGGCTGAGCAAGGCATCCCATCATAGGGAATGGGCCTGAAAAAGCCAGCTCATGCAAGAGGGATAAATACTGGTCAAACCACCAGAGGCCCCACAAACAGGCCAAGTGATACAACTATAACCAACATGCAGAGGGCCTAGTTTGGTCCCATGCAGTCTCTCCAGCTTTCGGTCCAGAGTCCATGAGGTCCCATGTGCTAGGGTCAGCTGTCTCTGTGTGTTTTTCTGTCATGATCTTGACCCGCCCTTGCTCATGTAATCTCTTCTTCCTCTTTCTCACTGGCCTCCGGAGCTATGCCCAGTGCTTGGCTGTGGATCTCTGTATGGTACTGCTTTCATTGTATGCTAAGAAGGCAAGGATTAACAAAACTCTCTTAGAAAGTCAAACCTTAAAAGAAATTCCCGGAATGATATGTTGTTAACTGAGATAATGAATAGCTGGAAATAAAACAATAACAATATTCATTTCTGCTTATACCCACTGGCATTAAGACCGATTTAAATATTTTTGCCTTAGAAACATTCTCCACAGACTCAATTAAAATTTGCCAGTACACTTTTGATAGCATCTGAGGGAGATGCTTTGCAGATCTCCATGGAAGCAGCCCCTAGGAAATGCGCTTGTTTCTAGGGACCACAAATGTCTTAATAAGGAAGGAACTATAATAGTGAACTTTACTTTCAGAGTTTCTTTCTGTGTGTGTGTGTATGTGCTATGTACACACACATATATCAACATGTAGAACATATCTATATTGTGTATATATAATTTATGTGATACACTCCCCAACCAGGGATTTTGCCCTTGTATGATAATTAAAATAAAACTAACTAGAAAGATTGTATGTAATAAAATGACATCAGTAGAAGTATGATTTTTTTGCTTTGAAATAGTATAATTCTAAAATTCACCTTGATTATAAACGTTGGTGACAAATTGATAATTCAAGTGTATGGTAGCACTTTGTTGTTTGATATAGGATAGGATGAGCCACGTTAGAAGCTCTAGGAAACCCTTAAGGAAACCACTTATTGTCAACTGTGAGATGGTTTTGTTGAGGCTGATATTATACTTATTTTATAAAATTTAGAACTAGATATCATGTAATAATTGGTACAACACAATGTGTCAGGATATTTGATATATTTTGTGTTAACTGACCCAATTTGTATGCACAATGTATGTTTCTATAAATATGCAGCTATAGATAGCATACAGTTAAATAATATACTTATACATGTATAAAACAGTCATCATTTGTTATATTATAAATATAGTTTCATATACATTATAGTGTTATATTTGATATGTACTTGGTTTTCCATACATCTATATACATAGATGAATATGAATGAACAACACTGAAACCTCTACTCTTGCTGAAATGTTGTCCTTTGGTCATGACATTGCTGTTGTCTGTGAGCAGCAGCCGTTGCCTATGCAAGATCAAGTCACTTAAAACTTCCAGCACAGAGGATGGAGGGGCATCGAAGGCCTGTTTCTAGCTGAGGAGCTAGGGGATATTGATAGCCACTGTCCTGGGATTTGGGGTGGAGGAAGGGGGCTCCTTTAAGGAAAGTGGCCACTGGTAGTTTCTCCTAGCTCTAGTGGATTAACCCACCCATATGTGCACATTTAGACATTACTAATCGGTCTCAAAGTTGATTAACTCTATGGTTAGTAAAAAATAAATGACAGAGCCGGACGGTGGTGGCACATGCCTTTAATCCCAGCACTCGGGAGGCAGAGGCAGGCAGATCTCTGTGAGTTCGAGGCCAGCCTGGTCTACAAGAGCTAGTTCTAGAACAGGAACCAAAAGCTACGGAGAAACCCTGTCTCGAAAAACCCAAAAATAAATAAATAAATAAATAAATAAATAAATAAATAAATGACAGATTTGAGATGAAGGATATGAGACTGAGGGGAGATGGAAGTGGGTTTCAGGTGTGGCTATAATTAAGATGCATTGAAGACATGTATGAGATTTTCAATGCATCAATGAAATGACACAACTACAAGAAATTAGTATGGTACTTTTCGGAATCCGCCCTTTCCAAACTCTTCTTCCCAGAGGTAGACTAGCTGTTATCTGCTCACACACCCTTCCTTACCCAGAGGGGAAGTAATGATGAAAATTACAAGTTTACAGATCTGAACAAACACTTGTAATTTCAAATTGAACTAGCACAATCTCTAATTTTCATTGACTAACACATTTCCACACACACACATTTAGATTTTTAGACGAATTATTGAGATTTTTGAAAGAAATAAATATCAAGACTATAAATAATATTACCGACTTTGACTAAACTTATGTTGTTCATTTAGAATCATCTGGAATGTACAAAGAAGGTTAGATTTAATTATTAAAGAACTGCTCTCATGAATGTGATTGGGATGTCAGGAATTGAGTAAGAAGAGCCATGTTGAAGGTCAAGAAGGTGAATAGTCTGTCTGCAACTTGATATACCATGTTTCGTTGATAACCATGGGAGGACTGCCCCTCTCTTAATAGAAATGGAGGAGGAGTGGATTTGGAGGGAGAGCATAGGGGCAGTGCAAGGAAGAAAAGCTGGAGGGGGAAACTGTAGTTGGTACGTAAAATAAATAAATAAATAAATAAATAAATAAATAAATAAATAAATAAATAAATAAATGAATGAATGAATGAATTTAATGATTAAAGAATAAAAATATACACAAGACTGGGTGACTTATGAAACACAAAAGTTTAATCTTTATGGCTCTAAAGGCTGAGAAGTTCAAAATCATGTTTTGGGCAGAGTCACAGTCTTGTGAGTCTGTGCTTGCTAGTTCCCAGATCTCATTATGTGGAGGAGGATAAAGGTACTCTCTTGCATCTTCATGAAAACCCTGAACTCATGTCCGAGGGCTATTCTTTTATGATCTAACCATCTATCACATCTCCACCTCTAGATAATAGCACACTAGGGGTCAGGAATTGACATATGAATTGTATGTCAGAGGGTTACATTTTTTCAGTTGACAATATTTTTTAGTAGTAAAAGAACATTAATAAATTTATATCTAAAAGATTTATCAGATGTTAATTAACTAATGATATTGTAGAAAGTACTTTAGCTAAATCAGCTTAAAAGAGGAAACAGTGAGCTTGCTCTCATTTGTTAGCTCATAAGCAACCTGCCCAGCAGCTTAAAACCTGAACCCTTTGCCTGGTGGCAGGAGTATGGGGAGAGACCTGTGAACCCCATGGCTGGCACACACACAAAAAAGAGAAATCTGAAAAGCAATGGGTTCTGTTATCCACTGGGTGTTGTGTGAGAGTCCTCTTCCCAAAGATCTAAAACCACTCATTAGTCCCTACCTCTTAAAGGTACCTCGCTTTCCAGCAGTGTCATGGGCAAGGGGTTAAGCCTTTATAAATTAAACCCTGGAGGATACTTAACAATAGCACAGGCTTGCTTAATTGGGTATAAACATGAACAAACGACTATCTGAGAGTGTTTATCTAAACTAATTCTATCAGTTGAAAAGGCATGTCATTTATTTATGGCTAGAAACCAAATATGAGTGAGTACATCCCATGTTCCTCTTTTTGGGTCTGGCTTACCTCACTCAGGATAGTGTTTTCTATTTCCATCCATTTGTATGCAAAATTCAAGAAGTCCTTGTTTTTTACTGCTGAGTAATACTCTAATATGTATATATTCCATACTTTCCTCATCCATTCTTCCGTTGAAGGGCATCTAGGTTGTTTCCAGGCTCTGGCTATTACAAACAATGCTGCCATGAACATAGTTGAGTCACCAAGGCCAGCTGGCCTGGGTCTGAAAAAGCATGGGATAAATCTGGACTAGCTGAACATAGAGGACAATGAGGAATACTGAGAACTCAAGAACAATCGCAGTGGGTTTTTGATCCTATTGCACGTACTGGCTTTGGGGGAGCCTAGGCAGTTTGGATGCTCACCTTAGGAGACCTGGATAGAGGTGGGTGGTCCTTGGGCTTCCCACAGGTCAGGGAACCCTGATTGCTCTTTGAGCAGATGAGGGAGGGTGACTTGATCGGGGGAGGGGGAGGGAAATGGGAGGCGGTTGCGGGGAGGAGGAAGAAATCCTTAATAAATAAATAAATTAAAAAAATAGAAAAGGCATGTCAGTATAAGGAAACAGTTTTCTATGATAAGAACATCATGTATGCCTTCTTGGTTGAGCACATCCAAGTGAGCATGTATATGTGTGTGTATACCTGAGTCAGTGTGTTTGTATACCTGAGTGTACCTCAGGGAGTATGTATATGCTTATATGTATGACCAAGTGAGTGAGTACTTGTGTGTATACACAAGGGGAATGAGTTGTGTGTATGTGTACCCAAGTGAACGTTTCTGTGTATACAGAAGTGAATGAATGTTTGCATCTACCTGTGCACACCCAAGTGAGTGAGTGTGTGTGTGTGTGTGTGTGTGTGTGTGTGTGCATACCTGAGTGAATAAGCGTGTATGTGTGTGTGTTCGGTAAGGAAAGAAAGATAATTTAACTTATGGAACTAGAAGGGCTTCCTGCCATCTATTACTGGCTTTGTGGGAGCCTAGCCAGTTTGGATGCTCACCTTCCTAGACCTGGATGGAGGGGGGAGGACCTTGGACTTCCCACAGGGCAGGGAACACTGACTGCTCTTTGGACTGGAAAGGGAGGAGGAGAAGATGGGGGAGGGGGGAGGAAATAGGAGGAGGTGGAAATTTTTAATTGAAAATAAATAAATGAATAATAATAATAATAAAAACAATTCAAAATGGGCACATAAAAAGTAGTGAAAGTATAAAAGTAATGAGAAAAGAATTAAAGTATAGGTATAGAAGTGTAGATTAAAACACTCTTTATGGACAAAATTATTTAACATTAAAATATTTTTAATGAGAAAAAAAAGAATGAGAACTTACCATGAAGTGGTCTTTTCAGTTTGCATAATTTTACTCTATCTCTATCACATTGTCTAATTCTACAACAGGACAAGAATAAATTGGTTGTTTAATGTCATATAACCAAAGTCAAAATTCCATGAATATTTGTTTACTACAGTCTCAAAACAATCTTTTTTTTCTTTGGGTTTTACTCTTTTTTATTGATTTTTATTGAACTCTACATTTTTCTCTGCTCCCCTCCCCTTCAACCCTCTCCCAACGTCCAATTTACTCAGGATATCTTGTCTTTTTCTACTACCCATGTAGATTAGATCTGTGTATATCTCTCTTTGGGTCCTCATTGTGGTCTAGGTTCTCTGGGATTGTGATTTGTGGGCTGGTTTTATTTGCTTTATGTTTAAAAACCACTTATGAGTGAACACATGTGATAATTATCTTTCTGGGTCTAGGTTACCTCACTCAAAATGATGTTTTCTAGCTCCATTCATTTGCCTGCAAAATTCAAGCTGTCGTTATTTTTTTCTGTTATGTAGTATTCCATTGTGTAAATGTACCACATTTTCCTTATCCATTCTTCAGTTGAGGGGCATTTAGGTTGTTTCCAGGTTCTGGCTATGACAAACGAAGCTGCTATGAACATAGTTGAGCACATGTCCTTGTGGCACGATTGAGTATTTTTTGGATATATACCCAAAAGTGGTATTACTGGGTCTTGAGGAAGGTGGTCAAAACAATCTTCTAAGTGCATTATTGAACTTTTCTCAGAGAAGTTGCTTGCAATAAATGGGAATCAAGACAGAAACCCATAGCTGGATCACAGGCAGAGAATCAGAACCTTTGGATTACTCAGTCCTAAATGAATTGTTTGTGTCAAAACTCTCCCCTCAAGGTTCAGGGTTCGATACAGTAGATGAGGCAATATTATAACGGTCAGTGGTGGTGCAGTATGTGAAGTAAACCCTGTCTTCCAGACACAAGAAGGGCAGGCACATATGAACTTGCAGAGTCTGCGATGACATACACCAGATGTGGACAGGTTCAAACCAGACCACATCGCAGTACAGAGAAGGCAAAGTGGGCACAAAGTCCTACCTTAACCAGGAAGTTATTTCAATTAATAGCTGCTGCAAGAAGGAAAATCAGTTTTCTTCTATGGAGTTACACTAGATAAATCTGCCATACAACCAGGGGAGACCCTATGCTCAGTGATGGCCAATACAAAACTTCATATTCTTTAAGTGTGTGTGTATGTGTGTGTGTGTGTGTGTGTGTGTAAGCTCAGAGAAGTTGGAGAGGGGAAAGAACGTAAACAAATATATTGTGTAAAAAATTAAAAATAAATAATAAACAAAACATTCAAAAAGACAACTCAACCCTGCCTTACTTCCACCAATGAGAACAAACATTCAATATTTGTTTTTCTGTAGCCTGACTTATTCTATTGAACAAAAATCCTTAATAATAAATCCGGTTTACAAATCCTACATACAAAACCAACAAAAATATGCTTCTAAAATGGTACTATACTCAGATCCTGATTGGGTGGGTTTGTGATTCTAGCTGTTCAGGAGGGTGAGGTAGAGGGACTGCAAGTCTAAGGCTGGCCTAGGAAGCATTGTAGGTTCAAAACTAGCCCAGGCAACTTGGCGATGTCCCGATTCCAATGAAAAAGTTAAGAAGAAGTGTTGATGGTATGGTTGAGTGGTAAATTTCTTGCCTAGCAAGTGGAAAATTCTAGGTTCAGTCTCCATGATCTAGAAACAAACAGGCAAAGATATTATACAAATATTCTTTAGTTACAGTTATTGTTAGAAAAAGAAATTATCATGCCTATTTTAGAGTGATTAAAAATAATCTCAACATACTCATAAGCATGGAAGTTTTCTCTTTACAAAGTAACTATTATTTATAAATATACTTTAAAAATTAGTACAAATGCAATACTATATGCAATATAATAGACTAAAGTTTTCTAACAATTGTAGCATGATATTCTTTTAGATATCTATTTAAAAGTCTTTTTAAAATGTTGTTTGATATTCAAAAAAATCAGTGATGATGGGACCAGGTTAGTTTGTAATACAAAATAACTGTTTAATTTTTAGTTTTAATTCTTGAGAAGATTATGGAGACAATTGGTTTAACAATACATTGATTCTTTGTTTCTGGTTGCATATGTAATACGAATATGAATAGGAAAATCAGGGTTCTTTATGATTAGAGAATTAATTTATTCAGGTCCTGCCAGGTAAGAATTTCTCACAGCTAGATCGTCTGTTCATGATAATTCTTTTTGAAATTTGGTTTCTAAAATAGAAATTCTTTTTGAAAAGTATTGCTGATAACCTATCTAGAGAGCATGGAATATTTGTTCCTTTAAGCAGCTCTGATTAAAGGACAGAATGCAAGGCTTTTAGAGTATTGTATACACGAAGGACGGCAGCCACTCACTTAATCATGTACTTGAGGCAGGAAGTAAAGTCACCATAAATGATCTCAGAGGGAGGCTGACAGACATTGTGTATTTGCGCATTGATTTTTCCTTCAGAAGAAATGGAATAAAAGTAACAAAGTTTCACTCACAGGATAATGGAATGAACGGTATTTTGTGGATACATACCTTTCCAAAATAGGAGCTTTTTATAGAATGTTAACCATAGCTATCAAGAAAAAAATCTCTTTAGACACCAAATATTTGTCCTTGGGAGTGTGAAGAAGAACATATAGGTATGTGCACATATTATAATTTTACATATTCATAGATTTTATATACATGTACCTTCATAAAATTAACCTGAAGCTTTCTATCAAGGACATCTTTTAAGTTCCTAATAAAGCATTCAATAATATCAAACCTAAATATTTTATTTCTGAAGTATTTCAAAGGAAGAGAGCATTTTTAAAAAGGGCTTATTCAACCACATCATGACCTTTCCAAAAATAATTGATACCTCTGCTATTCAAGTCCCATCAAAATGACTTAGTCAGAAAATAGAGAAATAAAATAGTGAAATCTGTGGAAAATAGTGAATCTGTGGAATCTACTAGTTTTCTCCCCACGTATTGATTATTGGGAGAAAAAGCCAAATAAAATATTTTGGATGACAAGATTTTGAACAGTCCATGTTCGTGCTTTCCAAAGGGCAGATGCTGTTTCCAGGGCCAGTGAACATCCTGCAGTTGTCTGTCTCCAAATTCTGGGTCTGCTGATTTAGTGTCGTCCTCTGGGCGATCTCAGTGAGTTATGGAGCCCTGGGGAGCTGTCTCAATCCTGAAAGTGTTATTAAACCAGATGGCCATGCACACACAGTACTTGGAGTAAGTACTTATTACTTAGTAATGCAAATGCCATTCTAGTAATAAGGTTCAATAAAATCATTCGTGGAATACATTTTAAATAACAAATATATTTGCATGCATATGATTTTCCTTTGAAGCGAAGCTGCAGTAAGAATTTGGAAGAGGAAAAGGGAGAGAAGTTTATGACCCAGACAGCACACAGGCTCAAAACAAACGACAAGATAAATATGGTATTTAAAGAGGGTAGATTATGACGAGATTAAACTCTATGTTTTTCCTATTGATTCTGAAGCAGTTTGATAACTTTTCTTTTGTTAAATGAATTTGAACAGTTTCATACATGTCTTCATGTACCCTGATTACTTTTTCCTCCACACCTTCTTTTTCCCTTTGTATCTCTATCAACCCTCCCTCACCTCCGCAAGTCCTTTTCTCAGATTTATGACTTTGGATTTGGTCTTGTGACCCATTTAGCTTAACCAGGTTAGCTATACGACCACTGGATGGAAATTGTCCACTGGAGCCTGGCGACATCATCAATGAACATACAATTGAAGGCAAGATTTTTATCCTCCCTGAATCTATCAGTAGCAAGTAGTTCAGCAGTTGGGGTTAGGGTCCTTTGAGTTTCTTCTCCACCTATGGGTGACTGCTGACAGCTCATTCTTGTTCAGATCCAGGAGAAGTATGTGCAGCTACTATGAGTTCATGACTGCTGTGAGTGTGTCATACCCACAAGATAAATTTTTAAAGTTCTTCTCTTTTCCAGCTTTTATATATCCTTTTGGCTTCTCTCAGGAATGTTCACTAAGCTTTAGAAGGTCTGGTGTCAATGTCTTGTTTAGGGTTGAACATTCTTCCATCTTTATTTGTAGAACGTTGTAAAGTATGAATCAGTTTCTGCATTCATAAGTGTTTTCTAGCAAGAGGGATTTTTTTGATTAAGACTTGTCTACAGATATAAACACAACATTTAGAAGACTGCTTGACACTAAGTCAATTTAGCAAAACAATACTATTCAGTTTCCCTTTAGGGCCAATGATCTTTATAGTTGCGTATTTGTTTGTTTTCAGGTTTCATACCAAACATGGATCCCCTCCTGTGAAGTGCGTCTCAAATCCAATCAGAGATCAGTTGGTTCCCACTATAGTACTACTGCTGCTATTGCACAAGTAGATATATCTTTGCCTGGCAGGTTGATCTCTGAGGTCATAGAAAACACACGATGCCTTTTGTCCTCCAGCAGCCTACATAGCAATATCCAAGACTAGGAAAGCTAGCCAGCAGGGAGTAGTGATCAGTTTAGTTCCAGCTTGATTTCTGTGCTTCCTGTATACATTTTGTGTGGTGTCTTCAGCAAAGGTGTGGTGTTAGCAGGCAAACAAGGAGAATCTTAAGGGGCCGAATTACCATCTAAATAACATTTCTGATATCTTACAAGTATAATGTGAGTTTTTCAGAGAATCATAATGTGTTTTATATAAGTAAACCAGTATTTTTAGAAACTGAATTATTTTTCAAGAGTTGAACACTAATAATAACAATAACAATAATAATCATAATAAGGTTAGAGTCATGAATCTTGTTATTACTGATTATTTGACAATAGAGAATAAAAATTAGAGAAAGGAAAAAATAAAAATGGAAGAATAAAATTCATGATAGAAGAATTTGCACGCAATGTATTAAATATAAAAAGTATAATTTATTTGTAAATTTTAATGCAAGTAAAATATTAGCTACAGATGTTTACATTGGAACAGAAGGAAAATTAATTGACCAAAACATTTCTTTGTTTGTGGAGTTTTCTTTAGATGGGGGTTAGCCCTGAATAGCTGTGTTATTTTTAACATATTTTTGCAATAACACCTCAAAAAGCTGACATGACAATGATCTGCCTGCAGTCACTCTGGCAAACGAAATATAACTAATTTCCTTTGTTATCTGGCAAGTTATACTAGCAGTGATCCCACGGAGCAAAATACCTATAAAACTGCCTCCTCAGTGTTCCCTGCTTTCACCCTTGTCACTCTGCCATCTAGTTCCCTTTAAAGCATGTCACAACATATCATTCTTGCTCAAACACTCTCATGTCTTCCCACCTCAGAGTAACATCCTGAATTCTCTCTAACCTCTGTGTAGTGTGATGCCTGTGTCTACTCCTGCCTCTCTCCGAGTCTGTTGCCACATGAGGCTCTTTGCTGTTCCTAAGGCACATGCAGAGCATCTCTGCCTGAGTTTCTGCATGTACTATTCCCCTCCTGGGATCACCCTTCCTCTCTAGGGGCTTAGTGGCATCTTGCTCAATTCACTGAGGCCTTCATACTATACCTTCATATGTGGCATGATTGGCATCAGTGTTGCCCCTGAATTATTACTTCTTGTCATAGCCTGTTTATTGAGCTAGAAAAAAATATATCCAACTTTTCACTCATTATCATTTTCCCTTCATTAGGCTTCACTCTTCCTTAAAACAGAACATTGGTACTTTGGTGATCCTTAGCCACCCACAAGGCATAAAGGTATTTTCCCACACCAGATCTTCTGCATCCACAGGGGTAGATTTTGCACAAGATGGACTTTTCCATTCAGTTTATTGTTTTGGAGAATATTTCTCAAACTGTGCCCATACTGTTCCTCCATCTTCCTTCCTTAATTCTTGTCCCTTCCACTCTTCCTGCCATTCTTTTTTCATTCTGTCCTTTATTAGTATACTCATTCCTAGTATCAAGCACGGCAAGAGGCAACTTGAGCATGGAAAAAGTTATTTGAGCTCACAGTCCACCCCACCATGGCAGGAAGGCATGGTGGGAGGGATGTGAGGCAAAGGCTAGCATTGCAATTTCCATTAGAAGCAAGAGAGATGCTTCTCTTAAGTAAGTACAGACCCCCAGCCAAAGGAGTGGTGATGCCCACATTTAGGGTACATAGCCCCCTTTAATTAACCTAATCTAGAAACCTCCTCACAGACTGTCCCAAGGTTTGATTCTAAGACTATTCCTGAGCACATCCATTTGACAGAAAAACAATCAAAACTCTAATTTTCCACTTTCTCTTCTATCAGGTTCAGTCCAAGGTCCAAATCAGGAGCAGAAGGAGAGAGAGCACCAGCAAGGAACTCAGGACCGCGAGGGGTGCACCCACACACTGAGACAATGGGGATGTTCTATCGGGAACTCACCAAGGCCAGCTGGCCTGGGTCTGAAAAAGCATGGGATAAAACCGGACTCGCTGAACATAGCAGACAATGAGGACTACTGAGAACTCAAGAACAATGGCAATGGGTTTTTGATCCTACTGCACGTATTGGCTTTGTGGGAGCCTAGGCAGTTTGGATGCTCACCTTACTAGACCTGGATGGAGGTGGGTGGTCCTTGGACTTCCCACAGGGCAGGGAACCCTGATTGCTCTTTGGGCTGACGAGGGAGGGGGACTTGATTGGGGGTGGGGAGGGAAATGGGAGGCGGTGGCAGGGAGGAGGCAGAAATCATAAATAAATAAATAAATAAATAAATAAATAAATAAATAAATAAATAAAAATACTCTATTTTTTGGAAACTTGATACCCAAACATAAAATTTTAAATCATAATATTCTATTGACATCACTAGTTTAGTTCATCATTTAATGAAAAATATCTTTAATTGATCTCTATAGTTCCCCATAACAGTCTTAATGCTGTCAAAAAGTCTAAAATTTCTTCTGAAACTCAATGCTTTCTCTTAATGGTGGGCCCCTATAACAACAACAACAACAACAACTGAAGCCCAGCTTCTATAATTTGCCTTAGAATGGTAGTTTAAATCTTACCATATCCAAAAAAGAAGGATGAAAGCATAGCAAGGAATGACCAGATCAAAGTATAATAAAAACCCAGCACAGCAAACATCAAGTCCTGTGATTTCATCTACGGTGTCTGGAGCACATGCTGGAATTTGACTGATACTGTTGGAAGCCAAATTTGACATCCATTTATGGCTTTGAATTCTAGGTTACCAAATAAGAGGAATATACAATTTCTGTGTGTTAATCTAGTAAGAATTCTCCTTTTTAAAAGTCTAATGTTAAAAATGAAACAACCAAAAAAAAAAAACCTTAAAAAAAGTACAAGAAAAATGGCTGCCTAAACATAAGACGAACAAGGAAAATGACAATAGACATGGCAAAATTGATAAAGGAAAGCCTACAGGTCTCAGTTCTACTCAAAGAACAACAGGCACCTAAGGAATGCTGAGAATGGGAGAAAAAGTCTTTCCGAGGGAAAAGCACACTAACTGGTTACTTAATACTAAATGGTCAGCCCTGAAAACATACATATATGTAACATTGTACAGACTGAGCAGGCTGTATTTAGCAATATATATTTATAAACATATACATAGATGCATGTAACAACAATAAATAAAAAAACGAAAACATTTACTTGAAAGAGGGCAAGATGCGGGCTGTATGAGGTTGTTTGGAGGGGGGAAACAGAAGGTGGAAATGATGTGACTATATTGTAATCTCAAAAAATAAAAAATAAAAGAAGTAAATTCAAACTATGGTACAATATTAAATATTCTCAGTAAATCGAGGAAAACTTATTTAGAAATGAAATAGGTACTAATTCTGACATTTGAATGTAAGATAAAGAAATGATCATGCCATGTTTTTAAGAAACTGAGAAGTGTATGCTTTCTTTTTCTCCTAACTGCTTGCTTTCCCATAGATCAAAATTTTTATCTGAAGAATTCTAAAGATTTTTATATATCCCTGCAAAACAGTCTTTCTCTTCCTTAGAGATCTCTCTGAAATTTTTCAGTCTCTTCTTTTCAGCATGTAATTCTTATGTGCATGAACCATTCTGAAATCTATTATCTCTATTGAACCAGCATGAAGGACTGTCACATCTTTCCAGTTCCTCCGTGAGTTCAAGTCAGTCGTGGCATGAAGTGTGGAGTATCTATCCCACAGCCCTTTGAAATGACAGTGGACGCTTGCAAGTGCCTATGCTTGCAGGGAGTTCCCGAATTACTGAATCTGTGACCACAGAAAAAGGACTAAATATAGAGGTAGAGATGATAACTGATCAAAGTGGTGATCATGCAGTGTTTAAATCATTTCTCGATTATAATATATTTAAATGCAATCCTATATCAACCAACGTAATGAAAAATCATGGTGCAGTAATTTGTGTTCACTAATTTAGAACCATACATTTAAGCAAATTCACTTCCAGTATCTGTTCAACTTCAAATCATCCTCCACAAAAGGACGTTCAGCCAAATAAAAATGTTCAGAGGACCAGAGTATAGGTTCATTACTTATACAAACAGAATTTGCAGAGATGGGACTACGACTCAACAGAACTCTTTTATTTCATTAGTTTAAGGTACTATTAAACATAATTTCATAAGTAGTGATTTGCCTGATGCTTTTATTGAAATAGTTGATTCATTACTTATTTTGAGCACTGATTTTGTGTCATTTTAAAGATGAGTACAATTTTTGAAATAGGACATATTGAAGCAATTTTAAAGCATGCTTCATAATTATATAATCATTTTAACCTATTTTATTTTCATATTTTCTTGAACATTAAAAATATTAGGCTGCTGTGGAAGTGATGTACAGTCAAAATTCTACTAAAAATTGATATCTGAAATGTAAATTGTTCAGGAATTCGGGCTTTTACAAACTTCCCAATTGCAGCAATATTTTTTTTTTAAAAAAGCAACATTTATTATACAACAGTTCTGTCAAGTTGATTTGCTCACATTATTTAATTGAAGAAATACTGATTTTTGCTAAAATGAAAGATATCTAATTTGTATAAAACTACAGAATCTTTGGTATATTTATACAATTACTTAATTATGTACAAATAATATTAACTGAGCCACAAACCTTCACCTGGTGAATGCTTTTGCATTTTTGAAGTTTGTATGTGACACAAAGGATTGTCATTTACATATACATAGTGTAAACACACTTTGTAGAGTATGAAAAAAGGCATATAATAGCCTTACTATGACAAAAGGTAGAAAGAAATAGAAGACTTCTAAGTAAACACTTCAGCTAATAGTCTTGGAGGTCTGAATAACTGACAAAGAGTCTTGCTATAATCAATAATTTTGTTTTCCCAACTCTGAGGATAAAGACCTTATTCTAAGGGAGCTTGTTAGAAATTCTGAAATTTCTACATCTATTTCCACGAATAAAAATGTTCCTAATCAAAATAAAAATAGAGAAAATTATGAAGAGATGCCATGGTGGTGAGATTCTGATTAGACGAAAAAGAATCAAATGTGTGTAGATATTATCTTTGGGGAAAATGCTTTGAGATTAAACGTTAAATTCATACACAATTCTCAGATTGCCTGCTTCCTACCCTGGGTTCCATGCAAATAAAGAATGCAGCTCCCAGGCTGAATCTGGAGTTGTGTTGGCGTCCAAGTGCTGTGCTGTTGCTGGGTCCAAACTGATCTGGGTGGTCTTCATTACTCTCTGGGGCCGCGGTGACATCCAGATCCTGGGCTGCTATGAAGGACCTAATCTGGATCTCTGGTCTTACCATGAATAGGGCCTGTGTTGAAGTCCGAAGCCCGTGTTGCTACCATGAGGTCACACAGAACTCTGGAGTTGAGGCTGCAAACTCTGCGTTGGTGGTGTTCTGGGGCCATGGTCTCTAAAGCAATTCTAATCTAAGCAGCCATTGCTTGTACCTGGAACCAGGATGTTATTAGGCCCAGATGTAGCAGAAGGTCATGTGAGGGGTCTGTGTTGATGTCTGTGGTCTGTGTCACCTCCGGGTGCCATAAAAACTGTGTGTGGTGGAATCAGAGGGCCATGCTGAGCAGGTCCCACTTTCAATGGACCTGGGAAAGGTGGCCCTGCCACTACCTGGACACTGCAGCAACTTGAACTGGCTATCACAAGAGAGTTGGCCTCTGCACTCAGGAGAGATGACACTACTCTTCACCACAGGTGAGGGAGAACGACCCTGTTAGCATGGGTTCAGGGGAACTTGCTCTGCCCCCCTCACCTGAGGCACTTGGCCGAAGTGGCCCAGACTGACCAGCTCAGCTATCACCCAGGCCCACAGCTGGGCCTTGGGTTGGCCCACCCTAACCTCTCCCCAATCTGGGACCTTTTGGAGTTGAAGAAGGGACTGGTCCTAGAACAACACCCCCAAGATCTCCGTGAGGTTGGTGGCCAGGGATATCCCAGAGGAGTTTCAGTGAGGATCCAGTGACAGTGGATGCCAGAAATCAGAGGTCTTTAGCCAGACCTACAATTCATTGCAATGAACATTTGCTGGGAAAGTCAGGTAAACAGAAGGGTATACTATGCGATAAAGCTCTCCCAATGATGAATGAAGCTTTGTTAGATAGGTGGGAAAGGTGGGAAGCAAAGAGGTTTTTTGGGTTTATTATTATTATTGTGTTTGCTTTCTTGCTTGCTATTTTTTGTTATGGTGGGATTTTGTTTTAAAAAATTTCTTTTGAAAAAAATAAATAAAAAATAATAAAAATAAAACAAAAAATTTTCTTTTGGGGGGTTGTTGTAGGGGTGAGAAGATGAGTTGGGGGACCAAGCAGTAAGCAGCAGAATTGGATACATGAAATGAAACTCCCAAAGACTCAATCAAGAACTTATATTAAAAATAAAAAAGAATTTCACATCTCAAAAGTACTTTGCAAGTTCTTGGGTCTCAGAAAGAAGAGAAATGTGGTAGACTAGGTATCCCTTAAGTCTTGTTTCAGGGTCATAGATTTGCTAGGACTGACTGCCATGATTCAAACCAAACTGCTAAACTTTCAGCCATAGTTTAGTACTGTCAAAAAGATACAGATTAAAACCCTAAGTAAAGAGAAAGGATGTATAGTGAGGGTCTAGAAAGATATGGAGGCAAGCTTCTAGATTCTTTTTATCCTTTTTCAGAGGAATGGAACCTAGTGTACTCAATATCCCCAGTAATGTGTGGCAAGAGATTCAAACATACCTGAATCCTGGGATCCAAGGTTTTTATTGAAGTTTGTTATGTAAGTCTGACCTTAGTTACTCAGATTCCTACTTCCCAGGGTCAAACTGATATAGAGTTTGCCAAAGCCTAAGACATAGAAAGAAGCAGGTGCTGTCCATAAGTAGTCAGCATGGTAGAGATGGACATGTAGCAGAAATATAGCACTAGTAAGATACATAATTGTTAAAGGAATGCTAAGGGTCAAATATATATACTCTATAACAAGAAGAGGGAGGGCCGGGCGGTGGTGGCGCACGCCTTTAATCCCAGCACTCAGGAGGCAGAGGCAGGCAGATCTCTGTGAGTTCGAGTCTAGCCTGGTCTACAAGAGCTAGTTCCAGGACAGGAACCAAAAGCTACAGAGAAACCTTGTCTCGAAAAATCAAAAAAACAAAACAAAACAAAAAAATCCCAAAAAGAGGGAGAACAGAGTTCTGCAAATAATGACTGAATTGAAAAATATGCCTTGCACATGGGTAAAATGCATTATAGAAATATGTAAAAACATTTCTTTATTTTTTTTTAAATATTTCATATATTACATTCAGACTGAAGTTTTTCTTCCTCTTCTCCTCTCCTCTCATTCCTTCCCTATGAGCCAATCAGAAGTCTGCCCTGAGACCTGGAGGAGACTGCTCACATCACAATGTCCTGGGAGAATGAGGGGCAACACACTGCTCGTGAGATCTGGAGGGGATATAAGAGCCTTGCCCACACACTCAATGAAAGAGTTGGTTGTTGTTTTTACCTGGCTCCAGGCATCTTTGTTGTTGATTCTGCTGTTGATTCCCTCCTCTACAGGATTTCCTGAGCTCTACCTAACCCCTCCCTGAAGATGCTACAAGCTTAGAGTTGTGCCCTGGACCACTTTTCTTCTTCCACAGGACTCCTTGAGCCCTATCTAACATTTGGCTGTTGGTCTCTGCTGCTACTCCCATCAGTTGCTAGATGATGTCACATTTCTGTATGTGTAAACTGCAGGTGTTGTGTCCCAAGCCTTGAAACCCTTGGTTTGAGGAAGCAGAAGCAAGCTAATGGAAAACACACACACACACACACACACACACACACGGAGCGAGAGTGAGTGAGCGAGAGAAAGAGAAGAGGGAGAGAGAGAAGTAAGTTCTTTTGTAGAGAAAAAATAAAATAATATTGTTAGGATAACAAAACCTCATCCCTTAAAAAATAAGAGTGTCCAAATGAATGAAAATTAATGATTGATTCTAGTGGGAGGGGAGTGTGATTTTGTGACTTTCAATGATATTCAGCCAATTTTAATTGTCCATGTGTCTTTCAAATAGTCTTCCACACCTTGCCATGCTAACACTTTTTTGTTTTTAGTTTTGCATTCTTCTACTCCACCATAAGTCACTTTAGAGAAGTACTTTTCCAATCCCAATGGTTCTTAAGTTTCTCTAAACTATAATTAACAATATAGGATATGTTCTAGTGATGGAACTTTTGCCTTACATATATGATGACCCCCAGAAAGCAAAAGAGACTTGTAACAATTTCTGTTAAACAAATAAAAAAAAACCCACAAAAAAAAAAAAAAAAACAAAAACAAAAACAGTGGGTAGGTTTAATAGTAGACCAGAAACTACTGGATTTAAAAGATGTTTAGGCAGAAATGGCAGTGGGGGAAGGGCTCCCAGGGCACATCCCTAGCTGTGTGTTTGCAAGCAGTTTATGACCTCAGGGAGAGGAAACGATATTTCCATCAGTGGTGTAGCTGCTGTGTAATGGGTAGTGTTAGACGTTGTACTGGCTAGTTTTTATGTCAACTTGTCATAAAGTAGGATCCTCTAATACGAATGAATCTTAATAGAAAAATAAATGCGTCCATAGTACTGGCTTATAGGCAATTCTCTAGGTGTTTTATATGGGAGAGCCCAGTGCATAGTAGCTGATGAGCAGGGGGTCCTGAGCATGTGGCCCTACACTGCGTAACAAAACAGAGTAAGTCAGGAGTAGCTAAACAGTAATCAGCACTCTTCCATGGCTTCTGCAGTAGCTCCTGACTTCTGGTTCCTGATCTTTTTAATGTTTTTGCCTTGACATCCCTCATTGATGGACTCTGCTGTGAAACTGTAAGCTGGAAAAAAAAATCCCTTCCTTCCTAAAATGATTTTGGCCATGGGTTTTTATCATAGTAACTAAAACCCCAAGAGAGATGCCAACTTAGCAGTATCAAGAATCTCTTTAGAGAAATGCCTTCTGTCAGACCTCAGAGAGATTATTTAGCCTTTAGGTATGCCTATCAGGGATTATCCTGCACGGGTTAATTGATAAGGAATAATGACTCACTTTAGCTAGGTAGAAAACCATTTCCTGGGTGGAGCCCTTGTGTCTAAAATGGAGTGCCCTGAGAGCTAGCTGTCACTGTTTCCTACTTCCTCACTTCAGGTGCAATGGGACCAAATGCTCTGAACTCTGGCTACCTTGACTTCCTCGCCACGATGGACTTTATTCTGAGCTATGAACCAAAGTTTTGAACCCTACTTTCTGTGAGTTGCTTTCGTCGAGCATTTATCACAGCAAGAGAAGAATATCTGAGACACATAGATAGAGAGACTAGACTACTTACTGTAAATGATACCTCACTCCTGAACCCTTAAGAAAATCTGATAAAAAGACAGTGGCCCAGTCAACAAAATGAGGCAAGCAAATGAGTAAACCAGGAAAACAGAAAGGGAAATTACTGGGAAGTAGGAAAGAATCAACAGAAAAGGGAGGGAGACAAATGAGAGGGCAATGGGGTGAAAATACATTATACGCCTGCATGAAAATGTCATAAAGAAGACCATTTTTATGTATAATTAATAGCTGTGGATTAAAATGAATAAATAAAGATAAATAATACTGGAGGCAATGCATTTAACAAACTACAAGAAGACCTGAAGAAATAGCTAACGGCCGAGCATGCAGAGAGACAATATAATAAAAGTGTACAAGTGAGAAGCATGGAAGAGCTATGAGCCTGTGTTTAATTAGAGTTTAATGAGCATGCAAAAGAGTGAATGAGGAAGGAGCAATGATTCATAAGACAATAGCTGATTATTTTCCAGATTTGTTCAATCTCAAGAATCTTTAAATTCCAGTAGGTGTAAATTCTATGTAGGCAAAATATAAATAATCCACACAGTGAACTAATTTGCTTCTCTGCTGGTTTTAAGGACACTTCATCTCTGCCTTTAGCATGCCTTACCAGCTGCATTTCTGGCAAGCAACAATACACACATGTAGTTCTTATTATAAAAATCTGCTTATTATTTCTTCTGTGCCACGGTTAGTCGTTGCTGTGAGTTTGCTTTATAATGTGACATGCTTTTCTTTTGCTTGTCAAAATTTTACTCATTAAGTGTTACGTTGTTCCCAAATTTTCCTTTGATTATTCTAGCTCATTTTATTCTGTTTTTTTTCTTGCATTTGGATGATACCTAATATTATGCTACTCATTCATTCACAATATTGAAAGTCTTCCATGTAATAGTTAGGTATTAGGTCTAGAAATGAATAAGGAACAACATTGTTTTTAATAATATTCATATGTATTAACATTCAGCCAAAAGGACAGCAAAAGTAATTGTAACACAGAAACGTTTGTAATGAACACATACTAGAATAGAGTAGGAGAGGTAAACAAACATGAGGGTTGGCAACTTTCCTAGAGAACAGTTACATATACATGTACCTGAAAGTAGAAGTCACTCAGCCCTACAGAGGTTAGATATAGTTGTAGTGTGCAGTGTAAGGCAAGGGAAAGAAAGTTCTAATAATTGTGGCTGAGAGGGGTACAGACCTAAACGAGCAGCATGAACCAGTTCAGTATATCCGAAACGTACCACAAGTGCATTGAAGAGAAGGATCTGATAATTAGAGTATTCAATGAATACTTTCACATCCTACTTTTATGGTCAGTTAGTTGTTCAAGTATTTAATGCAACAAAATTTTATTTAGTGCCATGACTTTACATGTTTAAGATAAGATGCGAATACAGAAGGTTCAAACGTAAGCCTATGATTTGAATCCAGTCTCTGAATTTGGATCTCTATGTGTTCTTTAGGATCATAAATCAGAATGTGGTTACAAAGGATTAGGTTGCTAACGGAGGAAAGTATAAGACGAGATGTTGATGAAACAATACACGATTTCCTTGAGGAAAACAGCTCTTTTGTACTGTATGGTGACTGTCTCAGGGGGTTCTCTTGCTATGGAAAAACACCAAGCCTACCAATAGAAAGTTGGGGAGGAAAAGGTTAGTTTTGTCTTCTACTTTTACATCACAGTCCATTATTGTAGGAAATCAGCACAGGAAGTCAAGGCTGGAACCTGGAGGTAGGATCTGAAGCAGAGTCTACAGAAGCATATTGTTGACAGGATTTCCCCATGGCTTGCTCAACCTGCTTTCTTATACTACCCAGTTCATGTGTGTAGTGGGTTACACTGACCCCCAGTAGGCTTGGTCTTTCTACATCAGTTGTTAATCAAGAAAATGCCATATATATTTGTCTATAGGCCAGTCGAGATATTTTCTCATTTGAGGTTTCTTTTTCCTCTTAACTCCAACTTGTATTTAGTTGACAAAACTAATCAACAAAGTGACTATAGTTCATATATTGTAGGCTTGCAAATAGCAAAGAACAGACTTTAGGCACTGGTGCCAGAAATAAATAAGTGAAGTTATGCATGAGCTAATTAGATACATTTTATTGCACAGAATACAGAGAACAATGGGGGTTAAAGGCTTAGTTAAGGATGAGATTGGAGATATGGGAAAAGAGGGGCTAGGACGTGGCTAAATAAACATGAACATGTATGAGAAAGCCTGAGGGAGATTCTCTAGGGTGTAAGTTAATTACAAAATGTAATTTTATTTTTTAAAGAAGAGTGATAACAGAGGTATCTGTTATCAGATACTACTTGAGTAGACAGTGTTGTTCCCAGAAGAATGGACTATTAAACAAATCTCAGTGTGACCTTTGGTATACCTCCCTTGGTTAGGGAGGCTCCAGAGATCTCCATATAACACTGGTTACTTCCAATTAGATTGTCTGTTGATAGATGTGTTGACTGGGTTTCTGTCCTGCCTGGTTTCGCCCCTTCCATCAGGTCCCACAGTCATTTAGCCACAAAGAAATTACGCAGAGGTCTATATTAATGATAAACTGATAGGCCCATTAGCTCAGGCTTCTTATTAATTCTTATAACTTATATTAATCCATTAATTAGTAGTATGGTACAATGTCTATATTCAGTCAATTATATTTTAAATAAATGCTGATTGTTCAGTAGCCAGGCAGGAAGTATAGGAGGGACAATCAGACAGGAAGTAGAGGTGCCTAAAATATACTAGAATAATAAGAAGCCTGAACTAATGGGCCAATCAGTTTATAGTTAATGTAGACCTCTGTGTGATTTCTTTGGGACTTAATGATTGCGGGAACCAGGCAGGACAGAAACCATGTCAACAAAGGCTAAAACAACCTGGTAACTAACATTTCAAGGAGGCAAATAGATTCACAGTGCTAAAAACCTGGATAGTCTGCACATGAAAATAAGTTACTTATTAACTACATAATTTTAATTCTGCCTTGATCCATGACCATGTATTCTTTTTAAAAATATTTTTTGTTTTGTTTTGTTTTTCGAGACAGTTTTCTCTGTAGCTTTGGAGTCTGTCCTGACACTAGGTCTTGTAGACCAGGCTGACCTCAAACTCACAGACATCCACCTGCCTCTGCCTCCCAAATGCTGGGATTAAAGGCAAGCACCACCACTGGCCAACTTTAATTTTTTTAAAATCATACATACACACATACATACATACATACATACATACACACACACATACATGCACGAACACATTGGATTTTGAGACAGGGTTTCATGTGTAACACAACCCTAGCTGTCCTGGAACTCACTTTATAGATCAGGCTGGCCTTAAACTCAGAAATCTTCCTCCTCTGTCTCCCAAGTACTGGGGTTAAAGGTATGTACCACTACCACCAATTTTTATAATTTTATAAATTTATTGTTTGTATTTTCTGTTCATTGTTGTTTTAGCTGCATGTATGTCTCCATGAGGATGTCAGATCCCCTGAAACTGGAGTTATAGACAGTTGTCATCTGCTATGTGGGTGCTGGGGATTGAACCTGGGACCAGTCAGTGCTCTTAACTGCTAAGCCATTCCTACATCCTGATGATGCATTCTTAACTTACTGTTTTGTATTTTAAATAAAACTCCTACACCTTGGGGGGAAATTTAGTGTTTTTGGTTAGAAGCATCAGCCCAGGCCCCAGCAACACTATGTCCAAAGAGTCTGGAATGTTTGAGTTCAGGCATTACCCCAGCCCCCTGGTACCCTTATATCCAGGGAATCTGGGATGTTTGGTTGGAGGCTTCACTCTAACGCCTGGTATCCTAAATGTTTGAGTGAAACTTTCAATTCCAGGCCCTTTCCTCTGGGAGTTGCTACAGTCCAGAATCCACCCCGAAAAAGCCCACCTAATGGTGACCCCTCCCCAGGGAGCGTCAAGACCACTCTCACAGGCTATTTAAACTGCCCCCCCCAAGACAGAACATATGGTCTTCCAGGTTTTTCTATCCACTTGCCATGTTTTCCCGAAGAGACACTAGGGAGTGCTGGCATCCATTAAACCTGGGCTTTTTCTAATTCTGTTTGATTTGGTCTGATTTGGATTATTGCATTGGCAGAGAGGCTTATTGGGCCACAATATCTTTACATTTAGGAAACACTAAATACAAACTTACATCAGCAAACCCATAATTCACCTATTCAAGCTATAAAGAATTTTTTCTTTAATCCAATAAACTTTATGTGACCATTACAATATTTACAGTATTTTTTATTTTGAATTAATATATTATTTATGTATTTTGAGTAGGGTTACTTTACTCTCAAAACTTATCACAACTAGTTTTTATCGTTTTTTTCTAACAATGGATATCTAGACCTTTTCAAGGTTTTGTTGTTATTGACATTGTATGAACCTTTCTATAAATATCTTTAAATTGTCTATGTCTAATTGTTTTATTTGTAAGTCCCCAAGAAGTTTGATGATAGTCATTTTAGTATTTCTGAGTTGCTGGGCTGTAGTCATGTTAATTGATAACATATATAAGTGTGACATGTTAGGTTCCAGAATAATTATTTTAATAATTGCCCAGTTCCTAAATATGACAGCATATTTTTATCACTGTCACTCACATTGACTACTTCAATTAATTTTTTTAAAAACTTATGTGATTAGGAGAAAAGACTATATGTTACTTAGGAGAAGTAAGTGTATTTTTTAAATTGTTATATATCACCGACTGTGTATCCACATAGTGGCTGTGCCACAGTAGGTGTCTGGAGGCCAGGCAACAACTCTGTTGAGTTGGTTGTCTTCTTCTACCATTATCGGCTCTAGTGACTGAAATCAGGTCCTCAGTATTGTGTAGCAAGGGTTTTAATTGTTAAGCCATTTTGCTAATCCCAAAAGTTAACAATTAGGAATAATCTACACAATTTGTTAATTTTCCTTTATTGGTGAATGATCATTTTAGAAGTTGAATCTTTGGAGCACTTTTTATTTCTTAATATCAGTCTTTGTCTGAACATATTGTTTGGGTAGAAGCGTGACCCCAGCCCCTGGCATCCATATACTGAAAGAGTCTAAAATGTTTGGGTTAAGGCTTCACCTCAGCCCCTGTACAAAGAGTCTGAAATGTTTGGGTGGAAGTTCCAACCCAAGGTCCACTGGGAGTTGCCTCAGTCCAGACTCCACCTTCGAGAAAGCCAGCGAAATGGTGATCCATCCCCAGAGATTTTCAAGACCACTCCCACGTGGTATGTAAGCTGCCCCCCTAGAGACCAAACATGTGGTTTTCCAGTCTTCCTTCCTTGTTTCTTCTCTTGGTGGGCTGTAAGATATCTATTAATCCTGTTTTTTTTCTAATTTGGTTTGATTTGATCTGATTTGGATTATTACATTGGCAAAGAGGTTTATTGGGCTGCAGAAGCTTTTTACGTATGTCAGGAATACTGTTCTCTAGTTACATCTAACTTTGTTTATGGTCATTACATCACATTGAATTAGTTCTTTAATTAAAACACATTGTTGTTTCTCTTATTAGTTCTGAGTTTGGTAAATTTCTCACCAATACCTGCCCAGTACATTTTTAAAAGTCTAGATATCAAATTCACTTAGTAATGCTTGCATATGTGTGGTTTGGAAATTCTCTTGGAAATTGAGCAAGCCACTCTTGCCACCAGTTTGAAAGTTTGTGGTGGCTAACTTTCATTTTTAACATGACTGGTTTATTACCAATGTGGACACGCAACCAGGGAGCATATCTATTCAGGTTTATTTTGGGCTTAAGCCCATTTTTCGGAGTCCAGAAAACTTTACTATGGCAGGTGGAAACCTGACTAACAGGATCTGAGGGTAAAATAAGCTAAATCAACTCGTGTGTATCACCACAATGTGTTCTTTATTTCTTTTCACAAAGAAGTATCAAGAAGAAGAAGAAGCATAAAGGGTGATAGCCACTGGATTTTTAGTTTTTACAGACTTAGCTGGAAATTTCCATAGGCAAAGACAATGATAATATACATATCAACATCACACACACACAAAAAAAGACAGGTAGAACCTGACCAAGCAGCACTCTGGAATAGTTGATACCACCCAGGAAGGAGCCAGCATCCAAGGGGGAATACCTGACATTCCAAGTCATTAGATTAAAGCTACTAAGCTTCTCTGAACCTGGACTTCACCCCCAGCCAGACCTTTCTGTCTGGTAAGGTCTTCCTATCCTTCTGAAATTTCTACAAGGTCTGTTAGCACATAATTTTGTGGGATTGACTCTATGTAAATTTGACTGTTAGAACAAAGAGTGAATGTTATCACTCTAAGACCTTAGGGTGTGGGGAAATTGAGCAAGGTCATTCAGTGGCCATGCAGGAGGAGTCACAATTCTGAGGTATTTTAGGAATGAATCCCATTTTGAAGGGAGAATCACGGATCATGGCTTCACAAGATTTTTACAGATTTGACAGCAACCATCAAAAAGACAAGTGTTCCTGCAATTTTGCAAAACAAGTTACTCCATGTGGATGTGTACATGCATACACACTTCCCGTTGGTCTGCCTATTGGTCTGTCAGCTGTACGTTCACTGTATAATACTTGTGGGCTCCAACATATATCTATGAATTTATTTATTTTCCCAGAAAGATTTTACTGAAGTGCAAAGATCTATCATGAGTGTGTGCAACACATTCTGAATAAAAGTCAGAAAGCAGGCTGGGCACAAGCATTCCTCTTTCTACTTCATGAATATAGCTGCCACTGATCTGCTACCTCACACTTCAGACACCCCTCCTTCGCCATCATATGGGCTATGGAACCCTTGCTTCCTTAGATGGTTGTTGTCATTGAGCATCTTGTTACAGTGATGAAAATGGAAACCACACCCTCATCATGTACTTAATGTATTACTTTTGCTCTGCCTGGCATTAATTTCATGATTCCCATGGCATTTACATGCTTATAACTAATTGGTTTAATGGAGCAGCTTTTTTTTTAAGAACAATTCTTCAATGTGCATTAAGCTCTTGATGGTTCTTGAAGTATTCATCTGCTTCATAGTCTCATGTCTTTTGCTGGATTTTGCATTTTCTTCCAATTTCTTTCATCTAATCAAGCATTAGTTCTTTAGGTCTAGTCCTGAGCTACCATTTTTGTTTCTACTTAATCTGAAAAGGTATTTGCGGACTTCGTACAATGAACCTAGTAAGAAGTATCTAAAGTGATAGATCTCTTCTTAACATAAATAGCTTTACTTTCAATTATTTTCACACCGACCTTCTCATCTCCTCTGCTTTCTTATATTCCCAGCTTGAGAACTACTGGTATGACAAATGCAATGGACTCAAAGCCAAGTTCAACAATCTCAGATGTCCTCATTTCTGATAATCCATAAATGGTAATATTCTTTTATAAAATTACAGGTATAAAATATCTAGAACCAAACCCTATCTCAAAAAACCGAATGAAAAATATCTAGGACCCAGCATACTGAATTTATTTTCTGTAATTATAACCATTTATACGTTGATGGTAATGATCCAGATTGGTGGCTGAAGATTCCATGTATACAGTCTGCCTAGAATTTTGACTCCTTCCTTTAGATTTTATGGAGTCATTCTGATTATGTAAACTATTCAATGATGAAGAGAGGAGAGTTAAGAAATTCTTGTCAAAATAGTGGTAGTGTAGTATACTGAACAGCCAAATTTTTGTAGTTGATTTCTGCACTTCACTAATACAAAATCTTTTAATGCAAACCTGTCTCATTTTGAAAATCTGTTGCAGACTCACAAGACCTTTCTTTATGACGGAATGTGGTTTTTTTTAAAGGGCGATGGTTTATTACCATTGTAACATATGGGCTTTCAAAAATGTGCCTATATTCTTCAGTATTGTATGAGGCAATAAATAAATATTATGATATATTTTTAAAGTATCCCCTGTACTTACAGGCTTTAAAAAATAGGAAGTGTGATCCTTGATAATTAAGTACCAAGTAGAATACCTAGATGAAATGGTCTTCTCTTATTTAATGAACAGTAACTACAGATAACTTCAATCATTGCATTTTTTTGTTATATGTTCATGCCTACTTTAAGTTTTAATATGTAAGATATATATCAAGGACATAATGTATTAGACAAGTACACACTCTTCAATTTCTTAACTTTTAAGATACATAATTGCTCCACTATGAAGACTTAAATGGGGATTGTCACTTTTGTAATTAATTCTTTTTGTTTCATCCTTCCTACTAATTGAAAATAGGCTTTCAATATAGAATGCTTTGAAATTGGATGAAGAGACAGAATTGGAAATGAACTTAATTAACTACAAACTGTCCAAATCAATCAGAGTTTGACAGTGCCTCAGTAACACACAGAGTTCATAATTTACTTGAAATCTGCTGTAACTCATATGCCCATAAATTGCTCAGAAGCCATGCTCACTGTGCACGAAATTTAGTGCCGGGTCACGTGACACTGCTCTGGGAGAAAATTGTTCTTTCGGCACATAAGACTATTTTGGAAAGATGCAGTTTACATTTTCAATTGCGCAGCTAATGAACTTCTGGAAATAAATGCTTTGCTTTGTGGCCCCAATTGAATTTGTCATAGAAATTTAGAAGAAGAAAAATGTTTGTATTTACAAGAACTTCAGCTTTATAAAGGGTTGTGAGAGTCGCCTGGTTACAAAGTGGTAGAGAGTCAGTGTCAGGAAAAATGAAATACTTTAAGTTTATAGATAAGAAGAATTGGGGTTGGGGAATCTTATGACTCATGTCTACTATGAAAATGTGTCTTTAATATTGTTTAATATGAGTTATTGGTATCTCATAAAGCATTTCATGTTATTATTTTCAAGAAATATATCTTTTCATAATAAAGGAACTTTTCATCTATATTTTAGTCAAGTTATTCTTTGATAAGATTAATTGGTACAGCTGTTCCTCTATAACAGTCTGAGTACACTGGACTCAAGTTGCCAAGAGACTGAAGAAAGAAAGGCAGACAGATCCAAGATTGCATGGATTGCAGTTTACTTGGACTCTTGCTGAAAAACACATTGTAATTCTTGCTGACAAACACATTAATAATTCCAGTTCAATCCCTGAAAGCTAGGTCAGAAGCGGTGGCATACATATATATTAGTCAGGGAAAAGTTGATGTTGTCCTAACTAAATGCAAATGGTTTATCTATATCTAAATAATATATATAGTTGACTGTCTCTATATATGTGTATGTGTATACATATGGATCTATATATACATATATGTTTATCTCTGTGTGTATTAGTCGGAAAAATGTTGAAGTTTTCCTAGCTAGAATATGCACTGAGTCAGACATGCTTCCAATAAGAGTCCTGTTGTAAAATTCTGTATTCTCTAATGATTTTGTCTATAAGTTTCATAAAAAGTATACAAGAAAAATAGACCCTGCGTTACCCTGAAGCAATTGTGGTGTGGTTCTAAATAAATATGGCTGTAGCCATGGAATAGTTATACGTATTTCTTCTGATTATGTAATGAACATTCTTAAGTCAGTGTCTTATAGTTTCTAAATCCTTAAGAAATGTGAAAAACTACCCATTATTACCAACTTACTTTAATTATATAAATATATATTTATTTAGGAGAGAAAATAATGCATATTATATACTTCTAATATTCAAGCCATAGAACCCTATTGTTTTGTAGCAGTTTCTTCTGAAATTAAAACTTTCCATCTTAGGGGAAGCTTGTTAAGACACAGGGTGTTAAAGGGATGGCGAAACAGTAGCCTTTTAGAAGGGGAAGCTGTTAAGACACAGGGTGCTAAAAGGAATGTTAAGCAATAAGATGTTCCAAGTGGAGGGGAACCATTCCCCCTTCTGTGAAGCTCTTAAAGTTCAGGAAGTAAACAACTCAAAAACTTCAGGAAGTTACAGAAACTGACCAGATTCACTATGTCCTTCCTTACCCCAAACTAGGTAATCAGTAAGGACTACTGATAAATACTTTTCAGAAAAACTGAGCTGCCAGGAAGAGACTGAGGCCTGCCGGGAGAGACAAGATCATCTAAGCTAGGTAGAACTGGCTTAGACCATATGATTTAAAGAACATTCTTCAGTCTGTTGAGCTGCCTGCAAGCTGTTTAGTGAGCTCAAGGTTATAGGCTTTCGTGTGCTGTCACCTGGGCTGAGGTGAGCTTTGGTGACACAGCTGTTTTTGACTCCTCTTGGCTTTTGTACTAACCCTTCAGCGATGTTTGCATAAGTAACCCCAATAAAACTCACTGACTTTGGTGGAATCTGTGATTTGGTCTGTTGTTGGTTTCCTGTTTGGGGTGAGTAGATGTTTATTCGTATCTCCTCAGGAATAGTGTTACGCAACATCTACAAATCAATCATTTCTTTTGATTCTTATGTAAGACATGCTGCACATTTTCAATGAGTTATGGTAAACTTTCATGAGGAGATATTATTGAAGGAAATAGTGGCTGGGGCCGATAATTTTAACATTTTGGGGAGGTTAACAGAAAACTTATGAAGATTTATTATAATTTAGATCAGTGACTTTTCAAGGGGTACTATGAATGCTGTATTGTTATGCATTTGTAAATATGGGGACTTCAGGGGAAGGGATTGTGAGAAGGAGTAGGTGATGTGTAGACATCAGTGTACAAAGCTAAGGGAGAGAATGGCAGCCCTGGAAAAAATTTCATTGTGCAACAACACATAGCTCTATTGTCTTTCTGTAGTGAAAAAGCAAAACAACAATTTATTTAGTCAATATACTATTTCATCAAATTTCCAGCATGCGATTTTCTCCTTAATGAACTTATGATCTATTAATAATTAGGGACAAAGAAAAAGCCCACAAATGTGTGTATTTCATTTTTTTCAAATAGGATATTCCTTATTAGCTCTATTTTTTTCAACTGCTAATTGAAGTAAAAGCATTCAGGTGTGTGCCTAGAAAGTCATTATAATTTCCTTCCAATTTATAGCACTGAATGCTTGCTGAATTAAACCAAACCTTAGGATATAAATTTGGGGAAAAAAACTAGTATATGCAACTTTCCAGATTTTAAGACATAAAATGTATTTGAATTTGGAATTTAGTACACAAGAAAATTATGCAATTTTTTTTTGTCTTTTGTTTTTTAAGATAGTGTTTCTCTGTAGCTTTGGATCCTGTCCTGGAATTAGCTCTTGTAGACCAGCCTGGCAATGAACTCACAGAGATCTGCCTGCCTCTACCTCTTGAGAGATGGGATTGAAGGCATGTGCCACCACTGCCTGGCTTGCAAAATTGTATCTTAATGGATTTCAGTTCATAAAGAATGAAAATACATGTATAAAGTAGGTAAAAATATTGTCAATGAATTAATTATGAAAAACCACCCTTTGAAATTTTATGAATATGAATAAAATTTTATGAATATGAATAAAAATTGATAACTAAGTACATTTAGATATGGGTACACTTTCTAAAGTGGTATGAATGGGATATCCTGAATGTTATTTAGACATGGCTATTAACTTCTCTGTCTCGTAGCATTATGTTTTAATATCATGAATGGGGTAAAATAGAGGCAGTAACATCTTTACTAAACAAGCTTTCAAACGTTGACTTTGTGTCTCAGTTTATTTCTACAAATTACTGTGTTCAAAGAGGTAATATTCTGAAGGTTAGAAATATAAAACTTTCCATTTTGGAGCTGGGTGTGATGTCTGCCCAACCAGTATACATGTTCAGAGTGGAGGAATTATGCTTCTCAACAAAAATCCAAGACACTTCTCTATGAAGTTATTAGATGCTTACTGTCAAAGATAACATATGTTCACTTGGAAGTGATTCAAAAATTTAAATGGCCTATATCCTAATCCATTGTTGAAAGGATATTCAATATTGTATTGTACCCTTCCCATATCATTAGGGCATTTGTTTCAAAAACTTTGTTAGACACCAGAAATTATACATAGTATCAAACTAGGTATATATGTTTCTTTACATAAATAGACAAGACTTAATTAGCAAATTAGAGCCATTAAGAGAATAATACCAAGAACTATTACAAAGTACACTGTGAAGAGAAGTGTGTGGAAGTTCTCCCCTGCCCCATCTGTCTTCCTGTGCTGTATTTATATTTTATTCTCATGATTCAATGAGATGCTATAATGACTTTTCAGATTTCTTGATATGGGCAAGGAACTCAGTATTACTTGAATTTTGGGCTTTGTGGTCAATGCTAAGTAAAGTAAGAGTTATCTGAGCACAAGCACTGTGATCCATGGTACTGGATATGAAAATGTAGCGACACAGATAACTAGACTGATGGGCACAGCGTGCAGTGTGAATACTCTGGGGGCAAGTCTGCTTCCATGGACTCGCTGGGGTGAAACAAGATTTCTTCACACTACTCTGACCTGAATGCAAATTCTAACTCACTAGTTGGTTACCTTTTGAATTTACCATTTAATATTTCTTTCCTATTGTTGATTGTAGATGTCTAAAATTATAAAATAAAATTGTGTGATTGGGGATGGCTTTCAGAACAGTTCTCCTATTACAGACACAGCCCTTAGTCACACAGATCATAGACGAGTGGTATTACTGCTCTGTTTCATGTGTATCATAGCCTTACCATCTCAAAAGCAAATGTCACTATATAAGACATTTTATATTCCACTGCCTCTTGTCACAATGGATGTGAAAGTATATTTGAATAGTTTATTACTATTCTGTATAGGAGAAAATTAATTTGCACATACATTTTCAAATACAATTTGAAAAATAGCATATACCAGGATAATGAACTATAATAAAATTGTGTTGTTTCACTAGGAATGTGTTTGAGCTATAGAGGAGGAGTAAATGGCCTAAGGTAAAAGTCTGTCTTTCATAGCCTCATTCACAACTTCACTCCTTCGGTGAGAAGTTAGCAAGTTGTGGTGAGCTGCTGTCTATTCTTTAGGAATTTAGACTGTTCTAGCATCTAAGCAGTAGTTCTAAGCCCTTTGGCATTATCACAGGCCCAACATACCTTTTCTAGCTTTTCTATAATTCTCTACAACCCTGTTTCTCCAGATTTTCCAGCCTTGAGCTTTCTAGATTGTGTTTTTGTCTTTATTTCTTAAGTGCCTTTATTGATTGTGGTCTGATAAGGGAGAGACTCATCTCACCTCCTTAATCTGCTCTCGAACTCCTAATCCTTCTTCAAGAATCTGATGGTGGCTATCACCCACTGTTTTCTACATGGCTGTTCTTTTAATTTTAAATCCATCATTTTTCTATTTTCACTTGGAGTGTTTAAGGCAACCTTTCTCGTTTGACTATGTTGGTTTTATTTTTTTTATACACTTGTCATTCGCTTAGTGTTTCATGCCACAAAATTATGTGTGTTGGGGTTCATACTTATTGTTGACTAAATTTAGGCTGCACCTGTGTTTGTAAAGCAAATCTTTGGGCCACGCTGCTTATGTTTCCCAGTGAGTGTTGTGAAAGACATCATATAGTTTGATTACAGACCAAATTGCTCTCACCCTTTGTGGAAAAAGTTTGCAGACTCTTGGTAGAAAGTGTTGTGTGAGTATTTCATAACTCATAATTAATTGGTGAAATTTGAACATGCATATTCTTTAATGATTCTAAAGTATGATCCTAAATTGTAATAGTCCATTTGTTCCCGCAACGTAATAGCCAAACCCATCTGCCCTGAAAATTCCTCTTACTTGGGTATTTAATTTGCTGTTGTTTTTGGGTGGGAATTGTGTCTTGTCACTGGAGGTCAGCTGTAGTGAAGCAGACCACGCACTCACTTTCCTTACATTACATTACAATGTTGGCTTTAAGTTCCCTTTATCTCTATATACAAGTGTTCCTAAGAAAAAAAGTTTTATATATCATTTTATTTAGATGTACCAGAAGTATTTTATTGGTTGTTATGACAACCACCAAAAATATGCTTTAGCGCAAAAAATAGCTGTGGTGACAGGAAATAGATCCATGATGAATATCTTGGTTGTGATACTTTGTGGATTACAGAAAACGTTTTGTTTATTTCTTTTATACAACTTAAAATTTCCCCAAATCTTCTACCTTAGATTTCAGTGAGAAGAACACCTCCTCTTTGAAAGAGATGAAAAAATTCCTTACCTAATATTTTACCTGCCAAGAAGTGTTTGGGGGTTTATAACTTGAAACACTTTACTTTTCAAGGCAACCTCAAAGACATGTTTAAGAGACAGTTCTGAGTTCCCGAACATGATAAATTGCCTGGGCTGGGAGAGATTTTAATGAGACAAGGATTTTACATTGGGAGGAAAAGCTTACAATTTGTCTTCAGAATTTTCAAGTGCAGGTAATCCTTACCTAAATATGACTGCAACACATTGCTAACTTGGAGAATATATGATCAGCTACAAGCTATGTAGTCAAGAGTTATGTCATAGTTTAATGTTTGTCCATATTTTATTTATATTTTCTTACTTTTGCAAGTCGCAATTGCTCACTGAGCTCAGTGAAAAGTAAAATAAAGAGAAAAAGAGAAAAAGTCATTTTAATCTCGTTGAGGTGATTAAATGAGACAATGTAAGACATAAGTCATTCAGCAGACTTTGATTGGAATTGAGAATCTATGAACATAATTAAGTTAAATAACTAGGATTTAGTGTAATAATCTAATAGAAGCAACTTACTTCTACATATTTTTTAGATATCATACCATTAACAATTTAAGAGTCAAATTATGGCATTTAACCCCTGTGCTAGCCAATCTCAAAGTTCTAAAATGAATAAGACCTTTGAAAATCATCTCTTGTCACCAAAAGCACCACCAGGTATGGCCTGTATGGATCATTATTTAATAGCCATTGGAAATAGAACCTCACAAATCAAAATTAGATGATACAGAGCCTTTGAAAGTGAAGAACTACTACCAACTTATTCTCCTGAAATTACATGCCAGTCTTCCAGAGCAGACACCTTCCAAACTGAATTGTATTTTTAGCAAAAGAGCATCCCCTTCATTGCCAAGCCTTTGAGTTAGTGAGATTCTGTCTCCTCATTTCTTCTTACACATTTTATATTGCCCAACGGTTAGAACACTTTGAAAGGTTCCTTTATGGGTTCTTAATCATTCTGTCTAAAAATGGCTAAGTTTGCTGGCCAAGCAGGTTTTGTAGAATTCTCCCCTGACACTATAAACTAATTGGATGTTTTAAATTTTAAATGAGAAATTATTAGCATTGTAATCAGGTAAAAATTGGGAGTAGACCATAGCCACACCAGCACCTAATGTGACATGCTTCTGGGAAAGATGTGAACAATTAAGATTTAAACCCCGACACTAAAGAGGTTTAGATTACAATGATGTGCTTAAGGAATCTCAAAGCATTATTAAAAAATAGATTTCTGGAAATACTACCCATGAAATGAGAGATTTTCACATTTGCTTGGCCAGAGGTCAAACAGCAGTGTTCCAAGATAGTAAATTTGCCATGTTTGGTGAGGTGTGGGAAATGAGTTATAAATCTCCATTGCATTCATTGAGTAATTTCAGTAGAAAACACATGAATTTCAGAGGTGAAGGCTAAATTACCTTTCCACTAAATCACTGTGGACAGCCAATTGAAAAGGAAGTTGAGTCTTTCTCTCCCTTCTTCCCCCTCCCCTCTCTCTGTCTGTCTGTCTCTCTCTGTCTCTGTCTCTCTCTCATTTACCATTTAAACATTTGTGAATTTGTAGAGAGATGCATAAGCAGTTAAGAGCATTTGTTGCTCTTGCAGAGAACCTAAATTTGATTCGCAGAACCCACGGAGGCACACAACTGTCTATAACTCCATTTCTAATGAGTTTATTTCTTTCTGGCCTTCCCAGGCACCTCATGCAAGGTGCACATACACTACAGGCAAAGCATTCATACACATTGGAAGAAAATAAATAAATATTAATTTGAATGTTCATGCAGCTTTTTGTGTTTTTTTCTTAAAATTAAGTTGTGCAACTTTTCAGTTAATCCATAATAGATTTGTAACAGAGCACTCAATACATAGTGTTATATTAGTTTATGTTATGTTTGTGCCCGCCAAAAGTTTTTTTGAACATAAAAGTTAAGCAAACATGAGAAAATAGAGATAGTGAATGAGAATGTACTCTGAATTGTTCTTTGAGAATATTCTCCTTGAGACAACAGTGAAATTGATGGTTTGGAGATAGGAACAAAGCTTCTTGCATGTAAGAGTTCAAAGAGTGGTAGGATTTTTTTCTTTAAAAGAAAATAAGACTGTGGAATGAAGAAGATAGATTTTAATCAAGTAATCAATAAAAAAAGAAGTTACCTAGGAAGATGGGGGAACAGATAGGGAAAAATAGTCTCTTGAGCATGGAACAGGGGTTGCTCTTGATTATTTGCTGAGGTCTTGGTACTATAAATGATGATCTTCCATTTCTGAGAGATATTGTCAATAAATAATTATCAATATATACTTTCTAATAAAACCCCCAATTTTAAAGCAACAGTCCCCTTCTTGTTCTGTGATTTTCGAATATAGGCTGCTAAAGATTGACATCCATTAAAAAAAAGTTCTCTAAGCCTTGTGATGAATCCCAAGTAAATTAATGCATCTACAGCAATTTGAAACTATGATACAGTTGATACTTAACAAAGTTAGAATAATTGTTTTTTGGAGAAAAAGTATTTATGTGCTAGTGGCATGGTTGGTAAAGTAAAACAAACAATTGGATTTCACACAGTTTGAGTTCCTAAAATCTAAAATGTAGGTCCTTTGGAATTCATCTTGGTACCTCTAATTTCCATTTTTTATATGATACCCAGAGAAGCTGAATATCATTAGAGAAGGGATACAGCTGACATCATCTATTCTACAGTGTGTGGGGGAGACATTTTAAAGAAAGGAGCACTGTGGTGTGATCTGGGTTTCTCCTCTCAGTTCTGAACTATATAGTCCTATAATTTGATAACGTTTCTGTATTGCTTCTGAGACACTGCTTTTTTAAACTAAGGGCAGGAATATTTAGAGGACAATTATGAGAATTAAGAACATGCTATAGAAATGTTTAGTAAACTCTCTTCTGTCCTATATGCATGAGGCTTTATGTGATAGCAAGATGCTCTTCCCCACCCAGTATTCCAGTATTTATGACAAGAATGACCAATTTAAACCCCATTTATTAGAAGTTCTGGAAGCTGGGGAATAAAAAGCAGTGCGACAGCCTCATGGGGTTTGGGTGAGAACAAAGTTATGGGTGTCCTCATAAGATGAAGAATGATAAGTACAGAAATATAGCATGGAAACTTGCTACTTTCTCTTTTCACTGGAACACTGATCTCATCATGGGGGTCCCAACCATATGACTTAATTAGCCTCCAAAGGCCTTAGCACTAAGTCACTTCACACTGAGTGTCAGATTTCGACATATGTGATGGAGACGCAAGCATTTATTGCACAGCAAAAGATGACATGATTATGAAGTCAACAAATGGGTATTCATTTAGCTTAACTCTCTGCTTGATAGAAAAGTTAAGAAAATATTTCAATTATTTTTGCCTAGAGATCACCTTGAATTAAAAAATTATTAAATATTTTAATATTTATTTAATATATTTTCATATATTTAATATATTTTCATATATTGCCTCACCTCCCCCACCCCTGGCCAAAAGAATCTTACTGGAGAAACAAATTGCTCTTAAGGAAGGTCTTATGATAGTGGTAGATGGCCAACACAGAACAAAGTCAGTTTCGTCTTTGTAGGTTCTTTGTTTCATTATGTTGTGTCAGGATATTATTTTTATTTTCTTTTCATACTTTACAGGTCTTTTGCATATATATTTTGGATTCTGGTTTTCTGTTTTGATGAGATTGATTTCAGTGTGTGTGAACATAATTGTTTGTGTTTATTGTGTTTTTTCCTTGGCTTTTTTTCTTGTTTCATCCTATTCCAGTTTATTTGTTTTCATTTTGTCTTCTTTAAATTTATGTTACATGTATTATTCCTACAATGCCTTATATGTATTGCTCATTCAATGTTTTCTAATGACAGACAGAAAAGCGTATAGCTCCAATTGGAAGAGGAAGGGGAGAAAAGCTGGGAAGACTCGAGGAAAGGAAATCTGTAATCAGAATGTGTTGTAGGAAAAAAATCTATTTTCAATAAAAGAAAAGAATATTTTAGTAGACTATTTACTGAGTGTGCTGCTTACGACTCCATAAAAATGACACTAAATAAGTTGAAATCGTAATGGAGAGAGTGGCATGGTTTTAATGTACTTCTGTGATGTCTGGTATGTATGAAATATGATAATAGATGTAAGTTAAATATAGAGAAATAGGTGCATGGTGATCAGATTTTATTGTCAGCCTGGCATAGTGAAGACCCTTCTGCAAAGGGAGAAACTCAATGTTCAGATTGGCCTGTGGGGTATTATAATTGATGGAAGAGGGCAGTACCATACATAGGCAGGTGAATCTAGCCTACATAGGAAGATAACTGAATATAAGCCAGAAGATAGTAAGGAGTGTAGCTGATTTTTTTTTAACTCTTCAGGGGCCCATAACCCAGCTCCCAAATAAGTACACAGAGATTTATTTGTACTTATGAATGCCCGATCTTATCTTGAGTTATTTATAGCCAGTTTTTGTAACTTAAATACCCTGTTTCTCTTCTTCTACATTTTGCCTCTGGACTTTTTGACTTTCTTTATTCTATATGTCTTTCTTCTTGTCTTACTCTGTGACTGCTTGTGTGATTGGGTGGCTGGTCTCTGGCATTCTCTTCTCATTCTTTTCTTTTCTTACTTCTCTTCCTCTCTGTCTCTGTCTGTCTGTCTGTCTGTCTGTCTCTCTGCCTACATTTCTCTTCCTATTCATTCTCTCTTTCTGGCAGCCTAGCCTATCTCTCTCTCCTGCCTAACTATCAGACTAATCAGGTGTTTTAGACAGACAAAGTAACACAGATTTACAGAGTAAAACAAATGCAACATAAAAGAACGTACTACACATTTGCATCATTAAACAAATATTCCACAGAATGAACGAATGTGACACATCTTAAACTAATATTCCACAAATAAGGAATCTTCCTTCATGATTGTAGTTTCCAGGTTCCTGCCTTGAGTTCCAGCCCTGAATTTCCTCAGTGACAGACTGTGACTGAGATGGATGAGATGTCATCCTCAGGTCACTTTGGGTCAATATTTTATCACGCGAACATAAACAACTGAAATGTGTGAGCACGTGTGTACATGTGTGTGTACCTATATGACTATATCTGTACATATTGTACACTCTAGAGAGTTGGCATTTTTTTTTAGTCTGTTGGCTACCTGTGAGCTGTGACTCACTGTGGCTATTCAACAAAACAAGAGCCTATTGTATCAGTGTGTTACTCGTCTGTCAGAAGGTCAAAATTAAAATTGGAAGTAGAGTTTCTACTGAAGGCCTTTTGCTTTTGTGCCACTGTAAAGGGAACTATTGTAAATCACAACCTCCTGAAAACCAGGCACATATGCATATAAACATAAACACAGTTATTTATGACAGCACATATGCATAGATTTGCATGTATATATTCATAGGAGCCATATGCTTTCTGAGTCCATGATAATAAGATACCTGGTGCAACATTTTCATGTTAATATAACTATGCAATCATTTGTGAGTGTTGGGAATAACCTGATTGCTTTAACCATGGACTCTTGAGTAATGATATAGAGGCTGACTTTTAGTCCTAACCTTATATGAATTTGCTAAATTGTTTACAAGTTAATTGGCAAACTAGGAGGAGTTGCCAGGAAGATTTACCTTACCACAATGAATAATATCTTTATAGGTTAAGTTTCTTGAAGAGTTTTGATCTCCAAAAACTCTCCCTGTGGAAATCAAGCATATTTTGGTATATAAAGTTGAGCCCTAGGCTAACAGCCTGGATATCAGTCCCTTTATATTAACTGCCAGCCGACAGGAACAAAAAAAAGATTGCTTGGTGCTAAGTAGTGGATCTGATGTTTGTAAACACAAAAGAAGTAGAACGCCACTAGTTGCTCCCAGTTTAGAGAAATATTTCCCCCCAAAGATATTGTATTTAAGTTTTCAAAATTATGCCACAGATAATAAAATATTCGGAAACAAATATTATCTACTTAAACTGCACAATATAAGCACAACACACATTAAATCCTTGCCATCTTCAAAGCTTTATCTTTAAATCAGTCATTTAAGAAAGCTTGGCTTTAAGTGGGCTCATAATGTGGAATATTATTTGTAAAGGGAGCACCAATCTTATTCAAATCTGTATGCCTCCTTCCAGTTTTATTTTCTTCTTTCTTTCAAGAAGTGCTTTGAAGCATATAAGATCAATAGCATGGATGGAATTTCTCAATGTTTTGTATCTTTGGGAAAGGGAGTATCAGGGAAACATGGTAATTGCTATTACTTCAACTAACATATTTTATATACTATGAAAGACTATGTAAAATATATAATTAAAAATGACATGAAAGAGGAGTGCTCCAGTAGCTAAATCTTAAAGAATATCTTTGTGTGATTTATTTAATGTATTGGTTTGTGACGCAATTTTATAAGTGCTTTCTTTAGGGCTTATAGCTTGGCACTTCATTACATGACACTATTACATAACAAGGTCTTTCTGAAATGCTTATGATTAGATCTTTTTGTATAGAGAACTAAAAAGAGGTCTTATAGGAAACTTTATTTCTAAGACCCCAGGTTACTTCAGGGTTCTAAAGCATTGTTTAGAGCTGATTGTGCAAGAGAGGCAAGTACAGCTATTTTAAAGGATTTACTGGATTTAACCTGTTTCAGCAAATATAGGGTGGCTTTGAAAATAACTAAGCTTTCAAAAATGAGTCCTTTGAAAAGATTTGAGATTTCGTAAATGTATGTGCTTGATGAAACTCCAAAAAGGTACAGACAATGAGGTTCACAAAGACTATTCAAGTAGACTGCTGTGACGCCCTATGCCCTTATAATAGGATTGTTCTCATAAGACCCACTAAGGACATGGTCTTGGGTGTTATCAGTTTTACATTTATAGGCAATGCTTGTATTCAACATATGCTTAAGGTGCTTTTACTACTTTGTATACTTTTTAACCATTGGGTTACTAAACAGAACACACTACCTTAGAAGGTACAGTTTTCCAGACCATGGGGAGCACTGGTTCAATTAATGTGGCCTCTCTTTTTTGGGCAAATTTTGATGGTAGCAAGTTCTAAGCACCAAGTGTCATGTGAAGTAGGTAACAGGAAGGGGTGATATTTAGTTGTAGAGGCACAAATATGAATAACGGAACTGAAGAATCTATAATAAGTTACTGCAGGTGGCGACTCTCGAGGAAGACAGTTCTGTGTAAAAACAGCCCCAATTCATGACAGATTTTTAAAAAGTAGAGAAAAAATTCCTCTGGCACATCTAACATCCTAAGTCACTGGGGCTATAAAAATCTGGAGTGTTTTAATATGCATTATGCATTTTAATTTTGTCTAATACCCTTAGAGTACTTTAAACTTACTGTTTTTTTTTTTCAGAATAAAGAATTTACATGCTATGTAAAATGTTCCTCTGTACTTTGAAGGTTAATTCATTTTGGGCCAGGTTCTTATCCAGAGGCAGCATTCAGCTCCGTGGAGTGTGAGGCAATGATAAGTTCTAACTTCTGTAAAGTTAAGCACAGGGTAGAAAAAGAATGCTTGAAGATGATCACGTTTATGTCTTGGATAAAATATAGTTATAATGTGTTTTCCATGGTTAGTAGTTGTCGCTGGGAGAAGTGCACAAGGTTATGATATCTAATAAATAAGTGGTTACCACCCAAAGAGTCTTCTTGGGTAGAAACCATGGATGCTATTCTTTTGGAGTGGAAGAAACATAGGTAAAAGGCGGTAGATAAATTATGTATATGTGTTTATGGGGACTGGGGAGCCTCCATGTAGGTATGAGGATCCTGAGTTTCTGATCAGTTATCTATATTGCTGCTAGGATTCGGGTGAGTAAAGCAATATGCAAGTCACCTTTTAGTCTACAACTATTTTCAATTATGAGCAGATTCCTTAAGCTCAGACTTTCGCAAATAGATATTGAAGTTATGAATGCTTATCTAGCAAAGCATTATGAGGCAGGGTCTAAAGGGCCAGTTGAACTCTGTCAAGGTTCAACTCTCTAACTACCCTATTAAAAGCACAAGATGAATAGTTCTAGGCCATCATGACTCTATCCTTTGCTCTTTCCTACCAAAGTCCTCAAGGGATTGAGCAACATTCTTTGTGGAGGGCTGATGTAGGAACTTCATACATTGCTGATATGCAAATCTTTTCCAAATTGGCTACCTCTTCCTTCTTCTCTTTTATCTTACAGCATAACTAAAAATCACTTTTGTGTGTATGAGTGTGTGTCTTTGGTCTCTTGACTATCGAGACTGTCTCTATTTTTATTTCCCCTCTCTTTCCCCTTTCCCAACAATACTCAAGTTCAAGTTTTTCTGACAGGTGAACCACCCACAACTCTTTTCTTTATCATTAAACAACATGTAATTGACTAATTTTGCAGTGGTTTGACAAGCTATTACAGAAAAAAAGTTGTATCTTCACTGAAGTAAATTGCTTTTGCAAGTAAAATTTCACTGAGCAAGGTGTTAAATGCATTATGCACACCACATTCTAAGTGTAAAATTTGTTTCTTCTCTTTTCTTATGACACCATTTTGCAAAGGATGCAAAAAAAATTTAAAAAAAAACCTCTGCTATTCCCCAAGGACATTCTTATTTTAGCCTGTTCCACTTCTTTATGCAATTGACCTTCCAATAACACCTATTATGGAGCATTTCCACAAAATGAATTTCATTAAGAAAATATGTGCTTAAAGATGTGCTTATGTTTATGTTGGGTTGCTCACTAAAGATTTCTAAACACAGCGGAATTATGTTTTTTTTTTTCCGGTCTCAGACTACTGCTCACATGTCATGTTTTTGAACAATTTTCTGTTATTTTCGTATTTAAAGGATGTTTTCACTGAATATTTATACAAGAAGATTTTAAAAGTGTGCCAACTCATATTACTTCTCTTTTCATGCATTCTTATAAGGTTTTCATTGGAAGTGATAGATAATGGTATCCTGGCTCTTTCTTAAATAATGATGATTAAAATATATAATTTATTCCCTTGCTCTTGAGCTCGTGGGGATTTCTTTCATGTAATCAGTAGTGTACACAGAGTAAGAATGTTTTTTAATACCACCCTTACTCTAAATAGAAATGGATAAAATTAAAGGGAAAAAGACAAAACACCAAAGGCTCAAGTTTCTATTTCCCTTACATTCCTGAATTAAATTTCTGAAACAGAGGCTGCCATAAAATGTGCTGCAAGCCGAACCAAACATAGGAATATTTGACCACACTATGACATGTTTCTACTTGTGAGTTAAAGAACAATGGATTAAATTAGCTACATCTATGTCACGCACCTTATAGATAATGGTATTAAAAATATGGTACACAGTGGGGATGCAGGCATGAAGTGGAAACGGATGGACTGTGCACAGTTTACTCCATAATGTGCTTTGGCAAGAAAATCAAGTTGAAAGATGGACTAGAAAGATGGCTCAAAGGTTAGGAGCTTTTATGTTCTTCCAGAGACAAGACTTAGGTTCTTAGTTCCCAGTTGGAGTTGCAAAGCAACACTTGGGAACTCCTGTTCCTAGTATCAGACTCTGGCTTCCAAGAACACACACTCACACACAAATAAAAAAATAAAAACAAAAAACCCATGAAACACACTCATGCACACACAGAAACACATGCATATGAATAAAAATAAGGTATTTTTAAAATTCAGGTTTAAAAGGGATCTTTTAAATGCTTACCATCATAATATTTGAAATAACTTTCCAGAACAGATAATAAATATGACTATAAATACTCAAAATTATAAATGTTTGTATGCCTTCCTTTAGAAGTAGCTAGTTTTGTTTTGCATTTTCATAAAAAGATTGTTTATTTCATGTCACTGCTTTCAACTTCTTGAATTTATATGATCAGGAAATATCTATGGCAACCAAGGGAAGACAAAATAAAAAAGTCCTTTATGTCCTTCTAATTCACTAGTCCTAAACCCAACACCTTTAAAACATCTTTTTCACAGTGAGGAATTAATTCTAGCAATCAAAACCCACCAGTGGATGTGTCAAACACAATCAATCCTGGCATTTGCGTTACTCCAGCATCAATATGATACCTCTGTGTCCTAGAAAACTTAAACCATCATTGCAATTATCAATACTGGTGTTTTTGCTTTATTTAAGAAATTGATTACTTTAATATCACAGAATGGAAAAATAAACTTCTTGTCGATCAATAGAGCACTACTCTCTCCTGGAAATCCCCTCCCCTCCCACCTAAAAGTGCTCTTGGTAAATGCTCCTTTTGACTGCTTGCCTGGCTGACAGATTCTACATGCAGCATTTGAGCAGCTGCTGCTGATGTACCATTCCCTCTTAAATGTCCTGTTTCCTTTTTCATCAGTACAGCAACAACCTGGGTTCCCAATCATGGATCATAACAAATAATTATTTTAATAGAAATTAATAAGAGAGCATAAATTAGAGGGTGATATAAAGCTCTCTGGATCACTCTCATACTTTGAGAGAAGCCAGAATTCTTGATGGAAATGATTACTAAAGTCAGAGGAAGTGCCTCCAATACCCATAACACATAAAGATCACACAATAAGAAAAGAATGTTTAATTGAATTATTGGTTCAATAATTAAATTGAATTATTGGTTCTTACCTGTGGTATGACATGACCTCATACTCTTTTGAGTCCTGTAGATGAACGTAAAACATTTGTGATAGTAAAAATGCTATATAAATAATATCAACATGAGCTTGTTTTAATTACGTCAAGTTTTTCTTTCTAATTTTGCATCTTTCTTTTCCCACACAATTCAATCTTATGGAAACAAAAATTGTGAAGTGTAGTGGTCCTAATCAAATGAATAAGAAAATGTATACTCATGGAATTACTGAGCGAAACAGTGAACAACTTAAAAGGCTACCACAGTGGACAAGCTACAAAAAAGGTGGTCATTATAATTCTTTGTCTCTTCTAACAGTGGGTAGCCATTTTGAAGTGCAAAGTTTAAAAATGAAGTACAAACTAATTATCTCAAGACAGTGAAGATGCTGTAAGAAGGGAAATATTCTGTGTCAAGTGAGCAGCCATGATTCATTTAAAAATTGCAGAGTGTTCTTCTACAGCTGAGCTTTTTGTAAAAAAAATTATACTGAATGTAGAACTTGACCTCACATATTTAGGGCATGTGATATGAATGTCTACTACAAGCATGCATGAAACTATATAATTGATGTACATAATTTTATTTGATTTTTCATATGTCTAAGATTGGAGTATTGGGATTGTACTATTTGAGTTATATGGAGACCAAAATTTGGAGAATGTAATAAGTTGTACAGAATCAGAAAATACTGTAAACAGGATTCAAATCAGGTAGACAGCTGAGCAATTTGTGCATCTCTGGTATCATCAATGTTCTACCTGAGATGCCAACACAAATAAAATGTGTAGATGAAAAGGAAGACTCATAATTAAAAACAGAAACAACAATTCACATGGCATAAATGAGTTAGGAAACAGTTGATAAAACTGATCGCACTAAGAGCACTTGATGGAATTAAAATTAAGAAATACTGATAATGAGTGATTGATAGTCCACCATGATATAAGCACTTCCTTTGCAGTGTCTCAGAAATGTTTTGTCCCAGTGGTGTGCAGTGTACACGAACAGCCCACACAGGCAACAGGAAGAACATTTGGGGCTAAGGAAAGATATCTCTCTGCCCTTCATCCTAAAGGGAAATACTAAGGTTTTAAACTGGTGGAATGCCGCAATGAAATGAGTCAGTATTAATCAGTTTCAATTGTTCATAATATATCTTTTTAGTGAATGTTGTTATAGATGGGGAATCCTGTGGGGAGGGGCAGGTTGGTGAGAGAGGGTATAGTACATGAAAATTTAAATACAAGGATAAGTATGGAAAACAGGGCAGTATTGCAAGCATTTAGAGGACAAGGTCATGACTAACATTGGCAACACTGGGAATACAGATGGAGTAGTAGGTTGTATATGTGAAAGGAAATGCTAGGCAGAATCAAGAACTGAATACAACTTGAGCACAGGAACATAATTTTTTAAGAAACGAGAGCTCAAAAAAGGTCAGTAGGAAATTGAATACTGCCCCATTCACAGCTGACCTATGTATCAACTCCCCAGTGTGGCAGGGAACTTGAATTGGGGAGCTCTCTGATATTTTTTCCTGGGAGTCTCCCTAGTCCTAGTCCAGATGCAGAATCTCTACAACTTGGCTCTCCGAAAGGTCTCTGTTTGTTTGGAAAACTTACTCACTTCAACAAATCAGAAAAGAAGGTGAATAGGGCTGGGTTTTTCCCCAGTGGCTCTCAGGAAGCATTGCAACAGGCAGAGCAGCTGGCAGTGGGGAGAGGAGCAACATTATTCTAATATGGGGAACTTATTCTAATGAGCTGCATTCTCCAAAATCAGAATTGCTGATGTTGGCAGGAAATAAATTTAACTCCCCCGCACAAATAGATGCAAAGCGGAATTCTCTGATCCATTTCATTTTCCACAAGGTAATCAAGATTCATAAAACTCCGCTTTAGGATCAGGGCACCAGGGAGTCAATGTCCTTGAGGGAAACACAATCTTCTAATGAGAATTGCATTTCAATGGGGTTAATCTCACTGGATCTGATAAATGGACACAGTGGAATTGAATCTTATTTTATTTGGCTTCATTGTCCTTTCTCCCACACATTTCATTCAATACCAAGGTAATGGAATATGTAAAATGTGCGTTGTTTGCTTCTCGACCAGAAAACAATAGTTGAGCCCTTAGTCAAAGAACCAGGAGAACAAGTCAGCGCATTATCTTCTAAGGTTATCATTGTCCTGAAAATCATGTTAGATCCTTATGTTTCCCTTGTAGGGACCGAGATCAAATTAACCCCCTCTTCTCTCCAGTTTCTCATCCCCTGACTAACTGGTCTTCTGCAGTTCCTATCCTGCCTCCTGTTCTCGTTGCATTATCATCAATAACTTCCCACACTGCAACCTAATAAGAAGGGTCTTGAGAGATAGGAGACGGGGTGGGGGGTTAGGAAGTATGGGCACATACGTTTAAAAATTGCTTATTTTTAAAAATGTGACGTCCAAACTCTTCTGATGCAATTCATATAAAACCCAGAGTGCATGTCTGGAGTGAAGAGCACTCAAGACTCTCAGAGCGACTTCATACTGACTTGAAAGTCAAGATTGATGGCCTTATGTAAGTCTGCAAGTTGGCATCAGCTGAAGACAAAAATTGCATCATTGGAACAAAAATAATTAATGGCCCATTTAAAAATGTCCCCTCCCTTCTAGGAAAGGAAATCTGTGCAAAGCATCAGCTCCTCTTTCCTGGAGTCGTAGGTGTCTGACCCTGGGTGCATTAAGGAAGGAAGCACCAGTGTGCTTCCGTGTCTCGTCAGACAGACACAGGAAGACAATAGAGGGGACCTTCTTGTAGTAGTAGCAATGGTCATAGTGGCTTGGCAGGCCTGTAAGAAATTATGGAAGTGAATTATGAAAGACAGAATGCATTAATTAAATATTGGGTATTGGAAACATAATTTATTTTAGGTTGATATTTAAAGAATGGATCTGATGAGGTGGTTGTGTTTGTGAACATATTTTGAATGGTTTTATTATTTACTCTTAGATAAAATTACAGAGCCTACTCAAGGGGAGATAGCAATTGAGAGGAAAAGGGAAAATCCATTCTATGGCCTGCAAGTTCCCTCATCAATGACTGTAAGACCCCAGGTGTTCTGACAGAGTTGATGTCAGCTTCACTTAAACATTAATAGTTTCCTGTGGTGAGTAAATGATATTTTATTAATTCTCTGAGAGTTTCATGCATGGTATTTTTCATTTAGATATTATGTAGCTATGTAACCTTAAATTTGGGATCCTTTTACAGGGGTCTCCTGAGTGCTGAGGTTACAGGCATACCCCACTGTACTGATTTTTTTGTTTGTAAAATTAACACAAACTACAGACACTTGGGAATGGAGAATCTCAACTAAGGAGTTGCTTCCATCCAACTAGCCTGTTTACATCTGTTTGGCATTGTCTTGATTGATGGTTAAAGTAAAAGGGTCCAGCTTTTGGTGGGCTGTGCCAACCCTGGGCATATACATCTGGGTTGTTTAAGAAAGGTAGCCAAGCAAGCCATGGCGATCAAACTAGTAAGCAGCATTCCCATATGGTCCCTTTTTAAGTTTCTGCTTCCATGTTCCTTGACTGAGTACCTTTCCTGACTTTTCTTAATGGTAGAATATGATGATATGGAAGTGTAAACAAACAAACAAAAAAAACCTTTTCTTTTTTTTTTTAACTTAAAGTTGTTTTTGGTCTTGTTATTTCATCTCAGCAACTGAAGGCAATCTAAGACAATGACCATATCTGGCTAAAGATATTTCTTAGAACATCCCCATACATTGTTATTCAGACATTTCAATCATTATAATAGGTTCCCCTGTTTTCTCATTTTCTTCTTTTACTTTTAAGATTATGATATAATTACATAATACCTTCCATTCCCTCCTCCTTTCCAAGCCTTGAAATATATACCTCATTGCTGCCTTTCAAATCCAATGCCTACTTTTTTCATTAATTGAGAATCTGGTATTGAATCAGTAGTTCAAGAGTTCCCAGGTGATGTAAATGAGCAATGCTGGTGTCCAGGCTAAAATACTTATTTCGCCTTCTATTCTCCTGCTATCTAACCATGCTACCTCACCACACCCAGATTACATTAGATTACATCAAGTCCATATCTACATAATAACTTTATTTTAGTTGCTTTTTATGGAGTATTCTGGCATTGGCTACTTCATCTTTATATCCTTTAATCTCTTGCGGACAGCTGTGACTGGCTCTTTTAAATTTGGCCTGCTCTAACAGGACATTTTGTATGTATATCTAATTTAAGACCACAAAGCATTTGTATTATTCTTCATCCCTTCAAACTGTAGTGTTTTTTGTTTGTTTGTTTCTGGCATTGATTGGAAATCCCCAAACTGTCATATTTTTTTCTTCCTTACTGTTTTACAACCTACGGTGAGGCTATTCAGCATGGCCCCCTTTTATAGTATTTATAGATACATCTTATGTGTCTAAAATCATGCCTGGTCCATGACAATATTTTCTTACTAGTCAGTACATGAACGAGGGAGTGACTAAATGAGACGTCAGCTGAAGAAAAACTATGCATAGGAAAATCTTTCTTCACCATGAATTATTGGTCATTAAATCGTAATGTTTGCCTTATGTTATAGAATACATTTGATCTTCTTTCTTCCTAACAGTATTTTTTCCTCCCATCAAGCTTTCTTTTAAGACAGTAACTGGAAAAGGCTCTGGATCAAAGATTATGCAGCACATGTGCCAATGACCAAAACAATTTTCTATCAGAAAATCCAATCACAGCTTCTTTAATCAGGACATAAATCTTTCAGACACACATCACGGACTATACCACATCAGACCAGGGCTGCCATTTCTTTTTTACTTTTAGCTGTCCCCCCATCCATTTTGCAATTACAACCTATCAGTGGAAGAGGAACAGCGCTGACTAGCAGAGAGAAAGCAATACCCTGAAATAGCAGTTTTAAACATGATGAACTTGGTACTTTTAGTTTATCTCAGTCTGCAATTTCAACTCTCATGGGATGCGATGAAATGGAATCAGGCAATGCCGATCAATAACCTGAATTTCTGTTGCAAAGGGTATGGTACAAAGTAAACATTAAGACCCAGAGGTTGTCTTTGTTCTTTTTTTTTTTCCAGCAAGCCCCTCATTTCTCCCAAGATTATAAATTTTAAGAATAATGGTGACTGTTGATTATATTCTTGGCATTCTCTGTTTTTGTATAATCTGAGAAGAGTATTACATAAGAGTGAGTTTCCTCTGATCAACCATATCATCAATTTCATAGACTTGTCAGAGAATGTCTGTTTAATAGACGGCCAAATTTAGCTAGAGACATAGTCAGGATGATGAAAGAAGGCACAGAGACAGTTTGATTTGATGAGAACAAGTGTGTTCATGTCTATTAGTTATGAGAATTTTATAGGAAATGTCTAATTTTCACTTTGTATTACTTTTTGAAAGTTTAATGTTTTAGCATGGACAAAATTGCATGACCTAAAAAATAGATCACTCTATCACAGAAGTACACACACACACACACACACACACTCACACACACACACACACACACACACACACACACACACACACACACACACACACACACCACAAGAGGGAAGGAAGGAAGGATGATGTTAAAACACGACTGCACTAAATGTTTTACTTGGGTGTTTTTTTGAAATAACTACAGTTTTAGTTCTTCTCATGCTTTCTTCACAAATTGAAAGGAGTTAAGAAGTGCCCAAAACATTACACAGGCTCTGTGAAGGCAGCAGAAGTTGTGTTCTTTTTTATTGCTCAAGCAAAGTCACGTAGCAGTCTTTATTATGCAAAGCATTTCTGATGGACAAATTAGGTTCATTTAAAAATAAGCAGCAGTTTTTATGGACTAATTTAAGTTTTATGGAACAGAATTGTATTTGTCATTGACTTAAAATATTTGCCATATGAAAATCAGAATGATTAAGTTAAAATTATTTGGGTATTTATAATATGCCATGGGCTGGTTCGATGACTGGGCAGTCAAAGGCTTTGTTTGTTTGTTTGTTTTTGACTTGCTGCCAAACCATGACTTGATTTCCTTCCCTAGAATCCACCTGGTGGAAGAGAAGACACAATTCCAACAAGTTGTTTTCTGACTTCCACACACGCATTGTGGTATGTAATGTCTCTCTCCCTGCACTAAAGGAATAAATGTAATAAAAACAATTTGTCTAGCGTAATGCTATGCCAAACACTTTCTGAAGTTCTACATATATTTGTGCTGTCTAATCATTACAAAAAACATTTGAAGTTGCAGATTCATATAGCTAGAACACAAACATCACTGGGTTTATAATGACTGTTGGTAAGTGAGCCCTTAATCTATTCCTTATGTTAAATTTCCTACATATTAATTCTCTGTATGTCCCATATACTTAACTGACCATAGATAGTTTCTGTAATTAATTAGTTGAATAAAACAAGATTAAAAGGAAGTCAAATATTGTAGACAGGTATGCCTAACATCTCCTATTATCTCTAATCTCCACATGGAAGTTTATCATATCTATCAAAACTAGACAATTTCTATTTTCCAGAAAAATATCAAATACAGCTGCATTTTGACATTTTACATAACATGTTCTTTAATAATTATGTGTTTTAATTTTTATATATGAGCATTTTGTAAGCATGTATATGTAGCTAGAGGGTTTTCTGTATCCTACTGGCCCTGCGGACACATAAAATAATCACTCAGAGGCTTAATATTAGTTGTAATTGTTTGCCTGATAGCTCAGGCCAATTACTAACTAGCTCTTACAAACACATTAACCCATTTCTATTAGTCTATATTTTATCACGAGGCTCATGGCTTGTTACCTCACATCTTGCTTCCGCAGTGGCTACAGGCATCTCTCTCAACTCTGCCTTCTTTCTTGTATTCAGTTTGGCTTCCCACCTAGCTATATTCTACCCTGCTATAGGTCAAAGAAGTTTTATTCATCAATAAATAAAAACAACACATAGACACAGCATACAGAAGGATATCCCATGTTTGCATGTGCACCATGTGCATGCCTGGCTCCTGTGGAGATCAAAAGAGCTCATTGGATATCCAGGAACTGTATTTACAGAAGGTTGTGAGTCTCCATGACGGTGCTGGGAGCTGTCATCTTTCTAGTTCCTAACCGATTTTTTTTTAAACTTTTCCTCCCTTCCTTGACTCCTTTTTCCCTCCCTCCCTTTTTCCTTCTTTCCTCCCTTTGACTAGGTATCACTTTGTAACCTAGGCTAGACTCACCCTCACTATCATCTTCTTGTTGTAAGTTCTCTTATTACAAGTACAAGTTACTATACCTGACTTTAAGAAAAAGGGAGATAGAGATGCTGGAGAATTGCCTGGGTAGATGGCAGACATTTTGCATATATTGTTCACATTTCATTTAACAAATTTCCAAGAGAGTTATTTAAAAAGTGTAGACAGTAGAACATATAGTAAATTCTGATAAAAACAAGAAGAAGGCTGATCTAATATGAGATATGTTAGTCTGCTTATTGAAGGTTTCTGACTCATGATAAAAATCTCAAGGACTGTTTGGAATCACAAATATCCAAAAGATAAACAGTAATTAGTTCATCCATAGCAAAACAATTATTTTTATTATAAATAATTTTTAGTCCAAAGGAGACTAAAACAAGTTTTGACACAGTTAATGAGTGAAAGGTAAGTTAAGTTTCTTTATTGTTATTGTTGAAAAAATCCTGTCTGAGGCAGGATATGTTGTTGTAACACTGATTCTTATATTCAGTGTCCTGGAAGAAAGTCATATGTTGCATGGGATTTCTCCCCCACATGAACTGAGTTGAGCTGTCTTTAGAGTGATCAATAAATCTGACAAAGACACATGTGCCAATTTTTCCAAATCAATGCAAGGAGAAATAAATGTGTCAGAGTAAGTCAACAACCAAAATATTCATCTCTTCTAGAGAACATAATCAGAATTCATTTTTCAAAACAATTTTTAATCCTTTATTACCCTCTTATTGTTGTCTTCAATTTTGTCATTCAGTTGGTAAGCATTAATATATATTTCCAGAATGAATAATAAAATTTTACATCTACAAAAGTAAACATTTGGATTCTTGAAAAACATTATAGGAAGATATTGTAGTCAATTTAGGCTGTGATCATCAAAGCCCATAAAATCCGTTCATTGCTATATGCTTGTCAGTATTCAACCAGTTTCTTACATTATGTTATGTGTTAATATTATATTAATCCTCCCTCCCTCCTTCTCTTTCTCTGTGTTTCTCTCTCTGTGTCTCTGTCTCTCTGTCTCTGTCTCTCTGTCTCTCTGTCTCTCTCTCTCTCTCTCTCTCTCTCTCTCTCTCTCTCTCTCTCTCTCTCTGTGTCTCCCTGTCCCACTCTCCTTATCTTTCTTTCTCTCTCTCTCTGTCTTTGGTAATGAAAAGAAGCAAACTTCACTTAATCCATTTTCTTTTCTTGAGCCTCTCTATACTTATAAATCTATAGCCGTCTTTATTGGATGTCTGTTGGATTAGACTCATATTTAAATCATACAGACAAAATAAGAGTGTTAATGAGGTAGTGGGTTATAATTACATTTGAAACTACCTTTGAATTGGTCTTTCTTTATAGTGAGTCCATGATCTGTATCTTGGAAACTTAAAGTTAAAAAAGAAACAGGCTGGGTATAGCTCAATTATTTGCTTTTTATGTGGGTTTTATTCTCAGCTTTGGGATTAGAAAACAAGGAGGCAAATATAAAAAAATATTGTAGAAAATAAACCATACAAAATAATCAATAGGGTTTCAATAGATATAAACATATTGGTATTAAGTCAGAGAAAGCAAAAATACGTAGAATATGGATTGAGTGTCATCAAATGGGTCTATAGTAGTGGCCAGTAAGGTTGGACTGATGGAATTGAAAGATTTAATGACTTATGCTTAGGAGTTGGCAATCAGTAAGTCACTACTTCTGCTCAGCATATAAACATGGTGACTGGGCATCTTTTGTCTTATCATTTTGACCTATCTTGAATTTTGCATCAATATTCATCATAAATCTTGACTACTCACTGCTTCTCTTTTCTTAGGTTATAAGTATATGTGTTAGTATAATGATTCATTTGGTTTAAATTATAAAATATTTTAGACGGTTTTTCATTTTCTTTGTTATTATCTATTCTCTCATGCTGTAAGTTGGCCGCTTAGATAAACAACAATCTCTTTCACACATTTCACTAACATTTTGGAAAGAGAAAGACACATCCATATTTGTGTATTGGTTGTTTTCCAAGACATAGAAAATAAACAGTACTTTGTTCTCTAAGTCTTGGCAATCTTGCAGACATTTTAAAACTAGAGCATTCAGTTTCTTAATTATTTCTTTTTTCCTCTGATGCCCAATATATTAAGCAAAACAAAATAAACAGAGGCTGCCAGTCTGAGATAATATCACAGTGAACTCATTTCTATTGCTGCCTTTAGATTTGGCAGTGATGGAGTTTTCTTCATGGTAGCAGCCTGAATTTCCTAGCTTTTCTTTTATCTAATCTTCAGATTTTTTTTGGACCCTAGTATGAACTCAGTACTGGAAAATTCATGTTTTCTGAACTTTTTCTTTCTTTCTCAAATAATAAAAGAGAATGAACTATATCTGAACATTGATCTTGTTTGCAGAAAAACTGTTAACCAAAAGAGAGGGACTGCTTTTGTGTAGTAACTTTTATGTATGCATGTATGTATGTATATGTGTGTGTGTTTGTGTTCTTGTGTCAAGTGTAGCAATATACAGGCCTCCCATATACACAGCTGTCTAAATGGTATAGCATTTGGTCTCAATAATACTTAGTGTAAGAACTGCTCTGTGACCCAGGAATTCCTCTTCTGGACATATATATACCCAAGGAACTGAAATCGCCTTACAGAAGGGTTTGTATTCACCTGTCACTGATTTTATATATATTTTATGTATGTTTAATATAATAGCATGAATATAATATATATAATATATAAATAATGTTTTTATATTATATATGTTATTAATGGTGGCAATGTGGCAATAACATGAGTATTTCTAGAAGAATTAATAAAGAATAGACTAAATACACATTCATACAGGGATATATATGCATATAAAATGGAACATGTCCAATGTTTAAAAGAATAAGTGTTTACTGTTTTCCACAGTGTGTATAGGAAAGTATACTATCTGAAATAAAATGGGATTAAGAGAAGTGGAGTGATCTGAGTTATTTGTGAAACTCTAAATATCCAGAGATAACTAGAACAGAACAGTTGCTAGTAGGGAAGGAGTTAGTTGTGGAGATACTGGAGAAATATATGTCAGAAGTTTCAAACAAGCACATAAACAGAAGAGAAGAACTAAAATATGGAGGCATGGTGCTTGAATTTATGGATTCCACAATCCACACTAAACAAGTAAGTTTTAGCTGCTCGTTCTGTAAATGAGCAACTGTAGAATAATGGTGATATTTGCTTCACTGAGCATCCTTGAATCTTGAATGTTCTGAAGATCGTTTGGATACCATCCGTAAAAGATATTTAAAATAATAACCACCACAAGGCAATTTCAAACAAATTATCATGACCCCCCAGAGACAGACAGTGTTTTCAGTATAAAGCTGTTCTTGTCTGACCCTTTTAATGAGAAGATCCACTGCAACTTGTTACCTGTTATTACCAAGAAATTCTTTATACTCTGTGGACCCTCCTTATATCCTCAAACTGCATTTGATTTTGACATTTTCCATTCTCCTCAGCATTCTGAATCTCCTGGCCCTTTTGGCCACTGATCCCACCACTGTGTAGCTAGCTGGCCAAGACGGAGCTCATGAGCCTAAGCCTTCACCTTTTGTCTATTTATATTCATTTTTTTTGTTTTAGTTTTTTTGAAGAAGTAAAAACATAACATTCTTTTAATTTCTTTTTTTCTTTTTGTTCTGAAAAACAAAACCTAAAGCCTTGAGATTAAACACTGCCACAGATCTAAACCCCAGTCCTAAACATTTTTATACCTGAGATTATCCTCTTCTCTCTGCCCTTGGATTACATGATGGCCTACCTCTCGGGTTATTTTGCTACCATTATTATGCTTCTAGTTTTGTTTTCAAATTGTTTCGTTTAATTGGATTTTTGTTCAGCATTTCTCATATCTACATTATCTGGACATCTGCGTCATTGCTGTCTTACCCCGGTGGTATATGGATACACTCTACAACATCTTTACCTCAAAACGGAAACTGCTGTCTTCCTTGCTTTCTCAATTTTTTTCCTATGAACAATATGTGGACCATCTCTTTACTTGTCATAAACAGTTTCCAGATAGCCAATGTATTTTTTTAATCCCCAGATCAACCTCTTAAATAAGGATTTCTTCATCACTGCAGCCCCGGTTCATGCCCTTCACACTGGTTTATGGCTAGAAACCAAATATGAGTGAGTACATCCCATGTTCCTCTTTTTGGGTCTGGCTTACCTCACTCAGGATAGTGTTTTCTATTTCCATCCTTTTGTATGCAAAATTCATGAAGTCCTTGTTTTTTATTGCTGAGTAGTACTCTAATATGTATAAATTCCATACTTTCTTCATCCATTCTTCCATTGAAGGGCATCTAGGTTGTTTCCAGATTCTGGCTATCACAAACAATGCTGCTATGAACATTGTAGAGCATATACTTTTGTTGTATGATAAGGCCTCTCTTGGGTATATTCCCAAGAGTGGTATTGCTGGGTCCAGGGGTAAGTTGATCCCGAATTTCCTGAGAAACCGCCATACTGCCTTCCAAAGTGGTTGCACAAGTTTGCATTCCCACCAGCAATGGATGAGTGTACCCCTTTCTCCACAACCTCTCCAACAAAGGCTATCATTGGTATTTTTGATTTTAGCCATTCTGACAGGTGTAAGATGGTATCTTAAAGTTGTCTTGATTTGCATTTCCCTGATCGCTAAGGAAGTTGAGCATGACCTTAAGTGTCTTTTGGCCATTTGAAGTTCTTCTGTTGAGAATTCTCTGTTCAGCTCAATGCCCCATTTTATAATTGGGTTGATTAGCCTTTTACGGTCTAGTTTCTTGAGTTCTTTATATATTTTGGAGATCAGACCTTTGTCAGTTGCGGGGTTGGTGAAGATCTTCTCCCAGTTGGTGGGTTGCCTTTGTGTCTTAGTGACAGTGTCCTTTGCTTTACAGAAGCTTCTCAGTCTCAGGAGGTCCCATTTATTCAATGAGGTCCTTAATGTCTGTGCTGCTGGGGTTATACGTAAGAAGTGGTCTCCTGTGCCCATCTGTTGTAGGGTATTTCCCACTTTCTCTTTTATCAGGTTCAGTGTGTTCGGACTGATATTGAGGTCTTTAATCCATTTGGACTTGAGTTTTGTGCATGGTGATAGATATGGATCTATTTTCATTCTTCTACAAGTTGACATCCAGTTTTGCCAGCACAATTTGTTGAAGATGCTCTCTTTTTTCCATTGTATACTTTTAGCTCCTTTATCGAATATCAGGTGTTCATAGGTTTGTGGGTTAATTTAGACACTTCTGTATTTATTATTTCCACTTCAAAATAAACTTGATGATTTGATCACATAAAACACTAACAGTAATACAGTAGTGCATGGTAATTTTATTTTGTATTAATGCTACAGTCTTACTATGCTATATACAGGTAAGACTTGGTTACTATAAAGTTTTGAACATCTAGATTTATTTTCAGTATAATTATCCAATAAATAACTTGCACTTTTTCTCTTAGAAATTATACTTTAAAGACAGTCAAATGTTGTTAGGTATGATGAAAGTACAAATCCTTCCAGCACTAAATTCTCCTTTGGTAAAGAAAATGTATTCAATTTATGCAATGATGGGGATTACATTATTTAAAATTTCTTAATTCAGTTTTATAGTTTTTCACAATAGAGGTGCATTATAATGTAAGACATGCTTAATATTGCATTAATACAGATTTTTGTCATGTTAGTGTTATTATAATGTTTTGAAAAATAAGGTGTGTGGATAAAATGTTAGATATGAAACTGTAATGTTCAAAACTTGCAATGATTTCTAATAGATGTGCAGTTATCATCTCTAATCTTTTATGAGCATACTAAATTTATTCATATAATACCCACTACATACTTTCAGTTAAGTAAGGTATAGGTTAGAATTTAACCCTAATGTCACTATGTTTGTGTTTTGGTTATCTCCTATAAGTGCTTTGTTATTCATTGCTTTGTTGGGTTAAAAAAGAATGCACCTGGTTGTAGAGTTTGGGGAACTCCAACTCTTAAAATCTCAGCAAAGAAATCACGCAGGGCCAAGAGTCAGGAGGCTAGCTCACCACACATGCATGCCCGCTGTTAGTTGTAGCTTTTCAAATGCTAGCAAGCATTCTTGGCCACGTTATTCCAAATAAGATTACATATGATTTTGTTTCACAAAGAATCCATACCTTTATTCTTATATAAAATGCACATATTAATTATGTTAGCATAATGATGCAGAATTCTCGTTAACAGAAAGCTGTTTTGATGGTGGGATATTTTAACACAAAGCTCTAACTTTCATAAGAGACTGATAATTTTTATCAGTTGCTGCTTAATCTTATCATAAGCTTCTCAGTAGGTTTGAATATGGAATGCTTTTAAAAGTTTAATCTTTATTTCAGGTCAATATATCTCGAATAATATTAAAATGGAATTTAGGATTTAAATAGATGCATGAAGAGATTTCACTTCAGTGGGCAAAGTGTCCTCATCAACTTCTTTCACCACTTTTTCCATTTTTTTTCTTCTCCTGAAACTATAAAGGAGTCTCCATTCTTTGCAACGCTATTGTAGTTCACAATGTACACTACAATACTTAATGTATTGCATCTCAATTTAATACTTAAAAAAGAAAAAAGATAGCCTTATCACTAATAATAATCTTTATAGCATGGAATTATGTTAAACTTCAGTGCTTCTATAAGAATGAGTGTGTTAATCAGTTCCTATATCATAAGTATACTTGTGTAAAACATCAGTAATAATAAGCATGATAATAAAAACTTTCAATTTTGAACAACTAAACACTTGTATTCCATGAGTATTAAATGCGATGCAAATTTTAACTCTTTGGGTTACATCTTTTGGTTCTTTTTTCTTTTTTTTAAATAGAAGTTTGGATCCTGTAACATAACAACTTTGGTAACAAATGATGATTTTGTTTGCATGTTGAGTTTGGGAATTCAAAAGAAACAAATAAATACTGTCTGCGGAGGATGATTAACGTAAGTGTCCTTGGTTTGAGCAGATACAAATAGTTTTGGCCTTTATATGGGTCAAGACCTTCGCTTTGCCCCATTGTCTGTCCCTGTACCTGTACAGACTCATGGGCACACTGATCTTCCAGAGATCATTCAGGTCAGTGTGGGAGGGGAGGCGGGAGCACATCTGCTGGATGGAAGCAGAACAGAGATGAACCAGATGGCAGGAGTAATGAGGGTGAAGAGCAGAAAGGAAAATTCCCCAAAGATGTACCAATGGCATTACTGCATCTGCCGAAAGACAGGCGGAGTGAAAAGGGAACAGCATGGCTCCTGGACAACTGATTGAGCTGCACAGCCAGGGACTAGTCTGCAGGACTGCGTTACAGTTGCTTAGGAAGGAGGGAGTGAATGGAACAGGGAGTTGGTCAGGAGCATGTTGTTGGATTTCTCTTTGAAAACAGATCTCCATCTCTGGGAATTACAGTTGTTTGCCAGACACAACGTGCTTCTGTTTTTAACCACCACACACTCTGGAATGAGAGCAATTAAAGCCTATACCTAAACAACTTGTTACCAACTACAGTAACAAACACATGCCTTCCCCAAACCTTTTAGCATAAATAAGAAACGACTGGCTTTATCACTAGAAACACAGGATGAACATTTGGATTCTAAAGATAATAAATAAACGAACCCCTGATCTTTGTATCACTTATTTTTTGGAACTGACAGGTTATTTGTACGTACAAAAACTCACTGTACAAATACCAACAAGTGATCTCTTTCCATTAAACCTTTAAATACAATAATTTGTGTGACTTTAAGTTTGTATAAAAATAAGGACTTTTTACTAGATTTCTCTCCGTCATAAGAAAGATATTAATATTGAGAAATATCTTCTTTTATATAATAATGTAGAATTTTTTTGAACATTTATTTTAGACATGAAGTTTTGTGAGGTGGGTGAGAGTTTGAAGGAAAAGAAAAGGCAAGGAAGACATAAACTAAAGCTATGGGGACAGAAAGACAATGCTATTTTTTAAACATTTACTGAATTTGATAGGAATAAATATAAAACATTATTTCATCTCGGAGAAATATGTTTATGAAGAAAATTTAAACCAGCTTTCATTATTTTAGGAACAATCAAAATTAGAAATGAAGAAACTACTAACAACTGGAGTGACAAGCCCCAACCGATTTCTTGATCTACGCAGGAAAGTGATGTCTTCCCAGGAATGATTGATCATATAGACATACACACCCCCACATTCATCACAAACACATGTGCCGGCTACCCTGAAGTCCTGAAAACACGCCAAATTAGCTTCGATACAAATCGTTTACAGACATTTTTACCTTAAAAGGTCAGCGCAGGGACATCATTCCCACGTGTTGATCTGTAGTGCAACATTAGGATGCTCTCACTGCTAATAGTAGAATCTGGATAACTCCAATTCGCCAGAGAGTACAGCTTGACTCATTTCTGGTGCTGAAATCTTTATGACTCCATGGCGAAGAGTATACATGGACAGAGTTTATGGGTGCCTCCCAGCTTTTCATATTCTTCATTTCCTTATTTGATAGGATGTTTCAAATTCTTAGTGATAAATAAATAAAAACTGTCTCTTTTCATCAACCAAAAAAGTCTCCTGTTTGACTAGAACTGTATGATTTATTCAGAAGAAGAGATATTAATGCTTGTTAAATATATGAATTCTTACTAACAAGAGAGCCAATATTTAATACGTAGCTCATGAGGACCTAGCTACTGGTATGAAAGATTTGTGCCTGTGATATTTTTTAATCTTGCAGTGTTCCTGGGAGGAGAATATCATAATCAAATGTATTCTTTAAACATCCAAAGCAATTAAGTACATTTCTTAGGTTCATGTAGCTAGGAAGTCACACAGCTGGGCTGAAGCAAAACAATCTGTCTTCAGAGCCATAATTTAACTGCTCTGTGATTTGCCTTCAACTTCGGACAGCCATGATCCTTAGAAAAATATCATGTCAATATTCCACATCTTTTCTTCTCATGGATTGTATTTACCAACATTAATCTCAGAAGTACCACCAAAAGTCAATAAATACCCAGTCACCATGATAATCATAGTCATACAGACAAATGACACACACAACAAGGGAGTAAACTTTAGCTCCAAGCCCACATAAAGGCTGATTCACAAACAGAAAGACTATAATCGACAGAATAAGATTGTTTACTAAGCTGTCACAGAAAAAGGAACATAAACATGAAGTGGGTTGTCGTTAAGAGAAAAAGAATTTCTGAAAAGCAAATAGCATCTAGCCTTGGCTATGGGAGGTTGACCAAAAGTAGTCAACTGTCATTCAAACCCATGTGTTTTGTATAGTTAAGTTTTAAGTTACTTACTTTTGTCCATAAGGGAAGATAGAAGAAAAGAGGAAAGCGGAGGTGGTGGGGAAGAGAACTAGAAGAAAAGGAACAAAAGAGGGCAAGGGCAGACAGTCTTGTAAATAAAGGAAATCTATATCTTAATGTTAGGCTATATATAATGCGTAGTGACACCACGCTCCCCTGATATGCCTGATTACTCTATACAAGTGACTCTCAAAATGGGATTCCCTGAGCAGAGGCTCAGCATCTCATAGAATCTTGTTAGTGATGCAAGCTTTTAGGAGCCTTCAACACAGATATCGAATCAGGAACTCTGCAGCTGTAATCTGGATGGAACATTGTAATATATGCTAAAGTTAGAGGCCTCTCATGTGAACCTTAGCAAAAGTTTGTTGAACTCGTAAGCCTGGGTCAGTGGTACTTCAGGAAATTAAGCATCTACTTTAATATGCCCAGTTGTCATAAAATAATATGTAACGTAAAAATTAAGGACTTGCACTAGAATTATAGAAAGCATAATTATATTCAGTAAACATTAGCCAAGAAACTGCTTCTTCACTCTGTGAATAACTTCAAGAATAGAAGGAATTCATATTTGAGAGGCAGCTGCTTGTGCTTTGCTCATACCATGTATACTTGTGCAGTCATCAGGCTTTTAAAAATATATTGCCAAGTGTGTTTAGAAATGGCCCCAAAGCGATCTTTCACTAGGGACCTTAGGATCAAAGCTATGGCCTAAGGAACCCATGAGGAGGTTTCCTGGTGATGATCATTTCTACATGGTGAATGTGTTGATTTTGAGAAGGCAGGGTTATTCTTCAATAGACTTCTGGAAAGGAAAGCAACACTATTGAACCTAGAGATAGATGTTGATTTAAGAGTTTTAGAGATTTTACACAGTGTAAGAGCAATGCACATATAGTTGAAACAACGATTTAGATTCTGAATTTTGAACTTATCCTACGAGAGAAATATATAGTACTCTCTTGTGGTACTGAATAGCTCACATTGGATATTTTCATCTCCTAAGAGGTTTGTCAGGGCATGGTCTTATCACGAACTGAGGGACAGATATATTATCTCTGCTGAAAAAGGCCTTGGAAAGAGATCAGGAATATCTAAGAGTCAGCAGTCAGGTGACGATGTTGAAGGGAAGGCATGCCACATGCAGAAATACACTCTAGATAAATTGCTCGTAAGCCATGCTGTCTTCTTTTTTGTAACAGTCTCTGGTTTTCATCTAAAAGGCCAATGAGAAATCCGACTTAAATTGACCTTTCTTTTTGCTCCATCTGTGAGCCCCTGGAAGAACTACGCATCTCCAGCCCCATCACTCACTCCTAAGTCTAGACAATTCACTCTTGTCTAGACAATAAGATCATCCTATTTCCCAGTGACAGTTTTTAGTTTGGAGACTCAAAGGGATTTAAGTGCAATCCAATTATCCTTATGGACTTATGAGACAGGGCCTGGGATTTTAATTTAGCAATCAGTGTGATCAGGGCTTTTCTTTTTCCTGATGAAAAGGAGCTGTGAGTATAATATCTGAACTCTTTTGAATTCTGGCATTTTAAGGAGATAGCTTATTTTAGGACAGAGGTGACAAACGAAGGCACAGATTTTGGTAAAACAAACTTTGATGGATATTAAGTACTTAACCAAAGCTACAACTGAAATTCCAAACTCAACTAGCGTATATTAGCATTGTAAATAAAGATAAATATTTCTTGGCATTTTTAGATTTATTTTATATGTATGAATAATTTTCTTTTTGTACATATTCATACAGCATGAACACTTGGCCTACAAAGGTCAGAAGAGGATATTGATTTCCCTGGCACTGGAATTGCAGATGCTTATGAGTCACTTTGGTGGTACTGGGAATGGTACTCTAGGTTATCTGCAAGAGTAGTCAGTAATGTTAACCACTGAACCATCTCTACATATCCAACTATCTTGATTTTTGCAGCCAGTTTAAGCTGTATATCTTCCTATATCTGAGAATATATGAACTTTAACTGGTAAAGAATCCCTGTGTTAAGGAACTATCGCCCTCTACCACACACTTCACCCCCATTTTTTTGGTTTTTTTTTTTTTTTGAGACAGGGTTTCTCTGTAGCTTTGGTGCCTGCCCCGGAACTAGCTCTTGTAGACCAGGCTGGCCTCGAACTCACAGAGATCTGCCTGCCTCTGCATCTCGAGTGCTGGGATTAAAGGCGTGCGCCACCACCGCCCGGCTTCACCCCCAGTTTACCCAGATGATCTCAGCTAATTGCCATTCCCAGGACAATCCATGCATTCCTCTTTGGGTCTTTCTTCTTACCTAGTTTCTCTGGTGCTGTGGATTGTAGTCTGGTTATCCTTTGCTTTACATCTAGTAGTCGCTTATGAGTGAGTCCATACTGTATTTGTCTTTCTGAGCCTGGATGGCCTCACTTAGAATGATTTTTTTCCCTAGTTCCATCCATTTGCCTGCAAATTTCATGATGTCACTGTTTTTTACAGCTGAGTAGGAATGGTGATGAGAACATGCGGAAACTGGATGGTCAAGCGGGCAGATGGAATGGGAGAACAATGAAAGAGATATTGATAGAGGGAGCCAGTATGGGGTTAGGCAGAAACCTGGTGCTAGTGAAATCCCCAGGAATCCAGAAGACTAACCCCAGTTAATATTCTTAGCAATAGTGGAGAGGGTGCCTGCACTGGCCTTCCCTGTAGTCACATTGGTGAATACCCTACCTGTCATCATAGAGCCCTCATCCAGTAACTGATGGAACCAGATACAGAGATCCACAGCCAAACACCAGGGTGAGCTCTGGGAGTCCAGTCGAAGAGAGGGAGGAGGGATTATATGAGTAATAGGAGTCAAGATCATGATGCGAAAATCTACAGAGACAGCTGAAGCAAGTTCATGGGGACTCACAAACTCTAGGCAGCTGCAGGGCCTGCATGGGACCAAAATATGTCCTCTGCATATGGGAGATGGTTGTGTAACTTGGTCTATTTGAAGGGCTGCTGGCAGTGGGAATAGGATCTATCCATGATTCATGAGCTAGTTTTTGGAGCCCTTTCTTTATTTGTGGAATGTCTTGCTCAGCCTTAATGTAGCAGGGAAGGACTTGGTCTTGCCTCAACTTAATGAGCCAGGCTTTGTTGTCTTCCCATGAGAGGCCTTACCTTTTGGGAAGAGTTGATGGAGTGGGCTGGGAGGAGAGTAGAGGGGAGATGAGAGGAGGGGTGGGAGGGAGAACTGTGCTGGAATGAAAAATGATTAAATAAATAAATATATAAACAAATGGAAACAAACAGCCATATCACTGGGAGGGTGGTTCAAAAGACACCGAATCTTGGCCTCTAAGAATTGAGAGAAGAAAACTATCTTGCTCAAGTCAGCCATGAGGATAGCTAGTTGTAGGATTTTGAGCCCAAAAATCCATATGTGCCCATTAAAGGTTCTTGAATAATGTAATATGGTGACATGCACCACTGTTGAGCTCAGTGGGAAATATAATGTCCCAGCTCTGCAGTATTCAAAATTAAAAGCAGTACTCTCCTAAGAATCAGTAAGAAGTATTGATCCTAAGGCAGATCGATACTTGGTACTTTATTCCCCAAACTAAGAGCCATAACTGTGGGGAAAAATGAACCCTGGTGTTGGTAATTGCGAGAAAACAGCTGTGCTCCTGCACATGGCCCTTGGCTTTCACAGTTTTGGGTACTTCAATGGCTCCTTTCAGCCATTCTCTCTAGTTCTCTACCTGTCAGCTATCTGTAATCCTCAGGTCAAACACTGACAGGTGTAACACACTGGAGTGTAAGTGACCTCCAGGAAGTAATCCTTCACCAATCGTGGGAAGGCACTGAAGATAATTTTTAAAGGCGATATCTTGAGGGTATGTTCTGCACATCTCCCAGAGATCCTCAGCAGTGTTATGAAAACAGTAACCTGCAGTGTAGCCCATACCACTCTGGCTATTTTCCTCTCCCTGTTTCATTCAGCTCTTGAGATTACCTCGCAACTAAATCCTTGCACTTAAATTATTTCTTAGTTCTTCTTGTGATTTAGTGGCAATGCCGGGAATCAAAAGAAATGATGTATAGAACCAGAAAAAGTAGCAGGGAATAAATATAATAGGACAAAAGCCAGGTGTCTTGTGAAAGAAAAGCGTATGAACAATATAACTGAAATTGGGAAGTTCAGAAACTCGTCCAAACACAGAGAAGCAGTGTCAGTAAATGAAAACACATACTTAAAGGAGTTGCAGTGAAGGAACACTATACAAAACCACAGATTTTAGTAAAGTGTCATCTTCCTCTACCCAACAAACTATTCAAAAGTGACGTGGTCTTATAGTTCTACAGCTTGGCCTATGTAATGAGTAGGTACTCTATTAATGTTACTGAAAAGGGCAACTTGTACATGTAAAAAGCCAGATAACTGACAATATTTTCCATAGACAAATGATGCTCACTTTCCAGTAGACAATAGTGGATGAGTTATAATAAACTTAGAAAACTTTGTTCAGAAATAAACAAAAAAATGCCAAGACACTCAGCCTGAAGTTTAATAACATACGAGCCACAATGTGTTTCTGGTAACTAGTTCTGCTGGTAATTATCTGCAGAAGGAAATAAAAGGAACATGAGTTGTTGAATTCCTACATTTTTAGGAAGTTGGAATGAAAATCCCAGAGGAGTTATTATTATTATTTAAAAAAAACACCCAAAGATTCTTATAGTTAAAGCAAGCAGATATTTGAACACCCTTTCTCAGTGATAATAAGCTCAATCCTGCATGAGAAACAGTCACAATGGGATTATAATGGAACTGAAAACAGGCAGAAGAAAATGCATCAGGCAGGAACATGATGCCTGCAGGAAAAATTAATCTTTATCCAGCAACAAAACATTAACTAGTCCAATGTCCCCCGCCCTTCAACACGTTGTTAATATTTTCTTTAATTTCAAAATAAGGACAAATACTCTATCCCGTGTCTGCTGAACTAAAGAAGTCAGTATAATAAAATCTATTTTGGTGGCAATGACCATTATACTTTCTATTTCATAATCCCATTATCTTCATTTTTTTTGTTCCCTGCTCTCTCTTTAGGTTGGCACATTGATTTGAAATTCAATGAAAATCTCATTAAAAATATTTTTGGAGGCAGTCCAGAGAACAAGAAGGAAAGAATGACCTGCGGGTAGTCTAGAATTCACTGGATATGAGGTTGCTGCACATCTAGTCTTTCTCCACCCAGCTGCCCCTGGTCTTTTGTTTATGTACATCATTATCCCCGTGATTTGGATGACACATCTGTCTCCTCAAAAACAATAGAGAATCTTAAGTTCCTGGATGTGTACAGGACCATTTCCTTCCATGATCAGAAATAAACTCCCCAAACTTTCCCAGTGATTGACTCTGACCCCGGGTGATTGTAGGCAGAGTGCCAAATTGAAAGCTTGCCTCCTCTCAGCGCCAGCATGGAAAACAGTGTGTGTCTAATAGGTTGGTTGAATTAGCTTCATTCCATAGCACACAATGTGTGTACATATGATAAAAAAGGATGAAAGGACCGCAGTCTAATTTTGAAATAAATACTCAGAGAATCATATTTTACCTAATTTCTATAGACTCTGCTGGGGGAAAAGGTAGCAGTTTCTTTTCACTTTCATAGATTGCATTGTTGCAGTATTGTGCGATTAATTCAATACAACAATAACAAGAGCAACACACGCAGAGATTCTAAATCTAAACTCTAAACCGAAGATGGGATTGCATTGGATTGTAGGATGAAATAAGTTTACTAACAGTAAACCATAGAGAAATAACAAACTATTATAAAATTTTATTATTTGAAGGACTTGAGGGATAGGAAGTTTTAAGAAACTAAATTTAACCAACCATAATAAAATGTATACTCTTCAAGCCTGGGCAATTAATACTCATGGAATATGTATTTTCATTAATTCAAGAGGTTGGATTATTTTTCTCATTTTAGAAAATGACACTCTGAGTCACAAAAGGGAATGTTCCTAGATTACCACTTCCTGTGAGAAGCACTGAAAGTCCTTACCCTCAAAGGTGTAATGTGATCCTCCCCAAAGAGCATCTTTGCAGTATGACATATTTACATTCCAATGATCTCTCAAATATATCCAAAAGCTGTGATGAAGGAAATAAATTTTCATGTTTTGAGAAAAAATGCTTTGAGTGGGTAGAAGTCAATATTCTCGTATTAATTTTGAGCCTACGACCAAGTCGGTCAAGATGTCTACATGACCATTTCCATCAGAGAGATGCAGTAAGTTCCCTGGTCTTATTCTTATAGTGACTGGTATTTTTTGTTGTCATTTAATGGACATATAATGTAATTTCTATAGCATTTCTTCCCATTCTATAGTACTCATCTATCACAGGCTTATTCTTATCATTCTAGTTGCTGACTTCCAATCATATCAGGCATTATTATATCCACATTTGCTTACTGCTATGTCTAAGAAATTTCAGACTCTTGCTCTTATTCTGTCGGGTTTAGGCAATATTATAATTTTGTAGTTATTCCATTCAAATGTATGTTTCTATTCGATGAAATTTATCAAGACATAGCAAATAATTTATCAAGTTAGCAAAATACCTCATGGTTATGTTTTAATAAGAACTGAAGTTTAAATACCAAGTTTATATACCAAGATACTTCTCTTTGAATCTTGAGTTAGTTGTCTGCACAGTATATAAGAGCAGGCTTATTGCAAAGGTCACTCTAGTGTTTCCTATCTGATACTGTCATTACCTGTCTTCATATTTGCTCTTGTTGTGATGTCATTCATTATGATGATATGGCAAAGACAAGATGATTCTGCTACACATCCTTGAACCTCTTTACGGACTAGAAAAACCTCTTTTATTTTCTAAAGCTATAAAGCTAAGAGTATTTTGATTTATAAATAAGAAACAACAAACATTTTACTTAGGACAACATTTAACCATTGTTTCTTTTCTGTTTGAAAGTCAATTCTCCACATGAATTCCCTAATAAACACATCTCTTTATGCTTATTTGCATAAGATTTGGATTCTGATACAATTGAGAAATCAAAATCTATACATGGTACTTACTAATGTTCTAACTAATACATTTGGGATAGTTAAGTATCTTAATGTGAATATATAAGCATATGTGTGCCATCGTATAAACTATGTAGGGTGTTAATTTTAATACATTTGCTAATAGCGCAATAAGAGGTGTGAAGAAACCATAAGAAATACTGCATAGCATACCGTGGAAATGCAATGACCTCTTCTATAGAAGATGCTTCAGCTCAGATTGCTTAGCACCTAGGTTAGAATCTGCTTAGTGATAATAGGATAAGCAATTCACTAATGTGATTCTGAATGAGCAATTTTCATATTAATGGATTTCTCACTGTATTAATGAAAACACAATTTGCCACCATAATGGGGACATCACTTAAATTAGATCAAAATTGCTAACATGAGCAGGGTTGTTAATAAGGCAAAAACTATTGTATATGCTAATGACTCTCTTATTGTACTAACAGTGTCCTTATATAAAAATTTGTATGCTATTTGAAAGGATGGAGCTATGTTATTGATGACTTGATAATGTTACTCACTGTATGTGCAAACCAATGCTACCACGTTCACATTATGTAGATCTGCCAGCACCAGAGCAGACGTCAAACAAAAATATGTGCCATATACTAGATGTTAAACACGGTAAGATATTTTTATTCTAGTATTCGTATTATCAAGGACTAGAATAGCTTATAACAATTGAAGAAAAATAAAATAGTGTACAAAGAAAAATAAATATTAAAGTACTAAGCGTGTAAATTCACAGTACACAAGATAATGTTAAGTTGTCAAGAATTTCATAACAAAGAGCTGCATATTATACGGGTTAAATCAGGTATTGGTTCCCTCAGAGGTCAGAGGCTCATTTATTGAATACCTGGTACTCGGCTAGTGGTGTTCTTGAGAGGTAATTGGATCATAACGACTCTGACATAATCCACTGATGGATTTAGGGTTGGGTGAGTAATTGGAAGTTGATGGGGATTGTGGAAGGTAGGGGTTGATTAGAAGGTGTGGGGCACAACTGTCATGGCCTGTGCATTCTGTGTATTGTCCATGGTTTCCTCTTTTCTTCTTTGTATATGAGAAATCATAAGATAACATCACTGTCTCTCCTTTCTCTGCTATGATGTTTTTCTGCTTCACATGACCCACAATAACAGACCTATGAATCATGGTTTGAATCTTTGAAACTTCTCACCACAATAAAGTTTTCCTTCTTTAAAATGTATTAATGAAGGATTTTGCCCCAATGATAAGAATCTGACACAAAAGATATTTATGAAATATTTACATATGAAGTTTAGCACATGTCAAATTGCCAAGTTCATAATAGCCTGAAAAGTTTTGGTTTCCATTATATATAAAATCAATATCACCAGTATTAAAGTATTTTGTTTACTATTTTTCATTTCACAAAATTAATTAAAGTATAAATGAAAGTTACTATAAGTTTTATGCATGTATATAAATAGAAAAGGAGCTAAAAAAGAAGATATTTAATGAGAGTTAGTTTTACTTCTGTCCAAGAAAACAATTTTGTACATATTAAATGAAACAAAAAAGCTTCACAATAGTATTATTAGGAAGAAAACATGTTTCCCCACTACCAGTTGATATGGATCATATATTTCTGCCAATAGATAATGCCTGGTAGCCCTATACAGACTTAGCCTGATGGAACTGACAAAGGAGACTTTTTCATTCCAGTGAGGACTACATAAATAGACGTGGCTTAAGTGCACTTACACATCCAGCTAAAGAAATATTAATGGCAACAGTATGTTCTGTTTTAGATACAGGGCCATGGAACCCACTTACATACATTTTGTAACAAGTAATCCAGTTTTTCTATATGTTAGTGTCCCCTCATTTATTCACAATTTTATTTACCTGAGGTCAATACTTGTTCAAATGTTTCACAATGAAATATCTATGACGTCTTTCTTGGTCTATCCATCTTGGCACATTAATTATCCCTTTATCTGGCCTGTCCATACTGTCTTCGTATTTGTGTTGATGATTATATTGCTATCATGATATTGCAACACAAGTGTGCAAGTAGCCTAATTTTAATAGAATGAGTAGTGGCATAAAAGCAAGGCCAGGCCATTAAACAAGGAAGGACCCATAAATGTTGGTATTAAAGTGCATATAAGAAAAGCATTGACCATACCTATGGCTACATGCTAGCTAAAGTTTACAATAGCCACTAGAGGGCTTGAATTATAGCCTCTGAAGGCAGTAGCAAAACTACCATAAAGAGTGAGATCAACAATTTTCACCAGAGGAGGACTTGTAAGCAACGTTTTACTGCTCACAAATTCTCAGTGTATTGACCTTTAATATTTTACATCTTATAATAGATAAAAATATACTGTTTTGTGTTTGAATGACAGGGTAAATGGTGAATAGCAATTTTTTTTAACCCAAGGCCAGAAATGGTTCTCATGATTAGAGAATGAGAAAGAATTTGTTTTAACTCTATTTCTTGTAATGTATAATCAGCACTTAAAGTCAGAACAGCTTTTATTGGTATTTATCTTCATTTTAGTGTGTTTTATTTGGCAATCTTGTTATATTATCACATAATAAAAAAGATATAACAGCCAGAGTGTAGAGGAATGAGAATACTAGATGATTCATAATCTGAGAAAACAAATTATAGCCATCCTTTTTTTGTCTGAATAGTTATTTAACTGACTGTGGTGTGTGTGTGTCTGTGTGTGTGTGTGTGTGTGTGTGTGTGTGTGTGTGTTCGCATATTGTGTATGAGGAGTTGGACATGCCTATGATAGTGGTCAAAGGACAATTTTGGATTTGGGTCTTACTACCATGGGAGTGCATCGAATAAATTATTTATTTATTTATTTTAAAAAATACCAATCCAAATTCCCACTTCCTCCCCTCTTCCCACTCCCTCCAGACACCCTCCGACCCTACCCACCTCCAATCCTGAAAGAGGGCAAAGTACTCTGCCCTGTGGAAAGTGCAAGGCCCTCCCTATTACATCTAGTCATGATTTCTAAAATAGGAAATAAAAATACAGAATTAGAAAAACAATAAATGGAATGCTTCTTAAGATAAAAGAATTATCAATTATCAAAAGTGAGATAGAAAAACCCACAGAAAACAGGAATATACAATTTTAAGACTTCTACCCCTATTATTCTTAGATTTGGTCTTTTCATTGTGTTCCAGAGTTCCTGAATGTTTTGTGTTAAGAATTTGTTGGATTTAATGTTTTCTTTGACCAATGAGTCTATTTCCTCTATAGTATCTTCAGCACCTGAGATTCTTTCTTCTGTATCTTCTATTATGTTGATTATACTTGTCTCTGTAGTTACTGTTAATTTACCCAGATTTTCTATATCCAGAATCCCCTTGGTTTGTGTTTTTTTTATTACCTCTATTTCAATCTTCACGTCTTGAACTGTTTCTTTCACTTGTTTGATTATTTTCTCTTGGTTTTCTTGGGTTTCTTTGGGGGATTTATTAATTTTTTCCAACTTTTTGTTTGTCTTCTCTTCCATTTCTTTAAGGGAGTTTTTTACTTCCTCTTTAAAGGTATCCATCATTTTCATAAAGTTATGTTTAAATCGTTTTCTTCTACTTCTTTTGGGTTAGGATGATTAAGTCTTCCTGTTAAGTGCCTCCTGGGTTCTGGTGTTACCATGTTGCATTTTAGGTTGTTGGAGGAATTCTTGCATTGGCATCTATCCAGCTCTTCCTTCAGATGAGGCTGGCAGTGTCTTGGTGTCTTAGTCCAATCCTTGCTGTGGCTGTCTCTTAGGTTCCCTCAGTATTGGATCAAGCTGTGTTTCAAGGTTCCACGGAGCTTGCAGAAGAATGGGTGGGTTTGGGGACAGGGTGGGTTGGGGGGTAACCCTAGCTGCAGGAAAACTCCCTGCCAGCTGGCTAGAAAAGCCCAGGGAGTTGAAGAAGGGCCCCTGGTTTTGTCCCACTGGGGAGGTCTTTGAGAATGGGGTGTCTGGCCATGGGGCTGTTAACTCCCCTCTTAGATCCCCTCAACATTGGAGCAAGCTGTGTTTCAAGGTTACACAGAGCTTGCAGGTGAATAGGCGGGCCCCATGGAATAAATCTTAATAATAAATCTTGAAATCAAGCAGCTATGCTTGCTGAGACATCTCACACCGTGTTCTTTATTTTTTCTTTGTAGACAGAGTGTCATGAATCTCTGGCTGGCTTGGAACAACTTATATAGTCAAGGATGACTTTATACTCCTGATACTACTGCCTCTACCTCCCAATTAAATAATAAATTAATGTTTATAAATGTATATAAGAATCTATTTTCAGATTACTTAAAGTTATAATTTCATACACAGAACCTGTATTCATCATTTAAAATGTATTTTTAATATGCAAAGATTTATTTTATTTTTGAACATGTGTATATGTATGGATGTACTTTCATGAGTATTGGTATTTTTGATGGTCAGGGACATTGGATTCCTCTGGAGCCAGAGTCAAAGGGAACTGTGAGCCTGACTTACATGGGTGCTCTTAAAAAGAACCAGTTTTTGCTGAGAGCAGCCATCTCTCTTAATCACTGATCAATCTCTCCAGCCCATTTTTTTTTATTTTTAAACAAACTTCCATCACTAATATTTTTGGAAAATAATTTTAGTGTTCTCTTAGTTCAAAGGAAAGATCTCGGTTATTGACTTGACTCAGTAGCTTGTACCAACTTACATAAAATATTTCTAACTTGAGAAAACTGAATGCAATCTGTTTAATTGTGAAGTGATATAATGTAGCATAATCCTCAAAGCATGCATTTGAATATAGTGCATATATATTTGCATAGTAATGAATCCACAAAATAAAGGATATGGAATTAGGTGAAAGCTAAAAATGAAATAAGATATTGCCAGCAAGAAAACATGTGGCTGCATCACATTAAATTTAAATGGAAACTTCTTTTGAAGCTCATTCGAAATGCATTTTTTTTTGTACTTAAGGAAAACAGTATTGGGGAAAAATATTTTCTAATCTTAGGGTGTGACAGATTGCATTATATTGCATATTATAGTCTTGACTGGAATAAAAATCAATAAATGTCCCAAATAATAATGCTTTTCATTAGTATAGTTCGTTGTTTTATAAAGCATTTTTTTCTCAAGGAAAACAAAAGGAATTCATCTACTAAACATTTATTCTTAGAGAGAAACTGCCATGGCTTTTTATAAGCATTACTTTATTTAATCTTTGCAACAAGATTTATCTTATCTCTGTAAGATAAAAACAATCCTCAAGTTCTAGATGAGAAAAATCAGACACGAAGAGATTAAATAACTTTCCCAAAGTTGCACAGCTCGTAATTGCAGAGTGGTGGTTTTAATCTTAGCAATGTCACTTCAGAACCGGAGCCCAAACCATCAAAGAACATTGCCTGTGTGTTCTACACCTACAGCGCCTTGATCCTCAGAAAAGGCTTGTGACACTCTGGCTTGCATTATGCTAAAGTCATTGTTGTTTTAAACCACCTCTTCTACCACACTGTAAGTAAATAACACATGCCATTTAAGGTCTAAAGCTTGGGGTCCAGACCATGGCCAAACTAGAGACTCTTTTGGAGTGTGTAATTCTCTCTTTCTCAGAACTCTCTATATAGTGATTTCCCCCAAAAAGCACCATTTTTGGGTCCTGGATTTTAAGATTTGTATAATAGTGTGGACAATACAAAATCTTAGTTCAACTTTCAGAATCATATGCAGGAACCTTACATTTAAGAGGCTGGTGAGGTGGTTCACCATTAAGGGTCCTTCCTGTTTTTTCAGAAAACCTGAGTACAGTCTCCAGTACTTAAACTGAGTAACTCACAACTACCGATAGCTGTAGCTCAAGGGGATTTGACATTTTCATCTATATACAAGAGTATATACCCATTATATATACTCATATAACCAGCATATGTACACATGAATAAGAAAAACAAACCTAAAGCATCATTAAATTTTATGAGATCACACAGTAAAGGGAAGCTGTGTATTTTTGAATGACAGCTAACCTTTAATAGGAGAAGATATTCTTTTCTTCCCATCAATACAAGTCTTTCATTCCCACAAACAATACTTTCAGATATATGGGCTTACAAATCTTGAGAGGCCAAAATAATGTATCAACAGGTATCATGGCTAGCCTTCCTGGCTACTTTTACCTTCTGAAATATCATTCATGTGTTTCATTTATTCATTCATTCAGCAAATGATTATTAATCTACAATGTGACAGCAAAATTTTGAAAACTACATTTATAACAGTAAATGAAATGAAGAGAAATCAATCTCCATAGAACTTGCACTTTAATAAAATTACCAAGTCTATAAACAATAGAAAAGTTCACAGTCCATAGCATCAAATAGTAATAATTAGTAAAGAGAAAAATAAAGCCAAAGAATGGCATAGTCGTGACAGAAAAATGCCACTGCTATGTAGAAGGAGATAAGGAATTAATTCCAATTGCTGTGAAATAAGTTATCATTAACTACACCTATTTATTATTATATATCTTGTATGTAAATATTTTAGACTTAGGTCTTATTCTCAGAATATGAGTTTGAAGTCAAGAGTTCAGTAAGGTTTTGGTATTATATGAAAAATTAAGAAATTATTGTAGGATTTAAAGTGATTGATAACTCATAATCAGAGAGAGAGAGAGGATAGAGACAGAAATATTGTATTGCTTATAGACTCTGTAGACCTTACATCCTCAAAACCCCCTCATTACCGTTTAGTAACCTGCTACTTTTGTCAGGTACTATGTATGGGTTAAGAGGAAGTCACAGGCTCCACACCCATTCAAGAAGAAGCACTATTTATGAATCAAAATAATTATAGAAGGGCCTAATTCCTCTGTGCAAAATTCTTGTTGCCGAGGTTTATGTTGTATATTTGGAGTAGCAAGGGCGCCAGGCTGTTGTATGAGTGAGGGTTATAGGAGATGAAAAAGGAACTCCTTGAACTGATAGTAAAGGGCAGAGTGTGCATGGCATTTGTTGAGATTTGCAATTTTACTACAACGGAAGCATGAAGCCAATCTGTGCTTCTTACCAGAGCTGTGACTAGAACTCTCTTACCATGACAGAAATAGAATCCGACTGCTAGAGCAGAATATACCACAGGTGTCCTGGAGGAAATGAGCAAGTCCTTTAGAAGCTGCAAACAAACATAGGCATGACTACATTAGCAGTGTGTTAGTAAATATCTGATTATCACAATTTAAAGATAAAAGATTCATCGAATGATTATTTGTAGGGGGTAACCTGAACGTATCAGAGATGATATCATTTTTTAATATTATCTATGTGTCTCTTATGTGTGTGTTTTATATGAATGTATGTTTGTGTACTACATGTGTGAAGTTTCCATTGAGACCAGAAGAGGGTGCGAGACTGTCAGAACAAGAGTTAAACAAGGTTGTGAGCTACCAGTGTGGCTGCTTGGAACCAAATGCAGTCTCTGCAAGAGCAGCGAATGCTTTAGTAGCTGAGGGATCTTCCCAGTCCCTACTATTAAAGCTTTCACATAAACTCTTATCCCACCAGTATTCCATATTAACTTTTCCTTTTAGCTATAGCACACGGTTATCAAATGGTCTATATTTACTATAGCATATTTTAAATTCAAAATAATTTTGTCATACTGTTAGGCCTATAGAAAAGCTCAGTGTACAGATTTCCTATATTCTCTGAACCAAAGTTCCTTAACTTTAGTGGGATACATAAGCACAATTAGGAAGGAAACATTAGTTAAAATTGCTGTTAGTTACTTAATCCCACACTTGACACAGGGTTTTTTGTTTTTTGTTTTTTGTTTTTTTTTTTTACCTTTTCCCAAATTTCAAATTTCTGTTTCAGTATTTTAAGTTACCATTTTGTGTTTCATTATCTTCTTAGTCCTTGTGTTTCTGGTGCCTTTTTGCCTCTCAGATTTTCCATGTCATTCCACAGGGTGTTGAATTAGACGGTGTGGCGTGTTTCAGGTTCCTTTCTCATGGTTGGCCTTAGACAATTGGAGTGGGAGGAAGGAAGGCTACAGGGGTGAAGTTGTCTGTAGCATTTCACACACTTACTGGAACTACGACTACACACACACACACACCTATAAAACATTGCATATCCAATATACCTTGTATTTTATAATTCAAAGCCACATTATTGCTTTACTTATTCAGCTTGCCATAGTATGGGCAATTTAGTGATACTTCAAGTTTAATTCTGTTTCTCTGGCACAGGCCCAACTTCTTTGTTTGTTGGCAATTTCTTTACTTTTTGGACATTAAAAAGCTTATCAAAATCTCAATTTTTTTTATTGAGTCTTAGTTGTAGAATAATCCATTTCTCCAGGAGCCCTGATCTTTTTATTATGGAGTAGTTTTAGACATGGTGATCCCTGATATTGTTTGTTCTCACAACTACACAGTGCTTTAAAAGAGACAGACATGTTAATGCAAGCTACATGCCCAATCACAAAGTTAATGAAGTTCAGCATGATAAAGCATATAAGGCACCTTGAATGTAGTATGTTCTGTGCAAACATGAGGTGAATTGGAGAGTTGGTATTAATAATCTATGAAAATAAAGCAATGTATTAACAGAATGCTATCACATGTGCATGGAAATTAACATGCAGAAGAAGGTAAATTATGTATACACAGAGGATCCTAGATGTTTACACAGATGATATTTCTCAAATTCTTGTAAAAAGAAGAAATTGGTTAACTACAGAATGAAATGGAGAATTTTTATCATATACATTTCCTATACACCATATACATTTCCTATTTTAATGTTAAAATTATTATCCACTCAACTATATAGTATCGATACTTGACATTTATTTTTGATATGGCTCTATATTATATAACATATGTACCTATTTATGACTAATGAGAAAGAATAAAGTCATATTCTAGCTGACATCATTTATTATTATTATTACTACTACTACTACCACAATTAGGATTTATATTATTTCATGGTTTGGACTGCCTTAATTTATTTTTATGATTCTCTAAATTCCTTCTTTGCTTATCACATCTTCTTTGGAATTAGGTGGTTTTCAATGCCTTCTGTAGAAAAGATGACTTCCTTAACATTAAAGAAATATGATTTTTTGTGAAAATATTAATACTTTTAACCTATGTCCTGTCTTGTTATTACACTAACTTGACCAAACCTACAATTATCTGAAAGTAGGGAGCCTCAAATGAGAAAATGCCTTCATAAGATCTGGCTGTATACGAGCCTGTAAGACATTTTAATTAGTGATGTGTGAGGGCCCAACCCACTTTTGGTACTACCACCCTGGACCAGTGGTCCTGAGTTTTATAAGAAATCAGGCTGAGCATGTCATGAGAAGAAATTTAGTAAAGCAGCACCCTCTGTGATCTTTGCTTCAGCACCAGCTTCCAGGCTGCTCTTTGATTTGAGTTTTGCCTAAGATTCCCTCAATGGACTGTGATTCAGAAAATAAAGGCCAAAGAATCGCCTTCTTCCCCTTGTTGCTCTTGTTCATGTGCTTCACCAAAGCAGTAGTAACCCTAAAGTACCCAATTATCTAATCCATAAGGGTCTATCCTGAAAAAAATATCAGAGAAATACTAAAGACAGAGACCTAAGGGTCATGGAGGTGTTAGTGGGCAGCACCACAGGAGAAAGAAAGGCAGATTACCCATAAGAGAACAGTGGTTTGTGGTGATGAAGCATGGGACTGGCAGCCAAATGTCTTCTAAGAATCTCAGACACAGGAAACAATTGTAAATGTTTTAGTGACAAAAGCAAGTGCGTCTCTAAGATGTGTTTCAATGAATGAAAGCCAAGAAGGAAAGTATAAAAGGATAACAGGCCTTAGCTTTCTTTGGGTAGAATGCTCCATTTGACCCTTTGGGCATCCAGAGCACAGTCACCTATTGGGAATGTCACCTATCATCCCCACCTGTGGGTGATTTATCTCCCCATCAGACTCTGTTCTCAATGACCTGTTAACCCCTGAGTTCAGTAGCTGTACCAGATATTCTATTAGCGCCAGAAGACTTAGCATATGATCCAGAGTAATCTCTAAAATATAAGCGAAGAATGAAAAATTGTAAAATGGAGGGACTCTCCACACATGGTTTTAAAAACAAAGATAAACTTTGATAAGAGAAACCTGAAATACATACATAGATGAGGCTAAAACAAATAGATGTCACCATTTACAATAACAACAAAAGAAAGAAAATAAGAGTAAAAATAGAAAAAAGTGACATTACAAGCAATTTCCAGAAATAATCTCCCAGCAAGCCTACTGATCAGTAAATAATTGGGTCAAATGAAGCTAAACATACCTAAGAACAGATTAAAATTTGAATACATAAGCACTGTGAAGAAGGTCCTGGAAATTTTATGTATGTCAGTATAACAAAAGTACAAATTATAGCTAATTGGTTTTAATTTGTCCAGATCTCTCTTTATATTGAAATGAAAAAAGGAATAAAGAAGTCCTCACACTAGTTTGGAGTCTATCTAAATGTACAATAATAAAATAAAAATGGGCCAATAAAGAGAAGAATGGCAAAGAAGGAGAGGTATAGAGAAAGAGAAATCTGAAATTCTCAAAAAAAAAAAAACTCCACACTGGAGCACTGGACTGAGCTCCCAAGGTCCCAATGAGGAGCAGAAGGAGTGAGAACAGGAGCAAAGATGTCGGGACCACGAGGAGTGCACCCACCCACTGAGACAGTGGAGATGATCTACTGGGAGCTCACCAAGGCCAGCTGGACTGTTACCAGAAAAAGCATGGGATAAAACTGGACTCTAGGAACATGGCGAACAATGAGGGCTGATGAGACGCCAAGGACAATGGCACGCGGTTTTGATCCTACGCAATGTGCTGGCTTGGTGGGAGCCTAGCCAGTCTGGATGTTCACCTTCCTAGATATGGATGGAGGGGGGAGGACCTAGGACGTACCACAGGGCAGGGAACCCTGACAGCTCTTTGGACTGGAAAGGGAGGGGGAGAGGAGTGGGGGGAAGGGGAGAGGGGTGGGAGGAGGGGGAGAAGAGTGGGAGGAGGGGGAGAAGAGTGGGAGGAGGGGGAGAAGAGTGGGAGGAGGGGGAGGGAAATGGGAGGCTGGTGGGAGGAGGTGGAAATTTGTTTTTTTTTCTTTTCTTTATCCTCCTTTTATCAATAAAAAAATTTAAAAAAAAAAAAACTACCTAGAAAGGTCACAGGAACCATATAGAAGAAAAGTTGTGAAAAGCAGCCAGATGTTACTATCAATTATTTTGAGGTTTGTTTCCTGTTTGAGAAAAATAAGAGAAACGGAGAGATTGGGTAATATTCATTATTGCTAACATGTATTGGTACCCTACTGTGTGAGTTTACTTGAAATAGCTTCTTCATTCAGTTGGTCAATTTGCAACACTCTTTGTGTGAGTGTTACTCTCTTCTGGAATAAGTGAGGGAGTTGGGGAGAAGGCAGTGCTAGGCACCTCTCTTCCACAGGGCTCTTACCATCCTCCACTCCTCTCTGTGGAAAGATCATTCTGATGTCCTGATATGCCATCAGCTCTTACATGGCTTCTGTGTTATAATTCCAGATCACAATTTTCTCCCCATCTGCAGTTTCTGATAGTGCTCTGGTGCTGAATATATACATACTAGGCAATGAATATACCATTTTAGTCTTAGATTTTTATAGCTGGAGATTGCATCTAAAGTCTTTCTCTGCCAATTCCAATTTCCAGATTCTATCACAGTCTGATTTCAGCTCAGGTTCATTAGTAGAGCCATTGTTTACTCTGATGAGTCACCGACTTACCTCTATCTGTCACTATGTACTGCAGCAAAAATAGATCATCAAAGCACAGATTCCTCTCATTTATATACTCCGTCCCTTTTGCTTGCAGTTTCTTCTATCTCCTTTTGTGACCCTGAACTCCTGTTAGCTTATCTCTGCTTTTGCTTCTTCCCAGTTTATATCTTTCTAGGATTCATTCATCCTTATCTGTTGTGGGCAGAATCGTGTTCCTCTAACGTTCATGAGCTATATTCTTTGCTCTTTTTCCTAAGAAACTGGGATGGGACTTTTTTAAAACTTGGATTCTTGTAGATGTAACTAACGGCAATTTGTTAAATCATATTGAAATAAGAGGGTCCCCTATTCCAGTGTTACCTGGGACCTTGTAGAAAGGACTTATGTCACTCAGAACATATTTATAAATACCTGAGTTGTGTTGCTACTAGCAACAAAATACCTGACAGTTAAGAGAAAGTTTTGAAGCTGATGCTACACTTTCTATCTCTAGTGTGAGTCTGCTTAATGGCAGATTTTTATTCTTCTAATGACTTCATTTATTAGCAGTCTGTTTGAACACACCCAGGGCCATCCACGATGCCATTTGCAGTCATCTTTTTATTAATCTATTACATTGCCCAGTGGTAATATTGCTTATAAATGAAGAAAATCATGAGGTTTTTTTTGAATAATGGGCATTAATTTAAGAGTTTGAAATATTTACAATTCCACTTTCTTTATGACGCCAGCCAATAGACACCATTGCTATGGTGAGTTTATGAAAAATTAAGGCTTCATCACATTGAAATGACTTGTTTATATCCCTACTGGTATCATAGATACCACCTTTACTTTGATATATAGACTCTTATTATCAGTGATTTTTAAATGTTAAGATACATATTAAACCATGTCCTTAAAAACACCTTCTATTACTGTCTCAGCATTTTCACATTTACCAACATTAAAATGGTTTTAATGAGTCCCACAATCTATAGTTGTGCTAAACTTAAATATTATAACAATCTTCTATAATTCTGTGTAGGCTCATCAAACAGATAAGGAAATTAGTGATATATTTTCTTAAGGTAGTCTAATTACACAATCAAAAAATTATGGAAAACCAGGACCAATTCAAGCCAATAGTGTGAGGCCTCGATGGTGGGTGGGGCTATCTTTCCAAATTATTCTTTCTAAGTCTGCTCCACAAGGATGCCTTTCAGAACAAGGGTCATGTTTCACATTTGATTTCCTCGGTTTGTCATAACTCTGGAGAAAAAGTGGGTTCAACATAAATATCAAGGAGAATGTCATTGGTATAATGCTTATTTTCTTTGGAAAAATGTTGGTATGATTTAATACAAAAAGCTCTTTGCAAGCACAATTGCCTTTTCCTCTCATATGCAAGATTGCAAATCGGATCTAATATCCATCATGCATATCTATTTGATAAACATTTATGTTGAAAACGTCTGATAAAGTGTGTATTTCATTTAGAAAATTTCCTTTAAAAAAATGAACATTGCTCCCAAAATAGATATAATTCAAACAGCGATTTTTTCTTTCTTTCTTTCTATTGTAAATAACAGTTCTTTAAAGAAATATTTACACTATTTCACCAGGGTGTATGAAAGAGTATCATAGATGTTTTTCTTTAGAAGGTCATCAGTTGCTGTATATTTTTATATGTACACAAAACTGAGTGTTTAAAATTCCAGTAGGACTATGGATTTTTGTATACAAATGTATATAAATATCTTAAATTAGGTTCTGTTGGTACTCAGACATAAAGAGCATCAGCTATCTTCAATGCTATTTATAAGAAGGAACACAATCTTCACTTCATTCACTCAACATTTCTCGAAGAAAACTTTTTTTTTAGTTACTAGAGCTGTGACTCCTACATACTCCCTACATTCATTTTATAAGCCAACGGGAAATATATTTCCTCCTGATGTTAAGAAACCTCCAAACTTAATTACTAGAGATAGATGGATTTTTTTTTGCTTATCTTTATTCTAGTGGGATTGTATACCATTTGCATGTAGCCATGTAGGGTGAGTTCACTTCTGACACAGTCAATTATATAAGTCTATCAACAGCTATTTTATTATGGGAACAATAGAGACAGAAGGCTCCGACTCTCTGATGAATGTAGATTAGACAGAGGTCACCCTGACATACATAATTAGTTTTAGAATGTTAAATTAATAGGTAGTGTGCCCCTAAGGCAACCATACATTTAGGCTGAAGCTGCAGGATCTGGAGCCCAGCCCTTGTATGCTGTTGTCAGCGCTGACATGGCTTAATGCACTGCCTGCGAAGTGACATAAGGTATTATGGAAAAGCTAAATGGCTGTAAAAACAAAATTTGCATAATACTGTGGTCAGACTACACATATTTCCCTTCAGAAACATTTGTGCAGCTCAATTATTATGCAAATTCTTAAGACTGTTGGCTAAACAGATAAATCTCAGAGTGCCTTAAATAGATCTTTTAACATGGATTCAATAAGCAATCAATGACAATATTTGGAATGATATTAAATTTCTGGCTGTACTTGCTATAGATGTTAGCTTAAGAATAGGAAGGTGAAATGAAAGTCATTTCCCAGTTATAAATGTTTCCCTAGCCATATGTAAGTAAAATAATACCTAGGCAGAGTTAATTCACAAAAGAGGAAGAAAAAGTGTATCCCATTTTTCCTAGGCTTCAATCAATGAACTAATCATATCCTGCACTACTGTTATGGTCATTAAAATGCTTGAACAAAGAAAAATACTACTGTTATAAAGAATAGATATAAAATTATCTAGACTCATAAGGAAATCAACTTCAAGTAATCTAGGGATGTATCTGTAGTTTAATTTGTGCTATATGTTGCATTACATTTTATCAATAATACAATTTATGGGTTCTGATTTTATACTTATTAGGTGATTGGCACCAAACCATGTCATTTATTTTATCAATCTACTCTGATATGCATAGCATAACAGCAAGGTAGATTCTATTACCAAATTTTGTTGATTAAGTAAATGAGAGCTATTGCTTGAGAATCCTTTGTCATACATTCATACTCACAACCAGGTAATGATAGAGTTAGGACTGCTTGAGTATGAAGTTCATATTCTAATGGTTTTATATAAACTTTATATATATATATATATATTTGATACACATATCTCTCTGTATATATACTTATATAGATAGATAGAATAGATATACACTACATGTGACATATATGAAGGATTGATCTAGGCTCTTCACATTTAGGATTGGATTAAATGATTATCCAGCCTGTTTATTGCAGCATCACTTTAAACACTGTCCAGAGACTTCTTGAAAACTCAACATCATATGGTCACAAACTTGCTTGGTTTCACATTATCACAGCATTGATTCCAGTTAATGCTTGTCCTATGAAAGCATCAAAGTTTTGAAGGTTATGTGAACCAGTTAAGGTACTATTTATATGATTTAAAGACATTTTACAGTATAATTTACAGACTGCCTAATGGACTTAGTGTTTTAATTGATCACAGTGTTTAGCAGAATATATCAAGGTGAGACCCAGGTAAATTTGAGGTTTGTTCAGTAGTTCAGTCATGAAAACAAAATCCCTGGTTATTTCCATCTGTGTAATCTAGTATTCTCTGTATTTTTCATCATATTTTACTCAGGCCAAAATAAACTGTCAGTGGACCAAAAGCACGTAACTAATGACCTATAAAAAATTGTGACCCTTTTACAATAAAGAGCTTCTGCATAGAAATCTTTTGGGATCTGTGCCATTGCCTCTGTTTCTCCTCACCTTCTGCTCCCAGGAACCAGGGATCACACAACAGGCAGCAACAATGTGGAGAGGCAATAATCATCCAGCAGGCAAAGACACACCTTTTTGACTGAGGTTTTCTGTCCTGCCTGGTTCTCACAGTTGTTAAGTCCCAAAGAAATCACACAGAGGTCTAAATTAGTTATAAACTGATTGGCCCATTAGCTCAAGCTTCCTATTTACTCTTATAACTTATATTAGCCCATTATTCTTGTCTGTGTTATCCACATGACTCAGTACCTTATTCAGAGAGGCAGTCACATCTTGCTTCCTCTGTGGCTGGGTCACGACTATGAAAATGAGCTTTCCTCTTCCCAGAATTCTCCTATTCTCATTGAGCTGCTTCTATTTCCTGTCTGGTTGTCCCGCCTACACTTCCTGCCTGGCTACTGGCCAATCAGTGTTTTATTAAAATACAATTGACAAGGTACAAACCATTGTTCCATAACACCCACTCCCTTTTATTAAGGAACAAGAACTCTGAATCTAATATACTTTGTTTAGCTTTTCTCCTGCCCACTATCCATAACAACTTGTAACCAACATTCTAAGCATGCACTTACTTAAGTAAGCCATATATCAGCCTATTGGGTCAAGTAGAAGCGTAAGCTCATCCAAAATCTAAACCAGACTGCCCTGGTTCAAGAGAATGGCATACAAATGCTGATTGAATCAAACATGCAAAGTGCAGAATTGACTCATTCCTTGATGTGATAGGTAGAAGGCCACCGCCTTCACTGGAATAACTTTGTAACTCTATGACTCTTACTTTGAGGTCTGTTGGGGCATCAAACTCTAGATCTGCTTGTCTGCCATGAGAATCACTGCTACAGAGATGAGAAGCTGTGAAATTCCAATGTCTATAACTACTTGACACCACAACTGTACCTTTCAACCAGTATCTAATGATAAAGGGAACTTGAAAGTGAGGAGAAAGATCCACAGATGTTGGTGGTCTGTTTGCTCCTTGCTTCCAGTGAGACTCTCCAGATAGACTGTCATGCCACCTTATCACATATAAACTGGGGAGAACCATCCACCCTCAACACTTCAAAACAAAGTAGAGCTATAGAGTTATAGGGTTCTCCTAGAATTCACAGAAGGGATACTAAACTTCAGGCTGCTCTTTTGGACGATAGATACTTCTCTAGCACAAGTTAGTATCTCTCTAAATTCTAAGAAGGGTCAGCTTATCCTCACTCTCTGTATTCTCTAGACAATTTCAGTTTTAGAGACCTTATAGAGAAATCTATTAGTTCTTTTTTAACCTCTTATTCTTCTCCTTTTATTCTATTTTACATTTAGTGCCATTTTTAGTTCATCTTAGGTTTCAAAGACTTAGTTCTATTTTCCTATTACATTTATGTATATTATATTTTTTGCTCATTTTTATTATTGAAGTTATTTGTCTTTCTTATTTCTTTCTTGTCCTCTTCTCATTCTTGATATTATGTTCTAGTTTTTTCCTTTTTTATTATTTTATTTAATGTGTCTTCTCTATTTTCCTTTTTTTCCCATTTTCTTGACTGTAGTCCTTTGGCTCATTTATCTAGTATTTGTACATTTATACTAAATAGTTTTTAACTTACAGGCATACTTCATATTAATTTTACCTTTTTTATTTTTATGGTCATATGTGATGCATTGGTTAGCTTTAATCAATTTTTAATGAATTTTTAAATTTTCTTCAGTTTGGGGAAAAGATCCAAGCCTCTGAAACTGTTAAAGAAAAACAGATAAAAATATGCTTCAAGATATAGGCACATGCAAGATATAAAGGGACCCCAATAACTAGGAGTATAATTTGAAGAACTGAGAAGAGGATTGCATGAACTTAAAAAGTTTCTGCACAGCAAATACAACAATCAACTGGCAGAGAGTATCGGAAAATCTTACACATCAGACAGAGGATTAACATTTGGGATCTATAAAAAACTCCAAAAACCAACTGCAATAGAGCCCAATCTTCCAATCAATAAATGAGCAATTAATTGAAGAGACAGTTTTCAGTACAAGAAATAAAATGGTCAATAAATACGTAGATAAACACCTTCAATATCCTTACCCATCAAAGGTAAACTAAAGCTACCTTGGGATTCTCTCATTAGTATAACATAAAAGAAGACAGAAGAGGGCTTGTGAGAGAGGAGAAAGGATCCAAAGACAGAGGGGAGAAGGGAGCCATGGTAATGGCAGAAAGAAGAAAAACATAATAACTCATATTTTCTTGGATGTGGAATTGTTGGTAGAGACTACTTGTTTGTTCCTGGCTGCCCAGACCCAAAATAATTACATGGAAACAGTATTAATTAAATCACTGCTTGGCCAATAGCTTAAGTGTCTTTCTAACTAGTTCATATTTTAAATTAACCCATTTCTATTAATCTATGCTTCACCATGAGGCTCATCGTTTATTAGTAAAGTTCCCACGCATCTCTCTCCTTTGGCCACTGCTACATGGTGTCTCCTTGACTCTGCCTACTCTCTCTCTATATATCTTTTCCAGCCTGGCTATATTCTGCACTGCTATAGTCCCAAGCAGCTTCTTTATTAGCAATGGTATACAGAGGGGAATGCCACATCACCTCCCCTTTTCTGTCTAGTTAAAAAAGGAAGCTTTTAACTTTAACACAGTAAAATTACATATAACAAAACAAGTATCAAGCAAGAATTACAGTTACAATATTTATATGTACTTTATCTCTTGGCAAAGGCTGTTTCCTTGTTCCCAGCTGCTCAGACCTAAAATAATCACACAGAAGCTATATTATTTGCAATACTGTTTGGCCAATAGTTTAAGTGTATTTCTAGCTAGCTCTTATATTTTAAATTAGCCCATTTCTATTAATCAGTGCATCACGATGAGGTCATGGCCTACTGGTAAAGTTTCAGCCAGCTCTAGTGGAGACGACTGTCTCCTATGGCAGGTACATGGCTTCCAACTGACTCTGCCTTCTTTCTCCCAACATTCAGTTTAATTTTCCAACCTAGCTCTACTCTGCCCTAACATAGGTCAAAGAAGATTCTTTATCCATTAAACAATAAAAGTAATACATGTAGAGAAAGACTTCCCACATCAGTGGAATGTTGATTTTTATACATGTTTCCTGTCTTATACATGTTTATATGACATGAAAATAGAAGGCAGGCTGTTTATGAGAGGATGAGAACAGTGGGAGAAGTGACATTTCTGCATGAAAATTTCACAAGGAAATCCATTATTTTATGCAATACGATGATATTCTGCTATACTCATAGATCAGTGCCTTATTTGGTCATCATCGCAGAGAGGCCTCCTCCAGAAGCAGATGGGAGTACATGCAGCAACCCATAGCCAGTCTTTACAAGGAAAGGAAGTCTGAATTGGAAGTCTCTATCAAATCCCTCCATGCAGAGCTTTGGGAATCCCATGGAATAGAAGGTGGACAGATAGTAAGAGTCAGAGGTGATGGCGGACACCAGGAGAACAAGTTCGCCTGAATCAACTGATAGGAACTCAGAGATGAAAGGACCAGGCATAGAGCCTACATGGATCTTCATGATGTCCTTCACATACATATTATTCCCATTAGCTTAATATTTTTATGGGATGCCTGACTCTGAGAACAAATGGAACTCTGACCCTTGTGCCTATTCTTGAACTCTTTTCCTTCTGTTAGGTTGTCATGTTCAATTTTGATATGATAGCATTTGCTTCATCTTCTTATAATTTATTTCGTCATGTTGGATTGTTATCTCTTAGAAGCCTGTTATTTTCTAATGAAAAACGGAAAGGTAGTGGATAAGGAAGAAGAGGGAACTGGGGACAAACTGGGAGGAAAAGGAGGGGCAGCTTTAATAATGATGTATTGTATGAGAAAGAAACTACTTTCAATAAAGAGCAAAAGCAAAAATAATTAATTTCAAAGAAACACTTTAAATGACAATACATACCAGAGGGAAAGTATTTTTTTATACCAGGTATTGCTGCTATGCAATAGTGTGTCACCTAAAACAATTAAAACTGTGACCCTGCAGGAAATGACAATCAAATGATTTTCATAGCTGCATGTGAAACTAATTTTTGATAAGAAAGAAATAATGGATCCCTGTGTTCTTCGGAGCAAATCCTGAAATCTGTTTTAGAAATTCAGTTTTACAAGCCTGGTTCTGTGCTGGATTTCCAGATTTCTGATTGTAACATAAAGATTTAGCTGTGTTGAGGTATAGCTTGCAGAGAATAAAGTGATTGTAGCAGCAGACTATGATTGAACAAACTAGCTGAATGCTTAAGATCCAGGTTAAGTATAGGGAGAGAAAATAAAAATGAAAGTATTCATATACATGCACATGCATGGCACAGATTATAGATAATCTGTCAGAATAGACATGGATTTCATTGTTTTTAGTTTGGTGTCTTTTGTTCTAGCTAGGTATCTTAGGTTATAGCCACTATTCCATTTTATAATAGCATCGTTAGAAGACAACATTGATGACCCAACAGCATTGAGAAAGATGCATTTGATGGAATCTTATAAAAAGTATCCTCCTGCCTAATAATTCATGGAATAAATTGGCTTGTAGCCTGTCTAGAACATCTTCTCTTTGTTCTAAGTAATGGATCTGATGACTCTAAGTCTGACCACTGAAAAATAAACTGTGGTTCATCTGGTAATGCAGACATGGGTCCTGCTGGTTCACAGAGACTCGGGTACATGGTGTGGTGCAGCACAGGAAGGACGTCAGGCTCACTTCACTTGTTCCCTTGTGTAGTCTACAGACCTCAGTCATACCTCACCTGTTCACTTGTGTCCTCTACGCTTCTCACACTCATGCCTAATGTCCCTGTATCTCCTTAGGTTCGTATGAACTGAAGAATTTTGTTAAGCTGCTTTCTGTGATGATGAAAACAATGTCTCACTTTTTCCATATAAAATCACAACACGGTGTATGTGTTTTCCAAGAACATAGTATTTCCTGCTTGCATTCATAAAATTCAATGGGATTGAGCCGCCACACCCACCCCTGTAAGAATCACTGATAAGGAAAATGTACTGAGAAGTCACTTTAAAACATATTGGGTCTCCTTTTGTTGAGTTCTGTAGATATTTTGGTTTTGCTTTAATGTATCTCTTATCACAAGGTGCCACTCTTTTACAAAGATTTGTCTGGAGACTATCTGACCCTGTTTATCTTTTTCAGAAAGCCCAGTGGGCTCACAATCAGTGCTTGGTGGCTGTTTTGAAAGCCTTCCCTTTCTCCATTGGCGGATCATGTATTGCAGAAACATTTGGAAATGTCTAGTAAATTTAACACAGTTTACAACCCGCAGCTGTGTTTGCTCCTAAATGCTTCAGAAGAAATTGTGAACAAGTCCAAACTACAAAGAGTAATTCTTACGACTACTAATAAAATGTACCTATTATTCAGTAGGAAATCGCCCAGTTGAGGGTTCTCCTTTCCTGTTCATAACTGAGCTCATTTTCTGGTTTATAGTTCCAAGAAACAAATGGAAAACTCTCACAGAGCTGTTTTTTCTTTCTTTTTCTAAAATCTACACATTACTAGTTCTTCATCAAACTCAGTAGGCTGGTGACAGGTAGAAGGAAATGGCAGACGTTTAAATGATCCAAATTATAATTGGTAATTAGCTTCCAGATGATTTCTGTCTCTTTCAGTTGGGAGACACATTTTACAGTTATGTAATTATCAGAAAGAAACATAAATAACCTATTTGGAAGCAATTTTCATGTGGAATATAATCCTCAAGAGTAGAAACCGGTTTTTCATATGTACAATATAATACAAATTTAAAGCACTTCAATGAGGTTGAAAGGAAATTTTCCTTTAAACATTATGTTCTTATCAGTCAGGATCTTTACATTTCTGACATCAAAAATATTGTTGGGAATTTCATTGCTGGTTAGATTCGATTATCTCTATGCCAGGGAGTCTTTCTTTCTTCAACATTGTTTTCGGCTACTACATACATTTCAGTTAAAAACAATCACAATACTAGTCAAAATTAACAATGTTTTCTAGAAAGCTCTTGAGATTTAATTACATCTACATTTAAATTTCCTGCTCTACTAATCTTTATGTCTTTATCTTAGGGGAATAAAGCACACCATTGATTGAAACACCTTGGTGAGTCTCTTTCCTTTAAAGAAGGACCCACTGAAAGTCCTGATATGGTTTCTAACTATTTAAGTCCTGACTTTTTATTGGAGCTCTTGGATGTAAACCTTGGAATAAAAAGCAGACAAAGGTATTTATAGATTACATGACTTTGCTTATATATTTCATACATGATAGAGGGGGAGGGGCCATATACTTGGAAAAGGTAAAAAGTGGCATACAGCGTCCAAAGATAATTTATGATCACATTTGTATTTCTAATTACAAATCCAATGGATACATCTTGGCAGACTCTTCTGCCTGTTAACTTTGTTATCAGGGGATGTTGAAAACATAAATTCAAGTTTTGTGTTTTTGTTTTTTTCTTTTTTTGAGACAGGGTTTCTCTCTAACTTTTGGAGCCTGTCCTGGAACTAGCTATTGTAGACCAGGCTGGCCTCAAACTCACAGAGATACACCTGCCTCTTCCTCCCAAGTACTGGGATTAAAAGTGTGCCCCACCACTGCCTGACCAAGTTACTAACTTTTAATTTGAAGGGGAAAGTTTGAAAATCATACACAACTTTTTCTGATTCCAAGTAATTTAATATATTCTATAATAATTCTGCATGTGGTTGCAGAACATAGGAGTCCTGTTAAAATGCACAGAAAGGCCACACAGTCCCATGGCACATCATTGTGATAAGGATGCAAGCTGAATTAAGCATTGACTTAGAGAGTTCTAGACTTGCATTTGGTTATTGAGATCTGATCTTTCTTTTTCTCTAGGTGTTTGAATCCCCAGTAACGAGCTGATTTGTTACTGAATCCACAAATTTTCCAGTATTCAATCAGCTTATTTACTATTACTAAATATTGGCTAACTGAACAATAGCTGCATAGTTTTGTTTGGCTTTTGCTCTTGACTAAAAGATGTGTTGAATATTACTTTCAGAAGCCATCAATCGTTTTTAATTTAATTTACAGTTCTGGAAATGAAAATATAGATTGGGAGAAGTCTGTTTCAAGCAGACTTGAATGCAACATTCAAGATACTTAGGACTTCATTAAAAATGAGCACCATTCATCCATTCATTACCCAAACATAGCTTAGTGCCATCAGGATGCTTCTGTAAATACGTCAATTTCAAACAATTGTTATACTGTATTCAGTCACATCTGAATATATCAAGATGGAGATACATTTATAATTTAGGATAGATGTTTGCACTACTACTCAGCTATTTCAGTTAAAATGGAAAAGTTTATGTTTGTTTTACTAAAACTTAAAAACCATATTTAAATGGTACTATGACCCATATTAGACATTAATCAACAGCTAAATATGTATTAGAACTATTTCTTTTTTTGTGCAATGTGTAAACTGTTCAGCTTCAATATTTATAAAGATGTGCATAGAATCTCCCTGCATTAAATGGCTATTGTTATACTTAGCCAAAACATAATGAAGTTTGTTATCTATAACAAACTTTTATAGAAGGGATTGGCAGCTGCCAATAATTACATGGTGGAGGTAGAAAGAGGACAGAGGTATCAAAGAACCAGTGGTTCTCTTCTTGTTTGTTCCTTTTGCCATAACTCCTTTAATCACATTTTCTAAAGCATATGATAAATTGTGCATCTCCGTCCTTTCTGGGAAGTGGGTGTGATGTTGTTACTAGCTCTGAGACATTTGCTTCCTGTCTATAACAACATCAAGTTCACTCAATGACTGTGGATTTGAACATTGTACCAATCCTTAGACTGATTTTCCTGAAGCTATTTTTTCATTGCCAGAACAGAAGTGGCCTTAGAGCAGTGAATTTATGTTTCTGTAATGAATATGGGTTAGTTCACAATCTCATCCAAGTACATGTTCATATCGTCTTTATGACCCACATAATACATCATGGAGCTATGGGATGGAAGGAAACTAATTATCCTTTAATGAGATGAGGACTCTGTAGGACAGTTGGCACTAAGAAAGGGCTGGAATTCCCAGAGTGGGACATTCACCTGGGCGCCATGCCACTGCAGATCTAATATCTGTTTGGAACTAGCCTTCTTTTTAATATCTACAATTGCATTGGTATATATATATATATATATATATATATATATATATATATATATATATATATGTATGTATATATCTTCTAATATAGCTGTCCCAAATGCAGAGATATTACATACTTGGTGAGTTCTTTGCAAATTATTCTGCTTTAAAAACTTTAACCGTGCAGGTATGAAATTAAAAGAACATTCTCTAACCAAACAGTGGCATTAACATGCTCACTGCCATCACAACGGAACATGACACATTTTTCAATACTGTTTGGTTTATATTAAATTTCCATTGAAGATAAAGGTTCACTGAGTTGATCTCCTCCCAGCTTCTAGGATTCACATAATTTCTGAAATTACAGAGACAGTGTTAGTTGTCTGACAAATGGGCAAAAGAATAATGCTCACAAAGTGTTTATTAATGTTCTGAAAGTTGAGAGAGAAATCTCTTTGGGATCGTTTGACCTTCCTTCTTATCATGTGAGCTGACAGTCTGGGAAGAAAATTCAGAGCCTGTAAAACATCTTTCTCTTGGTATCGATCTTTCCAGTGAATCTGGACAAGCATTTTTATCCAGTGGCACATTAATGTGGTAAACACTTTAGGCATTTATCTGGAAGAAAGTAATGATGTCATCCAAGCTTCTCTACAGCCACCTGGTTCCATTTTGTATATGAAAGGCATGACTCCATTTCTTTCTCTATGCTCAAATAGGTTGAATAAATTGCAGCTGGCTACTTTCCTTCCTTTGTATATTATATTGAAATAAGACCAATTCTCCATTTTATTCTTGGAATGTGTACATATTACACATGGCACTGTTAAGATGATTAAGGTTTTATTTTATTGACAACATAATCTATAAAAATATTATTATGTCACAACTCACAGAGTAGGCTTTTAAGGCAAATTTCTTTTTGCATTATGTTTATTACATTATCTTTTATGGTCTATTTTTATAGACTGTAAGGCCAATAGTTTGTCTTCCCAAAAATGTTTTAGTGATAAATAAAAGCATTCCCTTTACTTAGTTTTGTTTAGATGATTGGAATAGTATGGCAGGGTTTCTTGATAATGACAAGGAAAGTACAGCAACAAAATAAAACTACAGTCATGAAATCCTGAATAAGTGGTAATCCTAGGATGAAATAGTTTGTAGGTTCAACAAAAACTCGAAGAATCTGGATGCACTTCCCCCCCATGATCACTACCACACACACACACACACACACACACACACACACACACACACACACACACACAAGTTTTCACATTCAGTGAAAAATCATGTTCTAAACGAGAGACAAAAGACTATATGGCATTTCCCTTTCTGAAGAATATTTGGTAATAATTTTTGGAAAAATGTTGGAAATATTTTTGAAAAGGAGAGGAGTTTATGCATTTTGTGAATGAAAAGGGAGCTATCCCCATGTAAGGTTTTCAATCAATAATACAGGATGCTTTGTTCTGAAATCTGAATTTCTTCATCAGTAAAATCAGGGTTATCTGTAAAGGCTTCTGAGTAACAATCTCATTTGGTGCTTTTCAGCTTTAATGAGTAAGTTTCTAATGACCCATCTTTTGGAGGGAAAAAAAAAGTGCATCTGGGACAAGAGACTCACTTTGTGTAGACCAAGCACTCAGCTACTTCTGAAACAAGGATTCGGCATAGTTACACAGAAATGCTAGAGTCCTCATCATTATCACAGTGGACATGATGGAATATTATTATACAATATGTGTATTATATTACATATATAATATATTACTTTATTATATATAACAATATGATATATTATATATAATAATATATTATGGTGGATATGATGAAATATTATTCTTCTGTTAAGACAAATGAAATCGTAACATACACTAAATGGATGGAACTAGGAACAATCATCCTGAGTGAGGTAACACAGATCCAAGAGAGAGACAAACATTGCATATTCTTCTTATATGTGAATACTGTTTTTAGGATTTCAATGTGTTTGTTACAATCTGAATAACTTCAGAAGTGAGGAACTGGGGAGGGTAGCGGGAAAGAGAATCTTGCAGAGAGGAAGTGGAAATAGAATACATGATGATAAAGGTAAAGAAGTAAATAGAATATGAGGATTACATGGGGAAGGAGCTGGGAAGGAAGGGGATAGGAGAGAATATGAGGAGGGAAAACTTACACTAAAGGCCTTTTGGAAGTCATAAGGAAGCCCGCTGCTGTAGAAGCTTCCTAAAATGAATACATATATAAAAGGAATTGAAAAGGAGTCACCATAAAACGGGGCAGACAATGCTCTGACTAGACATCTTAAGGGCACCAAGTAGGACCTCCGTTGCCGGGAGCAGTAAGAAAGTCTTTTTTCCTAACATGAAAGTGGTACAAGGAAATGAGATTTTGTAAACCTCCTTGGTAATAGCTTGTAGTACAACCTCCTTGCTGATGTTATAATGTCCTTTTCATGGGAAGAGTTATGTATTTTGGGTATATCATGTGGCAATTTCAGACAGAAAGGATGAAATTTCCTTTTGTGTTCTGTGACATATTGCATTGCAGTATTGCTTATAAATAGATTCAAAACCAACAGCAATTTAAAGAAATACATTAAGCTATATTTAAATGCACCCTCCATACCCCCTAATCTTTTGTTTCCTCCTAATTATTACCTCAAGGATCCTCTGGAAATTTCATCACAGTCATCTTTTCTCCTAGACCTCAGATAAGATTAGATGGTAATTAGATGTTACTTCTTTTAGTATTGTCATAATTATGATGATTTTCTGTTGTGGGAGAACACAGAGGTTGTAAGTTTGGCCACTGGGGGCATAATTGCCAGTATATCACAGAAGCCCAAAAGTTGTCTCTGAATGAAATAAAATCAATAAGAAATAATAAAAAGCATAAAATCTCTGTACTGATTATATATATATATATATATAATCTATCTATCTATATCTATCTATCTATTATCTATCTATCATCTATTTATCTATCTATACCTATCAATCTCTATATATAGAGAGAGTACACACTCTGTATAGGCATAAAGTATTTCTGGTTTGACTTTGCTATAATGTAAGAACATTTAAGGGCTAATGAGTATATGATTTCACAGAAAACAGATGAATATGTAAAGTGTTTCCTTAATTCACAATTTTATCAATGTGTGTAAAGCCCATTATCTCTTCAGTTTAGTATGCTCAAGCATTTCCTTTTTATTTTGATTTCTGTACATGTTTGGTTTCTTAGATGCTCTTGAAGGCATATGTTCATGAACTAGTGTGGCTCTGACACGTAACCCTAGTGTACAGTAGAACATTAGAACTTTTCCTCCTACCTGACTGGAACATGGTACTGTAACCTTTTTATTATGATGACTTCCCCTAATCTCCAGGCTTTTGTCCCCACTATTTCTTGCTAATATGCTATGAGATCAACATTTGTAGGACTTATATATTGATTGAAATTATTCAGCAACTTATCTCACTCTACCTTTCCAGTCTCTTCATACTATTACAAATGACAAGATTTTCATCTTTTGAAGACTGACTAGTATTCTATTGAGTTATATATGAAACATAAACCTATTCATCTGCCGTTAGGTGTCTTGGCTATTTCCACATATAGATAACTCCAGATGTCTCTTGGGCATGCTTTCTTTGGATATAATTAGTGTTACGATTGTTAGGCCATATTCTACTCCTTTTGATTTTCTGAATATCCTTCATTCTGTTTCCGTAATGACTGCAACTATATACACTGCAAAGCAGAAGTGTATAAAGGTTTTCTTTGCTTTATTTCTTGTCTAAAATAGGTCAGTTTTTACTTTTTTAAAAATAACCATTGTGAATGGAGTCACCTGATAATGCAGCGTGATTTTGATTAGTACTCACGTAATGATTAGGGTTACTCAGCAATTTTCACAAACTTGTTTGCTAATTTTAAGTGCTCATTTGAAAAATGCCCACGTAGGACTGTATTCCATTTGTGTGTGTGTGCATGTTTATGTGTGTGGTGTGTACGTATCCATGCATGCACAGGGACAAGCTCATGCATATGCATGTGGGGCTCAGTGATCAACTTTGGGTGTCATTCTTCAGAAGCCGGTCACCTTTTTCTTTGAAACAGTCTTTCCCTCGTGTGAAGCTCATTGAATATGATAGGCTCCATGGCCAGGGATTCCCAGGATCCTCCAAGACTCACTGCTTTCTCCAGGCTCCCATGCTGAGATGACAAATTTCACAACTGTACTCAGCTTCTTGACATGGGCTCTGGGATTCCAACTCAGTTCCTTGTGCCCTGTATAACAAGTCCTTTGCAAAGTGAGTTACTTCTATAGCTCCCACTTGCCCTTTCAAAACCCATTGTTGATTGAGTTCCTTATGTAATCTGAACATTAGCTGTTGTTGATGTTCAGTGGGCATATATTTTTACACATTCTACAGATGGCTTGTTCACGGTATTAATTATTTCCTTTGAGCTGCAGAAGATTTGTAACTTGAAACACCTCCAAATTTATGTTTTTGTTTTTGTTTCTTATGTTTTGCTGACCTTAGTCCATCCCAGTGTCCCGAGGCATTCTCTTCTAAGTTTTAAATCTATTTTGAGCTGATATTTATATTTGTTTCTCTAACAGTATTTGGTATTATTTTCTAGGCATCTGGGCATGCAGTTTTATCAGTAGCATTTATTGAAGACTGTCTTTTTCCTAACACGTGTTTTAACACTCTTGATGAAATTCAACTTATTTTTGTTTCTATTCTGTTTCATTGACCTGTCTATCGGTTCCATGTCATTATCACACTGATTCACTACAATTGCTTTGTAGTACATTATGAAGTCAGTCAATATTTCCTTTTTTGCTCTTTTTGCTCAAAAGTACCCTGCCAACCAGGGGTGGTGTTGTAAAGGAGGCTACTTGTTCATTTCCCGGCCATCCAAACTCTCAAAATAATCACACAGAAACTATATCATTTAAATCACTGTTTAGCCCATTAGCTCTTGCCTCTTATTAACTAACTCTTGCATTTTAGTTTAATCCATCTCCATTAATCTGTGCATCACCACGAGGTCATGGCCTACCAGCAAAGTTTCGGCGTGTCTGTCTCTGCTGGTGGCTCCATGGCTTCTCTCCTCCTCCTCCTCCTCCTCCTCCTCCTCCTCCTCCTCCTCCTCCTCCTCCTCCTCCTCCTCCTCCTCTTCCTTTTCCCCATCATTCAGCTTAGTTTTCCCCACCTAGCTCTGTTCCACCTATGAGGCCAAGCCAGTTTCTTTATTAGCCAATGGTATTCACAGCATACAGAGAGGAATTTCACATCAGGGTGGGATTTTAGGGGCTTATGTATATTTTCAGGCATCTGTTACCTGGTTTTGTGAAGAATATACTTGATATTTTGCTGGGTATTGCAATGAATTTTAGGTTTTTAATTAATGTGAGATTTTAACAGCATTAGTGGTTCCCAGTCATGATCAGAGATATTTTTTCAACTGTGTATATTCTCTATAATTTCTTCCTCAGTTAATATTATTATATTTGCTGTACTTTAGTTAAACTTCTTCTAAATATTTTTGTGCTTTCATAAGTTTAATTGCTTTTCTGATTGTTCTTTCAAAGGATTTAATATTGGGATAAAGGTATGCTGCTAATTTTACAATGTTTGCTTTGTATCCTGCAAATGTGTTCAATTTGTTTATTAATTATAGTGATGTTGAGTCAAACCTGTAGGGATTTCTCTACATAAGATTGCATTGTCTTCTGTAATGATTTGTTGTTATCTCTCTTAATTTGAATGCCCTTTGTTTTCCTTGCCTGAATGCTCTAGGACTTCTGATATTGTGTTGAGTAACTGTGGTAAAGAACAACTTCCTTGCTTTTTCCCAATCACAGACAGAACGAATTTCATTTTTTCTCTACCAGAGTGATATTAGCTGTGGCATGTTGTATATAACCTTTAGATTTCGATATGTTTCTTTATTTAATAATTTTTGATATCTTTTATCTTGAAGGGAGATTGCTTTTTATCAAATGCCCTTTCCACATCAACTGAGAAAATCATGTTTTCTCCACACTGCTTTTGTGCTATATCTTATTTATTGGTTTGTTTGTGGAGAATCACCTTCACAGTCCTGAGATCAATCACATTTTCTGATCGCAAATTGTCTTTCATGATTTGCTGAATTGTGCTTACTAATATTTCTTGAGAATTTTTGCCCGCATGTTCATTATGGATATTGGACATAAGCATATGTCATTTAGGATAGTATTTAACTGGTGATTGTTGGCTTTCCTGAGGACCTGAATTCAATCTGCTGGGTGTACAGATTAGAAATGACCCCCTAAAGCTGTTCTTCATGCCCACATAAGTGCTGTGTAACATATATAAATATGCACATGAGGGTATGTACACAAGCAAACACACAACACACAAAATAAGAACAGGATTAATACATGGGAAAACAATAAAAAACACTCCCAAAAGATTGCCATATTTTTGAATCAATATATATCAAGTTGGCCTTGCAACATTTAGCAATATTTTTTTTTTAAATTTTTTTTTCATTCATTTTTTTCAGTTGTAAAGATTGTTTCATTTTTTCCCCTATATTCCTGACTTGGAAATAGAAATACCAAATTGAATACAATCCTGTTAGGTTTAAGAGCCTGAGGAGTGTGAGTTCAAGCTTACTTCTCTCCCTTTTTGATACAGCTTCCAAGCTCACACATACTGCTGCTCACAAGGCAGACACTTTAGTATTTCTCCACATCATCCCCTTTTCCTGCTTTGGAGTTTCTGCTCTTGAGGCTGTCTCTGGCAATTACCTCCCGATAGTCTGGATGTCCAAGTCTCTCTCCAAACCTGCTCTTGCATCTGAAAGAGGTGGTTGAAGATGATCTTTCCCTTGTTTAAGACACTGTCCCAGTAGTCCTCATTGTCCGCTATGTTCAGAGAGTCCGGTTTTATCCCAGGCTTTTCCAGACCCAGGCCAGCTGGCCTAGGTGAGTTCCCAATAGAACATCCCCATTGTCTCAATGTGTGGGTGCACCCCTCGCGGTCCTGAGTTCCATGCTCGTGCTCTCTCTCTTTCTGCTCCTGATTTGGACCTTGAGATTTCAGTCCTGTGCTCCAATTTAGGTGTCTGTCTCTGTCTCCTTTCATCGCTTGCTGAAGCATAGCGGACAATGAGGACTACTGAGAACTCAAGAACAATGGCAATGGGTTTCTGATCCTACTGCACGTGCTGGCTTTGTGGGAGCCTAGGCAGTTTGGATGCTCAACTTACTAGACCTGGATGGAGGTGGGGGTTCCTTGGACTTCCCACAGGACAGGGAACCCTGATTGCTTTTCGGGCTGGGGGGGAGACTTAATTGGGGGAGGGGGAGGGAAATGGGAGGCGGTGGCGGGGAAGAGACAGAAATCTTTAATAAATAAATAAATTAAAAAAAAAAAAAAAAAAAAAAAAAAAAAAAAAAAAAAGACACTGTCCCAATGTGCATTTTATGTTCCCAATGATACAATGTATTTTGTATTGTTTCCTTTAAAAATAATTAATCATCTTATTCCCTTCAAAAGGCAGGTTATAAATGTCTTACAAGTTACAAGCAAGTATGTAGAAGTAAGGAATGAGCTTAGTTCACCTTAGGTCTTTAAGTATCTTGTTCACGAATGGCTGCAATGAGACAATTTGTGACATGCCATGAATAACCTCCAGGAATAACATGGAGCACCTATTTTTAAACCAGCTTTAGGCAGCTATGATTGGAAAACCGTACACAGTTGACAAGTATGATTTGGCAAGCTGTAACTGGATATAAGGCCATGGGGGTCAGTGGGGGACAGAACCAAATCCACAACATAAATGATTAAATATTACCTGTGTCTTCCTAAAATTTCTTTATTCACTATTAAAATCCCTTCCATGTTGGTCTTGGAGGTGTTCGCCTTTATTCCCAGTGTTCAGGAGGAAGATGCAGGCAGATGTGAATGAGCTTGAAGTCAGCCAGATTGAATGGCAAGGAGGCTATATAGTGAATTAAATATATAAGTAAATAATTTACTAGCAACAATAAAATAAAACAAACCTTTTCTGTTTCCAAACACAATGAAATGTTGATCTACTTTGTCTTTCTGTGTACTAAGCTATATACAGAATCACATAGGACATCCTGTGTTTCTGGATTATTTACATATTGTTAATAATACAAAATTAAAAATATCTCATAAATATTCATGTATTAGTCTTTATATGAAACAATGCTTTAGTTTTTCTGGGCTGTATCATCTGTTCCCTGTATGTTTAAGTGCTGTGAAGAACTGTTCCATAGTGGTTTGGACTTTCAAGCTCTCCACAGTGTTTTATATGCTCCTGTGCCTTCTCTCTCATCAGCATTTGGTATATGGTTAATCCACGGAAGAAAATAAAACTATTCATACTGGTGAATATTCATTGCATTTTTACTTCCTCTTTTCTGAAAGATAAATGGCATTCACTATTTCTTCTCTGGGTATACATGTAATAATTTGCCATGTACTGGATTTGAATAGTCTGTACAAAGAAATACACAGAACTGCTGTAAATTGAATATTAATTGTCTGGCCAAATATGATCGAGAGTCCCTCACGGAAGAACATGTACCTAGGATTGGAAAAGTGATTTAATTTATTGAGTGACTAAATGTGTAAAATGTCAACAAAGACATAATGCTGGGGCTTTTCCCATTACTCACAAACCTTCGACAGCAGATGTTTGTCGAGAAGGTGAAAGAGGAAGTGAGATGGGGAAATGGAGGGGCAAGGGAAGGACAGGAGAGGTTTGGTCTTCAAGTTTCAATTTCCATCTTTTATGAGACCAAACCATTTTTGACCTCAGATATTAAAGGTAAATTATTTTTCTTTTTGACATAATTTAGGTTCAGATGTCTACAATAATTTGCCACCAACGTTAACAAGAAATTCTTATTTAATTCATTAAAATGTCTCTGCTCGGTTGAGGTAGGTTTTAAGGGTTGAATAATTATTTTAGAGTAATTCAAATATTTATTCTTCAGTAAGATGCCATATTTAGCAAGTGTAATTGCACTGCATGTAAATAGACTATACTTCATTGTTTTCATTTTCAACTCATAATAATAACCTCTGTATATAGTGTTTCCACAGGATTAATGGCTGGTTAGGGTTAATGGCTCTCAGCTATGCTATGGGCCATCAACTCTTCTCAGCTGGCCATCAATTCCCAGGAAATGCCTTGTACTTCAATCATTATGGCTTAATTAGGTCATTAAGAAGCTTCTGGTTAATTGCCACATTACAGGCATCCAGATATATTCAGGTGGCTGCAAAGACCAGAAGAATCATAACAATCACAGACAGAAAATTGTAATTCATATATGTCTGCCTCTGTAGCACATAATAATGAGAAATTCCTATTTCTCTGTTTTTACATAATAATGTCTAAGGTATTTTATTTAATTTGAATCATTTTAAAGAGAATTACAATTATATTCATAATTTATCAAGCAAATTGTATTTCACATTTTACAAGGAACACTTAATGCAGAATTTTCCAACTATGACATAATAGTAAGACCTAAAACCAGAATTCCAATTATAGTAATGTCATCAACTACCTCCTCAATCTGAGTGAGCTGTTTTCTTCCTTGCTCTCAAACCTCTTAATTGTAAATTAGGGAATGTATTAAGATTTGGAGAGTTGAGATAACATTTACAATAACCAGAACCCATATTAAGCTAAGAATGTATTAATTTCACATAAACAATTTTTTTTATTGGATTTTTCGAGACAAAGTTTCTTTGTAGCTTTGGTGCCTGTCATGGAACTAGCTCTTGTAGACCAGACTGGCCTTGAACTTAAAGAGATCCACCTGCCTCTGCCTCCCAGTGCTGTGATTAAAGGTGTGTGCCATGTGCCACCACCGCCCGGCTTCTCATAAATAAATTTAATTACATTATGATTGAATTCTGCTTCCCTCATACTCTGTAATGGAGACCCATAAAGGTCATGTTTATCAACATTGGAATGATCATTTTTGTTATAAACTCTACAGATATCTAAACAGAATGCTATGCAAAACTCATTTCAATAAGTTTGACTATCTAAATGAACACTTTATATTCATGGAAACATAATGACTTGGTGCTTTCTTAGAGTAAGTAGAGAACTGACGTCATCTTCATGACTATGAATAAAACTGAAACTGTGACCAAAACAATTTTTCTAGAACGAATATTCCAAACTCAAGTTGGCTTGTAAAATATTTAGCAACGAAACCATATTTATTCTGAATAAAATTTCCCAAACATATATAGATATATGCTCTTCATCTCTCTCTCTTCTGGAAGAGAAATTGCACTAAGCAGAAAGTTACCAGTGGGAATTTATAGCAAAAGTCTGAATTGATAGGAGATTAGCTAGCATTTTCTTTCAGAGTACAATGCAATTAAGGTAAAATATTCAGCCTCACTACTGTTTGAGAAACAAAAGTACCAAATTTAAATAAATAAATAGCTAATACCATAAAATATAAAAATGTGGCAAAAATTTGCTCATTAATTTAAATTAAAAGAACAAATCAACCAAGTCATTTTTTAAGTTTATGTTCTCTTATCAAAACTGCTTCCACAGTACTTCCCCCATCCCCCCCACACATAAAGGATTGATATTTGAAATGAGGAATAGAAAGAGGCTGAGGCCATAAACTTTTCAAATGTCAACAACTTCATACTGTCATATTTGTGGTTACTCCTCTACAAGAGAGGAAATCTCTCAGTCAGCAGATATGAGAGCACCCAGTATGTGGCATAACCTGTTGTGAGACCTGGAAGCATTATGGGAGTGAAATGGAGAAGACTCTTGTTCTGATGAACCTTCTATTCTAGTAGATGAGGGGAATACAGCAAATGGGAAACTATGTGTTCTAAGAGATGCAAAGCCATTCCAGATGATAGCTTAGAAAAGTTAGATAATTTAGTTTGGTAGGTGAAGGAAGAAGATGTTTGGGGAGAGCTGTCTTCTGAGATGAGCTTTCAATGAGAAGGTGACAACTCCATAAATGTAGAATAATTGGCTTGTGCTCAGCACACCATGAGAATCAGAAGGCAAGTCTATATGGAGTGCCATTGGTAAGGTAGAGGCAGCAAGATGAGCTCAAACCTGAGGGAATTTAGCAGCTGAGAGGCTGAGGCTCTATGCCAAGTATATTAGCATGCCACGTGAGACTATTCAACAATTAGCAAAGGACAGTTGGAACAATAATTCAAAATATCAGGAAAGGACAAAAGCAGGAAATCCAAGTATGGAATTTGTTACAAAAGAGAATACTTAGTCTTAAGGCACTGAATGAAAATGCAAAACAGAAAGTGTCTTCATAGACGGCTATGTTACTCCTGTGACATGATTATTATTATATTCTCAAGTTCTCATTCATGCTTATGAGAAAGTAATCAGAGAAGATGGGATGAATAGGTAACAAGGCAGTGTCAGCTACAGAAAATGTAAGAATTATGGTAGGTGTAGACAACAACCTTCTTTATATGCTTTCCATGGAGACTTCCCTGTTTCTTAAGGTTCACCTATTTGCCAGTGTAAATATTCATTCCTTGGTACTTACTCTGCTGACAATATTGGAATGGCCAACTTTCTGTTCAGACCACAGCCCAGGGCCTCTCCAGCCTGCAATCCCAGATTATTCTCCTCTATTCCTGGGAGGTCATTGATTCATGAGAATTCTCAATTACCATCACTAATATGTGATGAAGCACAGCGCATTTTATGCCACTTATGTTCAAATTTTCAATGGATCTTTCACGGAATTTTATTCTTTAGCGTATATATGTGTCACAATTATATTTTCCTTTGTGAATGATTATTGCACTTCCTGTTAAAAATCTATCTTACTGTCAATCCTTTCTTCACATTCAATGAAAACTGAAACAACAAATAATGAGAGAAGCAGAAAAGATAAATATTTCAAAATATTTTTAAATTACTCATTTCAGTTTTCTCCAAACTTTTTCTACCTCTACTCTGATTCCTGATAGTCACTCTGCCTTTTTTACCCCTCTGGTCAAGACTGACCTGGCCCCATTGAGAAATGGCTAATTGTGGAAAATAAAAGGTTACTGACTAAAAATATTCCTGAAAGACTTGCTTTCTTCTTCCAAAAGAAATAAAGCTATTTAAAATCCTGTAGATGGGCTGGAGAGATAGTTTTGTCTGCATTGGATACTCTTTCAGAGGACCTTGTTTTTATTCCCAGCATCCATATTGCAACTGAAAACTCTCTATGACTTCAGCTCAAGGGGATCTGGCAACTTCTTCTATCCCATCTATGGGAATCAGGCCCCAGGTAAATACAAAAATCTGTGTCTGGATATCCATCTATCTGGATGTCTGCTTGCCTGCCTGAATACCTGCCTCTCTATGTGTCTGCCTGTCTGTTTATCTATCTATCTATCTATCTATCTATCTATCTATCTATCTATCTATCTATCTATCTATCTAATATATCTATATTGATTGCCATTCTGTTGGTGAAGACCATTTGTTCATTTCCTGACTGCTCAGACCCGAAATAATCACATATAAACTATATTTATTGCAATCTTGTTTGGTCAATAGCTTCAGCATATTTCTAGCTAGGTCTTAAATCTTAAATTAACCCATTTCTATTATTTTATATTTTACCACAAGGCTTGTGGTTTACTGGCAAGTCTCAAGAGCCTCTGTCTCCTGTGGCAGCTACATGGCATCTTACTGACTCTGCCTTCTTTCTCCAGCATCCAGCTTATTTTTCACACATAGCTCTACTCTGCCCTATCACAGGCCAAAGAAGCTTCTTTAGTCAGTAAGCAATAAAAGCAACACATATACACAAGGACTTCCCATGCCATCTATCATTTATGTATCTATATCTATAGATTATTATATAATATAATAGGTATATGTAGGTATATATTGTTATAGATCTATTTTATAGATAGATAGATAGATAGATAGATAGATAGATGATAGATAGATAGATAGATAGATAGATAGATAGATAGATAGATAGATAGACAGACAGATAAGAAAAGGTTTTACAACTCTTGTATCTCAAAATCTGGATAAGAAAACAGGAAAACTATCTGTTTTTGAAAAATGATGGGATTTAAGAGAAGAATGTTGGATATCTAAAGAGGGAATTGTGGGGTGACTAGAGTTCATTGGTGTAGATGGTGAGAGTGGGGACAAGAGAACTGAAAGGATACAATGTGTTGTTACCAGAACCCAGAAGTGATCTCTCCATTGGTTAAAAAATCTGCTTCTCAATTGAGAGACCTTTCATGCTTGATATTTTTGCAGTACAGTCACAAGAAGTAGTTTCAATAAATGGTATTCTTATGTTTCACATAATGACATACAGTATAGTATTTGAAAAGAATGAATAGCAGAATTGACAGAAGAAAACATTGGGACTCTGAATGTCCCCAGTTCTACAAATGGTTATCATTGACAGTTGTGTTAAATTTACAAGTAAGCCATGTTCTACACATCTAATAGTCTACAGCCAAGTACAACTACAATTTTAAAGAACATTGCTCTTAAAAGAATAACAAATCCTAAGCAATAGAGGAGAAGGGGCCTGATCTTGACTTGCCCTGGGCACGATCTTAAATATCACCATAGAAACTTCATCCAGCAACTAATGAAAACAGAGGCAGAGACCGCCATTGGAGCACTAGACTGAGATCCCAAAGTCTAGTTGAGGAGTGAGAAGAATAAGAATATGAACAACGAGGTCAAAACCATGGTGGGTTCACCCACTGAAACAGTCTACCTGAGCTAATGGGAGCTCACCAACTCCAGACAGACTTGGAAAGAACAACATAGGACCAAACGAGTCCCTCTGAATGTGGTTAACAGTTGTATGACTTAGGAGCCACTGACAGTGACACTAGGAATTATCCCTACTACATGAACTGGCTTTTTGGCTTTTGGGGAACCTATTCTCGGCCTATATACAGTAGGAAGGGCCTTGGACCTTTCCCAAAGCAATGTGTCTTACCCTCTCTGAGGATTGAATGTGGATGGAGTAGGAGGGTATGTGAAGGAAATGGGAGGAGGGGAGGGAGTGGGAACTTGTATTGGTATGTCTAATGAAAAAAAAAGATAGTTTGTTTTCTTTTTTTTTTAGGTAGCAAACAAAAAAAAAATGTTCTCTCTTATATTTCTTTTGACCTCAAGAGGGTTTAGTCCTATGCATAATAAATGTGATTTCTCCCTGGGACAGATTGATTCTATCGCTAAAATTCTAACTCAGGGTATGCAAAAATCTGTCTATATCCTGCATTCAGGAAAGTAACCATTTAACTGAAAATTTTAAGCAATTCAAATTTCCTGTGCTTTGTAGAGGCAAGGCCAACAGAGATTAAAGCTGAATTGAAGAACCAGATTTTCTATTTTATCAGACAGAAGAGGTTCTGAACCTTTTGATATTACTGTAAATATTATAATACATCCAGGAAAAATAGTAAAGTTGGACACAATAGGCCGATTCCTTTCCAGTGGTATATCATTTATTCACACATTGCTTTCTATGGTTTCAATTATACATGATCCTCTGTTATCAGAAAATGATAATAAAGAGTTCTAACAATCAAAGGCCCATGAATTCAAAATGGTTTCATTTCAAGATCCAAATAGCATAAATATTACCTCATTCACCACAGGATGGGTAGCATCTTTTTGTTCAGGATGCCCAGACTAACTGTGTACACTACTCACCTATTAGTATTTAGTAAATGTCTTGGTTGCTGCACCCACTATTTTACAGTTGAATTGCTTGTGTACAGGGCACTCTACTGTGACAGTTTAGATTCCATAGGAATCTTGAAACATAACCTTGCAAATTTCTTTTTTCTAGAGTTTTTCTTCTTAATTGTCGCCTCTGCTTAGAACTAAAATGTTTGGTGATTTATCAACCACTCCTTTAACCTGTAGTTACTAATTCTGCTTATCCAGTGACTTTCACAGAAGATAATTTTATGCTCCCTCCGTTGGACATTTCACAATTGTCTAGAGACAGTTTTGTTTGTTTCTGAAATCTACTCAAAAACAAGTCTATTGAAGAGAATCTAGAGATGCCTTTGGCATTCCATGCAAAGAACAATTCTTTACTAAGCACAAGAAGGTATTAAGATCAAAATATCAACAGAACAGAGCTTAAAATGTTCCATGTGAGCCATGTTATTTGATATCACAGTATAAAAATGAGGAAAATCAGACACAAAAGCATCTTGCTTTCATGGTGTTTTCATTTTGTTTGGGTAGAACTCATTAGCCAACTAGCTAAGATTGTTGGTTTTAATTTTAAACTATTATTACCTTGGAATATAATAATGAGACAAAATTGACCCATTCAGGAAAAATTCACTAAAGATCTTTCTAAAGAAATGATTGGTAAGAGCAGAAGTTACTAGAATATTTGAATAGTCTATATTTGAACTTTTTTCTCAATTCAGGTACTCATTTTATGCTAATAATCATCTATATTGTTAACTTTATTCTTAAATATTTTCTTTGAGTAGGGTAATAATAATAGACATAACAAAGGCTAATCTGATCTTTGATATGATTTGTGACTCCACATTTTAAATTTAGCATGTAGCAAGAGAGGAAGGAATTTTCAGATATAACCTATCTTGTTAAGTACAAAGTTGAGGACTTGTCAACCTAACAACATTATAAAACATATTAAATATATCTACATACATTTATGTATATGTATAAAAACATCTGTATTAAAGATTCCTGTGTCAGGCCTTTTTCATAATTCCTTGCTCTTTACTTTTTTTCCTGAGCTCATAAAATATGATTTATAGATATTCTTCAGTAATTTTATACAAATTTCAAGACCCTGTTTAGCTGTCTTCTCAATATAAAATGTAGTTCATGATGCAAGTCTCTTAGCTCAGCTTTTATTGGCACATAGTTTTCTATTCTTTCTGCTTCCTAGCCCGTTCATTTCCTTCCTTTATTCTCTGTTGTGTATTTACCTTTCTTTTGCTGACACAAATTAAACTTTATAAGGACCTATGTTGCTAGCAATTTTACTCTTGAATTCCTACAGAGATCTTACGCAGAGTCTAAACTTGTCACCATCTCCTTCAATGGTTCTGGAAAACTAAAGACAGTAGCAGAATCTTGTCAAGTATCTAATTATATAAATATTTCAATATCTAAAGATTTAACATCAAAGTCCACCATTTATAACACTGAACAACTAACCAATTATTGATTCTGTTCATATCGTCTTAGTAGATCATAATCAATAAACTTTGGGATAATTTCAGTTTCTAAAATCCATCATACCTACAAAAGGCTTAATATCAATTCATTAAAAACAAAAGGCTTTCTTTAGCTCTTCAGATGGAGTTGTCTCCACAATTCACTTCGCATTTCTCCATTCATCAAAAGTGGCCCATCCAGACAGTCTCTAGGCATCATTTCTACTGCCCCATCTCTACCAAAGTTCTCATGATGCCGTATCAGCTCAAACATGACATTCTCCTCATTGTAGATCCCCAGCCATGCTCATCTCAAAACCATCATGTTCATACTTTATTTCCCACACTGTTGACATAGTAATCAATTATTTCTGCAATGCTACATCAACTTCAGTAAAGCCTTCTTCAGTGAAATTACTTTTCTAGCATACTAAGGTGCAATATTCAAAGTTATACTTTCCACCTAGGCCATCATGAATCATAAGGCCATTCACTTTGAACTCCCATTCAATATTATATTCCTTCCAGAAGACTCCTAAAGAGCCTGTGTGAAATTTTAACCCTTTAAGATTATTCTTGTCTCAGTATTTACCACAGAAATGACTCATATTACTGAAGGATGTTATAGTATAGTCATTCTCGTTCCCCTCAATTCATTTTCCTGAAATTATTTTTATGATATTGTGGTGTCTCCTAGGTCTTAAACTGCTTTAAAATTAATTTTGAGAAGAGCATTCTTTTTATTACTAACCAGTGGTCAAATGCCAATGAACTATACAATATACATTTTTTTATTATGTTAAAGATATTCATTATGTAAAATAAGGAAGAGTATGCTCACTTGGTAAGGAGGGAGAAAGAACTTTACATATACAGAATAGTTTTCATTCTAGATATTTTAAATACTTTTTTAAAAAGCAACCATAATTCTAGATTTAACATCTTAATATTTCCCTAGACAATCTCTATTTGGCATGATCTGGGATTTTGTTGTTCTTCAGAGGAGTGGGTTTGTGAATAAACTAGTTTTTAATAAAAATCAGTGATTTTGATTTTCTGTATATCAAAAACAACTGTCTGATTACCTTTGAAAAAAACAAAGAGCCATGTTTTATTGTCTATATATAGTTTCCACCATTCATATTCTGATCCGTGGCTGAGTTGCAGCCTTTAAGCTGTAGCATCTATTAGTCTATTATTCTATCACTATAGCTTATATCCACCCTTCATTAAGAACCTAAGTATCCAAAAGTAAGAACTTAACTGTATTGCTATAAACCCATGATTGAAAACTTTAAAAACGTGTCAAACTAACTTTAAAATTATACACATTACGACTGTCTGTTCCTTTACTTCATTGAGCATGTGGAGAAGCATTCTACATACTGGAACTAATACAGTGAGTTTGCATCTCTTAGACATAGAAAGAGTTATCAGAGAAAACAGTAGTATGTGGACACCTGACTTGCTTGATTCAGCATGGAGCAGTGAAAGGCCCCGATCTTGCTTCTTTTCTTCCCTCAACCTCTTCTTTGTGACCATAAGCAATGAGCTAATGTCATTCTTTGGACTATTCTGTCCATGCAATTCTTCACTTTAGTTCAAAGAACTAATAATCAACATCTTTTCTGGAAGGCTACTTAGATGAAATCAGCATGGTAGTGGAGATATACTGATTCTAGGGCAACAAACATCAAAATATTCTTAAACTCAGCAATTTTTTTTGTTTTTTTTCGAGACAGGGTTTCTCTGTGGCTTTGGAGCCTGTCCTGGAACCTGGAACTAGCTCTGTAGACCAGGCTGATCTCGGTCTCGAACTCACAGAGATCCGCCTGTCTCTGCCTCCCGAGTGCTGGGATTAAAGGCGTGAGCCACCATCGCCTGGCTAAACTCAGCAATTACTATCATCTCGCTGAACTTTAAAAGCAATAATATAGCTGGAACTCTCTAAAGAAATTGTGCTAATGCAGCCTTAAGAAATAATGGATAAATAACCATGCATGTCTATATGTCATTATACTAGATTTCAAGTTGAAATATGGTAATGGAAAAGTTAACCATGATTCCAAATATCACACTCCTGTTTAGGTCACCAATTATGAATGTAATACTATGAATTTTGACTATAGGAAATACTAAAACTTAAAAGTAAATAGAAAATGAGTGAAAAAGCTTAGCAAATAGATCAGCTGGTTGATATTTGGGGTATTATCAGTCTTTTGATGTCTCACTGGTGTCCAATTTTGCTCCTTAGCATGGCAGTGGTGGCTCATGCCATTAATCTCAGAACTTAAGAGGCAGAATCAGGTTGATCTCAGTGAGTTCAAGGCCAGCCTGGTCTACTGAGTTCGTGGACAGCCAGGTCTGTCACACAGAGAAACCCTGTCTTCAAAAACCCCCCAAAAGAAAAATTGTGCTTTTTAATGTGTGCTTTTTAATGTCTTACCATTTCAAATCTTTATTCGTAATCTTTTTTTTTTGGTGCCAATATTTTTATTAGACATTCCATTTTCCACCTGTTTTATTATAGACATTGCATTTTCCACTTAGGATACAGTGCTTATAAAGTGCAATGCTTACTTCACTGTGCACACGTTCTATGTTCAAGTATTGAGAATGCCCAGTAAATTTATTGTAGCAGTTTGAATTTGAAACTGCCATGTAACTTGCTAAATTTGGGTCCTTCAAATGTTTCCTGTGGAACAATGCTACACCTCTACTTGGATTGACTTAATCCACCTCTTCAATGGTGGGCCCTGAAGAAGCACCACCAGATGGAGGAGCTCCTCCAACAGGGAAGCCGCCAGGCATTCCTCCAGCAGTCTGGTACAGCTTGGTAATGATAGGGTTGCAGACTTTCTCCAGTTCCTTCTGCTGGTGTTCAAATTCTTCCTTCTCTGCAGTCTGATTCTTATCCAGCCAACTGATGATCTCGTTGCACTTGTCTAGGATCTTCTGTTTGTCCTCATCATTGATCTTTCCTTGAAGTTTCTCATCTTCAACTGTTGCTTTCATGTTGAAAGCGTAAGACTCCAGGGAATTCTTGGAGGAAACCTTATCTCTCTGCTTTTCATCTTCAGCTTTGTATTTCTCAGCTTCCTGGACCATGCGCTCAATATCCTCCTTGCTCAAGCGGCCCTTGTCATTGGTGATGGTGATCTTGTTCTCCTTGCCTGTGCTCTTATCTACAGCAGAAACATTGAGGATGCCATTGGCATCGATGTCAAAAGTGACTTCAATCTGGGGAACACCACGGGGTGCTGGAGGGATGCCTGTAAGTTCAAACTTTCCAAGCAGGTTGTTATCCTTGGTCATGGCTCGTTCATCTTCATACACCTGAATGAGCACACCCGGATGATTATCAGAGTAGGTGGTGAAAGTCTGAGTCTGCTTGGTAGGGATGGTGGTATTGCGCTTGATGAGAACAGTCATGACTCCACCAGCAGTTTCAATACCAAGGGAAAGAGGAGTGACATCCAAGAGCAGCAAATCCTGAACATTCTCAGACTTGTCTCCAGATAGAATGGCTGCCTGGACAGCTGCACCATAAGCAACAGCTTCATCAGGGTTAATGCTCTTGTTCAGCTCTTTTCCATTGAAGAAGTCCTGCAGAAGCTTCTGAATCTTGGGGATTCTGGTAGAACCACCCACCAGGACAATATCATGGATCTGAGACTTGTCTAGTTTGGCGTCTCGAAGAGCCTTTTCTACAGGGTCCAGAGTGCCCCGGAACAGGTCAGCATTTAATTCTTCAAATCGAGCACGGGTAATGGAGGTATAGAAGTCGATTCCCTCATAGAGAGAATCAATCTCAATACTGGCCTGGGTGCTGGAGGAGAGGGTGCGCTTTGCCCGTTCACAGGCAGTACGCAGACGCCTGACAGCTCTCTTGTTCTCACTGATGTCCTTCTTGTGCTTTCGTTTAAACTCAGCAATGAAATGGTTGACCATCCTGTTGTCAAAGTCTTCTCCACCCAAGTGGGTGTCTCCAGCTGTTGATTTGACTTCAAAAATTCCATCCTCAATTGTGAGGATGGACACATCAAAAGTACCACCTCCCAAGTCAAAGATCAGCACATTCCTTTCAGCTCCAACCTTCTTATCTAGCCCATAGGCAATAGCAGCAGCAGTCGGCTCATTGATAATTCGAAGGACATTGAGGCCAGCAATAGTTCCAGCATCTTTTGTTGCCTGCCGCTGGGAATCATTGAAGTAGGCTGGCACTGTGACCACAGCATTGGTAACCGTCTTCCCCAGATAAGCTTCTGCAATCTCCTTCATCTTAGTCAGAACCATAGAGGACACCTCCTCTGGGTAGAAGCTTTTTGTCTCTCCTTTGTACTCTACTTGGACCTTGAGCCTGCCTGCATCGTTCACCACCATGAAGGGCCAGTGCTTCATGTCAGACTGTACAACAGCATCATCAAACCTACGTCCGATCAGACGTTTGGCATCAAAAACTGTGTTGGTGGGGTTCATCGCAACCTGATTCTTCGCAGCATCCCCAATCAATCGTTCTGTGTCAGTAAAAGCCACATAGCTTGGTGTGGTTCGGTTACCCTGGTCATTGGCAATAATCTCCACCTTCCCGTGCTGGAAGACGCCCACACACGAGTAGGTGGTGCCAAGATCAATACCGACTGCAGGTCCCTTAGACATGGTTGCTCGCGTGTAGGCCCGGCTGTGCTGGCGAGGACACCGCACCGATTTCCCCCAAAGCTGGCGCCGCGTTCAATGAGCTCGTAATCTTTTTTATTGTGTTCTTATAGAAATCTCAATATACCTTTATTATATCCAAGCAGGGTGCTACATGCTAACTTTCATGATCATACTAGCATCTTGAAAGAGTTAAATTCAAACAAAATTATATAGATATGATTGTGTTATTGAAATCATGGTAGCACACACAGTGTATACAGTGCTTCAGAAAGCATTTGATTATTATTTGCCTAAGACTGTGTCTTCATGATCATTTAATTTTGATCTGTAATTGGTTGGACAGCTGTTTGGCTTCTGAAAGTTTACCCCATTTCTAGACAAACCAATCTACTGCCACAGAAGTGTGAACAGTTAAAGCATAGAAACGTTATGAGTTTCATCTGGAGAATTCTAGTACTGTGTCTGGCCAAAGACAGTTAGTGGGCTAATGTTTGCTGAAAGACGAAGTACACATGCTATTAATTTAGAATAGACATTAGCAAACAAGATTTTGTGCTAGGGAAATTAATTTATAAAACTAAATCTGTCAGTGCAGTGTGTATGTATGTGTGTTTAGGTAAAGATTTTTTTCTCCTTTATAACTATGTGCTGCTGTTCCAAACATCAAAACACACTAATTATATTTGATTCATGCTTTAATGGGTTTAGGACTTATTAGTGACAGTGAACGACATGTGTTTTGATTTACTTATTAAGATGTTTTGTTGGTGAAGACTATGCACAAAGATCTGGATGCAAAGATGTTTGTAACTAAATTATTTATAATTGAGGGCATAGAAGTCAACACAAAATATAATTGTCTAATAGTACAAAACCAGTTTATTAAAATGCTACTTACACACAATAATGTGCAAATACTACATAAAGGATATTTAACAACATGCAAAATGCATTTAGTTAGGAAGGCTCTGACAAGATTGTGTACATAATATGACTTAATATAGGAGCAACTAACCATAACAACAAGCACAATTGAAGGACATAAGTCAGTGTTTGATGGACATTTCATTGGGGTAACAAACATATATACTCTTTTTCTTTGTACCGTTGGCTCTTTACTTTTTTGTATGATGATTTTATAATTAACTTGTTATATTTTTAAGCTTTAATTCTGCACAAGAGCAGTGATTGCTAGTGTGGAGGAAGTGGCTTTTTTCATGTGCATATGTAATTTACAAGGAAGTGTTCTATACCCAGTTTTTATAATTGCTTTATATTTGACTCATTCTTCTTATCAGTTATCACCTCTTCACGAAATAAACAGGAATGTTAGTATTAAATGTTGTAAAGTAGAACCTTTCTCAAGGATACTTCAAAAGTCCATGGGGGGAACAAAATAAATCAGCCAGCCAATGATTTTTAGCTTCTTTCAGTTCTGTTATAGGTCCATATACCCAAGCCTCTTTCCTTAAAGGCTCAAATTGAGAAGGAAAAAGAGAAGTTTCTCAAAAGTATACTAGAAATCAAGAAAAGAGTCATTTTAAAAATTGGATTTACGTTCAACACACTGAAGAATTTCTAAATGTTCACCAGGAAAATCCTAAAATGCATCCTATCACGGAAGCTCACAAAGCATCAGGGGGTTATCATGAAACATCCACTAGCCTGACACACGCATCTTATTTCTTTTAGGATAATTAAGGATAAATACAATACACTCTGCTCTCTTGGTTTGTTTAATGCTTCTTGCAGCACTACTTCCCTTAAAACCACAGCCATGGTTATTAATGGATTATTCTCAAGCATGACTATATCAATTAGAGAAGCAAATTGGAAAAAAAAAAACAGGATGTAAATCAATCCTTCTTCAAAGACAATAGGGAAATAGAAAAAGCAATACACATTCTCCCCTGATGTATTAGCAGCCAGATGCAGTTTGTCTCTAGGAAGAATATTTGAAAAAAAAAATCAAAATCCAGTATAACAACAACTGAGCATGGGGTACTGTTTGCTTTAGTTTTGCTTTTCCATCAGTTACGCTGATAAATTTGAATAAGAAATATTAATAATAAAAAGTTGAAACTATGATAGTAATTTCTGAATGCTTGTTGCACTGTTATAGATAATTCATCATATAGAATAGATTTGCGTAGTTCATCAAACTTAAAATAACTTTGATATTCAATATATATTTTATTAGCTCCAAATAACAACTGAATTTTACACAGCCAATAATCATTTCAAAATTGCAAAAGTGATTTATTCTTTTTAAAAAATTAAGAAGCTTTAAAAAGCCAATAAGAGTTCATCTGGATTTTGCCAGAGAATAGTATGTTTTAATGATTCCATTCACCTCTACCTAGCTCCATTTAAAAATGAAAGTAACATCCTATTTCCTAGTTGTATAACTGGAAAGTTTCCAGTTGGACTGAGACCAAAACTATCTCAGTGGCGTAGCCATCACCCAGAACATTGCTGGCCTTCAGTCAATGTTAAATATTAATAGCAATAAAAGCTTCCGTAAGCAAAGCTAGATGAAGAACAGGGCAACATAAGCAATCACTCACTCCAACACCGCCAGCTCACCCAGATCAGAAAAGATCATCCACAACAGGAGACCTAGACCTCTTCATCCCTTTCACAGCTGCTCCCTCTGGAGAGTGCGAGACTGTGTTTGAAAGGTCTGTGGGCAAATCGGCAATAAGGTGCAAAAACCCTTCAAGAAGCAAGCTGAAATCTTTTCACACAAGAACTCTCAAAGTGATAGATTCTAAAGATTTCCATGTGCTTGGTTTTAGAAACAAAGCTACAGCCCTGTTGTTTTAAATATTGTCCTGGCCTTTTAATTTTGCACAAATTCCTGCACTACTCTCAGATGGAGAAGGGAAAGGTCAACTGTGATTGCAAGAAAACTTACAAATGAGATTGAGATTCTACCAGGTCCATTCAAGTTGGCTCCTGTGTATTCAATGGCTCATTTACAAATATATAAATGTAAGGAGGGATGAGAAGCCCTGTACTAACTATGGTGCAGTAGATGTCCTTCACTCATGCTAACTCAACATGCCAATAATTTGTTTCTTAAATGCTAAATTCAATGCAGTGTGGGCTGTTTAATTGGTTACAGTTAGTGTGAAAGCTGAATGTGACAGCAAAACTCCAGCTCTGAGGTCCTTAGCGGGCTAATTAAAGAATGCTTGTGGGGAGTAAAGATTATTGCAACTGATCCATTGATTCGGTTTTTAGGGATCAACCAATATCAAGGAGGTACTGTCCTTTATAGAAGATATCACTCTACAAAAAAAAACTGGCACTAACTGAACATGAAAAATATAAATCAGAAAAGAAGAAAAACTAGGAGTTGCATATCATTTTTAGAATATATATATTCATATTAATTTGATTCAGTTGTTCCTGACGATCAGATATTTCACATCAAAAGCACTGTTCTAATGGCTCTCTCACACGTTGACTGTGAAGCTGTATCTCATTTATGGAAATGGTCACATTTAAGTCATTGTCCCTGGAGTATGGCAAACTGGCAGAGCTATCTGGGTCCCATCCTTTGTGCAGCCCCACATGCTGTTATGGGCTCTGGGCAGCTGCTGTGCAGAGACCAAGCAGGCTGCATAGAGAGAGAAGGTGGTCTCTCTACCATCTGGTGATCAAAGATCCTTAGGGGACTTATATTAGGTCACCAGCTCCTGTCTCACCATATGACAGGAACTTGGCTGAGCATGCTTTCTGCCTTTCTCACAGCACTCTGGAGGCAGCATGTGGGTTGTGTGGCTGTATCCCTGGGTATGCATATTTGGCCTTTTCAATCTATTCTCAACAGAGCAGCCAGAATCATCTTCATAAAGCATAAATCAGGTCACATCACACCCTAGCTTTCCCACTATACTTGGGAGAAAATCCAAACTCCTTTGGTTACAGTTCTAATTTGGTTTCTTCCTAATTTCTTCCTCCTCTTTTTTTCATAACACTTATGCAATTATTTATTATATCCAAAGATCTTTCTGAGATCCTTCCTGTATCTTGAAGAACCCAAGAGTTCTCCACTTTTGATATTGTGGGTTCCTTTTATTTAACTGTATGTGTAATGTATTTCCTTAATAATTGCTTCTAATTTTCTTCTATTCTTCATCTCCACTCAAATGTCACTCCCTCATAGGACATTCTATAACCTGCCAGCAGAAAATGTCTTCATCACAGTGTTTCTATTATTTTCTGTGTTTCCTTTCATATTTATATTTATGACTACTATAATTTGTATTTTAACAATGAAAGATCCATTAATCTCTGTTATTTTTCAAGTATTCTCACTGGAACAAACCTATGAACCTTCTGGAAGGTGGTAATCATCACTAAACCTTTCCCTATTGATGGAGCTGCTCGTTAGTTCCTGGCTACTCAGTCTCAAAATAATTACACAAAACTGTATTATTTAAAACACTGCTTGGCCAATAGCTTAAGTGTATTGGTAACTAGCTCTTATATTTTATTTTACTTTTTAGTTTTTTGAGACTCTACTCTCTAGTTCTGGGATTAGAGATGTTCACCACTACCCCCCAACTTAGCTCTTATATTTTAAATTAACCCATTTCTATTATTTTATGTTTTACCATGTTAGCATATTTCTATTATTTTATATTTCACCACAAGGTTTGTAGCCTACTGACAAGGTTTCAGCTGGCAGTTTGCTCCCCTGGAAACTACATGGCTTCTCTCTGACTCTACCTACTCTCTCTATATCTTTTCCAGCCTGGTTATATTCTGTTAAGCCATTGGCTGAAAGCAGCTTCTTTATTCATTTATTAATAAAAGTAACACATATACAGAATGACTTTCCACACCATTTCTTATTTTCTGTTTAGATTAAAAGGAAGGTTTTTTAGCTTTAACATCGTAAAATTACATATAGCAAAAAAGGTATCAAGCAAGAATTACTGTGACAACATTTATATATACTTCATCTTTTATCATAACTAAGGAAAACTATAATTATAACTATCTATTCTTCAACTCCATCAAAGACTTATAAAGGATACAATATTACCTAAGAAAACACAATGTGCATTGTAAGCAACTTCCAAAACTCTAGAATTGACAGAGACATCTCTCTGCCTGTATAGTCACCCAAAGTTCTTCTGTAACATTTGGGCACCCATCTTTAGCCCACAGGCTGAAGTGTCCAGCAGACTTTTCCATAAAGCAGGAAATTTCAAAGACAATTCCACCTGTATTGGCAGTTTGTCGGTCACCTTTTTTTTTTTTTGTATCCTGCAGAATGTCTGGTAGACATTTTCATGAAACAGGAACCCTGAAGGACCGTCTCACCTTTAGGCAAGTTCAGCAGTCATTTTTTTGTGGGTCCTGCAAGTCCAGACAAGCAGTTCAGGCAAGAACAGTTTGTTTTCCAAATGACTAATAAATAACTCCATGAGGAGCTTCTTTGATGTCCATTTTCCTCTTGAAGTAGATTGGTGCTGTTAGGAGCAGATGTGTGTCACTGTCATGAAAATTTCTATGTTCTTAAGTCATTTTAAATATCATATTCTGTTACTCTTTAAAAAATTTGAAGAATATTTAACTGAAGTATATCTCTATATATCTAGAAAACTTAACTAACATGACTACAAGCTTGACCATTATAAATGACTATCTATTTACCTGTATTTTAAAATTATACATTACATTTTTAAATGAGCTGCACTAACACAATACCTTATTCAAGAGCAGAAATACACACACACACACACACACACACACACACATATATATATATACACATTATAACAAAATTGACCTTAAATTTTTATTACTAGACCAAGATCCATACCAATGCAAAGTATTCATATCTATAGCATATCCCCTTTAAATGTAAACATTTGTAAACAACCATTTAGGGAATTTGGGCATAGTTTTCTTCAAACTGCTTCCTGATAAGTTTTAGGGGTGTTCATTGTGACCTTTCAGGCATTCTTGGTCCATCAAACCACAGTAGCCTGGAAGGAATCCACAGGTTCTCATCTTCTCTGGAAAAAAAAGAACCTCTTATCCAAAGCAACTTAGCCTTAGAAGTAAACATTGAAGTCAAGATACGTTTAAAATATATAGGTTGGTTTAGCTTAACAGCCCATACAATGACATGTCTCTCTGTACTTATCTCATTCACAGTCAAAAAGTTCAACAAAAACACAATAATAGATGGAATCCAGATTCTCTGTATATATTCCATCTTTATGAGGCTTATTTTTTCTTTATTCTTTTATATTTTGTACAACGTTACTCTGTTTAAAGACTTTGTTTTATTTTTTAAAAAAACCATTTACTTCTTTTTATAACTCTTTATACTCTTTTTCCTCTCTCTCCCAAGTCTACATACATTTTTTAAAGAACACTGTGACCCATTTGGGCACCAATTTGTTGATGGAGCTGCTTGTTAGTTCCTAGCTGCTCAGTCTCAAAATAATTACACAAAACTGTATAAATTAAAACACTGTTTGGCCAATAGCTTAAGTATATTGCAAGCTGACTCTTACATTTTAAATTAACCCATTTCTATTATTTTATAGTTTAAGATGAGGTTTATGACCTACCGGCAAGGTTGCAACTCACAGCTCACATCTTTCTCCCCTGGCAGCTACATGACTTCTCTCTGACTCTGCCTACTCTCTATATCTTTTCCAACCTGGCTATATTCTGTTAAGCCATTGGTTGGAAGCACCTTCTTTATTCATTTATCAATAAAAGTGACACATATGCAGAAGGACTTGTCCCAAACCTGTTTTTTTTTAAATGGCCAGTTTTTAATTAAAAAGAAAGAAAGAAAAAAAATGAACCCTGAATGTTTGTGTTTTCACAAAGTTATATGATTGAGTTCTAACACCAGATATACTTTTCTTCAGAAGCAACTTGGGGCTTTGGGAAAGCAATTGGATAAATATTAGTAGAATCTTTCTCAGTTTGATTAGCAGTTTTCCAAGGGCTCTCCTCTGCCCTCCATCACAAGAGGATAAAGTAAGGTGAGTGTTGCTTATGACCAGGGCTCTAGCATTCACCATCTCCCCCCTCCAGAAGCCTAGGTTTCAGACATTTTAGACATCAGAAGGACAAAAATTGCTATATTTTAAATCTTGTCTATGATATTGCTAGATTTAATTTAATATTTTCATTTTTTATTTATTTTTAGAAAAGTCCAAATAGACATCTCAGTTACTATTATTTTGTGGTAATTCCATTGCTATTTACTGCTAGATGAATACATGACCAAATGACTTAGTAGATGAAAGATTGAATAAAAACTAAAACCCACACAAAGCCTTTGTATATTATTCAGCCCAATTTTGATGAAGGAATAGTCTTTCAATGATATCATGTTTTTCTTTTTATATTTACATTTCATAACATGTGTTTGCTGTAGATAAGGGCAAAAATATTTTTATGGACCTGTGTATTTATTATTTGTGCATTAATACATTTCAAACATTATACATGGAACTTCATAGAAATAGAGACAAAAATTCAAACTGTTAAATATCTACATATTTCTGTTCATTTACCAACTCCTATTAGATTATCCTGAAGCTGAGATTAAACTTGTCTGTTTAACTACGTGGACTGATTTTATCTTATGTTTTGAATATTTTACTATCAAAACAATAACACTAGACAAAAATATCTGAAAACATAAATCCACTTAAAATTTTCTTACCATGATGATATAATAAATATCATAAAATGATTCAGGAAGCAAAGAAAGCCTGACCTTATGAGTTCTGTTGCCAAAACCTACAGGTTGGAAGAAGAGCTCTAACTCCCAAAGATGTTGTATGACCTCCATATAGATGCTGAGGTGGTTTGAAAGAAAATGACCCTCAAAGGAAGTGGAATTATTAGGAGGTGTGACTTTATTGATATAGTTGTGGTCTTGTTGGAGGAAGTGTGTCACTGTGGGGGAGGTCTCTTTTGCTCAAGCTTCACTCATTGTGACAGACCACTTCAAGATCTTGCCTGTAAGATCTAAGATGCTCAGCTACCTCTCCAGTACCCTGTTGGCCTACACACTGCCATGTTCCTGATGATGATAATGGGCTGAATTTCTGAAACTGAAATATGCCACCTCAATGAAATGGCTTCCTTTATAAAAGTTGTCATGGTCCTGGTACTTCTTTCCAGCATTAGAAACCCTAAGACATATGCTAACACACACACACACACACACACACACACACACACACGGGGGTGGGGTAAGAAAACAAAGAACTTTTTAAGTAAACACAAATCATGACATCAAGAGGTTTCAACAGACAAAGCAAAAATTACAAACACTGCATATACCACAGCAGTAGTTCTCAGTCTGTAGGTTGTAAACCCTTTGGCAGAATTGAAAGACCCTTTCATAGTGGTTGAATATTAGATATCTGCATAATAGATATTTGCATTAAAATTCATAAAAGTAGAAAAATTATAGTTATGAAGTAGCAAAGAAAATAATTTTATTGTTGGGGATCACAGCATTAGAAAGGTTGAGAACACTTTACTATAGAATTTCCATAAACTTTTGTCTATAATTTTTTTAAAAAATTGTTACATCAGGTAACTAAAGAGAATTGAAATTAATAGTTCCAGAACCATGAGCTGAATAAGCTTTGCTTAGTAAAACAATGTGCAAATGATCATAAGGGCTGTGCTCACTGCTAAGGGAATATAGCATAACAACAGAGAATGTTTAATTTATTGCAACCATCTATTCAATTATAAAATGTATATTGTTTCTTAGTTTTATTGATTATAATAACAAAAATAGCATTTGTCTATAATTTAATGTATTATGTTATTATAAGTGAAAATGAGAAAATTTCCCTAGGGTAGGGGATGGTTGAAAGTTCTCTGCCAGTAAATATTTGTTTTACTATGTTATGAAGCCTCCAATTTTCTAGTAATTTTTAAGGTGGCTTTTCTAAATAAATCATTGTTAGAAATATGTTAAGGAGAAATAAAACATATGGAAAAGTCAAGGTAATTTTAGAACTTGTGTCAGAAAACCAGGAAAAGGGACTAGAAGTTAGACTGCTACACTATTACTTACATGACCTATGTGTGATGATACACATCTTTAATCCTAGTCCATGGGAGGCAGAAGCAGGTGGATCTCTGTGAGTTGGAGGCCAGACAAAGCTATATAGACAGATAGTCTACACAGTGAATTCTAGGCCAGCCAGAACTACATATTAATACCATATCTTAAAACAAAACAAACAAACAAAAGTCTACAAGACAGGGTATAAGTCAAAAGTCTGATACCTTTGATGTTCAAATGGTGGACCAAAAAGTTTCTATTCTTGTAAGTAGTAATCATTTCAAAGAAAAATAATCCACACTAGAGAGTCTTCCAAAATCAGCTCTTCCTAAAATCAGTGAAAGCAAAGCAGAATTTACCAAAAATCCATTATCTTAAGACATCTAGAAATTATGTGTAGAAAAATCTGAAGATCATTTACTCACGGGGAAAAATGTGATGAATGCTAGAAGTGAGCTGGTGTTATAACATACTCTGGTCACACTATCCTTTGTGTATTATTCTTTCTACAGAAAGAATATTGGTAGAATGAATCTATTTATACACATGCATGTATGTATGGAAGGAAATTTACTAGAGTGGCTTAAAAGCTGTGATCCAGCTAATCCAACGATGGCTGGATGTGAAAAGAAAGCCCAAGAATCCCAAAGTTGCAGGACTCCCACTTTTCCTCAGTAGATGCAAAAACAAAACAAAACAAAACCCAGAAAGCTAAAGTTTTGCTAGTGAGTCAATATGGATAATGAGTGAAGCTATTCCCCTTCCTCCCCCTTGATTCAGGATTCACAGATAATGGGAGAAAGTGTGCCATATATAGGATGCTGATTCAAAGCATATACCACCTTGGGAGAACCTGTCCCAGGCCTCCAGGCTGATGCCACCTAATGGGCACTGTCCCTGTGTCTTCAAGAGCCCATTCCATTTTTCTGTAAGGTCATTTGGTTTCAGATGGTGGGGAATCTGGTAAAATCAGTGGATTCTAATATCATAGGCCCACTGTCATACTTCTCTCACAGTGATGTTCCTTGGTTAGCATCAAGCTATGTGGAATACTACAACAGTGTATAAGGCATTCTGTTAGTCCACAGATGGTGGTTTTAGCAGAAATATTACATACAGTAATGACATATCCATAGCCAGAGAAAATATCTAATTCAGAAAGAACAAAGCATTGTCCTTTCCACAGGGGAAATAGTTTATTGCAGTCAACCTGCCACCAGGTCAATGGCAGGTCACCAAGGAATGGTGCCATGTCTGTGGCTCTACTCTGGTCTCTATTCTTGGCAGATCTGACACTCAGAAGTAGCTGTTACCAGGTCGGCCTTGGTGAATGGAAGTCCATGTTGTTGAGTTCATGCATAACCCCAATCTCTGTGGACCCAGGACCACTTTGGTCATGGGTCCATTTAGCAATGGCAAGAATGGCTGATGAAAGAGACTGACTATCCACAGAATAGGTCATCCTATCTACTTGAGGATTGAATTTCCTCTCAGCTGAAGTCACCTTTGGATGAGCATTTACATGGGACAAAAGCATCTTCACATCCTTCACCCATTTGGAGAGATCTATCCACATACTTCTCCAGATGTCTTTTCCATCAATTTTCTAGTCATGATCTTTCCAAGTCCATGGACTTCTAGCCAATTCATTGGCTACAGCCCACAAATCAGCGAATAATTGAACATCTGGCAATTTCTCTTTCCAAACAAAATGCATGACCATGTGTACCACCCAAAATTCTACCCACTGTGAAGATTTCTCTTCACCAGGTTTTTAAAGGTTTGTTCCAGAAATGGGTTTATTGCTTCAGCTGTCTATGTCTAGATGGTGCCAGCATAAATTGCAGAACCATCAGTAAACCAGGCCATAGTCTTCTCTTCCCCAGTCAACTGATCATAGACACCTCATGATCATGAGACTTATGAGTGCTTGGCAGCAAACTGTACTGTAACATTGGCATTTCAGAAACCTCATGTAACTTTCTTGATCCTTCAGAACCTGTTTGGAAACAATCATGTATATAACACTTCCATTTGATAATGGATTACTGATATTTTGCAATCCTATTTTATGACTTAGTGTGTTAGACAGTACTCAGTTCATGATGACCAACTCAGGTCACATGGTAACTTGATGGCCTATTGTCAAATGTTCAGTTTCCACTAAGGCACAATAGCAGTCTTTCAAATGGAGAATAGCTATCTTTACATCATGGTAGAGCCCTTCTCCAAAATCCTAAAGTTTTCTTCGTATTTCACATGTAGGGGCCTGACAAATGATCCAAACCAAATCCCTATCTGCCACTGACACCTTGAGTACCACCAGTACTGCTGGATAATATGATCCTAATAAGAAAGCAGTCTGCACAGTAGTTTGGATGTGTGGAAAAGCCTTCTCATTTACTTATTTTCTAAGCCCCATGCAAAGCTAGCTGCTTTTTCAAGTCACTTGGTATAGGGGCCAGTGTAACACACTGAAGTGAGATGAATGTGCTCTTTGCAGAGTCCAAATAGGCCACACTAAACATTGTGCTTCTTTCTTGGTGATGGTGGGGGACCAGGTGTAATAACATCCTTTACCTGAGAAGGAATATCTCTGCATGCCCCGCACACTAAACTCCTGAGGTAAGAAGCTCCTTAAATTTTGGTTGAATTAATTTCCCATTCTCTGATGTGCATATATGTTACCAATGATGGAAAATTGTTGCTATCTCCTCCTCACTTGGTCCAATCAATATAATGTCACCAACATGTTCCACCATCATGACACTGTGTATAAGAGACAGATGACCAAGATATCTTGTAACTAAGTTATGGCCCAAGGCAGGAGAGCTAATACATTCTTGAGGTAAAACTGTAAAGGTATACTGCTGGCCATGACAACTGAAAGCAAGTTGCTTCCACTGGTCCTTATGGCCAGGTACTGAGAAAAAATGCATCTGCTTGATCAATAGCTGCATACTATGTACCAGGAGATGTATTAATTTGCTCAAGTAAGGAAACCACATCTGGTACAGCAGCTGGAAATGTAGTCACTACCTAATTGAGTTCCCCCTAATCAACTGCTGTTCATGATCTATCTGTATTCTGCATTGGCCAGATAAGAGAGTTAAAGGGAGATGTCATGACAGCATTATCCCTGCATCTTTCAAGTCCTTAATAGTGGCACTAATTTCTGCAATTCTGCCAGGGATGTGATATTGCTCTTTATTTACTATTTTTTTTTCTTGGCACAGTGAACTCTAATGGCTTCCATTTAGCCTTTCAACCATAATAGTCCTCAATCCATAGGTCTGGGAACTAATGTAAGAATTCTGCCAACTTCTAAGTATATCTATAGAAATTATACATCCTGGGACTGGGGAAATAAATACAGGATGAGTTCAAGACCCCTCTGACCTACTGTGCTTTGGAATTAAGCTAAAATTCACCAATCAACTGACCTCCATAAGCCCCTACTTTAATTGGAGAGCTACAATATTTCTTGAGATCACATGTAATCAGGATCAATTCAAAACAAATGTCCAAAGACCTTGAAAATTCTGAGTGTTTTCTTTGCCCCTATAAAAGGCCATAGATCTCTCTAGGGCAAGACTGAAGGAAAGGTAACAGTAAAACATCTGGGCATTTTATCAATGTCCTTTGATGGGGAACCTCCTTCAGTCAATGGACTTTGAGAGGCTGGACCAGGTTGAGGTGTGGCTTTTGGATACTGAAAAGCCATGGTCCTGCCCTGCTCTGTTCTTCCCAGGAGCCACACCTGTATCTCAGACCATATACCTATTTCCTCGCTGTCATCTGTGGATGCCCTTTTAATAAAGAAAAACCTTAGAATAGTCAGAATTATTTTAGGATTATTCAACCCTCATTACCCCCATTTGACTCATTCTGAATAATCTGACAGCCAACGTGTGGTCTAGTTCATGCTTATGAGGACATAGTCCACGCTTATTATGGACATCCGCCACCCCCAAAGCACTCCCAGTTTGCTAGCCCAGGCACCCCCACAGTGCTACCAGTTCACCAGCCTGGTGCGTTCCCACCAGCATCTTGTGACCTACACATGGCTGCCTCTCCAGCTGGTGATCCCTGTGGCATGCACAGTTTGTGACTCGTGACTGACAGAAAGTTTTGGGCTTTCTCCTTATTCAGGTCACCAACTGTCAGAATTGCTTTGATTGTTCTTAATAACTGCTTTTAATTTGTTAAACAAAACATATTTATCAGAATCTAATTAGGTGAAAGCACATAACCAGAGTCAATGATCCAGGTGAAGTGAGTGGGAGCTTTTCCTCCACATCCCTCCACCTTTGCTGCAACCATAACAACTGCTGGCCAATAAAAATTATTACACCTACTCCAATTCATTGAAATTGCTTAAGGCAGGTAAGTGAACTGATAAATTTGAAAGTTATAAGATGACTGACAATATTGCCATTCAGGAATTTAATAAAGATTTTGCTTATGCTATGAATAGTATTCTGCAAGGCTTATGTGAGTTTCCTTATACATCTGTTTGTATGGTTTTGCAACTTAGTTTTGTTTTTTATACTATATCATTAAGAAAATGGTTTGATAACAGAGCCATGAGTTGGGTACTTTTAGAAATGATACAGTCTTTGTAGACTAATAATGAACAGCTAGTTGAAAAAATTAATACTATGGATAGGGATAGCATTAATTTGACAAACAAAATCCAGTCAATGTCCAAGGGCTGAGACATTATCTGAGAGAATTCATGCTGCTAGATTTAATTATCGGAATATGTTGAAAAGTTATGATAGATTGATGAATAAGGTATCTCTCAGGAAGGTAATAGGCATGCCATAAAATTATGTTCAAAGATGAGATGTTATCTTTACTGGATATATTTTATATCTTGGTATCATCAGTGAGGACATGAGAAGGAAACACTGGACAGGAGATTCAGACTTTACAGTGGTAAAATGACTTGAAAAGTTTAAGGAAATTATTGTAGCAGAGACAGAAGGTACAAGGATAGGAGTTAGCCTCATCTATATGTGACAGACACCATGATGACTTACCCAGAGTTTTAACTGTCTATTTTGTAATTTCCTTTGATATGCTATCTGGCACAAAGTACCCAAAAGTAGTCAAATAATATACATGACAATCTATGGATATGAGTGATCTAAAAGAAATTAAACAAGCAGTAGTATCTTATGACTTAAAATTCACCATTTCTTATGGAAATGGTGAAAACATGGCATTCAAACAATAAGACTATCCCACACAATTGGCTTCACTTAATCTCAGCAGTCCTAAAAGATGGACCCAACTGTTTTGGAAGTGTCATTGGTGAGAAGAGCAAAAATTTTAGAACAACAAGTGAAAGAAAAAGGATGTCAGGCTTCCCAAGATCAAATTCTCTCATCCTCAGGAACAGGTTCACTACAATGAACATACCTTGTCCCTATGCAGCACAACAGCTTTAAATGCTTAGGACAGGATTCAGGAACTAGGAAAGAGAATTGAGTGATATATTAGGGTTAAACAGGGCCAGAGAGAATTCTTTACTGACTTTTTAGAAAGATGAACTAAGGCTATACAAGTAGAAGTAACAGACCCAGAAGCTAGAGGAGTATTTATTGAATCTCTGGCTTTTGAAAATGCCAACTTAGAATGCAAAAGGATTCTTGGGCCTTTAAAGGTCAGATCAGCACCAATAGATGAATGGATCTTGCATACAATTAATGTTGAGATATCTGACTATAGGACTGAGGCTTCAGTAGGAGAAGCAATTTTCAATGATATGAGGAGACACCAAAATGCCAAATGCTTTGATTGTGGTAGGACAGGATATCTGAAATGGGATTGTAGACAAGGAATTTCTAGAAATAATGTCTTCTCTGAGAATGCAGTCTCGGCATTCTGGAATACATATGAGGTGTGGCAAAGGCCCATATCGGACCAATGACTGTAGATAGACAAAAGACAGACAAAGCAACCCAATACCATTAGAAGAGTCCTTGGGAGGCCTCTAGAGGGTCCCCATGCCAAACATGGTCCAGTCATTCCCAGTCACTCTGGAGAATATGTCTCACCAAGAAAATTAAAAAAAAAAAAAAACCAATGCCTACTGTAAAAAAAAAAACAAAACATAATTCTGGATGACGGAATAAACATGAAGGATGAATTGAATCTTCAGTAGGAAATAGGGAATACATATTTTGGCAGACTTCTATAAATTATCAAAGAACAAAGCTAAGAATGTATATAAATGACATTGTAATTTAGGAATTATTAGACACAGATGTGGATGTGAGTAATATTACTTCAAAATCTTGGTATCATAATTGGCCTCTCCCAGTGGCAGATATTCAGTACCTAGTAATTGCAACCCAAATCTCAAGTAAAACAAAGCACAATATGGGTTGAATGCATAGGGCTAGAAGGACAGAAAGGAATGTTGAGGCCATATGTAGCTAATATTGCAGTGAATTTATGGGGTCATGACCTGTTGCAGCAATGGAATACCCAGATTAACATTCCTACAGTCCCCAAAACTCATGTTTCCAGGAAGGATATTACTAGGTATTATAAACAAAGGTAACCAGCCACTAAGGCTGTACCATAACACAAAGCAACTAGGAAACCTTCAGAGGTACTAAAGGCTGCCTTTAAAATGGTTAACTGAGAAGCCAATGTGGGTTAAACAATGGTCTTTAACAGAAGACAAACTGTAGTCTTTAGAATAGCTGGTACATGAACAGCTAGATGCTCACTATATTGAAGACTCAATAAGCCCTGGGAATTCTTTTGTATTTTTTGTTAAAAAAAATCTGGAAGATGGAGAATGGTGACAGATCTAAGAGCTGTCAACAAGGTAATTTAACTTCTGCACCCTCTACAATCTGGACTTCCTCTGCATTCTCTATTACCAAAAGGATGGCCTCTCATAGTCATTGATTTAAAAGATTTTTTTCTTCACTATACCTTTATAAGAAAAGGACACAGAAAAATTTGCTTTTACAGTGCCTACTTATAGTAATTCTCAGCCTGCTAGGAGATACCAGTGGACCATTCCCCCACAGGGAATGTTCAATAGCCCCACCCTATGCCAATGCATTGGAAGTCAGCTATTGTAATTAATATGTAAGCAATTTCCTATGTCTATAATTTATCACATTTTGTTATCTGTTTCAAATGCGGAACTTTAGAAAGAATGTTTGAAGAAGTAAAGAAAGTTTTGCCTAGAGAGGAGATTAAGTCAATTACCAAGGTTACAAAATAGGTTTACAGAAAAGTAGAACACAAAAGGCACTAATTAGGAGAGACCAATTGTGGACTTTTAATGACTTTCAAAGATTGTTAGGAGACATTTCCAGTCTACAATCAGCTGTTGGGATAACACCTGATCTAATAGTTCATTTAAATAAAACCTTAGCTGGTGACAAAGACTTAAACTGTCCCAGTGAATTAGCAGCTGAAGCATAAAATGACTTGATTGTCATTGAAAAAAATTATAGGAGGCACATGTGGATAGGGTGAATCCAAATCTTAATTGCATTCTAGGCATATTGCCTTCCAGAACTTCCCCTACAGGAATTTTAATGCAAAGGGACAATATTATCTTAGAGTGGATCTTTTTACCATATAAACCAAGTAAAAAATTAAAAACTTATGTGGGAAAAGTCTCTGAATTAATTATAAAAGAAAAATTGAAACTTTGTCAACTAGCAGATATAGACCTCACAGAGATTATAGTGCCTTTTACTACTGATGAAATTTAAAAAATATGGGAAGACCACAAACCATGGCAAAAAGTAATCTTCAACCACTTCAAAGGTCTGTAGAACATGACATTTAAATAATTTAGGGTTCTGTTGACATGAGTCACAATTGCTCCTGGCAGCACTGATCTATTTCCAAGAGAATGTTCAGCACCGAACACACTCCACTTGGTGCTGTTTTTATTTTCTTGGCACAAGTGGCCTTTGGGCAAGGAACTGCTAGTGCTTCATCCACTACAAAGTGCACAGTATCCAGACTGAGCAAGGAGGATACAATAAAAAAACTGCCAAACATTTTCAAGACAGGGTAAAACTGTTTTGAAAATTTTTCCTGCCTCTGAAAATGGTCTGTCAGTTACTCTAGGCCTTAGCCAAAGTTGGTTGCTTCAACATTGCAAATGTGACCTTGGGTGATTGCCCAGGTAGCCAGCTGTCTCTGACATCTACTGCACATTTTGGAAGCTTCTTGATTGTACTTCCTACCTACTCAAGTAATATTATCTCCTTTTTTAGGCCTTTGATGGGGTTGAAGATTAGATAGTTGTAGTTACGTTCTGCCTATGATTTAGCCATGCCGTTTCTAATACAAGACTTAAACTCCTTAGGATATGATGATTTTTGAAGCACTTAGCATATATTCCTTGCTTAATATTGTTTATGCTGGTTATTATTCTAATTTTCATACTTGGTATTTGTTCTTAGTGTTTATAGTTTTGTTTGGAACTCTCTTATTTAGACAAAAGGGGGAGGTTATGGGGAACCTCCTTCAGCCAATGGCCTTCGAAAGGCTGAACCAGGTTGAAGCATGGCTTTTGGGAACTAAAAGGCCATGATTCTGCCCTTCTCAGCGTATTCTTCTTGCAAGCCACACCTTGATGTCAGACCCCATGCCTATTTTCTTGCTGTGATCTGTGAGTTCCCTTTTAGGAAAAAAACAAAAACAAAAAGCAAGAAAACCTTAGAATACTCTATTCGGAGTTATCTCGGGATTATTTGACTCCTGTTCTACCCATTTGATGCATTCTGCATCAGTTCCTCCTCAGGGAAACTGGGTCTTTATTCATTCAAATGGTTCTGGATCTGCAAACTCGCTCAAGTTTGGGAATTAATTAATAGGCTGAGAGTCCCATTTGCCCTGATAGAAAGAATGTAGCCTTTCTTTCATTTCTTTGAGAATTTTCGCACTTATACAGATCAAACAGAAAATCAGTAGGCTTCTTAACTATTTCATGCCAAGAAACACCATGATTGATTAATCAGTATCAAAATTCTTACAAGTAATACCACCATAAAATTTGTTTTGCCTGTGCTGACCATTGCAGGTTAAGCCATTATGGACATTGCTTTTTCTGTGCTCCTCATTACAATAACTGTGATCACCTTGCTTTTGGCAAGTCAGTGCTGTCACCTGGCCTCTGCAACCTTGTGACCCAATTAAGCCTATTGCATCTGATTTATCAAACTAACCGGCAGCATCTCCAACTTTAATGTCTGGCACGAGGAAAGGGGTGACCATAAAACTCTTCCAGTGTGCTTTTGCGGCTGTCACAATCTCATATGATTAATGAAGGAAGCTTCTTCTGGGTCTTCTTATTTTGGGGGATTAGGTTTTAAACAAAGTACCTATATCAGCATTGCAAATTCCCTGATACTTAAAATCCCTTCAACAGTAAGCCAGGTGATATCAAGCATCTCCAACTCCTTTTCAGTAGGCTGCCTTTTGACAAATGCTCAGCTATCATTTTAAACTGTGAGGGCTTCTACAGTAAGCCTAGAATCTCCACTCAAAGGGCTTATAGCAATAAACTCAGCTTCATCAAGTTTTATGTTCCTTCCCACATTATCCCACACTTACTCATTCCAGTCCCACATATATTTCCCAGACTTCTTGAACAAATAAACAAAATCACTAAGCTCTTTATTAGTGTAGTGCACCTTGTCATGCACTATACTTCCTAACTCTCTAGAGCCAGCATTGTCTTAAGTTTGGTAATAGGACTAGAAGCAATTATTGGTGATCCCTAAGGGACATCAGTATTGTGTTGCCTGGCATCCCCTTCAAAGAAAGTCACTGCTGGTTTATCAAACAATGAAGGATGAATTTCCCCAGTTATAGATGAAAAACACAGTATTTACGGAGTTATGGTTGTGTTTAGGATAGAGAGATTACTTCCTCAGATGAGATATAGTCTTGAGAACCTGAGGATTCAAAGTTCTCAGCTTCAATAACATCATCTCACACAAACCAAGATCCAGTTCTTGATCAATCAATGGCCTTACTTTAACTACCAATACCTTCTGAGCATGGAACCTGAACTCTTGCTGTAATTCACCTAATAATGAGGGTTTTGGTTTGCTTTTCTACAATTTGTGACTGCTGGAGAGAAAATTTTTACTCAGGACAATTTAGAAACCTTTAGATGGCTTATGCAGTCTGAAGCTGGTTAATTATTTCACTAGGTTTGTTGTTATCTTTCACCTTATTCTGACAGGCTGAATGTTTATTAATTTTAACATAGACCTCATTCTTGTCATTTTTCAAATTATCCAGAGATGCTAAGAGCAAACAATCTGTATCATCATTTCCTAATTTTTCCAAAATCTTTAAAAAGTTTTATATAGAGGGAAACCATAATCATTGCTACCCACAACTGGTGAATCAGGATAACTAAAATCCTTTATGTCCTTAAGTGTGTAAAATAGTTAACAACATGGTCATATAGTGTTTTCCAAGGTACCAGGAGAAGCTTCAGTGACTGGAGAAGATTAGTATTGTAGGTGTTAGTGATTTAGAAAGCCTACTGTGGATACTTGAAAGATTCATCTTTATGCTTCTGTTGTTCTACTTCCACTTCTGGTACCAAAATCTGTACTAGTCAGGGTACTCTAGACAAAGAAAACTTACTGAGTGGATTTTTTTTTCTCTCTCTCTCTCCTCTCTCTCTCTCTCTCTCTCTCTCTCTCTCTCTCTCTCTCTCCATATATATATATATAATTTATAATTATAAATAATAAATTAATAACAAATAAATTGCATATAATAAATCTCTATATATTACACCATAAATGTTATATTCTTATATAATACATATAATTATATTATAAATATATATAAAGCACAATATAATAACTATCAAATATTATATATATATATATGAGAATTTATTAGAATGCTTTACAGACTGTGATCCAGTTAATTCATCAATGAACAATGGCTGGCTATGAAGAGAAAGTTCAAGAATTCAGAAGCTGCTCAGTCCATGAGACTAGATGTCTCAGCTGGTCTTCAGTAGATGCTAGAATCCCAAAGAAGTAGTAATACCAGTAAAAGAACAGATTTGCTAGCAAAGCAAGAGCAAGCAGAGAAAGAGCAAAAACTTCCTTCTTCCATGTCCTCCCTTACACAAACTTCCAGCAGAGTGTGTCCCAGACTGAAAGTGTATCTTCCTGTCTCAAAATTTGGTTAAAGGGACTGTGTCTTTCCATCTCAAGATCCAGATAAAAAACATATATCTTCCTACCTCAAAGGTATGATTCACTCATTTCCAACCAAGTCAAAAATCTCAAAAATGTGTCCTCCATTTCTTGATTGCAGTTCATTCCAGATATTGGCAAGTTGACAACCAAGAATAATCTTCATATTTGAATATAAATAAAAGTTGAATTAAAAATTAATTCTAGGGGGTGGTCAGCATTAAGAGCATGTATTGCTCTTCTAAGGACCTGAGTTCCTTTCTTCCCACCCACTTCATGCAACTCACAACCATTGGAAAATCCAAAGGATACAATGCCCTCCATGGCCTCCATGAATACTTGCACACAGGAAGCAATCCTTCAGAGACAAACCCAGAATGATAATGATTTTATTGTTATTTTTGTTGTTGATAATAATGGTATAATTCTGGAGATCAGAATGACCTTGGAGATTCCCAACTCACTCTCATCCCCAAATTATTGTTGATACTCAATTATGCATACTATCTTGAAATTCTCATTCTTTGATCTTGTTTTTATGTGACTAAATACTTGAAAAAGCTTACTTCCTTGGAGATCAATGATCAGTCAGTCCAGTCTAATGAATATGCTCCCAGTAAAATGAGAAACTGTCACAAAACAATAAAGTAGAGAGTGATAGAGGGTTATCCCTAATGTGGACATCTGGCCTCTACCTATGCATGCAGAAATCTGCAAATATTTTTAAAGGATGGATTTTATTGAAGTTTGTCAAACTGTTATAACGTTATTTTAAATTATTTCTTGAGAATGTATGTAATATGATACCAAATACTGAAAGACAATGTTTTGACTATCATCAGGCACCAAAAGAGAGCGTGATACCTGGTCAGCCTAAATCAGAGTTCCTATCAGAATACACAGCAGAAGAAGTAGGGAACCTTTCTCCCAAAGTAGAGGGCTTGGATCCATAAAAGTAATGAAGAACCCAAGTGTTAGTCACCATAATTTACCTCTTCAAAAAAAAAATAATGTGTGTAATCTAACTCAATTGACAGAGGGGGTTTAAAAATTATACATTTATGTCTTACAGATCTATGATATTTCTAACCTGAATTGGCTGGTTATTCCCAGAGAAAATATTTTTACTGGAGAAGTGGAAAGACGCCATCTTTGTCCACAATTCCAATTACCATTTTCTGTGCGTGGTTCTCAGGTATGAAGCCTTTGACAAGATTCTGAAGTGCACGTTCTTGTAGCACTCCAATTGCACCACACTAAATGCCCAAGTCTCCTATTCATCACATGTACACATGCAAACAGCCTCCTGTGCGAAACTGCTGTTGTCACCCAGTGACATCATGTGTGAAGGAACACGACCATTTCCCCAACCATCTAATCTAGGAAGCTAAAATCAATCCTCTTGATTAATTCATTCTCTAGACTCCATCCTCATCTATAGTCAACCAGAAAAACTGCTTATGCACCACTCCTTATTCTGAAGCTTAGTTCCTATGGTAATATTTGCTTGGAATGAGGCAGTATACTTGATATACACACTGTTCTTTCCATTCATCTCTTGTTCTGTGACCAGAATTACTTTTCCAATATATGTATATTATACAATATATATTAGCAAACTCAAAAGTGCTACATTTATATCTGAAAGTTTTACATATTCTTGAGAGCCCTTTGAGATATAACATTCTCTGGAGCCTGTGTATCTAATTCCACCACACAGCAATGAGACAAAGCAAAGCTAATTTTGCAAACTCTATGGCTTGTAAAAGATTATGAAACCAGTATACTATAAGTAAAATTTTAAAGATTTTTTTGGGGGGGTTCTGGGAGGTTGGTTACTTCAAATACATGTCAGGACTTACAGAATTTTTTTTTTTGCTTAAAGCACTGAATTATAATGACTAGAGATGCGTGGTAAAGTAAAAAACCCTATTATTAACTACACACAATACAGACTCAGTCACTGAGTAATAACTTGACGTTTGCTTTTTGATAAATTGTTCTCCTGTCACAAATAATGCATTATATGTGCCTATACATACATATTGTGTATGATGTGATATATATATATATATATATCACATCACACACATATATATCCTACTATATCTTAATCATTAAGACAAGGTATAGATGTCTAAAAGAAACACTGATGAAGTAAATGCTAGCTGTGTTCAATCAAACCAGCTACTGTTCTTAGGAATGAGGCAATGAGAGTTACAAATCTCTCCATTCGGAACCCTTAGAACTGGGGTATATTGTATATTGTATGTATGCCCTCCAGGGCACAGTGTGGAATTGTCTGCCCACTACCACTCTCTACCAGACTTTCTTTCAGATTAGATTACTTAGCAATGCAAAGCCCTCTTGAAATGCAATGAGTCTTTAGTTCTGCGTCAGGTTCTGATTGGTCAGAATTAGCAAGCCAAAGTATATCTGCAATTTTTTTTTATTGAAAAAAGGAGAAAAAAAAAACAAGTTCCCACCTCCTCCCAGCCTCCCATTTCCCTCCCCCTCCTCACACCCTTCTCCCCCTCCTCCCAACCTTCTCCCCCTCCCCCCACTCCTTTCCCCATCCCTCTCCAGTCCAAAGAGCAGTCAGGGTTTTCTGCCCTGTGGTAAGTCCTAGGTCCTCCCCCCTCCGTCCATATCTAGGAAGGTGAACATCCAAACTGGTTAGGCTCCCACAAAGCCAGCACATTACATAGGATCAAAACCCTGTGCCATTGTCCTTTGCGTCTCATCAGCCCTCATTGTTCGCCATGTTCAGAGAGTCCAGTTTTATCCCATGCTTTTTCACTGTCCAGCTGGCCTTGGTGAGCTCCCAATAGATCAGCTCCACTGTCTCAGTGGGTGGGTGCACCCCTCGTGGTCCCGACTTCTTTGCTCATGTTCTCCCTCCTTCTGCTCCTCATTGCGACTTGGGAGCTCAGTCTAGTGCTCCAGTGTGGGTCTCTGTCTCTATCTCCATCCATCACCAGCTGAAGGTTCTATGATGATATGCAAGATATTCATCAGTATTGCTCTAGGATAGGGTTATTTCAGATTCCCTATCCTCAGCTGCCCAAGGAACTAACTGGGGACCTCGGCTTGGGCACCTGGGAGCCCCTCTATGGTCAGGTCTCTTGCCAACTCTAAAGTGGCTCCCTTAACTAAGAATTGTGGTTCCGTGCTCCCCTGTCCAACCTTCCTTTATCCCAATCCTCCTGTTTCCCCAAGGCCCCACCTCCTTCCCTTCTAACTTTTCTCTCCCCATCTCCCCTTACCCCCTTCCCACCCCACCCCCAAGATCCCAATTTTCTCCTTGGCAATTTTGTCTACTTCCCTTAGCCAAGAGGATAACTATATGTTTTTCCTTGGGTTCACCTTCTTACTTAGCTTCTTTAGAATCACCTATTGTAGACTCCGTGACCCTTATTTATGGCTAGAAACCAATTATGAGTACATCCCATGTTCATCTTTTTGGGTCTGGGATACCTCACTCAGGATAGTGTTTTCTATTTCCATCCATTTGCATGCAAAATTCAAGAAGTCATTGTTTTTTACCGCAACGTAGTACTCTAATGTGTATATATTCACCAACCCCGCAACAGACAAAAGTCTGATCTCCATAATATATAGAGAACTCAAGAAACTAGACTTTAAAATGCTAATTAACCCAATTAAAAAATGGGGCACTGAACTGAACAGAGAATTCTCAACAGAAGAAGTTCAAATGGCCAAAAGACACTTAAGGTCATGCTCAACTTCCTTAGCAATCAGGGAAATGCAAATCAAAGCAACTTTGAGATATCATCTTACACCTGTCAGAATGGCTAAAGTCAAAAACACCAAGGAGAGCCTTTGCTGGAGAGGCTGTGGAGGAAGGGGTACCCTCATCCATTGCTGGTGGGAATGCAATCTTGTGCAACCACTGTGGAAGTCAGTGTTTCGGTTTCTCAGGAAATTCGGGATCAACCTACCCCTGGACCCAGCAATACCACTCTTGGGAATATACCCAAGAGATGCCCTATCATATGACAAAAGCATTTGTTCAACTATGTTCATAGCAGTATTATTTGTAATAGCCAGAACCTGGAAACAACCTAGATGCCCTACAATGGAAGAATGGATGAAGAAAGTATGGAATATATACACATTAGAGTGCAATTTTGTTTTTGTTTGCTTTTCAGAAACAATGAAGTAATGCCAGACATTTCTATTAATTATTTTTTTCTTTTATTTTACATACCAACCACAGTTTCTCTTCCCTCCTTTCCTCTCTTACCCCCTCCCTACCTCTCATCTACTCCCTCCCCATGCACTCCTCCATCCCATCCGTTCAGAAAAGGGCAGGCTTCTCCCAGGCATGAACAAAGCTTGGAACATCAAATTGAGGCAGGACCAAGCTAATCCCCCTGCAACAAGGTTGGGCGAGGTAATCCAGCATGAGGATTGTCTTCTCAATGTGCTAGGGACAGGTCCTGATGCCAGTTCTTGGGAGGAGCTTCATAGTCAGACCAAGCTACACAATTGTCACACACATGCAAAGGGCCTAGGATAGGCCCAAGATGACTCCCTAACTGTTGGTTCAGAGTCCATGAGCTTCCAGGAGCTTAGATCAGAGTCCATGAGCTTCCAGGAGCTTAGATCAGCTATTTCTGTGGGTTCCCTGTCTTTACTTTATCTCCCTGGCTTGTACCATCCTTCCTCCCTTTCTTCGACAGAACTCCCAGAGCTAGGCCCTGTGCTTGACTGTGGATCACCACATCTACTTCCATCAGTTACTGAATAAAGGCTCTCTGAAGACAATTAGGGTAGTCACCTATCTGATTATAGTAGATGGTCAGTTCAAGTACCCTCTCCACTATTGCTAGGAGACCTATCTGGGGTATCTCTGTGTGGATTCCTGGGAGATCCCTGGTATCAGGTTTCTCACTAACTCTGAAGTGCCCCCCTTCCAGATGTCACTTTCATTACTCTCCCTCTCTCCCCCAACCTGCCTCCAGAGCCCAGCCTGCTGAGCCCAGCCTGCCAAACCAGAGCCCACATGTTTCCATTCTCCTATCTACCTCCCTTTCTCTCTTATTTCTCATTGACAGGGAAATCCATGCATCACTCTTTGGGCCCTTCTTTTTACCTAGTCTCTCTGAGACTGTGGATTGTAGGTTAGTTATTCTATACTTTCCACCTAATAGCCACATATGAGTGAGGACATACCATACTTGTCTTTCTGGGTTTGGGTTACCTTATTCAAAATGATTTTTTTCTACTTCGGTCCATTTGCCTACAAATTTCATGAGGTCATTATTTTTTTACAGCTAAGTAGTACTTCATTGTGTAAATGTACTGTATTTTCCTTAGCCATTCTTTTGTTGACAGGCATAAGGTTGTTTCCATTTTCTGGTTTTTACAAATAATGCTTCTATAAACATAGTTGAGTAAGTGTCCTTGTGATAAGATTGAGCATCCTTTGGGCATATGCCCAAGATTGGTAGAGCTGGCTATCAAGGTAGATTGATTACCAATTTTCTGAGAAACAGCCATATTGATTTCCAAAGTGGCTATACAAGTTTGCATTCCCACCAGCAATGGAAGAGTTTTCCACCAGACAAAAAAAAAAATCTGATTCTTCTTCTAGGAACATTGATTCCCTGTAGTTCTTCCTCTACAGGCGTGAACTTTTCAGAGCTCCCTCATGCATTTTCCCATATCAGCTGGGGTTATCATAGTGCAGGACTTTTTTAGGTAACATTGTTAAGTGTTCATGAGTACAACTTTGCTCTCATGTTTAGAAGCCTATCTCACAGCAGAAATCTTGGTCTTCCGGCTCTTACCAGTGTTTTTGTGTGCCTTTCCTTGATGTTTCCTGAGCCTTAGGTTTATAGGTTGAGCTCTAGAATTCAGATGGTCTTGAACGTTCCATTGTCATCTATTGTCTGCATTTTGAGCAGTTGTGAGGATCTACAATTGTCTCCTTCTAATGCATAAAGAAGCTTTTAGATGCAATGTGAGAGCTATGCTTATCTATGAGACAGTAAGGAAAAAATTTCAATGCTTTGAGGTTAGGCAGAGACACCGCAGTCCTATCCAAGTATTTATTGTCACTGCAGAACATTGTGCATGCACACTGTTGTTTACATGAGCTTGGAGGCACTGTTTTTTATTACATCTTGGTCCAGACTCAGTCAAATGCATTGCGGTTATATGAGCTATGTATTTCTCACCAATTATACTTTCTTTTACCTGGGATATAGTTCCTGTTTTACCTCACAGACCCGCAATCTTGTATTTTGTAACAGATATCTCTGCTTTTCCTCAAAATGTGTTAATGTGATGACAAGGTATGTCCATTTAATGTAAGTCTTCTGTAGGCTGCACTGTGAGTTAACAGAAAAATAAGACGACTAGAAGTTCTGGCTCTCAGGTTGATAGAGGGCATGAGTCTTTTCAATGGTTCTTCAAGTTCCCTTTTTTCCTTACATCTGTTTTCTGACCCTTCCTAAATATTCATTTTAAAAATACTGCATTGATTCTATGAGAATTTTATACGAAGCTTTTAATCATATTCCTCCCCTTCCTCCAGCTACTTCCAGATTCACATCCCCTTCTCTACCTGCCAAAATTGGTGTACATTTTTTATTAACCCTTTAAGTCTGTATTGTGCCCATATACTTTCAGGTGTGTGGTTAGTGACTGGACTGTGGTCAGCCTACCAGGTGCCACATCCTTAAAGAAAACAATCTCCCAACAGATGCCCATTGTTAATAGCTCTTCAGCTGTGGATAGGATAGCATGCTTACCTCTCTCCTCTATGATAGAACATTTTCTGGCTTGAGTTTGTTCAGGTCTTGTACACAAGGTTGCTGACACAACCTCTAAGAGTTCATCAAAGCAATAGCCCTGCTTTATCTGGAATGTTATAGTCACCCACTACTTTCAGCTGATCTTTGAGTCTTGGGAGGAAAAATGACAATTCTTAGCCTGAGTGTCAGCATGAGCTGTGGGTCCCATTTTATGGAGTCAACCTTAAACTAAATCATAAAATGGTTGGCTACCGTCAAAGTTTCGTACCACTATTTCACCAGCAGGTATATTTTGTCTGACTGGTTATTATTGTAGCTTTCAGGACTCACAGCTCTATAATAACAATGATGGCTTTTATCCTTTGGTAGAATCCATAGCACCTCCCAGCGTTATGAAAGCTAGCTAGTAGAAATGAGACTTCCAGGTTAGTACCAGCATGATTGCTCCATATCCTCTGATTAAAATATGTGGGGTCTTTGGAAATAGGGTTTTACTGTCAATTTCCGGAAAGTATGTAACATCAATTCAATAGTTTGTAAGTTTTGAGTGTCTATAGGGTCCCAGTAACCAACAAGTCCAATAGAGGTAACCTATTCCTGGCAGTGGGCTTTCTGTTGTTCCACATCACCACATTATAGGATAACATCGTTTGTGCTCATTTTACATATAAATATGTATATACTTCAAGAAGCTTCTACAATGGCAGATTTTCATATAACTTTTTCAAAAGACCTTTAATGATAGTTACTCCACACTGACACCTCCATCTCCCACCCTGTTGAACTTCCCTCTTTTTTATTCATCACCCTCCCCTCTTAATACAGCACTTCATTCTATAGCCATAGAGGAGTAGAAGCATGGAAGGGCCATTCATTGGAGGGCTTTCAAGAATGAGAAATAGAACATAAAACCTATTTCTTCAAATTCTGTCTTCCTATTGGCCATTTCTGTATTTGATGTAAGCCTGGAAACGTCCAAAGTCCCACTTCTGGCTGTTGACTATCAGAGTAGGATTTTCTTTCAAGTAAATCCCTGTCGTTCTTCTACTCAGCTAAAGACAACGAATTGTACTAGATGATCTAATTTTTATTGTTATTGTTAGCATATAGGAAGCATTACTATTTTATTTTGCCTCTTTGGAGCTCTTTGACTAGCTTTCCGTAGTTAAATGTCACATTTAAGGAACAGTTTTACAAGGGTAAGTGGTTTTTGTGATCCTCTTTAGCTTTGCATAATCCTTTTTTTTTTTGACAAGTTCCTAATTTTTTTTCTTAGAAGCTTTGCCTTTATGGGTAAACCTCCATAAAATAACATCATAAATTATTAAAATATATTAATCAATGCAAGTTTCTCTTTTGTTTGTTTCTTTTTCATATAAATGGTGAGAGAGTCATTTGTTTTAGCCAGCTTAGTGGAATCTCTATGAAATCCTTTTATAATAAATAAAATAAATAACCAGAGAATACCCATGTCACAAGGAGAATATGAAACTTCTTGTCAGGTTTAACTTTTCAGTCTTTCCGATGCTAGATATAATTCTCTGCCTGAATTGACAGTCTCTACCTGTTCCCTCCAGATTCTAAAAGCTTTACACATTATCAGTCCAGCATTTAATTAAACATAAGCACACACACACTGTAGACACAAATCCCAAATGCCTATCATTAGAAAAAAATGCAGCCTTTTCTGTGATGTGCATTCATGCCCTAGACTCTATCCAAATTATCTGAAAAATAATATAATAGAATAATACTTAATATACATTCGTCTATGTTTCTCTCTACTACCTGATGCTTATACAGAGAGGGGCATTTGCATTCAAAATATTTACCTTCCTAGCAGTAATCTATTTTGCTAAGTAAAAGAAAAACTCCCCTATAATGAAATGAAATGCACAGGGCATGAATAAATATTTTTAAATTCCTTGGTCATCTACTGAGAAAAGTGAGTTTAAAATCTATTTGACTATATTAGTAGCAGTAAAAGGCTGTAAATTATCTATATCATTAATGAATCCTTCCAAGAACAGAAATGCTTATTTCTCAGGAAAGCATGGTCTTGTTAGTATGGAACATCTTTGCTAACAAAAAAAAGGTCAGAGGCACTACTCTGTAATGTTAGTATTGATTGGACTTAAGATTCGAGTGTTAGAATAGGGTGCTGAATGGGGTGGTCTGAGCCTGTAAAATCAATGGCGTATTCACTGCTGAGCTGGATTTGCCTACATCTGAAGCAAGGGTCCTTACCTGTATAGAATGGACTTTAAATAACTTACTAAGCTCTGATGAAGTTGCAGCTGTGTACTAGACAGTGGGAGTTTCTATGACTGTTGTCCTTAATTTGATTTCTGTGTGCTATGACAGGACACATGAATCCTCAAATGCTGCTTTGTAAGTTCCTGTTAGATTTTTTCAGACATTAAAAAAAAATGTCAGGACGCTTTCTGATTAAGGCAGATAAAAAGAGATTATTTTTCTTATGAATATTCTTTAAATATTTTTCTTTTTTCTTATGCATACCTCTTAGATGTCTTCTGAGACCTCATAGACAGAATGCCCTGACTGAAAAACTAACAAAGCATGGAATAGAAAGCCACATATGTGTGATTTATAATATAATAAGTTCAAATGTATTTTAACATTTATAAGGAATTACTCATATCAATATTAATATTAGATTTAAAAAAGTCTCTGGTGTCAGCCTCATTTCTATAAAGTGATCATTCTACCAATGATACACATTATCCATCAGGATGGTTTTTTTTGTTTGTTTGTTTTTTCTTTTTTTAATTTATTTATTAAAGATTTCTGTCTCTTCCCCGCCACCGCCTCCCATTTCGCTCCCCCTCCCCCAATCAAGTCCCCCTCCCTTGAAAGCCCAAAGAGCAATCAGGGTTCCCTGCCCTGTGGGAAGTCCAAGGACCTCCCACCTCCATCCAGGTCTAGTAAGGTGAGCATCCAAACTGCCTAGGCTCCCACAAAGCCAGTACGTGCAGTAGGATCAAAAACCCATTGCCATTGTTCTTGAGTTCTCAGTAGTCCTCATTGTCTGCTATATTCAGCGAGTCTGGTTTTATCCCAGGCTTTTTTTTTTTTTAATTCTCAAAACGTCTCCATCCTTGAAGGGAACATATATGCTAATATAACACAATAATGTGGACATCATGTACTATATTGAAATATAACAGTAAAATACTATAACATTAGAGCATAATACATTGATGCTCTATAAATATCTTTATATATTTGGTTTAGAGTATATTCTGCTCCGTTAGTTTACTGTATGTCTGCTCTGTGTATTGGATGTCTTCTGCTGTGCATGGGTACCTTCTGCTCTGTGTGGGTAAATATGAATGTATACGTGTGGAGAGCAAAGGAGCATCTTTAGTGGAATTTCTCAGATATCTGACCTGCCGCTTACAGGCTAGGCTGGCCAGTCAGTAATTCCTATGTATCTGCTTGTCTCTTCCTCCCCAACTCTGGGAATAAAAATGCATATGCCCTGCTTTTACATGAACTGGAGGATTCAAACTTAGTTTCTCCTACTTACTCACAGGACAAACACTTTACTTAATGAACGATCAGGCCAGGCCACATTGTCCCCGTTTGAAAAGTATAGCAATGAAACTACCAGCATTAAACTTTTTTAGCAATTTCTCTGTCCCCACACTAGCCATGGATTCCATTCACTTAAGGAAAGAAAACATCCTCACCTCAGTAGTCAAAGCTCGCCAGCATTTCACGGTCAGAGCTGTGGCAAACACTTCACTGGTCCTCTATAATACCTTTGTCTTGTTTTTTCATAGACACACCTCTTACTTGCTCTCCATTCTCAGGATGGGTAACTCTGCATTTTAACTTATAAAAACTATGTTTGCCCTCCAGATGGGCAAAGTAAATGCCCCTTGGCAGTGAATTCTTCCACTGTTTTACTGAGAGAGGCTTGCTTCTCCTGCTGCTGAACTGCAGGGGACCTTTGGTCTGCCTCTGTCCACTCACTGCTGCTTTTGTTGGTGTTGTACTGGATTGCACTATCAATCACTAATTTTTCTAAGTAAAATGAGTACATAATTGACCTTTATAGTTTTTTACCATTTTGTGCCTACTATGGCAAGGAAATAACTGCAGAAAAAAAAATCTCTTTCTCAATACCATTAATCTTTTCATTAGCAACAACATTTTAAAGTGCAAAACACAGGGTTAAGAACTTCGTAGGCACCTAGGAAAGTCAAAAGTTCACAAGGTTACCTAGAATCTAAGTTGCTGCACCTGGGTCCTTCTGAACTTTTCCTAAGTGGTTTCTGTAATGTTCAACACAAGGAATAATTGTTTTTTTTTTTCATTCAAAAAGAATACCACCACATGCTTGCTGCTTCCGTGATCTTCCCAACTCCGAATGTTTTTATTGTTGGGAGAATTGGAAATGCAGGTTGTGTCTTTAGGAAAAGATCACCAGTTTCTAATAGCGTTCGCCAGCACAAAGCCTGGGAAAGGGAAGGGGATGCTGCTAACAGCTACTGGTGCTTTGAAAAGGCACTTGCAGACTCCCTCCATTTTCTCCGTCTGTAAGGGAATATTGCGGTCAGACAATCAGAGAACAAGTCAGGAGAAACTCCCGCAGTTTCTGCTGGCCTGTGCTTTAAATTCAAAGCTTCCATTTCATGGGCTGCTGCCGTTCAGAAGAGAGCTAGGGGAGCTGGACTTATTTATTTCTATAATTAAAGCGATACCCAGTCATTGAAATATAATGCCCTTCTCTGTGACTGACAGCCGCGATGATTGGATGCTAGCAATGGTCCACATAGAAGAAGAAGCCGGGTAATCTTCAGGTGTTTTTCTTTTTCCTTTCCTCTCTCAGAGATGCCTCAAATTGACACTAATTTGATAGTCTCAAGTCTCAGTGCTTCTTGGATTCTGAGAACCGAATGTAAAGAAATTCTCCTTGGTGCCAGTCAGTAACTTTCTCTTTTCTTCGGGTTACAAAAGGCAACTGACAGGAATAGAAGGTCGGCTCACTGCTCCACGGAGATGAATGTGGGAAAGAGATTGACAGATATTTGTTTGGAGCTTTTAATTTTTTTTTCTAATTGTGAATCCCACCTTGATGAAGATGATAAGAGTTCATGGGAAGGTTTTTGTTATTGTCAAAGTCAGATGGCCCAAAGGAGACATCTGGCTAAAATAAAACTGAACTTTGCTAGACACAGTCTGCTCTTCACTTTATCCATTCAACTCAGACTCAGGAATGAAGGGTGAGAATGTATAGCTCTCTCCCTAGTTTGTATTCTAATTGGCCAGGACTTCTTACAAAAAGTAAAAAATAAAAAGTATTCCTCAATCTTTATCCTAGACAAATTGAAGTGAGGAATTCTCTGAGTCAAACTAAAGAAAGCAAAATACAGAAATCACACTTTCCTTTAAAACCAAAAGCTAGCATGTCGGGGCAAGTGCCTAATTTGAGGTGTGAATGATGAATCATGTAGCCAGCCAGGAAGAAGCTGCATATATGCGGACTCTCGGTGCCTTGGTGGGAACAGAACAATCAACAAAGTAGATCAGATCTAGCAGGTTTTATTACATCCATCAGTGCCCTACTTGAGTTGGTCTTCCACACCATCAAGACCTGAACTTGCTGTCTATTGCCTCACAGTCCAAGTGCGCTTCTGCCATTATCTGGCATTATTATCTGGAATTATCCCTACAGTTACACTTCAGGGATTTGTATTTGGATTGAGGAACTACTTTCTCACCCACAGAGAAAAATCAGAGTGTAAATATCACCTGCCATTACATCCCACAGCCTATAAAATGTTTTACTCAAAATATAGCAATCTTCAGGTGCCAGAAAATCCTAAGTCAAAATAAATGTAGTATGTAATTACTAATTTAAATTCCCAATCAACTAGCTGGCAGGTAATTGCCTTTAAAGATAAAATCTGAACCAAATATTCTTTATATTACAGTGATTCTCCATCTATGGGTCGAGGCCCTTTTTTGGGGGATTGAATGAGCCTTTCACAGTGGTTGCATATCAGATATTCTGTATATCAGATATTTTCATTATGATCCATAACAATAGCAAAATTACAGTTATGAAGTAGCAACAAAAATAATTTTATGATTGTAGGTCACCACAAGATGAAGAACTGTATTAAAGGATTGCAGCATCAGGAAGGTTGAGAACCACTGCTTTAGAATATAAGTAATCATGTGTTGTTCAATATATAACGTTCAGCCACTCATAGAACTTCATTATTTTATTTATTTAGTGAAATAATAACTCCCTCAAGGCTCAAGTATTAAGAAGGTAGTCCCTAATGGAGCATCTTTGGTATGCAGGAACCTCATGAAAGTTGATCAGGCCCTGAAGACTCTTCTTGTGGATAGACTAATGCTCCCATCATGGGGACTGATCAGTTCAGGGAAAATGGTCTTCTTCCCAAACCAAGCCTACTCTGCACTGTCTGTTTTCCTCTGTACAGTCCTGTTCTCCTAGATTGCCTTGGAATGAATTAGCACAGTGGCAGCTTGATTTGAGAATACCCAGGCTCTCGCCCTGTGAGAAATAGGCATTTTCTTTTATAAATCTACCAGCATATGGCATTCTGTTATCACAGTGCAAAAAAATATAGTATACCAAGACAAATGAATATGCCAAAACGTTCTGAATTCCAGGTTGTATCTTTCAGATGTTAACCAAAGCTCAGATGACGCAAACTAGTCTAGAATCAGAAAATACTACAAACACTTCCTACACAAACATTCCTACACAAGTGGGAATGTCTTTAATTAATAGTAAATATTTGCATGTTTCTAAAACCAAACCAAACCAAACAAAGCTCAGCTCACATCATGCCCTCTTTACATCTCTGTGACCACTGATTTCTGATGAATTCCCTAGTTTTCTTTAATTACATAGGATTCCCGTAACACCCTTGAGAAGGGATGGACAAAGGACAGCTGGTACCATTTCATTCCCAAAGAACTTAAACACTATTGTCTTTGGTCCAAACTGCCCCTTGAGTTGGAAGATGACTCAATGGTTAGTGTTACTGCTACTCTTTCAGATGATCAGAGTTCAGTTCCCAGCCCCCATTTCAGGTGTCTTACAACCACTTGTAACTCTGTAAAACTACAGAGGATCTGATACTGACCTCTTCTGGCCTCACTGGGCAGCCGTGCATGTACACACACACTGAGGGGTAAGGGTTACTTAACTCTTGAGATTTTATCTTCCCACAGACAGGAAAAAGGATGTTAAAAGTACTGAAATAATGTTCTTCCATCTTCCAGATGTGACAGAGAAAATGCCTGCCCATCATTCATTTATTTAACAAATATTTATTGAACATATATGCCACAAAAAAGAAGTGCATAGACAGTCACAGTCCAAACATATATGACAGCCATTTTAGGTCAAATTCCTATCTGTAGGATTCAAAATGCATCCTAATAACTATGAGACAGGTAAAAGAGAGAGAGAGTTGTTCCTCTATTCTACATGGCCACAATATTTGTTTACCATTATTTAGTTATTCACAGTAAAGAGAAAAATATAAACAGCAAACATCATAAGAAATATGATGTGTTATAAAATTTCTTATTATTCACTCTTGACACGAAACCTATTCCTGTGCTCTGTTGTAATATTGTTACAAAGTAGATGGCATTTTTATTAAGTTTATGTCTGGTGAAGTAATGGAATCTTAGTTATATTTTAATGCAGTTATTTTTTTCCCCAATGAAGGTAACCAAGAGAGTGTTTCTCCAGCTTTTGTGTGGTTCATCTGGTTACTCTCTTGTGGTGCCTTAACGTAAATTGCTTCCATGAAACATTTCCTCACTTCATAGGACTAGAACAAATAAGATTTAGCTCAAACACTGTTTTAAAAATATTTTTTTTTATTATTTTACATACCAACAACAAATTCCCTTCCTCCCCAAACTCTCTTCCTGCTTCCCCCCCAGCCCTCCCCAAACTCCCCTATCTACTCCTCCCCCATTTCTACTCAGATTGGGTAAGGTCTCCTATGGGATCCACAAAGAATGGCTCATCAAGTTGAGACAGGGTCAAATGCCCTGAACCACACTTTACGATGACTTTTGCCACAGACTTATATACAACAGGCTCATACATTCCAGGGTAGGGGTATGTGGATTAAAAACAGTAGGTATGCAGGATACAAAAGAAACACAAAGTCATAGGATAGTACCACGAGAGAAACTCAGTAAATACTGAATGTGCTTTTATACCCCAATACGAAGGGGGGGGAGGGGAAGGCAAAAGAGTACTTTAACATGATACAAAGACAAGTAGAAAATTACTTGCTTCAATACTTGAAATACCAAGTCACTATTTACTGAGTATAGTATTTGATGTTTGGGGCAGGAATATACAGTGAACATACCCTAGACAAAGTATTCTGTAGGCAGCCACTCCCTATGTCAAACCTCCTATTTTAAAAGAAGGAACAAAAGTAGGCTCAAATTCTCTGACCTTTGGTGGAGCTGGTCCACCTCTATGGGCCATCTTAATGTCCAAAATCAATGTAACCACACCCTAGGTCAGGGTGTGGAGCCACAATTGTCAACAACATTGAAAGAGTAAAGGTAAGTTCAAACTCTCTGACCTCCAGCCAAGGTGGAATAGGCTCACATCTGTGTGTCCTCACAACCAAGCTCCCCCCTGCCCCCTGCATCAAGGCTGAACAAGGAACCCCACCATAGGGAATAGGCTCCAAAAAGCCAGCTCATGCATCAGGGACAGGCCCTGATCTCACTGACAGGGTCCCCACAATAGACCAAGCCACCCAGATGCAAAGGACCCACATTGGTCTGATGCCAACTTTCCAGCTGTTGTCCAGAGTCTATGAGCTCCCACAAGCTCAGGCCAGCTGTTTTTGTGGGTATCCCCATCATGATCCTGACTTCCCTTGCTCTTAAAATCCCTCCACTCTCTCTTCAGCTGTACTGCTGGAGCTCAGCCCAGTGCTGCTCAAACACTTTTAAACAAGGAGAAATTAGTAGTAGAAATCCTTTTAAGAAATTTACAACTCCTACTGTCCTCAAATCTCATCCCACTGATCATTATAATGAACTAAAATCAAGGCTCTAACAAGAAAAAAATTCACCTCTGACTCAATAATTTCTCTGAAATGGCAAATACCAAAAGGACAGAAAACCCAGAACTAGGTGGTATAGCTGATAATAAATGCATCTACATCCACTAAAGTGAACTCAGGTGCACTTCTCTGGAACATCATTGCTAGGGTGAGTCTTGGATGCTCACTAGGAATCAATTAGAAGAAGGAAAATGCAAAGTGTTCAAGTACATGATGAGACAGAAGTAAGAGGAGGGTAGAAAACATAAGAAATGAGACAGTGAAAAAGTTGGAGTTTTGATAGATAAGCAGGATGCAAGGTTGGGCAAGGTCGTGAAGGATTTATAAAATGCTGTTATGACACTTATAGTAAGTTTGACAAACAGTGACCCATGAATGATTTCACACCAGTTCTGCACTCATGCTCCTGAGAGGTCATTGAACTCCAATGAGGAAGGCGAAGTGGGATCTTGGAAAAAAATAAAGTGATTCTCAGAACTATTGAAAACAGACATGAAAGGAGGCTGACAGTTGCCAAAATAATTAGATAATAGGGTTTGGTAATTAGGAGATGAAGGATGCAGGACATTAGGTATGTTTTTGTAAGAAATGCTAGATTACTGCTAAAATTGAATCATTTTTCTAAAAGATCTCACTCTACAACATATATGGTCTCACATGATTTTTAAATCATATTACCCAATAAGCAGGATGTATAAACTTTATATAAGATAAACAGGAAACTATTTCTATTATTAAATCCTCCTGCATGATTGCTAAAAATAGAAGTTGCCTATAATGGAGATAAAAGAATTATCATGTGCAAAATGTTACCTTATTTGTGGCTATGAATGTAGTCATTATAATATGTGTGAATTAATTGGATTTATTAAGAAATAATTTAAAAGTGATAAAAATGCATTTAATTTGAAGTATACAGCTTTAACAAATGAAGACACTTGGGTAACACCAAAATGGAGATATAAAATATTTCTATTACCACAAAATATTATTCCTCTTTATAGTCAATTTCATGTTCATCCTCTGTCCCAGACAGCAATTGATCTTTCTGACAAAATATTGGTTTATCTATTATGGAATTATATATAAATAGAACTGTGCATACCAGACTTGATTTGATTTCATTAACTCAGCACAGTGTTTTGGAGACTCACCCATACTGTTACTTTGCATTTTGAGAAATATTCTACTGTGGGGGTATACCACAGAGTGTGATTTTGCTCTCCTGTTGATGGACATTATGGTTGTTTGCAGTTTTTGATATTATGAACAAAGCTGCTAAAAAAACATCCATGTGCCATTCTCCAAGTAGACATATGCTTTCAGTCTGTGATGTTTAATTTGTTTCTTTTCAAAATTGCCCAGTTATGTGGTCTCAATTCAACTTTATTTTAAAGAAACACTGCAAAATTGCTCTGTAAAATTATTGTACCATTTTCCATTTCCATCAGCTATATATAATAGTTCAGGTGCTCTGTAACCTTGCCAACATCTGGTGTTATGTTTTTAAATTTTGACTCTACCCTTGGATGTGCAATGCTGGCTCATTTTAGATGCAATTTGAATCCCATAGATGTTGTAAAATGTTGAGACTTTTTGATGTATTTATTGATCATTTTTGTATCTTTTTAGAACGTGTTTGAACAAAGAATTTCCCATTTCTTTTTAATTCTTATTGTCTTCATTATTCTGAAAGAATTCACCAAATTTATATACATATATATTACTTTTGAAAGAATATATACACATACACACATATACCTATTTTCCTAATTCTGAAAGAATTCACCATATATATACACATATATATGTATGCATATATTTTTGTAATTCTTAAATAATATATAAATATAAATATATGTATATGTTGGATTCTTTCAGAATTAGGAAAAGAGATATGTGTGTCTATGTATGTGTATGTGTCTGTGTGTATGGGTGTATTTATCTTCAGACATATAGATTGTATTTTCCCCTTATATTTTTCTTGACTTTCTGTTTCTGAACAATGTTTTTCTAAAAGGAAAAATATTGATTTTTTTAAATCCCTCTTTCAATTTTTCTTTCGATGATTATTGCTTTGAGGGTTCTTTTCTTCAAAGATGTCTTGGACTCATTATGATACTCATGTAAATTTTTTATGGAGCCTCCTCTCATCTTTAAATCTAGGATTGTTAGATATATTAGGCTGACTTTCGCATGTGTGGAGGAAATGTGGAGATTGATTTATATTCACTTATTAGAAGACAGTTACAGCAGCAGTGTTTGCTGACAAGGATGACTAGCTTCAGAATTACCTTAGAAACGGTCCCAAGCCTTATCCAACTGGGAATAGTCTCAGAAATTCAATGTTGTTTCAACACTTATAAATTAAGCATTGTAACCCATTATATAATCAAACTATAATTACACAATAATTTCAATTGTCCAGAATAGCCACTTAGAAAATTCAAAACCAATTTGCTATTGAAGTAACTTTCAAAAAGTAGAAATACAAGAGAATTTCTTCAAACTGCTGTGGTATTATAGCTGACATCATACTTAATGGGCTGCTTATAACAGTTTTGATATAGAATCCTCATGGTTATCTATGCATATAATCATGCCATTTGGGAATAAAGATACATACATTAATCCTTTCAAATTTGCATAGTCATTTTTCTTATTGCCTCATTACACTTGCTGAAAACTTGAGTACAATGCTGATTACGAGTAGTGAAGAGATCTCCTTGTCTTTCCTAATCTTGAAGTGGAGATAGAATGGTTGGCACGTGTGCTTTTCTGAGCTGAATCTCAATTGGTCATGATATCTTATTGGATTCAGTTTAGTGATATTTTCCTAAGACTTTTTTTATGCTTATCAATGATATTCATAGCAAATTTGTCTCATGTTTCTCTGGCTTAGGTAACAGAGTAGTCTGTACATACACTGACACACACATATACACATATATATGCATATATAACTTATTTGTAACACACACAAATATATAATATATAACACGCATGTATATCTATAAAGTATGAATGTGTGTATATGTATCTATGTATCTTATATACATACACACACACACAAACATAATGGCTGGGGTTAGGGTTAGCAAACAGTTTTACTTCATAGAGATGATGTTTGATTTAGCAGGAAAGACACAAATTTAATTTAGTTTGGTTTAGTTGAGAGTTGACTTACTTCTCCCTGTTTTTCTTCTTCTTTCTCTCCAGTTGTTCATTCCTGTTCTTCCTTACAAAACATGATGAATCCAAAATCACTTCAACATGCCCATTAGCACAATTAAATACATTTTTGTGCATAAGTTTTTGTATTAGATATGTAAGAAGGCTAAATGTTTTTTTCTATTAATTTGAATTGGATTCAGTGAATTTTCATTTTTTCTTACTCTTTAAGTTCAATATTTAAAAAATTTATTACCCAGAAATATTAACAATATTTTTCTAATTAATTATTAGGTGATATTTATATTACACATGATAAGTTTAAATATCAAGTTACATATATTTTTCTAGCTCTGGTTGCTGGCCATATGTACCGGTGACTTCTCTGTGTTGGAAACACTGCACAAATGAAGGAGTTTCTTGCAGCAGCTGAACTCTGACAGAAGGTTCAAAATAAGAAAAGAAATGACACAGGTCAGAGACCGGGCATACAACCCAGCAATGTAGAAATACTGCAATGGTCCAGAGAAAGTTCAGAGGAAGAAGTGACCTAGTTCAAAGACAGAGCAGATTAGTTAGGGTGGGAAATTGTACACACGGCAGCTAAAACACACTGTAAAGATCCACTGTCTAAAACACCCAAGGAAACTGGTTTCCTTGTGAATTATGGAACGTGATAAAGTTTTCTTTAAGAACAACAAAAACAAATTTTTCAACATAAGGGATAGAGCTTGAATGCTTCCTTCTAAGTGATGACTTGGGGGAGACTTAATTAAGATTCAGAATAGAATTACAATAGGATAAAGGTTAGGTATAATATGAAAACATACAAAAAAAGGTAAAGACAGAGGGCAGGATACTAAGCTTCATTGCATACTCTTTATACTGGATATTAAAGTGATTATCTTTATCTTAGCTAATGAAGAAAGAGGTAAAATATTTATAATGAAAATGATACAAAGAGAAATAAATAATTGCTTATTTAAGGTGGTTGACACAGGGAGGAAATGAAGGGTAGTGATATGCTATATTCTGGGTATGATACAAACCAGAAAATTATGATACCACAGCAGCTAAGTTTCCCTCCATAGAACTGCACATGGATACTGGTGTATTCTGCAAGAGGAGCAGTTATATTTCTTCATCTCTGTATCCATGGGTGAGGTCACCAGACCACCAGGCTTCAGCTGAAGGTTTCATAGATACATAGTTTATGGTGAATAAAAATGCCCCTGCCTCCAGGCTCATTACTTGGTCTTCCCAGTTGGTGGAGCTGTTCACTAAGAGTTAGGAGGTGTGGCCTTGTTGGAGGAGGTGTGTCACTGGAAGCAGGCTTTGAGATTTCAAAACACTAACATGACTCCCAAGGGTCTTTCCCTTTGCTTCATGGTTGAGGATCAAGATGTGAGTTTGCAGCTGTTCCTTCACTCCACTATCATTACTCTAGCCAAGTGTTAGTGTTAGCCAAGTTTCTTCCATAAGCTGTGTTGGTTATGGTGTTTTGTCAAAGCAATAAACAGTAACTGAGACACAGGCCCAATCAAAAACTAAACAAAATGGATAAATATGAGAGATAGAGACTTGTACAGAAGTGGAGTTGGCGAACATAGAAGGAAAATTGGAGAGGTTAGAGAGTCAGAATAACCAGAATGTGTCGTACACACACACACACACACACACACACACACACACACACACACACACATATATATATATATATACTTGTGATTAGAAAAAGTTAATAATAATTATATGATAAAAGTACATACAAAAATGTCATAGAAAAAATAACACTTTGAAGCAGTTGTTCTCAACCTTGTTAAAGTTGTGACCCTTTGTAATAGTTCCTCGTGTTTTGGTGACCCAGTCTTGCCCTCTTTTTGCTTCCATTTTTGGATAAGGTCTCTCAGTTTCTGATGCAGTCTCATGTCTGCCAGCTGTCATGCATGTTTTCCACCAAGGTGACCATGGATTGACCCTCTGAAACTTCAAGCAAGCCCCCAGTTAGAAACTTTCTTCTATACTTTGTCTTGGTTGTGGTGTCTTTTCGCTACTATAAATAGTAACTATGGAGAGCAACAGAGGATGATAGTTGAAATCTGACTTAGACAATTATGCACATACAATTAAAAAATAAAACATACGAAATTAAGGGCAGCATATAACAATGTTTATAAGCATGTGTTTCAATTCAGAAAGTGAAATGATCTTTATCCATTGTCTCATTTAATCATTAAAAAAGTGCTTGTGGTGTTGCGGGAGGTCCTTCCGCTCCTCCAGCCTATAGCCGCTGAGATACCAGCCCATTGGGGCGTGGTCTCTCTCCCTTTAAAAAAGCAGCCACTTCCCTCTCCTCTCTCTCTTCACTTCCTGCTCCGCCAGCGACTATACTCCCTTCCTGGTTGTGCAGAGGACTGTTGTCTGGGACGGTGATATGTAAGTTTTTTCCCCTTTAAATAAATACCACCCTATTAATCATAATTCCAAACTGGTGTGGCATTGTTTGTGACTTACACCTTCATTGTGGGATAGATCTCATTATAGAAAATGTCAGACTAAAAGCAATAGAAAACAAATATGAACCATGAAAACATCTTCCCAAAAGGTTCAGTCCTTTTAGTGATAAAGTCAGCATTTAAAGGTCCTTATTCTGGGCTGCTCAAACTGTTAACCTGTGTTGGTGTAACTGGAGTTCTCCTTTCCTGAAATCCTTTTTACTTCAGAGACTATGATGTCATCTGTCCTAAAACCAAACTGCTGGATAGTTACATTTCTGTTTCTCCCTGCCCTTGCTTTTCTCTTGAGAGAATGACGATTTCATGTGTTCTTTGTATTATTCATATCCGGTGACTATTTGAGTCAAACCGGAGACTGATAAAGCCTTATAGGGATGAGAGGAAAAAAGATTTTTATGGGAGTATTTGTCTGTCACATGTCTGCAGAAACTCTCAGCACACACCTTACTCAGAAATGAGAAACACAAATTAGAGACCGAAGATTCCTCTCCTCTTACATTGTCTTTGCTTTACTTTCTACTTTCCATTGTCTTTTCTTCTCTCTTAATCCCAATGACCCATGGTGATCATCTTCCATTTGTCTACAGTGTTTTACATAAGCTTCCTTTTTTTTGTATGTTGTCTTATTGAGATGATGTTTGTAAATGGCACACTACCTGCTGCTTCACTTTTAAATCTTTGCTGTTTCTATTTCAGTTACTTTTTTAAAAAAGCATTTGATTTTGTATTTTGGGATTAATTTTTTCTTTATACCCACTTTATTTTATCTTTTAATTTTGAAATTATAATGAAATTACAACATTTTCAGTTCCCTTTCCTCCATCAAAATCTTTGTATATACTCCTCCACACTCTCCAAACCATCCTTTAAATTCATCATGTATTTTTACATTGATTGTTATTGCATGCATACATATATGTGCATACATATACATATACACATATACATATATGTGTGTGTGTGTGTGTGTGTGTGTATTCCTAAATATAACTTCTTTTGGTATAATGCACTTGTATGTATGTTTTTAGGAATGAACATTTGACTCTGGAATAAAGTGGTGTGCTATTCCCTGGAGAAAACTACCCATCCCATTCCTAGTGTTCCTCTACTTCTTTGTATCAGGTTGAGAACTCATGGGCATTTCTCCATCCACTTTGGCATTTCTGTTAGTATCATCCTTATTCAGCTTATATTTTGACAGTAATGTTGATGAAACTTTAAAGTTGTAGTTTCTGATGTTACTAGCAGACTCCATGATCTCTGGTTCATACAATGATTCCTAGAAAAAAAAACTCAAAAATACAGTGGGAAAGAGTTAGAGTTTTCCTTAGACTGGAGGTGATGAGCAGTCTTGGAAATTCATGAAACAATTCTGAAGCCAATTGAGAAACCAGAAGACATCTAGAAACACAGATTAAGAGATGAAACTCCCATCCCCAAAATATGAGGTTTGAGTCATTCAATAAATATGAAATTACAAGCAAATTTTAGAAGAGAGGCTGACATTCAATTTTCTTTTCTCTCTGTAATGATATCCCATAGTGAATTAAATCAATTACAGCTAAAGTGAGAGGCTACTTATACCATACATACATTACAGCTGCTAGTGTGTGAATCTAGACAAAGTGAGAGGAGTTCATCAGCTCCCCTCGTAAATAGTGATGCACTGGCAGGTTCATTTTAAGGAAGCAGGGAAGAAATGATGTATATGTAGCCATCATAAGCCTTCTGAGCCTTAAGAAAGTCTCAATAGAGGTTATGCCTAAGTTATGAACTAGTTACAGTGTTGAATCTATTTCATAAACAAAGTTCATGTGCTCTGGATCTGTTTATTCTTTTTAAAGACTGGTGGAAATCCAAAGCAGTATTTTAAAGAAAACCACTGTGATCTTTCTTTTTATTTGGCATGGGGATTGTTTGCAAAGGCATATGTGTTTCCCATTCTATCTGTGGAAGTCAGAGAACAACATGAAGGAGTCAATTCTTTCCTTTCATCAAGTGGGTACTGGGATGATGTGGGAGTCTCTTCTGTATGCCATGAATATGTTTTATTACCATTGGTTAATAAAGAAGCTGCTTTGGCCTAAAGCAGGCCAGAATATAGCCATGCTGGAAGATCTATCTATCTATCTATCTATCTATCTATCTATCTATCTATCTACCTACCTATACCTATCTATAGGTATATTTATATATCTATATATATCTAGATATCTATGTAGACATACATAGAGAGAGAGAGAGAAAGAGAGAGAGAGAGAGAGAGAGAGAGAGAGAGAGAGAGAGAGAGAGAGAGAGAGAGAGGAGAGTGGGCATAGTCAGGGAGACGTCATATAGTTGCTGAGGGAGAAAGACACTGCCACCAGAAACTTACCAGTAAGTCACAGACCCATGACAATACACAAATTAATAGAAATGGGTTAATTTAAGATGTAAGATTTAGTTAATAAAAAACCTGAGCTAATAGGCTAAGCAGTGTTATAGTTAGTACAGTTTTTGTGTGATTATTTGATCTGGGTATCCAGGAAACAAATGAGCAGTCTCCACCTACAAAATTATGCCTAATGTGGAACCAACCATTTTTAATATAAGACTTAGACTCCCTATGATAGGATAACTATTGAAACATTTCACATATGTTTCTTGCTTGATGTTGTTCTTGTTGGTTGTAATTCTAATTTTATATCTGTTTTTGCTTCTCTTTTCCTGGACAATACTTGATCTTTGATCTTACTGTATATAGTTTTGCATTAGGCTTAGAACTCTCTTATTTAGACAAACGGGGAACATACTGTGGGGACTCCTTTCACCAATGGCCTTTAAGATACCGGTCCACTTTGGGAATGCTTTCATGTAGTATAAATGTAGATATAAAACATGCATGGGCCTCTTGGCTGCTAAATCTGGTTTCAATTCCCAGAGCATGCAGAAGACTGTAGATCACTACAATTTCTGTGAGCTTACACCTAGATAAATAAACCTTTGCTATACTCCATTCCAGGCTAGTATGGAACTCTTTTGTATATTAACTCTGGGATTGGAATTCAGATCTTCTGTCTTGGCCACAAGTGCCTTTGCCCATGGAGTCATCTTTTAAATCCTACTAGGGTCTTGTTGACGATATACAAATGTGAATTATTTTCTTATTGTCTATATCCAAAATTAATTGTCAAATGTCTATACCATGGTGTCCAAGAAAAAATTATTTAACTCATGTTGAAATATTTTTATGCATTTTTCAGAAACCAGCAAGTACCACATTTTTCCCCTTTTCTTTACCAAATGCTGTCTGACACATCTTCTACTTAAAAATCAAAACTCACTCAAGAAACAGTGTCATCCCCTTGGGCATGAATATCTGTAACAAATATACCACTACTTTGGTTGCAAAGAGAATTAGGAATGCATTAGCTGTTTAGCATTGCATGAATGACAGCCTCACTCCCCATGTCTTCAAGGTTGAACAGAATGGGATTGTTGCTATAAGGCTTTGGAATCAACTTGTTTTCTAATGTGACACTGACAATGGTGACATAAAGACACTGTAGCCTTCCTACAAAACATGCCCTATTTTCTGATGTAATATCTGTGTTGTAAGATGAAACGAACTCCACAAAAGAAGCTACCATGATGGTCACCTTTCCAAAAGAGTAGGTAGAAGTTTCCAGCAAAAGAAAAGTACCAGGGAGTAGACAAATAGCTTAGCAGTTAAGGGCACCAACTGCTCTTGTAGAGGGTTAAAGTCTGGTTCACACACACACACACACACACACACACACACACACACACACACATATATGTCTCAAACTCAGCAGAAAGTATGAAGGTATCTTTCTCCCTCTTCTGACCTCTGCATTTACTTGTATTCACATACCTACACATGTTCATACATGTACACACACGCTTTTAAAGTGAAACAACATCTTTAAAATAAACATGTCTGTATACCCTCTGACATAGTCATTTCTAGAACATATTCTAAGGAATGAAAATGTGAGGAAGAATAGACCTTGAGTACAATTATAATTTTTAAAAGTAAAGTAGAGATATTAACTTTTGACAAGTGAAACCAATTAAAATAACTGTAAGTAGTCTATGCTAAAAATACTATGTTGACAATAAAAATATTTTGAGACACATGTATATAAATGTATTGGCAATAAAGATTCATACAAATAGCCCAATGTTTTTAATTGTTCTGAAGTATTATTTTTTTTCTAAGAACTAATTTTACTTTCTGACCTTAAGTTCCAAGGAAAAGACACCTGTATGTTAAAAACTTTACAAGGCTGATTGACTCATGAGACCTTTGTGACTGTGAAAAGTTGGAATGTTGCAGATCTGGAGACAAATTATCTTGGGATGTCTTTAATGTAGTTCCTAGCTATTCTTCAATATTTAATTAAAAATAGACATTTAAATTTTGTTTTATGTGTATGATTGTGTTGCTGTCATATAAGTATGTGTACAAAGTTTATACTTGGTTCCTGAAGTGGTCATAACAGTACTTCACACGTCCTAGAACTGGGGTTCCAGATACTCACTATCAACCTACTTCTTCAAATAGATTTGGAATGAGTATCTTATAGACAGCGTATTATTATACAAAGTTTCACTCTATGTAAATATTTTAGAGTTAATAGATTTATATAATATATGCTTAATATAATTTTATGAGAGATAAAAATTATACATCACAGTTGTTTTCACTCAGAGTTTGAAAGTCTCTTCCTCTGAAAGTTTCTTTCTGTTTCTTCTAGTCTTTAGTCTCTTCTTTCTATTGAGAGGAGCATGGCAGTAGTCAGACAGACATAGGACTGGAGAAGCAGCTGGGAGCTTACATCTGATACAAAGGCACAAGGCAGAATGAGTGAGGGCTAACTAGAAATAGCATGGATTTTAAAACCTCCAAAACCCACCCCCAGTGACACAGCTCCTCCAATAAGGACACTCCTCCGAATCCTTCCCAAATAGATCCACCAACTAGGACCAAACATTCAAGTCTATGAGCCTATGGAGGCCATTCATATTCAAAACATCACAATATACTTTCATATTCACATCAAAAATTTTTCATGTAATTCAAACAGTGCATGAGAATAATCTTAAGAACTTTTAAATGGTGTTGATGGTCTAAACCCACAGTTTGTCACTCAATTTGAAAGGCTTGGCACAATATGATGTATTTGTTTTAAACACAAGGTCAACCTCAAGTCAGCAATGTTCTGACACTTTATTTTCTATGTAACTAACTTCTGTATTTGCTTCTTTGGAATTCATTTCCATGCCTACTTTTCATCTCTGTATGCCTAGCCCCTGTGGTAATCATTCTCATTAATATTGACTAGAATTACCATAATAATGGCCTCCTAAAAGTCTCACTAATTTTTCTCATGGGATTAATTTTATAATGACAATGAGCAATAGTTACCATTGACTGAGAAATTATAACATGGTAGGTGTGACACTAGATATTTCTCACTACTTCAATGACTATGACCTTGACATTGCATTTTCTTTCCTATATCACAGGAATGGGACTGAAACCATAAGAGAAAATATGCTATGTGTTTAAAATACAGCATCAAAGCCATAAGCAGTCAGTTCTGAGAGGCTCGTGGAGTGAGGCCATTTCCCCCAAACTTGATAACCTCCCTTCATTCCGTGGAACACACACTGGAAGAAAAGAAATGACTCACATATTCGTATTTAATTGTATGTAAGGTGTCCTCTGACCACCACACACACACACACATACAAACACACACACACACACACACACACACACACATGCACACACAATAAATAAGCAAGTAAACAAGAAGCAAATAAATAAACTGTAATTTAAAAATCATTGCAACCCCAATCCACTCTGTATTCAAGTGTCTTCTTTTGAAACACCTCCTCTTATTCCCACTCTACGTGAGGTTTTCTTGTATTAAAATAATTACTTTCTTAGGCCTCTCTACTACATAGCATGTTTGTTTAAGGCAAGAATTTTATCTTTTGCACATAAAATTGTTTCATAGGATCCCGTGATGTTATTTAGTAAAATTAGAATATTAGAAAATTTTACAATAGAATATAAAGTTGATTAGAAATTTACAACAATTTTTTTTTTTTTTTGGTTTTTCGAGACAGGGTTTCTCTGTGGCTTTGGAGCCTGTCCTGGAACTAGCTCTGTAGACCAGGCTGGTCTCGAACTCACAGAGATCCGCCTGCCTCTGCCTCCCGAGTGCTGGGATTAAAGGCGTGCGCCACCGTCGCCCGGCTACAACAATTTTTAAAACTTCTTTTGATATTTGTTACTTTTTAGTCTGCTATCATCCTTCATTGTTATGCTATGAATTTGTTTATAATATCAATTATTTAAATCCGGTATGAAATTAATGTCAGTTTCTTCATAATAAAATCCATTGTTACAAATTGGTGACTGAAAACTAAATGAATTTTATTATTTAGCTGCCAAAATTAATCTTTTCAAATAAAAAGTGTCTTCTAGAGAATTAGATATAGCTGATACATCCAATGTTTTATTTTATAGGCATAAAGAGATTTTATTTTAAGAATTTGAAATATAACTTGTATTATTCTGATTATATATATAAAACATGCACAGAGAAATGATGGACGGGTTATTATGATAAAATTAGTAAATGTTTGTTGGAAGAATGGATTTTTTTTAAACTTCTGTCATTCTGTGTTTTAAAATTTTTAGGTAACAATTGATGCTTCAATGTTAAATGCAATTTGCTTTAAAACAGCATGTTAACGTAATTACATTGAATCAGTATAATTAAAGGCAAGTGTTCTAGACAAAAACAATACTTCCTTTTCTTTTCTTTGAGACACTGAGACAAATTCTCAAGTCTTACTTTGAAGTCCAAGCTGATATTGAACTCATAGTGTTTCTCCTAGGTTATTCTACTGGTGCTGTTCTTTCAGGCATGTGCTAACATGTTCAGCTAAGAAGTTTCTGACTATATTTCTAACTTGCCACAACCACAAAATAAAATAACTGCGGTGATTGGGGATAAATAAAAATTCTGAAATACCTTAAATACTGTGTGTGTGTGGGGGGGGTAAACAAAAAAGGTAAATCAGGGAGAGAACCAAAGAATTATCTGTTCCCATGTTGTCATAGTCTATGAATCCAAGATAATTAAGTCAAAGACAAACATAGCTTATTCTAGATTGTCTTCCATAATTTGTAACTTTAACATGTTACTTGAAACCTGATTACTCATAAATACTACAGCCAATTTACCTCATACTACCAGGTGCTACAATCTAAAATCAGACAAAACGTCTGGCAAGAATCATGCAATAAGTTATATCATGGGAAAAAGGCAGAGAGACAAGAGGCCACGTCTCAGAAAAACCAAGATAGTGAGCTGAGAAGGTTGAGCATGCTTCCATAATACTTGTTTAATAAGTCACATTGTCCCATGGTAATTAACTCTCTCTCCCTCTCTCTCTCTCTCTGGAAAAGGCTTTATCCTAAGGATATAATTATCCCCGAAACTCTATCTTCCATCAGTTGTTCATATCTTACACTGGGGTAAATTTGGGCTTGCTTTTCAGAATTGAAGAGGGGACATATAATAGATTAGGGGACAACTCTTGGTCTAACTGGCTAATATCTTCTTGGAAGAGTACACAGTAGTTCACATGCCCATTGGGACTCTCCTCTACTGTAGTGTCCGAACAGTGGAGCAGTCAGTGTCTAAGTCAGGACTGCTTCCATAAGTAACATACAACCCACATCACTTACAAGTAAGTTTATATATTTTAATGGAAATAGCACAACATCATTATTAAAAGAATAAAATTAGGATGAAATATATGGGAATGTTAAAAAGAGATTACAGAGACTAACAACAGAAAATAAAGTACAAATTCCCAACTATAAAAGGTATCTAGTGATGTTTTAAATCCTTTTTGAGCCTCTGAGATGTGTTAGACAATTACATGCTTCACGTAGAAACAAAGGATCATCTTTATTCACTCTAACACAGAAGTCTTCAAGTTTATTAAAAACAGAAGCAAACCAGGTGGTGTTAGCATACACCTTCAATCCAAGTACTTGAGAAACAGAGGCAGGCAGATCTCTGTGATTGAAACACTGTAAATCCAGTGTGTTTTGAACTATAATGCCAATGTGCAAATATATGGAAACCATATTTCACCTACACTGACTGACAATACATTTTATTTGTTTGATAGAGACACTTTTCATAAGATCTGAAAAGTATAATAGAAATTAGGACCAAGTGAAGTTTGTGTAGTTTATACTTAAGTTGCTTGGAAAAGTCACCACACTAGAGTAACAGTTTATTGAAGCTGTTATAAGCATTGCTATACATTAAAGGTGTGAAATTCTACTTTCTACCTTAGTCTTTTAGTTCAAAGCATATGCAGATATAAATATTCAAATTGTACTCATAGGCAGAAAGGCTCAGTTAAGCATCTGTGCCATTGTTCTGGTGACGCACACACATGCCTCAGAAGAATATGCTGTCACATACAAATTATAATTAGGCTTATGGCTGTTGGAGGTCTTTCTAAGTGGGAAATCCAGAAGAAACAATAGCACAGGGGCAGGAGCAGTATGCTAGGAGTAATGTGTGGACTAAGAGAAGGGAGAGTTACATTAGAGTGTGTGAGAGATGGTGATGGGGGCAAACACAGTATACAACACTTATTGAATGTTGCTGCATATCAGATGTTTTGTATATTCTCAAATAAATACACAGAGGCAAGTATTATAATATCTGTTCTATAGGAAGAAAAGAGAAAACATAAATTTTTCCAGATCCAAGAGATTATCACAGAAGCAAATATCATATTGTTAGTGCTTAGTGAAAGAGGAGGTATGAAGAATAAAATTCAAGGAGCTAAGAAAAATGAGAATTTAAACGGGTAAACTAGACAATGCATATTTTTGTGAGTTAAACTTTACTTTTTTTTCGTAGACCAGTGATGACTTCTTTTCTTTTTTCAAGAGTAATTTGTAATGTGAATTAAAGAATTCTAGAGCAAGAAACATAGTTTCAATGGAATCCATTCACAGTATTAGTTCTGAATGGTGAAAAAGCAAAATTGCTGCTATCTGAAGTAATCACATAGCTCATTTTATACGATCTTAAAAAGGGTTTCATCTATCTTGGAGATGCAAAAATCTGCTATAGAGGTTTGACTATCACTGACTAAATAGGTAATATACTTTGATAAAATCACTTAATTATCCTAAGAGGAAAAAAATAAGAAAATTACAGAGAATACAGAATAGTAAAACGTATCTCACGGAAAATAGACATCAGACATGCATTACAGAAGGTAAGGGCTTAGTCATTCTTTCCATATTCATGCTAATTGCAGCGCTCCAAAACTTCAAAAACCTGTTTCATGTCTCTCTTTACCTTTCAGTCTCCTTCTCCTTACAGTCCCTTCTTCAGCTTTTCACTCTTTTTAGTAATCTGAATGTTGGATAATCTTGTTATATGAAGTATGAGATTAAAATTATTATTGAATATAAAAATAAAAGTAAGGACCACGTGGAGACCTAAAGTATACGAAGGAGAGGCTTCATTTAAGGAACATGGTGATATTATAAAGTAGGCATGAGGTTAGGAAAGGTGTGGCTCTAGGACTTAGAAGGCTGAGAGGTCAAGGGTCACTCTAAGTTTGAGGTCACCTAAGATCTAGAGTAGGAGAGCCTATCTCAAATCAAACAAAACAAATAGCAACAGAAGAAGCACCATATACACTTTTAATGTATCCAGAATAATGCTACAGTTTTTTTGCTTCTTGCTGTGATAAGACACCTTCATAAATGCACATCAAGGAAAAGGGATTTATTTGGGGATAGAGTCCCAGATTCCTGTTCATTAATGCGGAGTAATGATAAAGGCAGACACTTGAAGGCCTGGTCATGTCCCATCCACAGATGTAATGCAGGGTGATGAATGTAGGCCAGTGTTCCACTCTCTATCCATTTGTGTAGTCCATAACCCCAGCTCTGGGATGCTGCCACCCACAGAAGGAGACTTCCTATATCAGTTAACACAACCAAAGTAACCCCATCCTAGAGGTCCATTCCCCTGGTGCTTCTAGAGTCCACTAAGATAACAGTTAACACCATCTATGGCAAATAGCTGCACACACATAAAATTAGGGTAAACTAGAATGTTTGTGTCTCATATTTGGTAACAATGATGCTAATATTTTTCTAAAATATAAACAAGTGTTTCTTTTATCACTGTTTTAAGACATTGCTTTTGCAATTTGGCGAGTTTAATCTGCAATTATATATATGCTGCAGAATCCAGGATATCATGTAAGGTTACAACCAAGTGGGCAATTTTGCATCAATACCTGAGAGTTAAATAAAGGTGTAGCAATGTCATCCTCAAACGAAATCATTTCAACAGGGTCATCAATATTCTTTTACATTTCATTTGTCATTTGACAGCTGTCGGAAACATTCTTGGGTGCACCTCAACATTATTTTTATTTAAAGGCAAAGGTTTTCTTTCTAGTTTACATTATAACTTACTATTTTAACTTAAGGCACACATATTTATTGTCTGTTTTCAAAAATGTGAGTAACAAATCAATACATAGGGAAAAGGCATCAATTCAGAGAACAAATTAGTGATTTATGATAATTAGTTCCAGAGTCAGAATGGGAACATGAGGTAAACTGAGAATTTTTAAAATATATGACATATTCTTGGTAGAGCTAAAAATATGTAGGCTTTGACAGGCAGAAAAGAGGGTGTTTGCATCTGGTCGAGAAGGCTGAAGTGAGCAAATCAACTTTCTTGGAAATATTCTTTTTAAAAAAAAAGTAGAAAGGATATTTAAATGATAGCCTTTAAAATCTTGATTCTATGAATCCCCGAATCTATCCGTGGGGAATATTGAACAACCAGGGAAGCCCTGCTTTCCCTCAAACGGTCACACTGAGTGTGTTTCAGGCACAAATTTAAATTGTCCTTTGTAAACCCCTGAAATGTGGAACTGTAGACAACAAACCCATGATCAAGATAAAGTTTACAGAATAAAAAAAAAAAAGAGTATTATGAGCAAGATTACCTGAGGCTGAGGAAGAATCACAACAAAGGATCAGAAAGAATGGACCTCAGTGATCGTCCAAGGTCTGAAACGGTGGCATTTCCAGAGCAAACCCCAGGCAGCAGTAGAGTCAAGTTCATGTAGCATTGGGCAAATTGTTCAGAATGAACCTGAAGTGACTAATGGGGACCAGTAGACTCAGATTGTTCTAACATGTCCTAATGAATCTTACAAGTATATATGAAGAAGACCAAACACTGCTTACAGGCCAGTGAAGAAGAAATAGATAAAGGTGCTTGCTGTCAAGCCTGAACACCCGAGTCTGATACTCAGAATTCATGTGACTCCTACAAGTTCTCCTCTGACTTCTACACACATGTAATGGCATACATATACACATGTCCACTCACACATACATTCAGACACAGAGAAATAAAAATTTTAAAACTGAAAGGAAAAAAATTAAATTAAATACTGCAAAAAATTCTCCAGTTTTCAAGAAATATTCAAGACTTCTTGTGATATTTCTTCCCACTTTTTCCTTCTCTTTTAACAATCTCTTTCTTTTTGACAGAGCCTTCTACTTTAACCCAGATTATATCAAACTCCAGATCAGTCTGCCTCAGACTCCCCGGCTGCTGGAACCTTAAGTATACATCCCTCATCCAGAGACACCATGTGGACGTATGATCTTGGCCTAAAAAGCCACAAAAGTCCCCCACTAAGCATAAAACCCGAAGGTCCAACACAATTTTCAACTCCTGTTGATTGCCATCTTCTCTCTGATTGTTGCTCTCCTGCCTGCTATCTCTCTCCCTCTACAAAATGTGTAAACTCTCCATCACCTCCACTCCTTCCATGTCTGATCTCTCTATGGCATCTAATGGAAGAGGTAGACAGTGCAGGCCCCGCAAAAACCCTCTGAGGAGAGCACAGCCACAGTCAAGACTGTAAGTACTGCTTCCCTGTCAGCTCCACACCCACCGTGGGAGGCTACACCTCCTCCACTCCAGGTACCCTTGGAGTGAATCGCCTCCATGTCCACTTTCCCCCGAAGGTGGAAATTCCTTCACACTTCAGTATGATCCCCCAGCCAATGCAGCCCCCTTACTCAGGCCTCAAAGGCCAGTGGATGACTTTCCAGTAAATGAGGGACAAAATGCCTTTAACAAGTCCTGAATCCCACCCCCATAGCTGAACTCTCCCTTATCCAGAAGGTGGCTAATGAGTTGGGCTCAGATTCACCTTATTTCAAAGAGGCTCTCACTGAATGGGCAAGGCAACTACAGACTTACTTTGATTGATATACTCTGCTCAAATTTGTGCTGGATCTGGCTGCCTTTCTCAGCTAAACATTGGCTTACTATGATATAGCAGAAACTTAATCACCGGCAAACCTTTTAATTAATATTCCTGTGACCTTTGACATGCTCACTGCATGGGGTACTTTGTCCATCCCATCTATCAGACACATTGGCTGTCAAGCCTATTACCAACAGGTTTCTGACCTCACTTCAAGGCTCTTAAAGCATGCATCCCACGGGACCCTTCGTCCTACTTCTACAATCTTACTCAATAGCCAGGGTAGCATTTACGGAAAGGTTAGGCATAATATAAAAAGTCTCTTTCACCCCTCCTGGATTCTCACATATGCCTTAATTGGTGGCATGGTATTGTTAATCTTTATTCTTTTTAAATGTCTCCTACATCATATTTGAAAGTACTGGGCATCAACTGACTTGACTCTGAGGCGTTAATAGCTCTTCTCATAGGCATCCCTCTCGAAGACCTCCACAGGAGGCTATGCATGCCTGATTACCTGAAATTCAAAAGGCCACCGCCTCGTCCCCCTTCCCCCCCCCGAAAGCTCCCTAGGAATAAATGTTCTTTGAGGATTTATAATCAATAACAGGAAAGAGCCTGTTTGGCAGACCAAGCTAAGACAGGCACAGTCTGGTCACTGAGCCTTTCTGAGGCTGAGTCACAAAGGCGGGATAAAGAACTTTGGCTCCTGCTGAGTGCCTAAGTAATAAATAAAAGAGGGTGGATATGTATGAATATAAGGCCTATAAGACCAAGAGATAAGACAATATGGAGTCTCCCTGAGGGCCTAGCAAAAGGTGCTGTCTGTGGTCCTGATCATGCCTGGCCAATGAGGGGTGACCACATAATATCAACAGGAAGAAGGTATATAAGACTCTCCCCATTGCTGAGTAAAGGAATATGATGTTTACCTTTTAACAGACTCCAGGTGTCTATGCCATTGATGCCACACCTTTTTGCTCCATCTCCTGAGGGAGTTGTTAGGACCCAGCCACACATGCCTACATACAAGACCAATTAATTCAGCATTTTGGTTGATTACATTGGTTTTTTTTTACTTCTTTTTTTATTTTTATTTTTTTAAATTTATTTATTTATTAAAGATTTCTGTCTCTTCCCCGCCACCGCCTCCCATTTCCCTCCCCCTTCCCCCAATCAAATCCCCCTCCCTCCTCAGCCCAAAGAGCAATCAGGGTTCCCTGCCCTGTGGAAAGTCCAAGGAACCCCCACATCCATTCAGTTCTAGGCCTGAGTGAGGTAAGCCAGACCCAAAAAGAGGAGCATGGGATGTATTCACTCATATTTGGTTTCTAGCCATAAACAAAGGACATTGAGCCTATAGTTAGTGATCCTAGAGAAGCTAAATAAGGAGAACCCAAAGAAAAACATATAGGCATCCTCCTGTTTTTCAGGCGATGAAAGGAGACAGAGACAGAGACCCACATTGGAGCACCGGACAGAAATCTCAAGGTCCAAATCAGGAGCAGAAGGAGAGAGAGCACGAGCAAGGAACTCAGGACCGCAAGGGGTGCACCCACACACTGAGACAATGGGGATGTTCTATTGGGAACCCACCAAGGCCAGCTGGCCTGGGTCTGAAAAAGCATGGGATAAAACCGGACTTGCTGAACATAGCGGACAATGAGGACTACTGAGAAGTCAAGAACAATGGCAATGGGTTTCTGATCCTACTGCACGTACTGGCTTTGTAGGAGCCTAGGCAGTTTGGATTCTCACCTTACTAGAACTGATTACATTGTTTTTATTTTTTTCTTTGTACCTTTTTTATTTTTGGCTTTTCAAGACAGGATTTCTCTGTAGCTTTGGAGGCTGCCCTGAAACTAGCTCTATTAGACCAGCCTGGACTCAAACTCTCAGAGATCCATGTGCCTCTGCCTCCTGAGTGCTGTGGTTAAACGCATATGCCACTGCTGCCCCGTAGTTGATCATATTGTAAAACAGTTAATCAAATAAACTTAAAATATACAGAATGTTTAAAATTGAATCCTCTAAAGGAGTCATTTGGTTTTCTACTTTGTCTTTTAGCACAGTTTTTCTTAATGAGCTATAATACATATAATGAAAAGATTCTAATCTGTAACTATGAAGCCACCTAAGATAGAATTTGTGATGTTCTACTGAAGTGGTTCTCAAGCTTGCTAGTACGGTAACTCTTTAATACATTTCCTCATGCTGTGGTGCCCCCAACCATAAAATTATTTCATTGCTACTTTATACCTGTGATTTTTCTACTGTTATTAATTATAATGTAATTATCTGATATTTCCATTGGTCTTAGACTACCCTGTGAAAAGGTCTTTTGATTTCCCAAAGAGGTGATTATTGAGAACCATTGCTCTACAGGTTGTCAGGAGGACAGAATCAGACCAAGATATTTTGTCCTTCTTAACAAAAGCACTTAATAAAACATTTAATTCAGTTAGTTGACTTTAGGAATATAGTTGTTAAGCATGTCATTAATATTTTAAATATTATTAGAAGAACACACTGTACTTGAAGACTTAGTGTCCATCCTAATCATCCTCACCAACTAAATGCGCATCATAGCAAGAAGGGATTTGTGATATAAAAGCACCCATTAGGATTGATCATATTGCAACCCTTTGCTCTCTGCACCTTGACCAATTGTGTGTATTAATCACCATTGACTGTAAATAGAAGTTTCTCTGGTAAGGGTTAAGGGATGCATTAATCTATAGATATAATGATGAGATAATTTTGTATCTTTTAATATTATGTCTGTTTAGTAGAATAATAGCAAGATGTTCTCCTCTAAGGCCTATGTCCTGTTTAGGTACACATTGTTGGCTTGATAATGCTGTCAAATATGTTTCTTTTCATTTTCATTATTTTTGTGTATGTGTGTGTCAGGACTGAAGCCACTCAGAAAGCCATTGTTTACTGATTTCATGCCACTGATGGTTATACTTGGCAGACCTATCATCATTTTAACTTTCAGGGTTCAAGAAGCAAGACTGCTGGTCATTATTGCTCTTCTTTGGTGGTATGTGAATCAACTTCCAGCACTATTATAACTAATGAAGATTCTAAGACCTTAGTAGTTTAATGTCATCAATTTCTATGATTTTCAAGTTTGCAATGTCTTCAGCAATAAAGTCATACCATCAAGTTCTCGGAGGCAACCAATGGTAATGGTAATAGTCTATGTTGCTTGGGGTTCTGTGGGACCTCAGCAGCAAATAACTCCAACAGAGGTAACCAATTTCTGACACTGGATGTTTTACTTTTTAGCCTATGGTGTTTATTAATGGTATTATAACCTGAGGATAACTACAATTTAATTATTTTTTTATGTGTATATGCTTAGAAAGGTTATTCAGCAGTAGGTTATCATTCCCCAAAGGTCTTTCATTTTATTTATTCCTATTCATATTCCCTTCTCAGATAAACCAGTTTATCTCTGTTCCTAATTTAACCCTTTCTGTTCCTTTAGCACTTTATACCACTGAGTTCTATGACCTCTCTTTAAAACTCTTCCACCATGGCCTTTATCAATTTATTGAGTTCTATGGGAATTCTAAATGGGACATACATATATGCATATCTGAAGATTCAATGCTAACATCTACAGATGAGAGGAAATATCGGGCATTTGTCTTTCTGGGTCTAAATTACCTCACTCAGAATGTTTCCAGCTCTATCAGGTTACTCAAGAATTTCAGAATTTTCCTTTTCTTTTCTTCTCCACCTCCTTCTTCTTCTTCCCCTTCTTAATTTGGTTGTTAGCACAGAATTAGCTTAATTTTTGTTATTATTTTCAAAAGCATTGTAAACAAAAAGTCACCATATTCAAAGACTATGTAAGTTAATGAATTTATATACAGTTAGAATTAGCATTTAAGATAGAAACTGTGAAGGTTCACATTACATTTATATACTTATGCACTACCAAACCACAAAATAATTCACACAAAATTAGAACTAGGAAAATTGGAGTATTTGTGTATATATGAACTCATACCCATTACCTGCATTCAATTCCTGTCTTTGTATTTAGCCTTTATGGAGTTTTCTTTTGTTTGTGTTCTACTGTGGCCACTTGCACATTTATGTCATTCTGCATTTGAGAGAGAGAGGAGATGTGATTTATTACTTTCCAAGATTATGTTACCTTTCCTAATATGGACTATAATCAATGAATTTTCCAGAAATATTTCTAGCTTCATTTTTCTTTAGAGCTGAGTAGTGTCTGTGATTGTGTGCGTGTGTGTGTGTGTGTGTACATATGTTACATTTTCATTATCCATTCATCTGCTTATGGACAATGAGTTTGACTCCAATTCTTTACTATCATAAATAAAACAGTAATTATAACTGAGTAATATTCCTCCATGCAAATATACTATATTTTCATTATATACTTATCAATTAAAGGACAAATAGGCTGATATTTCTGTTCATTCCTTGGCTATTGTGAATAGAGCAGCAAAAAGTATTACTGGCAGGTATCCCTATAGTAGTACATAGAGTTCTTTGGGAATCTACCCAATACTGAATCATGATCTTTTTCCAGCTTTTTAACAACGTCTGCAATGGTTTCAATATGTTACACAGTCTTCACTTCCACCACGAGTCAATAAAGAGTACTCTTTTCTCAATATCATGCCTGTACTTATCATATTTTTTATTTTTACACATAGGCATTCTGAGAAGGATAAGATGAAATCTCAAAGTACTTTTAATCTACCTCTCCCTAATGGAAAAGAATACTAAACTTCTCCTTCCCCAAGACTAAAGGATCACTGTAGACAGGGGGCTGGAAAGATCCTAAGAGTCAGGAACTGTGGATGCCTACAAAGGAACATCATCCTCTAGATACAACAGGGCAGTTGGACACATGAGCTCTCTATGATTGTGACAGTGTACATAGGACCCGCATAGACTGAAGCCGGAGAAAAGTCATAGCAAGGAGAGGCGAATGTGTGCACAAAGTGCCACCCTGGCTAAAGAACTATTGGCTATAATAACCACTGTGTGAGGAAGAGTCAGCTTCATTTAAGAGTGCATCCCATGATAGATTGGCCACACTCAAGAATAAGGAGCACTTCCAAGAGTGTATGGGTAGCACAAACCAAACTTGATACATTTAAAGGGGGGAAAAAGCAAACACAAAGTTTTGGTAATAGGGAAATGGATGTTGGATCTAAGATGTGTAGGAGAATAATTATTATTAAAACACATTGTATAAAAGTAATCTTTAAAAGATGTCTAAATTGATGTCTATAAAATTTAGCAACTTAGCCATTGGTCTATATCTTCAGGAGTTCTTAGCTAGACAGTGAGAAACCTTTGTATCCCCACATCAGTGAAGAAACACATCCAAGTTCATAAGACAGGGGAATCTAAATTATCTGGTGATGCATAAAATGGATTTAAATTCTTGTCCAGGTGTATGAAGATGGAAGTTCTTTGTGGGCTTTTACAGGTTATCCGCAGTCTTAAAATCAAACATAGCTTCGTGTCCCAGACAGTCCATCACTCTGGAAGTCTCATCGGCCCTCTTTTTCAAACTTGCTGGCCAGAGACCCACATCATCTCCCTGTTGAGGAAGTCGGGGATTCACTGCCCAACATGTCACGATTCTCAGCCTTTCTCTGCTTTCTCCACCCTTCTCCTTCTCTTCACCTTCCTCTTTTTTTTTTTTTTTTTTTTTGCTTTTCCTTCCTTCTCTTTTTACCTACACTTTCTCTATCCAGGTGCACACCTTGCTGTAGGAAACACATAAACCACCCTTATTCTGAAAAAAAATATGCAAACAGAAGGAAAAGGGGCAAATTTCACAGCAGAAGTGAATTATCAGTGTTGGATTATTTGTTTTACCAGTAGGTAAGCAGACCATTTATAATTGTATGGATTTCTCAGACAGCAAGCTCCTTAAATCCAGTGACTCAGATGTACTTTGTCTTTCATCTTGATTGCTTTCACAGCATTGACTACCTCCAGTCCCCATGGAGAATTGAATAGGTAGCACTGTTTTCGCCAAGAAAACTGTCACATAGAAATTACCTTCTATCGTCATTTTAACCTTTTATGTAATCTCCCTGAAACTGGAAGAACTTTGAACTAATTCCTCTATATAGGTCAGACTGGGAAATTTAAACTCTGATAGTTGTGACCCAATTGAAACCTCCTATTTATCATCCAGACATGGTATGTCATTGTGTAACTATGCAACCTTCCTCAAAGCAATAATCAACAGGTTCATTTCTACCTAGAGGATACCCATGATCTGTACCCATGGCAAGAAGCCCTGTACAGCATTCTTAATTGTACAGTGGATGGAGAGATTGAGCAATTCATTCCACAGATTTTAGATGTTAAAGCTGCATAAAATAGTTGTTATCAATGGGATGGGTAAAATTTAATAAAATATGCATGTAGTCATGAATTTAGGTATAATAAAATACTGTCACATGGATAATAGAGGAAACACATCTGGTTGCAGCGAGGCAACACAATTGAATGCCAGGAAGCTCCATGATGCTCAGTGCTTACTTCGCAAAATATATCTCATGCTGTGACTCCTCAAATTACTATCCTAAGCATGCAAATGATTAAAGAATTTGGTTTTTTTTTGTCTAAAATGGCTGAAAAACACAATAACAGGTTTAATTCTCAACTGGATCTAGGTATTGCCACGAATTCATTTTTCTCCATTAACTATTTTTTTTTGTCTATAGCACATTGTTGCCAGTCAAGGCAGTCACTAGTAGATTTGATTTAATCTATTTTATAAAAGCATGGAGAGGGAGATTTTTGTCTTTCATAGTTCTAGTTACCATCAAAGATAGCTCACAAAGCTCTGTATGTGTGTGGGTCTGCTGTTATATACAACTGGATGAGATAAAGGAATGCTACCTCAATTATTTGAGTTAATAACAATCAAAAAATAGCTCAAGAATGAAACACACAAAAGCAATTCTAGATTTTGTTGCTCCAAGGAAATAAAGAACATACATAAAATTGTCTACTACAGTTACGTATGATACACAAAATAAAAATTTAAAGATATTGAAAATTTTAACAAGGACAATATATTATTGAATTGAATTGAAATGATTGAATTATAATTTTTTTCATTCAAACAATGGGCAAAAACATGTTTGAACATATGTGAGGGAACAGTAAAGTGATAAGTTTTGTCTTTTCCTCATTATATGAAGAAGCACATGTAAAGATTAATGTATTCTTACTGTGTTTAGAAAGAAAAACTTATACTAAGGTTTAGAACTTACAGGAAATTGATTTTTATATTAATCAATATTATAAAAATATTTTGTAGCATTAACCAATTTCAAATAAGATCTATGGTCTCATAGGCAACACATTTCCTGCAATTTTCCAGGCAGTATTTCAAGTATTTAACTCAGGAATTATAAGGCCAAGGTTACAGTAATAAATTTATCCTTACTCTTCAAAATGACAATGCATAAGAAAAATGTGAACTTTTCTGTCTGTGCTTAGCAATTTTCTTCAAATAGAAACACTTCCTCCCTGGAGGGAATAGAGAAACCCAGGGAACTTAAAAGACTCCATAAGCTTATGCCATGCACAAGGAACAAGAATCCCAGGAATGTACTAGATCTATAAACCCCCTCCCCAAAGTTATATAAACAGAAGCAATTGCATGTCAGAGAAAATACTAGATAAGTTGAGCTGAGATCCCCATAGAACCTCAAAAAATTCCATGTTTCATCAAGCTAGACTTGAATGAACTCTGCTTTTGGTCTGTCATGGTAACTTTAAGGGGTGAACAGACAGCATTTTGCCTCTAACCAGGAAAGTAGCGAAACATTTATGGTGTGTGTAAGTTACCTGTTGCTGTGTTAAGGTGTCCATCAGTTTTCTGTTGTTGTAACAAATTACCCTCCTTAAAAGAAACTAGTTTGCCCAGCAGTAGGGGTGCACACCTTTAACCTCAGAATTGGGAGGCAGAGGCAGATGAATTTCTGTGAGTTTAAGGCCATCCTGATGTACAACGGAAGTTCCAGGACAGCTAGGGCTGTTGGGTTGTTATACAGACAAACCCTGTCTCGGAAGGAAAGAAAAGAGAGAGCGTGAGAGCGAACGCTAGTGAGCAAGAGAGAGAGAGAAGGAGACTGAAGCTCATGCACATCCACCCACACAAAGAGAGATACAGAAACATACAGAAACACACACACACACACACACACACACACACACGGGCAGGGAGGCAGATAGGTGACAGACAGAAAGAAAAAATAAAAAGAGATAGCAGGAGACACACACACACACACAGAGAGAGAGAGAGAGAGAGAGAGGAAGGGAGGGAGGGAGGGAGGGGGGAGGGAGGGAGAGAGAGAGAGAGAGAGAGAGAGGGGCTTAAAAGTCATACCTCAATTACTTACTTCTTCCAATAAAATCTTATTTCTTCTTAGTTTACCATGTCCAGCTGGCGCCAAGACATGGTCTTTGAGGAATCTAAACCATAATGCTGCCTGCCAAATTTTTCCACTTTTAGTTCCATGTAATGAAAGAAATAATGATGCATTTCAATATAGGCGTACATATTTTCACACTAACACTAAACTTCATGAAAATTTTATGCCTTTTTCAAACTTCCATTATTTTCTGTAGTACAATAAGAACATTGGAAATTTTAAGTAAGCTTTATTGGAATCCAATTTTTGGTATCCTAATTGTATTGATAGGTTTTCCCTCATTCATAATGCAAACAATATTTAAAGAAGTCGAACAAATTTATGAGGGTTTTCTTTATGATGTTAGTATTAATTCACTAATCAAAATTCTGAGAGGAATGAACTATGCACATTCTGTTCAGTAGGCATGACTGATGTTCAATTATTAGCCTCTTGTGTTGTGCCAATTATCTAGTTATGGGTGGTCATCCACTAATTTGACTTGTGGAGGAGTCTTGAATGTAGGAGACCTGGGATGGATGGGCAAATAAAAACTGAGCGTTCTTTAAAGGTTTGAAGAATTAAAGTCAATCTTGTTTGTTTGTACACAAAGAATTTAACCTCAATAAAAATATAGTTCACCCTAACAGCTCAGTGAAATAAATGATTTCACTTTATATCTGAGTATGTATACATATTATACATACAGTATAGGTATTGATTATCAAAACTGGCAAGGAAGTATACTCATAAAATTGCTTATGATGAGAGAATAGGAAGAGAAGAGGAAATAAAACTTTTAACTGGCCTTGAATTGAAATGACACCAGGACTTACGCTATCTAGGAGAGAGAAATATTTTTATATGTACATATTTAAAATATGAAGATATATTGATATATACATACATTTATTTTTTTTACAAACATTGGCACTAAATTCTGAGAACACTGAAGCTGAAATATTTTTTATATTCGGAAAGTCAATAAAAGGATTGCTTTAGTCATAATTACAGTCAAACAGTCATATTTTAATCACACCTAATACATGTGAGTCTATATTCTACATTCAAGGAAATCCCATCTACAATTGACCTCTGACTTATAAGACTATCACAAATTACTCCAAATTTATGGGTTAGTCAGATTTCATTTAAAATATATAATGCTTATTCTGATTATGTGTGGGTATGTGCCTGTGAGTGCAGAACAATCAGAGGCTAGAAGAGAGTGCTGGACTCCTTGGAGTTGGAGTTCGAAGTGTTTGTTAGCCATATGACATGGGTTTTAGGAAATTCAGATCTTCTGTAAGAACAGAACATGATCTTAACCACCAAGTTACCTCTCCAGACTCTAGGTATCCTTTGTGGAATTGGTATTTGAACTTAAAATGTAGAACACAATAACTGAAAACTATGCTAAAAATGAGTTTTAAAGAAGGGATTATGGCAAAATGAATATGTCACAAGACAGGAAAGGTGGCTAAAACAATTCACAGAAAATCAGAAGACAAGAAGCAAAATAAGTTTTCAGATAATCCAGTCATCTATGGTGAGAGACAAATCCCATGGAGCACCATGGGTACCATGGAGAGAGAAAGACTAGGACTCTTATGCCTGAAAGTGTATCAAACTTATTACCTTCCGATTTCTGCTCATATCAAGGTCAAGCATTCTTTCCTTTCCATTTTGCTCCATTTTAATTAAAACTTTTGAATCTTGAAACTAAAAATTGCTTGTGCATCTACAAACAATAAAAATAAATGTAAAATAAAAATGAAAAGAAAGTAAAATAAGATACAATAAATAAAAATAAAACATAAGTAACTACAATTGACTAGTGGAATTTATATGGAAATGTTTTTATTTAATTTGTGATCTCCAGTTGGTTGTTGAATGACCAGTGGTTCAGTTGTTCGATCTTTTCAAGTCAACTTTATTCAGCTACAATTTGCATAAAATAGAACAATAAAACATGGTTGTTTGGGCTGTATTATTAGGTTAATGAAGAAAACTTTTAATATGCATTGTAACAATCACAACAATCAAGAATATTTTCAATCATCCAATTCTAATTGTCTCTCTCTCTATATATATATGCTTACTGCCAGAATGCAATAACTGATATTTTATAAGTCTTCAATACACACTACAGTATCAGTCTTTGTTTATGTTTATATATTTCTGGGTGTTTATAGCCACATGCATGAAGTTAGCTACAGAGATCAGAGGAGAGTATTATAGATGTTCTGGAGGTAGCATTATGAGCAGATGAGAGGATGCTTGCCCCCGATGCTGGAAATAAATCTGAAGTTCTCTGCAAGAGTAGTTATGCTCTTAGCCATTGAGCCTTTTCTCCAGCCCTGGGGTTTCACTGTGATTTTCCTTTGCAAGCTTTTTGTTATCATTATGAGTCATATACATGCACGGATGAGCACATGCATATGCATGTGCATGCACATGGTATAAACATGCAGCTATAAGGACAGAATTGGTGGGGACTTTTTTTTTTGTCAAGTTGTCGAGAACTGGCATCTTAATTCTTCCAAACAGTTTTCATGGATTTGCTCTTGTTTGATATCTCTTACATATTAGTTTTTAACTTTTAAAATATTTTTTAAAAAAACTGTCTTCTTTCACTTTCCTACCAATCCCAGTTCCCATTTCCTCCCCTCACCCATTTCCTCCACCTTCTCCCCCACCCCAGCACCATTCACACCTCAGAGAGGATAGGGCTTCCCATGAAGAATCAATGAAGCCTAGCATACAAGGAAGGCCTTCGTCCTTCCCCAAATAATTTTTTAGCCTTTTTTTCTACAAATATTGTGCATTTTCATGTTGATCTATTTAAAGTTTTGCACAATTTTCAAATGAATAAATAAATAAATTACAGCTACATATGCCACTTTGAGTGTGTGCACATGCCTTTGTTATACCGTGCTTATTTGTAGCATTTGAGTGTGTGCATGCCTCTGTTATACCCTGTTTATTTGTAGCGCCTGTTGCTTACTTGTTTGTTTTGTTTTGTCTGAGACTGTTTCTCTCTGTGTAACAGCCCTGGCTCTTTTGGAACTCAATATGAAGACCAGACTGGTATTGAACTCACAAAGTTTATTTGTAGTATTTAAAAGTCAATTAACTTAGGTATATTTTCTTGCATTCTTTGATACAAAATTTATTAATCATGATATGCTTCTTAGTATATGACTGTATTGTGTTTCCCACTGTAGTTGTCATTAGCTCCCTTTTCTCTTCTTTGTAGACTGGAAGTCCAGTTAGTTTAAAGCTGAATAGATAAGCTAAAAGTAAATAATGTTACTTAAAATGTATGAGTGCTCAATTTTTCAAGTGTATTTTATTGCTTATTAGGATGTTTATACCATGTATAAAATTTAGGCCAAAGGCTAAGGTTGGCCACAGAGTTGGTTAGTCCAACTCTGGTTTATTTCACTTATTCAATTTCTCTCTTTTTTCATAAAAAAATTTAAAACTGTGTTTCTATGTACAACTAGCTCTCTAATGTAGAAAATTGCAATTTTTTTTGTTCTATATTATCTCCAACTTAAATTCCCAAGATGAGGCTTTCTTGGTTATACTGTATTATATTTTTTCATGTCTTGATAAATCTTCTCTAGTATTATGTTAAATTTTTGGGTCTTACGGCAGAATGCTTTTATTTTTCAATATCTTTGTCTTGTTATCAAAATAATTTTGATGCCATTAAATTTGTTAAATATTATTTCTTCTAAATGTGTATAGTAAAATAATATGGGTGTTTTGATCATAATGATGTCTTGTTATCTTTGGATGCTAAACTAGAATAATCTACCCATATCTGAAGTGTTTTAATCTATTTGTGAAAAGGTGTTTGACTACAATAGATACCTGAGTAGTTTTGGCTTGTGTGTATTGCCATTTCTCAACTCATCTTATGAACTGAGAATAAAAAATACGCTTCTTATAAGTTTTGTGGAAATCATGTGTGTTCATACCTTAGTTTTTAAAGTAGAATTTGGCATTTGGTAAATATACGAATAGAAAAACAGTATCTATTGCAGTATGATCATTATAAATTATTAAGGTAAGTTCAATCTAAAGTTAATTTTCTGTTCTAGTTAAGTCTTAGGGTCAAGAAAACAAAATTTAATATACTATTTAATTTTCATACATATAACTTTAAGAGTAGATATTATAAAACTGTGAGTTTCATGTATTTTGTATCTGTGGACAACAAATTTTAATATGTCTAAGTATTTAAAAAAGATGAATTTCTCATTAAGTAACAGAAATACTTATTCAAGTAGTTTTAAAGGGAATGCAGCATATACCATGTGTAAAACTTAGACCCAGGGATAATGTCAGCTGCAGAGTTGGCTAATACACACTGGTTTATTGCCCTTACTCAGTTTCTGTATCTTCTATAAAAATTATAAAACTGTGTTCCTATGCATACATGCTCACCTTGTGGTGTTTGTGTGTGTGCACATGCACAGGAGAAGCTGCAAATGTGTGTGTGTATCTAAATGAAGGCTACTCTAGATAGCCAGTTTTCTCTGTGCATAGACTGTGACTACAACACATGCCCAACATTTATAAGGGTCCAGGGGTCTGAACTCTGGTCCTTACATATTTTGGAATATTTGTTTAACTATGCAAAGATGTATTATTGCTTTACTTTGCCCAAATGGCTTAGAGTAAGCAATGGGATTGATTCAGTAACTTACATTGAAGTCAACTGATGGAACAGAATTGGACTGGCGATTGCCAAGCTTATCACCGCAGGCGTTATTATTTTTCCCATTTCCACTCTCTTGTTCTTTCTTAGTGTCGTATGTAAATTAGCTATCTACATCATCATTTTCCAGCAAACTTTGTGAATAGGGCCAGTTTCTGTGGAAGGCGAGCCCAGGTTCCATTTCCAAGGTGTAACTTTCTGAAGGGAGCATATTCTCACTGTTTCCTCTCTCTTGATTTTGGATATGAATTTGATGACTGCACCTTGTGGAGACGTCTGGGACCACATTGAGAAGGACTGAAAGAGTAATCATCCTCACCTTTGCTCCTCACTCTCAACTGCTCTGGCCTATTTGGCTCTGATCATCATTTTCGTGAGTGGAGACAACTTTATATTTTCTTCTAGACACTACTTATTTCTAGTGTGGAGGATTCAGAGATATGTTCTCAATTCAAGATTAGGGTAAATTTATTTTCAGAAACCGATGTCTGAAATATACTGTTGTAGTTTTTAAAGTGTCCCTCTGACTGTGACTAAAAGAGGTATGCGCCCCAAATGTCTGTACCATCAATTTGTTAACTTTGTGTAACTTCTTAAAAACAAAGCCCAACAAAAATTTAACTAATTTTCCTTAGGCAAACGCCTGCAGGCTAGCTGCTAAGTCCTTTCTAAATGCAGTATACACGTTAGTCTACGTTTATTTATATCTCAGTACCTGCAAAAGACACAAGGAAACATGAGCTGGAGGCCTAAGGCCACTCTCAGTCACCAAACTTGAAGGAGACCTATGGAAAATCAGCGGAACCATTTATTTGTCTGTCGGTGCTTTTGCGCGGAAGCTTTTTCAGACTCATTCATCAATTTCACTTCAGTTTATCTCGGGTTCTATTTTGGGCACCTATGAGATAGTGATGCTTTTTGTTTGTTTGCGTCTGCACAGACAACTCCCCCTCCCAATACTCTCTCCAGGCAGTCCCTTAAGAATACTCAGACTACAGAAATCCATCTTCCACTACCTCGAACACATTTATTTGGGTCCAAGATAGCTGATCTTTATTTTCTAAAGTTAAAAAAATACAATCCCGTTTCTTTGGCTATTAGAGATAATGTAGATAGTCTAAAATTTAAGGTTGCAAGAAAACTATCTAAAACACTTTTGTTGAAGGCGTCCGCACAGTTAATAAAAAGAACTTTTAACCACGGAAAACACGGTCCCATGGTCCCCTAGAGGAGCCCAAACTCCTATGAGGAAGAGCAAGCGGATCGCTACCCACCTTGCCCTCTTTTGGCTCCCACCAGCCCACTCCTGTCTGTTGGGTTGCAGAACACTGTATCACTGCGGTGCTTTCCCAGCGAGTAAAGCGCGGCAATGGTTTGGGGCTTTGTCTTTATTCGCATCACATTCATGTGCCTCAGCAGGGGGGGAAACTGCACAGTTGCCTGCCAGCCTGTCCTCTTTGACAGACTGCCTGCTGAAGAAACCCGAATGATAACTCTTAATTGAGAGAGAGAGAGAGAGAGAGAGAGAGAGAGAGAGAGAGAGAGAGAGAGAGATCGCAAAAGAGGAGGGAGGAAGGGGGAGGAGGAGGATGCTCTCCGCACACTCATATATTAGGTCTCGGTGCAAAGGCGGAAGGCTGCAGAAGCCGCAGCAGCAGGGTTTCGGGCACAGACTGTAACTAGTGCGTGTGACCGCCGTGGTCAGGAGGACTTTGAAGAGGCATCCTATTTATGCACAGAACCACTCTAGCTCTGCTCACACTGAGAGCGCAAACACCCCTTGTTCTCTCATTTAGAGACTTGCATCTTCCTGGCACTCAACACTTCCCAAGACACTGCTACCACAGGTAAGATGCAGTTAAGATTTCTCTCTTCGTGACATCATTACACTTTGACACACTTTAAGCGGTGAGTCCTTCTTAATGCCTGGTTTATGTTGAACTGCTCGCCCCCTCCACCTCATCATATTACTCTCCCTCCACACACACAATTCACAAGACAAACTGTCATTAAATGAGGGAAGAAAAATTGAATTCCTCTTAATAGAAATCTTCATGATTGCATTTATGGGAGTTTCAGGTCCGCAGTTGGGACTCCGAACTCACGCTGTGGTGTGCCGTGTATTTCTCCACAGACTGCATTGCCCACTGTCACTTGCATAAACCACAGTCTTTTCCTGACTACAACAGTGTGCTGTGCATGTGTTTAATCAGTAATGGAATCATCTCCTCTAACTTTTGAAATTTGCGGGAACCAATGGCAAAACACTGAACTTGTAGAGTTTGATCGAATCATGGTGATGTAGGGGTAATTTCGCATCCAGACACATCTTCCCAGAGTGTCTTTGCTGAAGAGGTGTTATCAAGAGTTCATACATACACAATTAACAGGTAGTACACACGGTGAATGTCTGAGACGAAAAGAAAATGCAAGGTGTTGTGTTTCATATGCTGCATGATATCACTGAGACTCACTTTTTTAAATAAAATGAGTCTCACTTTTTAAATAAAAAGACTTTTGGTTCTGTAACTGTATCCATTTTCACCTGTCATTATTATTATTTTTTTAAATAAAAAAAATCTCTTCAGCAAGGTCAGTCAGTATTGCATATGGATTGCTTGGAAAACTGTAATCACAGAAACATATTAAGGATGTGTTATGTGTCTGTAGAAAATATAACAGTAACGCTGTCAACAGGTTTGTGAAATTTTAGTCTGCACAGTTTAGATAAGAGTGTTCCATAATATTAATCACTTGTAGCTTGAATTGAATTCTGTTGTCCCCTTCAGGGCCCCAATAACTTGGAATTACAATTATATTACTTTATATGATCAAAGGTTAAAAATGTGCAAATTAAATACAATGCCAATTGTCCTTGAATCTTTCTCATATGTATGTATTTGTGTGCAGATACATAGAATATACTTTTTATCTTTTTATATGTTTACTGTTTTTCTGTCAAGAATACTTTATATAAATGTTGTTCCTAAGCAAACTCTCCCATGTGAAGGATTCATATGCTCCTAATCTCGAATCATTACAGTGACAGTTAATGGCTTTAACTTTGGCATACAATAAAATATGTAGCATAAGATTAAAACACATCCTGGCAGAGTACAGTAGAGTATTGTGAAAATAGGAGCATTTGCATGCAAAAAATGCATAATTCATGGGAAGACTTGTGAATCTTGTTCCTGTGCATGACTTATTTCATTTTCCAATTTCACTTACAAAGGGTTTAGGTCCACAGGGAGTGTATGTAAAATACTCAATTGACTAAGGATGTGAAAATTAAAGGAGGGAAGAATGATTACTGCAATGATTTTTGTGGTACTGTTGGGTAGCTGGCACGCATGCAAAGAATTGGTCCGAAAGGCTTGCCTAGGGTGTATTAAAAAATCAAGAGAAAGTTGATGGGAAATATGTCCCTTTGTAAATCGTTTGGATGAAGAAAACGGATGACGAGAAGGTGCAGAGAGGTCTTCCGACTGTAAAAGGAAGAATATCCTCAGTAAACATGCAGACAACTCTGTATTCTTTCTTTGGTTACTAGCAGGAAAGAGGTGTGAAGAGTTTCATTTCTCAGGCATGAATGTGATAACCCTGGTTCAATAACAGGTTAAAAAAAGTGGTCTTTTTGCTAATTGACCAAATTTGAAAATGCAGTTACCAAAATTATATATTGACTGGAAAAGTTCTAGAAGTTCTCTTATTCAAAACTTTATTTACTGATAATGTTTTTTGAGAGTTTACTCATGTTTATACTTATCTGATTCACATGAGTTATATGAGTTTCACTTTTTGAGAAATAAATATGCTCAACAAGCTGTCATATGTTTTTCTTTGGAACTTTCAACATTAAAGTTATACAGTACAGTTGTATTTTTCTCTGATAGATGCAAATGCATCAGCTTTCTGCTTCCAAACATCAGTGGAGTATGAATGACTTTTTGGGGTAAATATGTATTATCATGATAACTTTCTTTTGAAATTTCCAAGTGTTGAGTTTTTCTAATTCCACAATAACCTTTAAAATGTTCAGGATAGAATTAAAGTGAATTTCAGGGACTAGAATTGCAATTAAAAAATGCAATGCATTAAGTTTTCTATTTACAGTTTTAAGTGCTGGAACATTGCCTCATTCTTTCCAGTTTTAAAACCCTTTGGAAAAGTTTGGCCTCGTGTCATCACCAATTGGATGCTTGTCTGAATCATCAATGACGTCACATTTGATCCTACATCTATTTTTTTACTGTTTTTTTTTCCATTACTGTACTTCAGTAGTACTACTCAAAACTATTACTGATTTAGAAATTGATTAAGTTAGTTTGAAACAATGGCAGTAGTTAAATATGAAATATTGGTGGTTAAAAGTTAAAGACTCCTTATCTTTGTTGTTTGAGAGAAATTTCAGCTTTCTCTTAAGCATAAATATACTTTATTGATTATAAATGGATTATTAATATTGATTTTCTTTTGCTAATGTGGTAATAATATGCTGGAATGTTTCTTGATTTGTAAAATTATAGCAATTTTATTTTGGTAGTTCTTGGGGAAACACCTGAGTCTTACTGGAGTCATGGACAGGTATTCTGAAATTACCCTCTGAAAGTAAAAATTAAAACTCATAATTCTATGACAATAATACTGAAGCATGAGTAGACTTCATTGCACATAAGAAGTTCAAAACCAACAAGTGCAAAAGAATAATGAGGAACCTCAGAAGTGAAAGCTTCTCATGAAGGTCACTAACTGGAAATTGACAACTCCTTACACTGCCTGTAAGTGTGAGTCAAGTTTGGTTCTAAGAAGAATTGTTTGAATTCAGTGTACCATTTTCAGCTACTAAAAGCAAAACACAAAAACTCTGTCTGAATAAGTGAAGAACTATCACAGCTGAGTCTTAATTTGAAATTATCTACACTCTACATTTTAAGACTCATTATACATGATAATGAAATGGCAAAATGCTGTGATTGGAAAAGTACCCAGACTGCTTTCTTTACCAAATAATAGTATTCCTACATGCCCATATAGCTATCATTATCAAATAGGTATGACTTGCTTCAAGGAGTGCTGATACAGAAAAATCATTTAATTAAATCAAAAGAAAAATTACAAAATTTATTATTACCTTTAAATATATTTTTCTAAAAGGATAATGAAAGTAGATTTGAAAGAGTTATCCTAATTAAGTATATTGAAGGCAATTAGTATCAAGGACCATTAACTAAAAAGGTATTTTGTTCACTACCTAATATAGACCTAACCTAAACTCTAAGCAATGGGACATAGGGACTTGAGAGCATAATTTCATAAAAAATGGGTGAGGTCAAAAACTGAGACAATCAATCCTCATTTGAAAACAGTACCATTTGTTTACCTTCTTATTATCCATGCAAACTTGCAAAGACACATCAGTGTGAGCATTAGTTTGGATGGTACCTAATCAAATATAGCTAACATGGTACTTAATTATGCATACATGTAGAAAGGTTAGATTGTTTTGTTGTGTATGAAAAGGTGGAGATTAAAGAGTCTTTCCTAATGTGAACTTTCTGTCTCAGATTAAAGGGCTCCTGACATTTCAGCAAAGTTCTGCTCAAATTAGCTCTCTTTGTTTCTCTTTAATCTACACAGGCAAATAGTAAATGCTTTAAAGTCCTGCTTAGAAGGTAACAGATACCAATTAATTAGTGTCTGCTGGCAGATACATACATTTTAAATACAAACCATAGGGTTCGGATAAAGAGGTTAATTCAGTTTCTACAATATGGGATCAATACTCTCTTTTAAGTAATATAAGAAAACATACTAAACATTAGGCAATTATAAAGTGAAGGTCAATTCCCAGTCATGATTAAAAGATAACATTAGTGCCTACATTCAGAGCATATAATTCTTCATACGTTTTTCTGAACTAAGTGTGACTTGGCTTGGTCTGTTTGAAGACTGCTACTACCCAAAAGATTTCTTACTTCATTAGAATGTAAGTTATCATTGATATTTTTCATTAATATGTTATAAAACTAGGTTCTCATGCACTTTAATTTATCATTAATTTGTACAGACCATAATCAAAATATGCATGTTAAATGAAGGGAGAGCATGTGATAGATCTTTCAGGTAGCTGCTTCAGCTTAGAATACCATTTTATGACCTTGTTCTCAGCAGCAAATGTATAATCTCATGTTCAGAATGCATCGCTCATCATCTGGCAGCTATAGGATGCCATTGCAGTATCTTCCTTTGTAAAAATCCAGGTCCTCTGAATGAGGTTTCAGTTCCAATTGCAAACATGTGTTGTATCCAGATGTTCAAACACAGTCACTCCCTATAGGCTTACAGTTACAGGTTGGTTCAAGACTTGCTATATATGAATATACACATCAGAATCCCAAGTTAAAATTAGAACACAGACTGTGAAGTGCATAAAATGGTACAAGATCACAGCTAGCTGTGGAAATTTCTTGCTCAAATGAAAATACGTTTTCCGTCTTACAGTGTACACTCAGGGAATTGTGACAAAAGAATATATCCGTACAGATAGAGAGTAGACACAATGACAGTGTCTGAATGGGAAACATGGTGTGCTTGGTGGGTCTGAAATTTAAGTAAATTTTGAAAAATATCGTTGGTCCTGTTATAAAATTCTAGGGCTTTAGCTGCTTAACATGGGTTCTTTTAGGATTCTACAGTGACTAAGGTATAAAAAAATAAGTTGATTAGAGAAATAATAACTTAATTGGGGGATTTTCTGGCAGCTTATGTCAATTCAAACTGTCAGGAAGAACATTTGGAGAGTGTTTTTTATGGAAAGCTAGTGCTTTCTGTCTGATATAGTTGCTGTGATTTCTTAAATAATTTACCTAAAAATACCAAGCAAAAGCCAGTTGTACATATCAAGCAGTGAAAACAGCAGAAAGATTTGTGTGTCATGGGGCAACGCACCTAGGACCCTCCAAAATCAAGCTCTCTCACACGTTTCATGTTTTCATTGTTCCCTTCCCTACCTTCCTTCAGAAACGACATTGCCAAGAGTCTGAACAAGGACAAGACACCACTCTTAGACATTTTCTCAGTTTAAAATTTATTATACATGTTGTCTGAGCTTTCCAAAACAAAATTACTTTCCGTCTAGCCAAAGCATTGTCACCATACTAAAATAGTAAGACTGACAAAGAAAGAAAAGAGAAACCCAAAGAAAGAAACTCTACTATGAATGATTGGTGCATGTTTGCATCCATGGGGATGGGAAATGAAGTATATTCTTCTTAGTGATCAGTGTATGTTTCTATCCACCTGGATGGGAAATGAAATATATTCTTATTAGTGATTGGCATATGTTTACATCCAGGGGAATGGGATATAAAGTATATTCTTCTAGTGATCGGCATATGCTTGTATCCAGCTGAATGGAAAATGAAGCATATTTTGGTGGCATGAGACCGATTTTTAAAGACCCAAAGCCTCTCACCTACATACAGATGATCCTCAAATATCAAGATTCTGGTTTTACTTAATTTAAGACATTTCTGGAGTTCTCTAAAATTTATACCAACTTGCAGGTAAAACGTGCAGCCTAGAATGGTAAAACAAATACAAGGAGACATTAGGTACACAATAAAATTACACAATAAATGTGGATGATAATCTCTTTTGTCATTTACTCCTCGAAGATGTGTACACATCTATTGCTTAAAAGGTTAAAATTTATAAGACCTCATGCAAACACAGAGGGCACACAATGCTACTCACCATCAAAGCCATAGAAAATACGAAAGTGCATATTAAATCATAGTTCTATAAGCTCTGTTGTAGAGCACACTGGACAATTCTAATTACTTTGTAACTCTCCCCAGTTAATATTGTAAAGGATGAGATTTTTCTTTGAATTTTTGACTCTGAGGCTTACCACCTCTCATGCCTGTTTACTCAAGATTCTAAAGCATTCCCCCGATTTAAATGTATTTTAGCTTAGTCTATGACCCTATGTACTTAAGCCAATAGAGGATAAATTTTTACAAATATAAGAAGAGGGATAATTGTGTGCACTGTAAGCTTCTATGCAAAGGTTATTCATACACATCTAAGACAGTAGATATAAAGTTATATTTCTTATAGATTGCTAAGCAAGGTGGAGAAGTCAAACACACTTTTCCCATCCCTCTCCCTTTTTAACCCTCTGAGTGAAGATGTTGGATAAAGTACCACTAGTGTAAAATTTAGAGAAATGCTGCCTGATCAAAGAGAACATTTATAATAATTAGCAGTTCCTGCTGTGGCATATGATGTTGCTTCTGATACATAATCCTTTACCATATGCCATGCTAGATATTTATATGCATAATCTCCTTAAAGTGTATGAAGTAAAAATTAATGACAATGCTTAAAAAGTGAGAAAATGCATACGGTTAAGTTAATGTATTTGACAAGGATTCCTCTGATTTGCAAAAGTCAGTACCATAACTGAAAGACAGCACAGTTCTTCCTGCCTTTTCTAAACCCTACAACAGTTAAGATTCAATATTTACCATAATATTCTACAAGCTTGCATACTTTTTAGTTAATAATGTACATAATACCCAATTGAAAAACAGAAAGGAAGTAATCATAAGAATATAAGACCCCATGGATTTTAAAATTTTACTATTAGTTTATCATTTTGGATAATTAATCTTTGCTGGCAGCTATCTTTCATATGCATCTTTCTCATTTTACAAGTATAATAAATATATATTTAGGAAATACTGACAAAAGAAATATAGTCCTGACAAAGGAGAGTGTAAGAAATGGGCAGTTATGAGTCCTTAGTTTATCAGGCTGATAATATCTACTCTGTTATAATACTGTGAGGTTTTCCTGCACCAAACTCACCACTCAGACAAATCATGACATAAAAAATAAAGAGAGTCCAAGGACCACCCACCTCCATCCAGGACTAGTAAGGTGAGCATCCAAACTGCCTAGGACGAGGGAGGGGGACTTGATAGGGGGAGGGGGAGGGAAATGGGAGGTGGTGACGGGGAGGAGGCAGAATCTTAAATAAATAAATAAATAAAAATAAAGAGAGTAGAAATCCACAATGATGCCCCAGCTAAGACTCCTAGTCAAGCACTGGTCTGGGCTTCTGAAGTTCAATTGAAGACAGGATAGAAGGATAATATGAGCAAAAGGGTCAAGATTATGATGGGGAACACCACAGAGAGAGACATCTGACCTGAACTAATTGGAACTCATTGGCTCTGGATGAAAAGCTAGGAAACTTGCATGAAACTGAACTAGACCCTCTGAATGTGGGTGACAGATCTGTGGCTTGATCTGATTGGGGCAAAGGCTGGCAATGGGACCAGAACTTATCCTAGGTGCATGAACTGGCTTTTTAGATACTGATGCCTATGGTGGAATACCTTGCTCAACCTTGACACAAGGGGAGGGGCTTAGTCCTGCCTTAACTTGTTGTGCCAGACTTGGGTAACCCTTCAAGGAAGGCCTTACACCCTCTTAGAAGTGGATGGGGGAGGTGGGGTGGCAGGAAAAGTGGAGGGAGGAGGAACTGGGGTTGGTATGTAAAAAGAAAAAAAAGAAAAAAGATTTAAAAGTGATAAAAAGAAAAAAATATAATAGAAAGTATTCTCTCTTGGAAACTTTTCTTATTCAGAGCTTCCCTCACTTCCCCTTAAAATATATCAATTATGATAAAAATAATTAAATAGAAGTTCCATCTGATAATATTTTATAAAACATCAGACTAATGTTCCTCAGAACTATTGAGACTATCAAAAATAAGAATGTGCTGAAAAGTTGTAACACTCCATTAATGTGGCATGATTGCTAGATGGGATGTATTCTGAGTGTAGTTCTAGGACAGGAAGCAGGAGGGGATGTTGTAAATTGAAAGATTACAGATTAATAAAGTAGGGACTTAGTTAGTGGTATTTATTGCCAATGGTTCATTAGTTCTAACAAATAAACCATAGGAATACAAAGTTTAATAATGCAACCAGGTGTCAGGTGTGCAGAAATTATTTGTATTAGAGTCATGACAGTTTTAGAAAGTAAATTGAATTAAAGATTTAAGATTTATGTAACCAATAAGCATATATAAAAATATAAGAACCAATCTTGAGGGTACCTCCTTATAATTGCACTATTTGGATGTTGGGTGTGCAAAGATGTTAATGCAAATCTGGTCTCAACCATATATGAATTTAAGGTCAATCTGTTTAGATGGTGTTTCTTTCCTGTTTGGCTCCACAGTCATTCAGGCCCAAAGAAACACACAGAGCTTCTATTAATTATAAGCTCTTTGGACTGTTAGCTCAAGTTTATCATTAACTAGCTCTTACAACTTAAATTAACCCATAACTTTTATCTATGTTTAGCTATATGGCTTAGTACCTCAGTGTAGCATTCCATTTTGCTTTCTCTGTGTCTGCGTGGTGACTGCAGACTAAGTTTTTCCTCTTCCCAAAATTCTCCTAGTTTGGTTGCTTCACCTATACTTCCTGCCCTGCTATTGACTAATCAACATTTTATTAAACCAATATGAGTGACAATTTTTTACAGGGTATAAGAACATCATCCCACAGCACTTTCCCTTTCTTTTCTTTTCAAACAACAACTCTGAATCTAATCTCATTTGTTTACATTTTTTTTCCTGAACATTGTCCATAGCAACTTGCAACCAACAATTTAAACAAAGACATATATCCATAATCCATTTTTTGGGAGTGTGAGCATAGTTTTCTAGGCTATTTTCTGTTGTTTAGTGGTGCTGATAAACTTATGACGCCACAAAGAAAATTTAGGAGTATGGCCAAATCCTGACTAGAGTATTCTGTGAAGCTAGATCATCTCAGCCAACAGTCTTGAAGCCGTTCGGGATGTAGAAATCAGAGGAAACTGCAACAGAGACACGTGCTGAAACACTGGATCATCAGGGCCATCCATTCCCATTGGAGATTTTTCAATGGGTTTTCCTCAATCAAACCTTATTTTTCTTAGCCCAGAATGAATCCACAGCCTCTCATTTTCTGTGGAAATAAAAGGAAAACCTCTTCTCCAAAGTAACATATTTTTGACTTAAATTTTGAAGTCAAAGCATTTTCAAAATATGTATGTTGTAATAATCCAGTAGCATTTATATTCAAATGTCTTTTAGCTGCTGTTGTTCCTTCCTCAGCCATCAAACCATTCAAAGACAACACAATGACTTACAGTTTCCAGATTCTCTGTGTATTTCCCATTTTTACATGACTTTTTAATAAAACTCCATTTCTTTTATTTTTATTTTTAATTGTTAGTGTTTTGAGATAGGGTTTCTCTATGTATCTTTGGCTGTCCTGGATATCATTCTGTAGACAAGGCTGGCCTCAAACACACAGAGATCTGCCTGCATCTTCCTCCCAAGTGCTGGGATTAAAGATGTGTGTCACCACACTAAACTATATTTCTTTTTTTAAAAAAAAAAAAACTTTCTCTTTCCATTTTCTTTTCTCTCCCACCCGTTCATATATTTTTTAAGCAAACTGTAAACCGTTCATAGGTTTTATTTTCTTGTCTGAATCTGTCTTCATATTATATCTTTATCTTTTTATGACCACATGAGTCCTTAATTTGCTAAGGTATGTGACTACCATTAAAGCTGTCACTTTGGCATTTGGATCCATCCCATTCCTTAGCTTTCTGAGAATCTAGTTTCATAGCGGAATACATAGCCACATGTATCACCACAGCTCTGCAGAGTTTCGAGATTCATGTCACTACTAAGAAACATGCTGTCTGCTGCTCATAAACAACAATTAAGTGTTTGGTGGCAGATCCTCTTAAAAGAGCTGTGAGGTTTTTGCTGCTAACACTGAGTCAGGAAGCCTCTCTTAAAGGAGCTGCACCTCTGAACACGTCTGGTAAACAAGGCCCACCCAAGACAATGTTGCTACCAAGAAGCCATGCTCAACTTTGTTCTTTTGTCTGTCTAGAATCTTTTTTTTCATATAACTGTTCTTAGGCTTCATGTGGAAATTCTTGACGATTGTTTGGGTACCATTGTAAATTGAGTTTTTATCCTGCCTGTACCACAGCTGCTCAGACCCAAAGAAACACACAGAGACTTTTACTAATTATAAACTGTTTGACTTATTAGCTCAGGCTTATTATTAACTAGCTCTTACAACTTAAATTAACCTAAAATTTTTATCTGTGTTTAGCCATGTGACTTGGTACCTTTTCTCTGTGTAGCATTTTCATCTTGTTTCTTCTGTGTCTGGGATACAACTCTAGACTGAGCCTTCCCTCTTTTCCGAATTATCCTTCTCTGGTTGTCCCACCTATACTTCCTACCTTGCTACTGGCCAATCAGCATTTTATTAAATCAATACAAGTGGCAAATTTTTACAGGGTAAAAGAACATTATCCCACAGCACATCTGGGCTACATGACTCATCCCAATAAGAAATTAGATGAATCTCATCACCAAGGGTCTTAAAGTAAGCACATGGAACAAATGCATCATTAAAACACTCCAATTTCCCTAGAAAAGCACAAATTAATCTAATTATAATATATTATTTAATGCCAACATAATTTGAGTAGAAAGTAAAGTGTATCTGTATCTCTAGTTTGATTAAATTAATACTAAGTTCCATTAAAGTGAAATTTTTAGATTATGTGAAATAATAGTGTATAGAGATCACAGTTCCACTTCAAACACATCCACTTCTAGAGAAAGAGAGAGAGTTATGTGTACAAAAAGAGACCTGCAGACAACCTTGGGTGTCATTCCTCAGGACTGTCTAACTCAAATTTCATCTTGTGTTTTAATTTTTTTATGTAGACAGAGTGTCTTGCTAGCCTGAAACTCACCAAGTAGGCCAGTCCAGGAGGCCACTTGTCTCTGTTCATATAATTTTATACAGTTTAATTAGAAGACTAATGAAATACGATTGGCAATCTGATTAGTTAGAAACCAATATAGCAAGTTTGTACTAGAGGACTTGAATTTTTCTCCTCCAGTTCTGAAGTCAGCCTACCTTAGAGTATCTAAATTATTGTATTGGTCACCTGCCACCCTTGTCTTTGAGAAACATCTTCACATGGAGTTACCAAATTAATTATATGTAGGAATAAAGAAGGATTGGCAGAACCAACTATTTATGAATTTATCTTAGAAATATAAACCACAGAACATATGAAGTATACTAATTAATAAGATGCTATGATTAATTTGAATAATTACTGATGAATAGTACGGTTGTTTGGCTAGTTAGATTTTAAATTTGCAAGGGTTTGTGGAAATCACAGTATATGCTACACCTAATAATTATATGTCATGCTGAGCAGACAACTGCAAGAGACACAAGCTCAGCATCATGAACTATGTTCTGAAGAGTAGAAATTTTTGCCAATATCCTCAACAATTTGTTGAACCTGTTTATGTAATTACTCTCTCTCTCTCTCTCTCTCTCTCTCACACACACACACACACACACACACACACACATACACACATGCACACAAACACACACACACACATACTGTCTTTTATCAAGAGTAACGTCTCATGATGGCTTGCAAGTTTATACTTTAAGTGTTTTTTTTTTTTACATACACATATCTTCTGAGTCTAGATGCTACACTTACCAAAATTCTAATCATGTCAGTGTCAGATGCAGAGCTTGCACTGACAGAGTGAATCCATGAGTCCACCCGTTCTTTGGAATCATCAACATTCCATAGTTTAATTTTATCTTGCTACCACTGAAGGAAGTTCCATTAGTTCTAAAGAAATACATTTTAATACTGGATGGAGGTGGGTGGTCCTTGGACTTCCCACAGGGCAGGGAACCCTGATTGCTCTTCGGGCTGACGAGGGAGGGAGGAGGACTTGATTGGGGGAGGGGGAGGGGAATGGGAGGTGGTGGCAGGGAGGAGGCAGAAATCTATAATAAATAAATAAATTAATAAAAAAAGAAATACATTTTAAATCTTGCCACTAAATGACTTAATTTTTTTAGCCTTTTTTTCTTAATCTTAAAAAGTAGCTTATTCAGAGAGTAAAATCTGAATCATAAATACCAGGAAATGTATCATATTTTTATACTTACAAAATTTAATTATTTATTAATAAACAAGCAGCTACCTATATACCAAGCATTATGGTTAAGTGATTTAATGTACCACTAATGTATTTCTTTCTTAAGAATCTTTGAGTTGTTGTTGCTACCAATCTTACTTATTAAGAGTAAAGCAAAAGGTTTAATTATTTAATATTTTGAGAAATTAAAAACTAAGTGTCCGTGATTATAACAATGCTTTCCATGTACACAGAAATTATAACAAAAACGTTGCAAAAATTAATTTGAAATGCAGTCAAATTCACCATTAAAGATCAATGGTGATTTACAATGTCTACAATGTAAAATAATCCAATAAACAGTGATGTGATTATTATTTAATGTATTTTCCTCAAATACTACTTCTGTGGAGATAGGAGTTAATTGCTCCCCTGCTTTGAAAAGCTTACATAAACTTTTCTAATGTTGTCTATAGAGAAAAAGAAGTCATCATTTGTTTTATATTATATTACATACACACACATATAGAGAGATGTATACATACATATATCCATCATAGCAATAGTGGAATTCCTTTTCTGCGTTGTTGCTTTAGATCTCCAGCTACTTGAGATGAGGAAAGTAAAACCAGGAGATGAAGTAGCAGAGGAGTTCAATTAAAGGAAGAGTGAGCTAACTGTAGATCAATTCAAAATAAAGGCTAAAAGCCCTGAGTAGATAATGTAAATCAATAAAAAGATGATGGGTCTGTGAGAGGTGTGAGTTTTCAAACTGCTTTTCAGGAAACTATTACATAAATTAATACCACCACATTTCCTTCTAAGAAGGGGTCATCTATTTGAGTTCCTTTAGTAATCTTACCAACTTTAATCCCACAGGCTTCAATCAATGTGTTGTGGAAACTTTCATTCAAAGTGTTAGGACAAAACATTTTAAGTACCTCTGTGTACAGTATGAACTGCTACCTACCAGCAATCCAATGGTAGAGAATCATATACCTCAGTGACTGTTAGTTAATCTTCATCAGCACACAGTTAGGAATAGTTCAGTATTGAAGGAATGGTTGAATCAAAAGAACAAAATGTCTATACATTGTGTTTGAAGACCCAATATATGTCTATACATTGATGTATTTATATGAAGATCCAAAAATCAAGGTGCTGTAGCTATCATTTCCTTCCTGGACTTTGAGGAAGTACGTGTTTCTATGATGTCACAGCTATGACTTAAGAAAGGGTATACTAAAGCATCCTTTGTGCCTATTATTTAGGAAAGCTCTCTCAAAACAAAACAACCCACTGTTCTGGAAAGAGTTTTTTTTTAGATTTTTAGTTGATAACATTTTATTGCACAGCTGTATTACACAATGAATAGGCCACAGTTACTTTCTTTTAAATGGAGTATTAATTATACTGCCTCAAAAATTCAGTATGAGAAGGGAATGGAAGTATGTGAAATGCTTGCGGTATCCTGGACCACACATGTAAACGTCAGAAAGGCTGTATTTAGGCAGTGGGAATAGTTTTCAATGTTTACTAGGATGGAGTGATTAGCTAGCTGATCATGCGAAGCATATATGAAGGAATAAGATTAGTTCCCTCACGCTCTGTTTCATAGACTCACATGCTTATGCCTGCATATGAATACACTCATAGAAATATGCATCTTGTTCTGAATATGAACTATTAAAAATGTTTCATACCCCAAAATTTATGTTACCTCACTCCTTGACAAACATTACAAAAACTGAAGTGACTGTATTTTTTATTATCAGTGGCATACTTTTTAATATTTTTCTTGAAGACTATCCTAATGGTCATATTGTCATTATTTAATATCATTCTTAGAAGAATATCCATCACTTACTTCTGATTCTAGACACTGAATGAAAAATTATGAGTGAAAGATTTAAAGATTTCTTTACAAAATCTTAGGGTCATAAAACAGAACTGTAACAATGAATAAATACAAAAGAACAAGAATCAATCTTCCTCTATTTGGAGTTAGTTTGCATGGCTCCAGAAAACAGTGTTGCCTTCTTGTTGACGTACACTGTTCAAACAGGACTTCATAAAAGAATGTGGGACAAAAATAGTGTTCTCTAGAGGCATCTTTATCAGGGGCGGATTGTTGATCTGGGTTCTGTCAATGGATAGGCCTAAACATCTTTGTACTCCTTCAAAATCAAATTAACTCTTACGCACGTTTACTCTGTAGATTTTAGCCTTTACAGTCTTCTCAGAGAATACTTTCAATGGCTAGGAACAACTTTCCTGAAGGATACTGTCAGTGTCTAATTGTTGCAACCTTGTGTTCATTTCCTTAGGCCTAGAGAGTCCCTCAATAGTCCCGTTTGGATTCAGAGCTCTGGGACCAGTCGCTGTAAACAACTTATAAATATTTCTCTCAAGCTCCAGGCTTTCTCTCAGACATTTTCTGCCAGCTAAATCTCACCACTGTATTAGATTCAATTATTCAAAAACTTGGTAGCTCATCTTCGCTTTCAGACGTGCATTCCTCGTTTTTATTAATAGGAAAACTCCTAAAAAATGTAAGTGTTCCTCACATACTCGGCGGAATCGAAGATTTTTTTCTTTAGTTGTGATTGCTCCATTACCCCTAATGTAATTGTACAATTATATAGAGAGGAAGTTTTAGGAACAGTAGAGAAATTGCTCCAATATAATTTGTTTGTAAACAAGCTAAATTAAGGATTTATTTTGACGTTGGTGGGCTTTTTAAAATGTGTGTTTGCATGAGAGAGACAAAGAGAGAGACACACAGACACACACACACACAGAGTGGGGGGGAGATTGGGTAGGTGTGTTTGTACATTGCTCTCCACTTCATTTTCTTAGACGAGATGTCTCATTGAACGTGGAGATCATGAATAGACTAGACTGGCTAGCAACTGATCCCATGGGATCCACATATCTCTGACTAGCTCCCCGTCCAGCAGTACTGGTATGACACACACATCGTGCCATGCTCAGGGTTTTCTATGGGTGTCAGGAATCTGAATTGAGGTCTTTATACTTTCATAGTAAGTTACCCGCTGATTCATCTCCCCATCCTCAAATGTTAGAACAAAAAGAAAAATGTATTCAAATATTTATTTAATTTAAACATTAATTATGTACTTAATTTAAATATTAATTAAATATGCATTTAAAATAAAAATATGCATTTATTACATAATTCCTAAATAATTTATATGATATGGGACTAAATATGAACTAGAAAAAATAAGAATGACTTAACTGAATGAAATTATGATTAATTAATATACCTGTATGGGACTATTGTATGGTTAACTTGACCTTACTAATTGCCCAAACATAGTGACATTTATATTTATTTCTCTAGACTAAGTTGGTTGGTTGTTTCTGGTGATCTGTTTCAGCCATGGATGTTATTACTAGGTCTTACATATATCTGGTCACTTGGTAAGTCAATCAGGAGCTGACTGATTCAGAATGGGGCATGCTGAAATTATTTGTGTTGATTCTACTTAGTTTCTCCTCCGGTAACCTACCCCAGAAATCGTCTCAGGGCAGCAGCCAGTAGTGAAAAGAACTCTAAATATTCCCTTGCTTTCTAAAGCTACTACAGTCAGTTTTTATTTTAATAGTACAATTTTCCAGGGCAGTTCACATGGTAAACTCAAGTTCTTTGCGGAAGGTCTCTGTAATGTATTTAAATATACAGAAATCATTGGCTGTAGCTATCAACACAATTACAGTATTGTAAGTCAGGCTTGCTATAGCTGTAACATTTGATTCCACATCTCAAATCTGACACATCCTAAAGATGTTTATGTCTGCTGTCATAGTAATTCACTGAATCAAGCCAATACTGAGTCTATTTCAATTAAAAATGATATACACCATTGTTTTAATAGAAACCATTGATGGTTTCCTGTCATGTTGATACTGGCTAAAGGAATCACAGGGAATCTCTCTTCTTAAACACTGTTCAGCAAGTAGCAACAATATCTTCCAATCTTTGTTATCTTATAAAGTAAGGCATAGATGGAGATAATTGGTCATAAAGTACAAAGTACAGGAGCTCAGGGGTAGCTATCTTATCTCTGTGGTCTCTCTCCTCCCCCTCACATTCTGAAATGCTAAACCCTGTCATGATAATATTTGGAGATGTGACCCATCATAAAGTAAGTAGTTCTTAGTGGATGATTTCATAATGAGTTAAGCATACCAAAGGTACATCATAATGAGTTAAGATCAAAGATTGCCAGCAACCTTTTTTTTTAACCATTTCAGACTACAATGATAAGGTGGTATCAGTCAATCAGAAAACCACGTCTGTTGGTCCTTTGTTCTTGGAGTTCCTAGGTTTCAGCAGATTTGAGAAAACATTACCTGTTATTAATAAAATACTCTTTCTATGCTATGGCTATGCAAATATTTACTTTTAAATATGATTTTTTTATTTATTTACTTTGACCTTTAGATAATGGATGAACCAAAATGATAGCAAAGATTAACATCCTAAACAAAAAAACACTAGTTCATTACACAGGAGCTTGTGTGACAGACTCTTAAGATGTTTCATATACAGGTCATATGATTTCCATCTTATAATATGAAGTTATTTAAAGATTTGTACAGCATATTTCTAAAAACAGAATTCTTCAGTCAGGTATTGTTCTCATTTGACCTTCAAGAGTCAAGGCCTTGAAATATTACCCAGTGTTTCAGAGCCGTGGTTTCGACAGCAAATCCTTTAGCTCTCTGATCATTAAAATCCACCGAAAGTTAAAAAGTTTCCTCTTTATAAACAAGAGGGCCCATGGCATGTTTAAATAAACTGCTAAAATAAAACTCAAGAGAAGGTCTAGAAGTTTATCCTTGTTCATTAAGCTTCTCACATGTTTTCTTCCCCTGTCTATGCATATTACAGTCTTCTAGTGTACACTGTTTGCCTGACTCTTTGAGAGGTATAAATGATACCTTCTAAAGCAGGGCTTGTGTAGCCACTTTTCTCAAGCCAAGGTACACACACACACACACACACACACACACACACACACACACAGAGAGAGAGAGAGAGAGAGAGAGAGAGAGAGAGAGAGAGAGAGAGAGAGAGAGAGAGAGATACATACACACACACACGCACACACACAGAATAATACTGGATTTTTTTTTTTCAAATGACAGCACAGTGTCAGTCTGTATTAGTTATTCTGGATCTTTCTGGCCAAAGACTGCTTCAATAGAAAGATGGAGGCAATTGTCCAATACTGCTAAGCAAGGTAACTCAAGCATACCGAGTCCTAGCCGCGTTGTTAGTTCCTTGTTAAGAGAAAATGAACAGGGATGTAAACAAGGGAAGAGTTTTGCAATCCCTCTTCACAAGTGAAGAGAATGCCATGTAGATCATAAACTAAGAGATTTCAATAAATAACCAGCAGTGTGTATCTGTCAGGGGAGAATTCACTGCTTATTAATCACAAACTTGGTTTATAATGGTTTATACTTGTTTCAAAGCCCTAGTTTCCAAACCCCAAGTTAGCAGTGTGGTTTTTTTTTTCCCTAATTAAATTGGATTTCTTCCAGAATACTTCAGCACAGTCACTGAGATTTATTATTCTTATTTTTTTCCTCGTGGAGAGAGTAGTATACACAGCAGGTCTAAAGATTTTCCTTCAACCAACCTTAAAATTTTAACTGGAGATTTCTTTTCTGTATTAATGTATTCCAGCCAGCTGACAAGATAATGCGCCTGTGATGTTCGGTATCTCATCTAACCTTTTGTCTTTGTCAGGAAAGGCAGGATTTTTCACGGAGATTTCCGAGTTTAAAAGAATACAGCTCATCACTAAATAGTAGGACAGGGTGTTTGGCATAGTATATGTAGTTATGTTCTGGTACAGGTACTTTCAATTTAATATGATAGGATTCATCTATAGAAGAATAAAAACACTAACTAAAGATATGTTCCTAAGTTTGAGTTGCTAAAATGAATAGGTTTTAATTCAGAAGAATCTCAACTTGCACCATCTTTAGGTTTTTGACAGCTTCTGCTTTGATGGACTACCTCTCATTATCACAAAAAGAATTAAAACATTTCTCAGCTATAATTTTATCAGCAGTAAGATCAGCTGCTGTTTTTCCTTAAGCATGCTTGGCTTGTTCTCCTGATTAGTGATAATGTTTAATATTCAATTCTTATTAAAATCTTATTTCAGAGGAAAACTAGTTACAATTTCATTTGCAATTTCAAGAGAAGCATTTTATTTTCATTCTTTCTGTGTTCTGGAAATCAGGAAATAAATGGCATTAAAATCCAATGAGACACTGCCCTAAATGCACAGTGCCTACATGAGGCCAAGGCAGAGGGGTTAGGCAGACTGGGCCACAAGTCCCACCCCTAATCAAAAAGCTATCTCCAACTGACTGCTGCTTGAAAAGAAATACTAGTTTTCTCCAATGGAGTCTCACTGGGTATATAAACCACAAATTAAGCATAGGCCGCATGCCCAGCAGTAGATGGCCAACACAAAACCAACTCTAAAATGTTTTATGAATTTTTAATCTCTTATTGCTTTATTTGGGCATTTTTTGTCTTGTTGTTCTTTTGTTTATGTATCATAGTAACACTTTTAAATTCTTTGCCCAAAGTAACAAATAACAAAATGTGCATGTGCAACTTTATAACCAATCCTTTTCTTGATTCCTCTTCATCCTGGTTGTATTATCTACTATATAGAAGCAAAATATTGAACTTCAGTAGGGTATTATTATTTGAATAAAATTATCTGTATTTCAAAGATCTTTATCTTATAGCTTTTTGTTATTTATTTGTGTGTGTGTGTGTGTGTGTGTGTGTGTGTGTGTGTGTGTATGTGTGTGTGAGTAAGGGCATGTTTCCACATTGCCTAGGTGGTTGTTAGAGGAAAGCTTGCAGAAGTAGATTCTCTTTCAACTTGTGGGTTTCAAGGATCAAATTCGGATTTGCCTGTCTTGAAATCAAGCACATGCTGAGCCATTTTGCTGAACCAGATGTTATTTTTCTTTCCGAAGCTGTCGCCTATGGCAGTAAGATTAAAATTGTATCTAGACCAATGTGTATCATTTACATGTGTAGCCATTAGTATTTTTTTAAATTCCATAACCATCATTGGAAACTAAGAGATTTAAACTTCTCTTTATAGCAAGCAGAAATTGACTTGGTATGGCAGATTTTTAAATTTATAAAATCTCTAGGAAAAGGATATACCTATAGGCATAAAAAGGAAAATGTCTGCATAAGTGATCATTATATTAACATACACTAACTAGTAACAGTTACCCTCTATCACATCTAACTAGGCAGTAAAACATGAAATTATACTAAGTTGAGGTTTGCATTGTTCTATTTGATCTTAAAATAGCTGTTGTAACTATAAGTGTTTTCCATAGAATTACAAAAAATCAATTTTATTACAGAGTAATAATTTTCCATTATTCTTTAAATAAGATGATTATTAAGATTGTTTATAAAATATTTTTCTAATAAAAGCATTTTGTTGTCAAAGTTAAAACTTTAACTTTAATAGCAATTAGATATAAACTAGTATAATTGAATGTTGTGAAGTAATATTTGTGTAAATAGAATATGTAAAGTCATATATATATATATATATATATATATATATATATATATATATATATACTTCAATAAAATCAACTTCACAAAACCTACTATCTTACATTGTGCTAAGTTTAAAATGTGAGTCATGGTGATCTAATTTTAATCACTAAGTTTCTGCTAACTTAGGGGAAGGGAAATCTCCGTTCATGTAAGTATTCTAACAAGAAAGACATTATTCTTGTCACTGTTAAAATATTACAAAATACAACATAGGCTACATCTGGCTTTCTCTTTGGCTATTCAAAATATAATTTTAGGTATATTCTTTTTACAGAATACTTGAACTCTGGCATCGCTTCAAAGTTTTGAGTTGCTGATATTCTAGATAAGGATATTTCCCACACCATAAATACTCCATATATGACCACAATGTAGCTCACAACTTGACTCAATAATATAGGCCGAGGGAATGGTTTATTTAGTGCAAATATCCTGTTAATATGCCCACTTTAAAACATCTCTGGGGGTTGCCAATCAAAGCACCTTCATACTTAATGTGACAGGTCTTTCTCTCCAGAAGAAACTTAGACTATCACTTCAGTTCAGTGATATCTTTATGCTCGGGTGCTTTCTAAACAGCAGGTTCTTCCATAATTTCACCATGGGCAGGGCCATGAATATATATATATATATATATATATATACCATATAGAGCAAATTCTGATGTGTTGTGTAAGCAATAAATTCTGCACTAAACAAGACAGTGGTCACTGCACAGGGTTAAGGCTCATCAAATGTATCCAAACAAACAATTTTTCATCCCATATTTTTGTTTTCCTCCATTCATTCTGTTCAAATAATATTTTCTGCTGTGCTGTTAGGCAAACAGGAGTGGGGTACACAGAATAAAGTTATTATGTGGCACCTGCCATTACTGAAGGAAGACCCAGTCCAGGTCTTCCAGGCTATAAAAATAAGAACTCCTCTCCCAATACTATTTGAAGACTCAATCTCAGGTTTAGCATATAATTTTATGATAACTCTTGTAATTCAGTTTGACAGTCATTAGCTTTGTTTTAGATGTCCCAGAAGTTCCTATAAAATAGAGGATGCATATGGATACTGAGTGTAAAAGAATGGGTGAAAGTTTGAAGGTTACCCCAATAAGACAGACATACATACAAGTGCTTGTAAAACAGATGTATTACTTGGTTTCCTATTGTTTTAACTGTAAAGATACGTCTTGTGGTTATGAATATGCAGAATGACTAATCAATGGAGACTTGTTTTATCTCCTAAGAAATCTCCCCAAGGTTATACAAGTATTCCCTGTCAAAACTGGGGCTGAGTTTTCCCCTGCTGAGAACATAGCTTCAGGCTCATTAAGTATTCCCCACCACCAATACACAGGCGAAACATAACTTTGGGAAATGAATCAAGGAGACTTCTAACGTAGGGTTTTAATCAATGGCCAATTCATTAATAAAATATCGTGGTACTCATTAGCAATATCAATCTGCCTGGCCTTGCTTGCCTTCATATGCATTTCCTTATGTGAAACATTTCTGTAGCCTATTTATACCTGGTACATCCTGTGAAACAAAACAGCTTTCACTTCTCAGTGTAACTTCCAAATGGCATAGATTGCATGGGGGTTTGGGTGGAGCCAGACAGTGCAAACAGATGCACAGAAAGCGTTAACCTTTTCTTTTCTTCTAAGAAGAAGCTTCAGGAAAGAAACTTAGATGAATGGGTCAGCTATCAGTAGATCGTCAGGTACAGCTTTACCAAAGAATCCTAGAAGAGAAGACTTGGTTCCGTAACTTGGGCCTCCACTCCATGAGTACCAATTATTCATTTATTCACTAAATGCAGCCATACCAAACAAATAATCAGAATGAAGGGAAGAGCTACTTTGCAATCCTCTAAATGATTAAATACTTACTAGAAGATACAATACATAAGTGTATTAAATGGATTCTGTTAAAAAGGTAGAAAGGTTAAGAATATTTGTCTTATATTATTTTCTAGTTTTACTTTGTTTATTTCTTTGATTTGGTGAGATGCTTGCTTGTTATATGACACTATTTCTCCAAAGACTGTCTAAGTGAAAATGTCTAACGATGTTTCATGTGATAAATTGGTAAAAAATTCATTACTAGGGAGCAGAGTTAATGAAAGATTTTCTGAGCAAGACTCTGTTTGGTGGAGTTTAATATGTATAAATTAAATCTTCTACTTGGAAACATACTAATAAAAGCAATGAATTAAACATCAGGACCAAGATATTCAGGCTTAATAATATGGTGTAACTCTATTTAGCAAGCCCTAATTTGTTGAATGCTGATGATACTGGTAAAATTAATGAATAAAAACATGTATCCAACAAAACACAAATGTATATTATATTAATCTTTAAATTTTAATAAATATAAAATAAAGTATTAAAGTTGAAGTAAAAGAAACGTGATAATTCTGAACAGGTATCATGATTTTATGACGATCTTGGATATAGAAGAACTGGTAATTTAACATTTGGCTTTCGAAGCAAGGATAAGTTCTCAGAAAAAAATCTCATTTATCTTTCAGAATTTGAGATTTTAGACATTGTATTTCAAAGCCATTGAGGAGCATGTAGTGTGCTGGTATTGACTATCAACACTGAAATGAACAGCTTCACGAGGCATTAGAGACACGAGAGTGATAAATGTGTTGTTTTCCATTTTGCTATCCATTCATCACAATAATTCTTCCTCATGCTAGAAGTTTTAATGAAAGGTGCATTAGAATTTTGAGTGTCTTTTAAATGTCAGGCATTGTTCTAGGTGATGGGGACACAAAGGTGACTGAGACAGCCATGTATTCAGCCATTACAAAACGTGTTTTTTTTTTTAAAGGTGGCATATAATGAACAATTAAATAGTGTGATAAGTGACAAAAGAAAAAAATAGTGCAATAAAATCTAGGGTGTGTGTGTGAGAGGATGACTTTTCTCTGACCTGCAGGACTATAAATACACCAGATTGCAAAAACCAAACCTTGTAGTTATAATAGATTTGCTTACTCTTATTTAATTGAAACTTAAGAAGACAAGCCTGGAGAATGATTTACCTAGATAAGACGGTAATATATTACAACAACAAATCCTGATGTCCTATTCTGGCAAAGCTAAGACCCACAGTGACATCCTCGATCAAATAAATGCTTACATCCTGCTTTCTTGAACCATCTTGTATCTACACGTTGGGAGAAGTGTTCTGAAGCCTTATCTATTGGGTTCCAGACAACATGTGTAAACAATGTGTCATTTGTAAATTATTTGTAAAAGAAAGGAACTTGCTTATTGTTTAATTTTTGTCACTGTTGTTACTTAGAAACAGTGACTTTAGTGTTAAAAACACTGAAAGTAAAGTAAAAGATGTCCAAAGTTGAATGTATGCAATAGAGGATGTAAGCCAGAAAATGAAGCATTGAAATTTAATCTAAGAAGAACCCCTCCTCTCTCCCAATGCGCACGGGCACACACACACACACACACATACACACACATACACACACACACACACACACACACAGAGAGAGAGAGAGAGAGAGAGAGAGAGAGAGAGAGAGAGAAAGAGAGTTCTCTATGCTCATTTGAGTATCTTCATCATTAAGAAGAGAAGTCTGGAAAAGGCAGGTGCATGTCTGATTTCAGGGGAATTCCTTCGAATGTACCGCAAGAGTGAAAGTGGTCCGCGGAGACTACTGTTTGAGAAGTCTGGTATGCACGAAAAGGAATATTCAATAGGATATGCATAATCTCTCGCCATACTTCATCTCTAAGATACATTTTTAAACTTTTTTTTACCCTCACTGAAATTGCAATGCCTCCATATTATTAATAATATATCCTCTGTATAATAGATATTATTTTGTTAGTGAAGTATAAAATGATGGTAGGTCTGATGTTGATAGTCTTTTGGATTTGATTAAGTACTTTTCTCTCCATGGTAAATAATAATAACTAGTTTGGAGGCCATTGGGCAAGATAATTAACCTCCAAGAACTCGGGTCTCCATTTTTAAAATGGGAAACACATAAAAACAATTCATGCAGTTGTGGGGGCCAAGTAAGATGAATTATGTAAAAGTGCTTTGTAAAATGCAGAAGGTTACAAACCTGTAGAGATATAATCATCATCACTGGCTAAAGCAGCCTTGCTCTTTGACTGCAAGATATAGTGTATTCAAACAAGGAAACTAGATTGATTGCTCTGAAATTAGCCTGAAAAAAAAACTAGCAGCCACAACTAACCCCATCAAGAACAGTGGAACACAGCAAAATAATATGTAAGGTTTTCTCCAAGTACATTCTTACTGAGATGTTAACATTTGCATGTAACCCACTAATAATAGATAGAGCATGTAAGCTACGAATGTGCCCAGTCATCTGAATTACATAATTTCATCCAATTTTGAACAATTACATGAAAACCCACAGCATCAAACTGAATTTGCTGTTGTGTGTCCTGGATGTGTGATTATGAAATGTACTAGATAGTATGTTTTCTGGTTTCCTGTACTGTCCAAAAAAGAGAGCTATCACTTAAAACAGTCTCTTTACCTGTCAGAATTTCATACAGACTTAAGAAGGAGTGTAGGGGATAAAGAATTGGACGCCACAGCTTCCAACATCACAATGGATTGAAGGATTGCAGGAACAAAAGGCAGAATTATGAAACTTTACCAGGAGACAGCTCTAGCTTTTGACCTTGGGCAATCCACTTAATCTCTCCCGCTCTGCATCTTTCTTAGCCACCTAATCTGTAAAATAAGATTCATGATTCCTGTCAACCACATCTTGTTATCAAGCTGCTGTGCACATATTTCCCAGGTCAGCACACAAAATGCATATTTCCTTGTACAAAATTTTTAGGATTTGGTGAAAATAAATCACACGAAGTTAAGTTGAGTATTTGTCTGGACAGCCATGTTTTTTAAATGTAGCTAAGAGGACCTGCAACTGTCACATTTTCTTTAACAGTCCAAAGGAAGAAGACATGAGGAAGAGGACATGCTGTGTGGGCAATTGAGAGTCTACCAAACTGGTAAATATTAGTTTATGTATACAGAATAATGTGTGTGAATCATACAATGTAGTGGGAAAATTAGGTAAATACCAATTAAAATGAAATCAACAAGGCTGCTACTGTCAGAGGTGATTTCCTATTTAACATCATTTTAACTCATCCTATATTTCTTAAATTTTTTTCACACTGGCATTCTATTTTATTATTACTTTTCCTTTTGTGGTCACTTCTTTTCTTATCAGCATCATTTTGGACACGCTTCTTCTTGGTAGTAAAAGCAAAGGTTACTTGTTCTTTGCTCAATTGCCAAAATGACCTTTATTCTTGTAACTTTTATTATATGCAATGACCCAGTATTATTCTCTAAATTATACAGAATACTGATATATGTCAAATAAAATGCACAGCATGGTCTCTTTTAAACAATTTGATTTCCAAAAACATATTCTTATTACAGGCATCTTTCTTCTTTGATTTTTGAGACAGGGTCTGATATATGGAAGCTGCCCTCAAAGTCTATGTAGCTAAGAATGACCTAAACTTTCCTCATCCTTTGTTTCTACGTCCCCAAGTATGAGACTACAGGCATGTGCTACCATTTCAGGTTTAATTTTACGACAGACATTGCATAACCTTGATCATGGAGTTCCTGAACAAAACTTCATTTGGCATCTTTATATTCACTCTCTAATGATCTTCTCACTGCCAAAAAATCTTCCCTAAACAGTCACCTTCTATCTCAATAGTCCTTCCAAGCTGCACATGCTTATGTAGAACAAATACAAAGTTTGCTTTCTTTTCAAAGCCTGCTGTTATTTCAATTCCTACTTCTTTGCAAGAATGTCCTTCATGACTCCTGTGAGTTGAAAGTCTGGATTTACTCTGACTTGTGTGATCTGGAATAAAAATATGTATTCAGTATTTTTAGAATGCCAATTCATAGGTAGTTTTCAAATAAGTTACAGTAACCGACATTGTGAAAAATTAGAGTAATTTGTTTAGGTTTATACAAACTTTAGTAGGTAGAACAAAGTTTTTAATTTAGAGATGCTATTAAATATGCTTCCATTCAACCAGGCTAACACAGAGGGATGGCAGTTACCTGCACCTGAAATATCATTTTCTTTCATCTACGTTATATGTTCAATTCTCCCTTAATTTTTGGTTCTGGTTATAGCCTTCCAAAACAAAGCTAAGTTTCTCTGTCTTTTCAGTTCCTTCAGAGCTTGGAATTTATCCTGAAAATATCACTTGCAGGATACTGATTCCAGGAAGAGAACTCTCTGGATTTCTGGTCATTGTTTTTCTCCATGAATATTCTTTTTCTGTAGTTTCCCAGTAGACATTCCCTGTTGTTTCAACACAAACATTTTATTTTCTTACTTTCTTCCTATTTTTTTTTCCTGTGGAGAACAAAACCTGAATGAGTTGAAGCTAGTGTGTTGAGATGCAGAACATTTTATATATGAGTATGAGTGTGAGACATAAACCTGTTCTAAGAGAACATACAATAATGAAGTCAGGAACAGGCATGCAGAGTGTTTAATACAAGCACAATGAGAATCTTACTTCTATTGTTAGTAAGGTATTCTTCCCTTTCTGTTGACCTAGGACACTGAGAATGATACCAAACTGATGAGTTCCTTGGTGGAAATTGAAAATAAAATAGGAGAACCCTTAAGAACTGAGATATAGAAGAAACCTGGTTCGGGGCCCTCATCAAGCTTCTTCTAATGCTACACACTGGTTTCTTAGGAGCCAGGCATGTTTCCTTTGATTAGTTCAGGTTTGGGTTTTTGTTGATAGTTGTCTGTCTGTCATTGCTTTTAAGACATGGACCAGGATTCATCTAAAGAATTAATTACTACTAAGATAAAGTTCCTTTAAAGTCTAAATTAGTTGTCACTGAGCACTGAAGAAGCAAAGAAAAAGCATTGGTGATTCCTCATAGCCACTTCATAAAGTCAACATACCTTTCTATTTTCTGTTCCTGGAGACTTTTCTTTTCCTGTGTGATCTTAAGGCTTCATATCGAGCTACACTCCACTCTTCCCAAACAAAGTTTTAAAAAGAGATTACACAAAGATACTCGGTAAGAAAAGGATCAAAGTATCTGGTCTCTAAGTACACACAAACCCTTTGCACCAGTTTCCTGACATAAATGTAGTGCTTAGGATAGTTAATGTGCATCATGTGGATTCAACAGATGTTCACAGATGTGTTGTGCAGAACACTAGTCACATGGTAGACAGTATAGAAATTCTTTTCTAGTACACAGCAAGCATGCCATTAGCACATTCAGAGGACTTAGTAGCAACATGATACTAGTTTTTCTCCGAATGTGTCATCACTTATCCCTTAATTACTTATTTTGTGGAATTTTACAAAGGTAGTATTCAGCTAGAGAATGGGGGAGAAATTAGCTCTTCAACAACTTCATGATTACTGTGGTAAATTCTTGAATCCCAAATATCTTTGAAGATGTATACATCTATTAAATATGCACACCCACATATTTTATTCATTAGATTTTGAATTCATTAGAGACAGAAAAGATTTTTACTTACTTTTGACTTTTTCTCAGCAACTTTTTCACTGTCAGACTTCATTCGCACTTTCTTTTTCTTTACTAAATTGAATGAAATCACAAAATAACCAAAAATAGGAAAGAAAGAATGTGCCTGACAAAGGCTTCACCTGATTCTGTGTGAGAAATACCCTTATTATTCCAAAAGTCAACAGTTCCAGTTATTCAAGAGACTCATTGTCTTGTTAAGAAATTGCCTTTGACTTCATCTGGGGACTTGTACTCATTTTGACTCATGTGATTCAGGCAGAGTGTTTCTGTCTATGCCACTGGTAAATAAAACAGAGCCACAACCATCAGCTTACTAGATTCTCTTCAAATAAATTGGCTTGAGCATGGGCTAGTGAGTTAAGTTTAGTCTGTGCTGGGATCACTTGAACTAAGATATTAACATTTCTGTGATGTTGGAGTGCCTATATCTTGTGTGTATTGTTGAATCCCAAAGGAAACTGCTCCAGGATATGTAGACTGGTCCTCATAACTGTGAGAAGATGTATTGTCAGGGAATGAGAGAAACACATGAAGGTGAGCAGTGTTCAGTGAGAAGAGAGCCAGTTCTTTTATCATTGTCTAAAATTCTAGATAAAACTTCATCCACTGAGCACCCTAAATCAGCAATCATTACTATCCTTGTGGTTATTTCTTTTCTTTAGCTAGCCTTTCATATAGATTGTAATCCCTTAAAGAGAAGAAAAGTATCAAAAGATACGTAGTTTCATATCACACTTTATTGTGTTTTTATTACTGTACTAATATAGCTGCAGCAAGTTTCCTAAACACAAAAAAGACTTGGTTTGTCTCATGGATTCTGAACTATCTATCCAGAATTGGTTGGCTTTTCTGTATGTAAAAAGTCTGCACATCATGACTCTAGCATGTGCTAAGGAAGCAGCTCACTTTTTAGCCAGATGGTGGAAAAGAAAACAAAAAGAGGGGTAGAGGAGAACTGATTTCATAATTTTCTTCAAGGACATATACCCAGTGACTCAAAGCTTTCCACTGGGCCTCATCTTTTAAAGGCTTCCTTGCTTTCTAAGGGTGCCAAGTTGCGGGGCAAGACAGCACATACCTATCAGTAACAGTGATAGTTCAAATTTATTCACATCAAACTAACAAGTATCAATAGTTTTGTTTGCAATTAGTTGAGAAACACAGAACTTCAATTCTTTTCATACTGTTAAATTGTTAAAGGTAAAAGATTAGAAACTTCATCTCACAGAAGGAATTGTGGGTCAAAAGATATTAGAAAGCCAAACACCTTCATTAGTGCATAAGCAACAGTAGAAGTCCTAAGGAATCCCTGAAGAGAATTTGAGAACATAGAACATCTTAAGAGGTTATCCCGCTTTACACACACACACACACACACACACACACACAAATATAAATATACATTTTTGTATGTAAGTGTTTGTCGATCTATGCGCATGGTCATGTGTGTGCCACAGTGTGCACATGGCTATCAGAGAACAACTTGAAGCAGGGTTGGTGTGGGAGTTGTTCTCTTCTTCCACGATGGGGAAGTCATCAAACTCAGGCCATCAGTCTTCATAGCGAACACCATTCCCCCACTAAAGTATATTGCAGTCCTAGAGCTGCATATAAGTTTACAACTGAATTTAATCTTTATTCTCTGACACACTGTGATCAAAGTTAATTCTGAAAGCTCGAATTCATGGATAAAAGAAATAATTTCTTCTAATTAACTTTGATTGATATGCCGCTGAAATAGCTTTTAAGGAGCCAAGATTCTTAATCACAAAATGATCACAAATACACAATTACTTACAAGTAACAAGGAAAGAAATACAATTTTATGCTAGGTCATGAATTTGTTTTTTGCTCCTTTGTGAACTATAATCACGGAGACACACACATATGGGAACAGCTGGGGGGAGGGAGACAGGAAACTGTTTACGTGATAAGCATATGTCTACATTTGTAACATAATATTCAATTATCTAAGTATCACCAATAGAGAATTCTTATTGATTTTTTGTAATAAATCTAAAAGTCAGTACTGTAGCCAGTTTCACATTATAGAGGTAGAGACTGAGAACCAAAACCATTAAATCAGTGTAGTAAAATTTCAAACTGTGTGGCTTAGTACTCAAATAATATGCATTCTGTCTTAAGACCTAAATTACCTGCTGAACCATTTTTATTAATTGAATGACACACATCACTTTCTTAGATATGAACATAGTTGCATTTCTTTTGGAGGATAAAAAGATCAACCCCCATCTTCCTATTTATTTGAATAATTCTACAAATTCTAAGATGCCTTGTATGGCTTACTCAAAACTGAATTTAAACCTACTTGAAGAACACAAATTGACCATATGAGTTTTTATAAACTACACTACACTGAGTCAGTAGAAGTTATCCATCAAATGTTTAGAAGTTAAATTACAATTCTTTTTCTTGTTTGAGTGTTTCAATATTGCTATAATGTCTGTTTTGGTAATGTGTTGTTTGTGAGAAAGTCAGAGGTAAGCAGACTAAAGGACAGTTGAAGGACTGTATATAGTTTGTAGATGATGAATTTCTATGAACAAAACATGTTCTCAACTCAGAAGCCATTTGACAAGCTCTGTTATAAATGTAGGGAAATCTATTCAGTTAAAAACAATGTTCAAGTATTGGAAAAATGAGTCCCCACAATATATTGCACAATTACTTGACTGCTGACCCGAAAAGGTTTTACTGCCTTTAAGAACACATGAACACACATATACAGAGGACTTCTGAAGTTATATTTCTTTTCAGTGTGCTGCACATCAGATCATAGAACCCACAGCCTCAGCTTCATACCTCACTACTCTACGCAAGCAACCCAGTGTCTCTGGTGCTGACAAACTGACTCTGGTAAATAGCCGGGTCAGCAAGTTTACCTTCCAACAAGACGGACTATGCAGGCTTTGTTGTGTCTACTATAGAAGTTTGGCTCAAAGTCCACTGAGCAAACTGACAATCTTTTCTAACAATGTTCAGTAATGCAGTGGTTTGGGACTTAATATTGTAATTGTATTTTATGCCTCAATTCAATTTTAATATGATCCACCGAAAGGTTGAAATCCTCATTTTACAGGTGCTTATATAATCATCCCAAAGTGAAACTATTAAATCAGCACAAGAGGTAAATCTGCAAAAGTCAGAAAACTCAATACTCCAGTGCTTTGAGCAATTATAACTTCACCTCTTGCCTTCAACAGATTTTTATTCAATTACGCATAACCTCAATATTTCCAATATTTACATAAAACAAATTTCTATCAATAAAAAGGGGCATATGTTTGATTTGTTTTTACAACTAATTACTGAAAACTTAGTCCATACATTTTATAAAATCATACATTTTGTGATTATACTTTATATGATATTTAAATTTACGAATTTGATCTTAAGTCAAGAATGAAATAGGAGAAAATGTTAGCAATTGGTAATAGCGCTACAGGAATCAGAAGGCCACATTATTGTGAGGTGTTCTGGCCCAACTATAACCCTAGTCAATAATGTTTACACATTATTGCTGGCATCACAATTTAGATACTTGCAAAAAATAGAAAATCTAAGACGCTCTGATTATACCTTTATAGGTCAGAATTAAACTGATGTGTAATATGATATGATTATTAGTTGTATTTTGTAACTTCTAGGTAACTAAATAACACTCCTATCACTTAAGGCAGAAAAGTAGTTACATCACAATTTTCCAAAAATTTATATTTAGCATATGCAAATACAGCCTAAAATGTTTGATTTCATTAATTCTGGCCCAAGAGCACATGTGCATGTGTGTGTCCATGCATGTACCCATGCATATATACATGTAGAGAATAAGGGAGTGACATTTCATTGGCTCTCAAGGAGTATTCTAGAATTCAAAAATTACACTCTAAACTTTTAGTATTATTACATATACTACCCAGTAATAGCGTTAGAATGCATTTACAAAGCTCTTATTTTCTTAATGGAGCTATGTATGAAACTGAACTTAAAAAAAGACTTTGAAGGAGTAGAATGGGAGACTCTCTAGTAAAATAATTTAATAAATGTTACTACTGCTTATCCTTCTCTGTTTGTCTTTAGAGTGTATTAGTTAAAAGCATAATTATATTACCATCTCTTTTGAAATAACAGCATCATTAATTCTTCAGAGCACGGTCCTTTGTGGTTCATAGATATGTATACAACTTGTCCAAAAGCCAAAGACTTTTTTTTTCTGAGAAAAATAATTGCATGGAATAGGACCTACATTTTCTTAAAAATGCAGATGGTAGAATAATACTGATTGCTGGTAGAGATTCCCAGATTCTGGAGGTGAAATTGTGCTCTCATCAGGCATTATACATATTGAATAAAAAAGGAAAGGCCAAAGTGGGTAATATGCTCTTAAAAATTGCTGTGTAAGCTCTACAAGGCATTACAACTTCACTGATAAGTGTTAAGAGTACTGTTTTACATAAATATTCCACAATATTGAATGTAAGTTTTTTTCCTGCCTATAATTAAAGCTCTGATTTACTTAGAGAAGGAATAATTATGGAATAATAATTAGAATGTGTGCCTCATAATTGCTAGAATATATATCCATTCTATCAGTTAAAAGCTAAAGAAACACTATCTTAAAAGAAAGCAGCAAGTATCTTCAGATAAGCAACGAGTTTTATAAATTTAATGTCATGAGTGTTTAATATCAGTGCGTGCAATTATAAAGTATTTTAAAATGTACCTTTAATGTAATCTTTGTAATTCTTGGTTTGCGATCTAAAACAGGAAGAGCGGCTTTCACAAGATGGAGTATTGAAAATTGTGTTCACATTTGAATATGTTTGAGTAACATAAACAGGTTATTTCTTTTTGTAGAATATTTGGCTGTGTTTTTATATTTTCACCCCTGCATATACTTTTCATGTCGTTTTTCCTTTTGTCTCGGTTAAAAGCAAAATGTTCAACATTGGTTGGTTATATTCTTCAAATCAAATAGGCATTTGTGCTTAGTGGCTGAAACCTAGTCTAATGTGTACAGAGGAAATCTGTACAGGTTGGGTAGTGGTCTTAGGTAGTATTGGCTTTCTTTGGTTGAACCAGATGGAGCTCTGTGGGCTAAAGGACCAGAGAACATTTTATGTGTTTTATTAGGCCATAAGTATAGAATTATGAATTTTGCTTTGATTTCCTGTTGGCAAACCTCTTGTTCTGAAACAAGAACTTGAGTTTTAGCAAGAGCTTTCACAGTTGTTACTATGTGGCATAATTTCTTACCCTTGATAATACAAGCTTGTTTGTTGTAGTTACATCTTCACCATTATACAGCCTTTTTTACTTTAAGTGCTTCTAATATGTGTACCAAATTTTAGCCTAATCCGTTATGTAGTTGTATAGGACTTCACAGTGTATCCTCTATAGTGATTCCCAATATAAAACTGGGGAGACTTGGAAAGGACTATAAATTATATATCAATAAAAATAATCACCTCAATGTTTAGCTCCTAACACTCAGTTATGTAACTGTATTTCCTTAAGCCAAATAAAATAGGGATTAAAAAAGGTGGAAGTTGTTTATCAGTGGGTACTAACTTTAAAAAGGTACAGATTGTAGTGTTCAATAGCCAAATGGTAGCTAAAGTTAACTAAGAATGGTTGATAATGTGTTCCATACTTCCTTAAAACCAAAGAGGGCTGAAATAATGCCTCAGTAGTTAAGGGCACTATATGTTTTTTATAGGGTACCTGAGTGTAATTTTGCACCCATGTTCCTTATTGGAACTGGCTGCAATTCTATTTACAGGAGATCCAACATACTTTGTGCTACCTGCAACACACGTGGTATATATACAAACAGGTACTCAGATATCTGCAGAAACAAAATAAATAAAATGTTTAAGATAAAAAACCTAAATGCTTGAAGAGACATATGTGTTCTCCCTTTTGAACATGACAAAATCCATGCATGTGTCAAAATATCATCTGATATGTTATCTGTCATCAATTTGTAGTCTTATATGTCAGTTTATAATAGTATCTTTAACAATTCAAAATTACCCAGAAGTTTCTATTTAAGCATTGTATTTAATAATTTGATTACCCAATTAGCAGTATTCAAGAATAAACCTCTCCTTTGATCTTTGACAAAATGAGGCACAAGGTAGGTGAAGATGTTTAGTTTATTAAATGCTTAAGTAATATTAAAAATAATTTTTACATCTGCATTGAACCTTTTGTGTGTGAGAGAAATAGCCAGTGGCTTCTCGTTCATCAAAGTGTGTCTAATTCTGTTTCTAGATGTTGATGTTGCAGGTAAGTTTGTCTCACAATCGTGGTGACTTGGATGAGGAAAACATTGACATAGCTGAGGAACTGCATAGAGTATTTTAAAGTATTGTACTATATTAAACTTTTGTTTAATCAAACAAAGAAAGAGAAGATTGTCAGAAATTTATAGGAAAACACAGCATTATAGTATTCAGGCTAACTCACAAATGATTAAAGGCTTATTAAGACATATGTTGCTATTATATCATCTTCAATTATACATTTCTAGCATTTAGCTCAACTTATGATGTTGGAGATCCTAACACCACGTTCCTAAATGAAGGCTCATCATAACCTAACAATAGTGACTTATGAGAAATACTTGAGTTTTTGTTTATAACGTATAAAACATCAAAGTCCATTAGAGAATTAAACACAGAGAAATAAAACAAGCAGATTCCCTCTACACACTTTAACAAGTGTTGACAGGGATAATGATTTTAAAAGGACATCAGATTTACTTACAACTTAAAAGCCACTACCAAGTACTGCCTGGAGAATTCTGTCATAGTCCCCCAAATAGCTTCAATTCTCAAATGAAGCCAAAATGCCAACATGTCTGCTTTCACCATGTTACCTGAAATGACGCTCACCTGATTGAGGAACGATGGCTCTGAAGACCAGGTCAGCAGAAAACACTCAGGCTTTGCCAATAGAAAACAGTAACTGTTCAACAAAGATAGACATCTTCTGATTTAATTAAGAATCAACGAAGGTCTTTGGCATAAACTCAACCTTTTTTTACAGGCATTGTGTAACAACGTCATTTCCCAGGTTGGTTGTAATCATAATTCACCACAAGACCCCAGCAAGCATAAAAAGTGCTACCAGATCTTTCTGGAAGGAATAGACCTTCTCTGCATTCTCTCTGTGGGAGCACATACCTGCCTTTGTGGCGGGAGGCTGCATTGAGCCTGGTGAAGAGACTTCTTTTTCCCTTTCTTGTTTCTTCACCTTTTTGGAATCATAATGCTCTTTACTTTTTCTCATTCTACGTTTTAAAGAATTCAGTTACTTTAGGTCTAAAGCTGCCTCCCGAACAAATCCAAATGATTTGATTTAGAATTTAAACATCTTCAATATATTTGGGAAAATGCAAATGAGTGGATTGGTTGGCTTGTGTGACTTCCAAAGTGAAAAGAGTCAGCAGCCATGAAAACACAAGATAAAATGAATAACAAAGGGAGCTGTCGCAGGGTGGCAGAGCGGGAAGACACAGCTCTTTGCTTATTTGCCCCGACACAGAGGACAGACTCGGGCATAATTGGATAGGATGCTAAAATGTACAGAGGAGAAGATTCTTGATGAAAAGAAGTTAAAAGAATGTTCTGACAGAGAGAATTGGATTTTGAAGGACTGTCTTGAGGGAATATTGGAAAATCCATTTCACTGAGTATGTGTGCAGAAAAGGCTCAAGTTCTTTAGGCTGTGCGGAGGGTCCTGAGTTTGGGGCTGTTCCCTGGAGAAGGCATGCAGTGCCAGTTAGCACAATCGAATTTCTATTATTAATGTTAAACATTTCCAAACATCTTGACTCTCTTCTTTTGAGTGAATGGACCTGGAGAAGTGAAACTTATGGAGACTTCTTGGAAAGTACCAAGGAGAGGGATGAGTACAGAGATCATTTTCCATGATTGTAAACCAAGAGGAAAGAGAAGTCATGACCAGAGTCATGAGTGTGCCATGCCGGGAGCATCCAGGAGGACATGGTAAGGTTCTCTTCCTTATTGAGAGGGAGGCATTTCTGCAGCAGATGTGTTCTGGCTTTTTCTAGTGCCTGATGTTTATCTAAGAAAAGATCTCTTCATAGATAATAATAACGACCTCAAATCAACTCAAAAATTTGCCCCATAATGATAAAACTTTAGCTTAATGTTTAAACTTTTGTTTAAAGCCTCTATTGATTGTTATTTTTTTCCTTTAAAAACTCTTTGTCATTTGTTTGTTTTGTTTTTTGTTGTTTAGCTCTTGGTTTGTTTTTAGTTTTGTTTTTGACACATTTACTTTATCTATCATCTATCTATCTATCTATCTATCTATCTATCTATCTATCTATCTATCATTTATTTATTTTATATCCCATCTGCAGTTTCTCCTCCTTCTTCTCCTTCTAGTCCATCCCTCCAATCTCCCTCTGTTCAAATCACCCAATCCATTCCTCCTCAATTTCTGTTTAGGACAGGGTAGGTCTCCTGTGAGTATCAACAAAACATGATGTATCAAGTTACAGGAAGTCTAAACACCTCTCCATGTATTAAGTCTGGGCAAGGTGGCCCAGTATGAAGAGTTGGGTCCCAAAAGCCAGTAAAGAGATGGAGACAGTCCCTGTTCCCATTGTTAGGAGTTCCACAAGAGGGCCAAGCTATGCAACAGTAACACATGTGCAGAGTGTTTGTATTGATAATGATTACTGAAGGTTCGAATCTGACTCATCAATTTTAACTGTAATGCATAGCAGAAGATGCCAAAGAGTATCTAATCCTGAAGGAAAGAGGTAGTGTGAAAGACAGGGACACCATTAGTGGCTGTGGGACATCAGCATGTCTATTAACTACTTTGAGTAGCAGTTTTGACATTCTGGAATAGCACTAATGACCACCCAAAGTGTCTCCTGTAATTATTGTATAGAATAAGTAGTGTCATGATTAGACTTAGTCAAATTATGCAAACCAGTATATCCAAATTTAGAACTTTTCTCTCAAAAGGCCACTATAGGAGTTATTTAACATGCATTGTGTAAACTATGCCCTATGAATACTTTCTGTTCTTCAATTTTATTCATCTCAAAGTTGAGGATTTGGGAAGGAAGAGAGAACATTACAATAAAAGCACTGTTCATAGTCTTGTGTGTATATATATATATATATATATATATATATATATATATACATGTTATATATACACATATATATACACATATGTTATTTACAATAACATATATATATTTAGTTACAATGTAAATAGGATTAAGAAGGAATGTGGCTTGCCCAAATTGAAAACAAAATGCACATAGTTTTAATCTAGCACCTCCATTCTTGACTTCTTTGGAGCCTTCAGTGAAAGTGACTAGACAAGCAAGCAATCAGGAGCTGATTTAAGCAGCTTTCCCCAAATATATCTCACCATGGAATATTTTTTGGTCAAATTTTTCCTGTAATCACTGGTTAGCACATTTGGGAAAAACTTTGCCTGGAAAGACCTAGGCATAGGGAAAAAAAACAAAAAACAAAAAGTTATCCTTTTTGTCAGCATTTTGGGATATTGGGCCCTTGGTAATGGACGGAGACAGCACAAGGGCTGACAGGAATCATATAATGAATAAATGGCTATTTTAGTTCATATCACTAGCAGTCCCTATGGATGATCACTAAAAGCACTTCAACATCATCAAAGCTTTCTGGAGATCGAGACACTTGCAGAGTTTCTGATGGAGGAGGGTCATCTGTCTACCTGTTGCTTTCATTGGTTAATTCTTAAAGAAACTGCTTGGCCTGATAGGTCAGAACATAGGTGGGGGGAGTAGACAGAACAGAATACTGGGAAGAAGGGAAGTGAGGCAGACGCCTCTGGCAGATGCTATAGCTCTCCTCTCCAAGATGGACGCAGGTTAAGATCCTTCCCGGTAAACCACCACCTCGTGGTGCTACACAGATTATTAGAAATGGGTTAATCAAGATGTGAGAATTACCAGTAAGAAGCTAGAGCAAATGGGCCAAGCAGTGTTTAAATGAATACAATTTGTCTGTTGTTATTTCGGGGCATAAGCTAGCCAGGAGGCTGGGAGCCAGGTGGTGGGAAGTGGCCTGCAGCTCCTTCTCCAAGTCTCAGACAGGCTTTTTTTGTGAATGCAAGTTTCCAGAGTTTTACTCATCTTTCCAAAATAGGACAAATCCACTTTCCCATCTCACTGAGAGGTTTCTCATCATGCAGCACTGGAGGGGTGGCTAGATTAAGACAGTGAGAAGTAGAGCCCACTAGAGGACTTTGCAGTCCTGGAAGCTTGTATAAGAGAGCACAGAGTTTATGCACTCATAAAGGATGAAGAATGACAAGCTGGCCTTCAGGATTTGGTTTATATTAGGAGGACATTGTATCTTGACTTTCTTTAGTGAACGAGAGACAAACGTATATTATTCAGCAATAGATAAACACTCAAACAGCATTCTTCTAAGAAGTTAGGATGACTGAACAAGAAAAAACAAGTGTTCCAAACTTCTTGATTCCATTTAGACAAATAAATGAATAAAGCTGGAAGGATCGTCATTCACTCAATGTCCATTCTGCCCCAGACATTTTGATCAAATGATACCAATACTTTATAAACTAATCAATAATTACACCTGTGCTTTATGGTTCAGATGACTGTGATGATGATAAATTGGGTAAAATTTGCCAAATTTGAGATTTGAATTCAGTTCCATTATATACTCAATTCCACGTTCATTTTATATAATGTATTTTAAAAAGATCTTCCAAAAAACAAGTCAAGAAGACTCATATCAATATTATAATAAGTTGATTTTTTTGTGTGCTCTTGAGTCAATGCCTTTAGTGTCCCCTTAGTTCTCAGTGTGTACATTGTGGTATCCTGTATGTAATGCGGAGATGTGTGTAGATATGTTTGAGAAAAAGGGGAGGGGAAGCCATGGAAAAGGATGAGAAGGGAAAAAGGGGAAAGAGAGTTCTATTTTCTAAGCAACTATTTACCACGCATTGTTAATGTTAATTATGAAGGGGCGAGGACAGTGACCCATTCTGTGACGAGCAGAGAATTAACAGAGGTACATTCAAAAGGTTTGGCTCCCTCTTTTGTAAGTGTGGACATCACATTCAGAAGCACACCATGCGTTTCAGCTCCCACGTTTTAAATTAAATTTCTTTATTACTTTTTAAGTAGCCTGTCATGGATTATTGAGTATTTACTGTATGTTTATACTGTAATTCTCTGAAATGACATACAGTAATTGCTTTAGCTACTGCAACGGATGTCTAATTACTATAAATGTATGTAAAGAAGTAATTAAATGGAAAAATAAACTTTTCCTCTGAACTTTGTGCTGCAGATGAAACAAACAATGTTAGTTTTCTCCTCTGTCTCTCTGTCTGTCTCTGTCTCTGTCTCTGTCTCTGTCTCTGTCTCTCTCTCTCTCTCTCTCTCTCTCTCTCCCCTTCTCTGATTTTGGTAATAACACATTCTTATGTAAGCAGAGTAATAAATAAGATTGTAAGTATACTGTGGCTTTCTCTCATGCTTAGCTAAGCTTTACAGGTGGCAGAACATTCATAAACTTCAACATGAGATGGGCAATCTTTTTGTTCCTTGCTGTATCCAAAAGTTAAAACAAGACTGTCTCCAATCAAACATGTTTCTTGTCCATTTTACTGTTCTAACACAGGAAGAAATAACATGTTTCAAGATACTTTGCTTAAAGCAGTCTGAAAGAAATTTCATGTCTAGTTGTTGAGAGAATTGACCCATGAAAGTGTCACTAAAAAAGAACAAAAACCATAACAGCATGTGGACAAATGCTTTCATGTGCCACAGTTGATGAAGAGCATTGAAAGCCAGGAACTTTTTTGTTTTGTGGGGGATGTAAATTATTTAGAGCAAAGTGATGGGAAAAGCTTGCACAAGTCAGGAGAAAAGGTACAATGGAAGAGGGTCCACCTTAGCATCCAAACGTGTAGTGCTGTATTCGTTAGGCAATGCTAGGAATCACCAAATAATATCCCAACCCCCACCCGGGGAAAAAAATCACAGCTGGGCATATTTAAAGCAAAATCTGAAATTAAAGACTCCATTATTCCTCTCTTCGTTCCTAGGGCAGGTGAGCACAGAGGGGCGTTTGCAACCACTGAGATAATAATAAAGGCAGACACAAAGCGCCCGTTGCAATCTTGCTGCTGTAAAGTTTAAGCTGATCCAATCCTTTTCTGACCTTTTTATTTGCCAATTGGAAAAACACAGCAAATGACTCTCAGCTGAGAAGCAGCTCCAGCGAGCTCTGGACAACCTGTGGTCATTCCCTGAGGCATGGAGTTCAGAAGGATTTCAGATTTGGACTCTGTTTCTCATGAGCAGCATCTGGGAAATGATGGTTGGGTCAGAAGTGCACACCATTCCACTGACAAGTCAAAACTAAGCCCCAGTATTTACTTCTCTTTTAGGTCTGATCCTGAACCCAACCTGGTAGATCTGACATTGCAAGTAGTCAGTAGTCTAAATTTATCAATCAATTGATTTATGTTAATAATGTCATTTTGTTGGAATGCAAATAAATAAAATGGATACAGAAACATGGAAAAACATGTCCTTTATTGAAAAAGAAAATTGTCACCGGGGAAAGAAATGCCTGGATTAAATAACCCTGGTTGGCAACTTGTTTAGGTTCATAACTGTTTCCTCTTTTGCAACATGAGCATACATGAACTTTAAGACCAGCCACTCACAGCTGTCTTCAGTCTCCACTCTGGTCCTGGAATTGATTGTGAGATTCATTCTAGAAGCTCAAAATCCTTTCAGAAATTTAGTTTAAAAGCAAATGTCTTCTTTAGAATGAATCCATTCACCATTAATATGCTTTTTCTTTTGTTCAAGGAGCAGACATTTTTACATGCTAAACACTGCTTATACTTTCCTTGAGGCCAATGGTTGGCAGCTGACCTCTAAAGATTTTTAACACTATAACTTGCCTATGAAAAGATTACTTCCTGGACATTTGGAAAGATAGAATTTCCCTAACACCCCCTTATCTTCCGCTTTTAAGAACATGGATGCTAATGAGCTTTAGTTTATATAGGTTTGATGACAATAGGGCCATTAATATTAAGTGTATTCAACAAAATAGCTCATTATTTGGTGTGTGAAGACCAATTGTGAAGCTTTGAAGGCCTTGAAATTATATGAATGGCTTCTGCTGATGCCATCTTCATTGGTCAAAAACATCAAGTAAATAATAGTGAAAAGTAACACATATATCACACTTCTTAAACTTTTCTTGGTCAGTATTTATTATAATGGATTATTTCTGATGTCATAAAGATGAGTACTTGGAGCAAAGAATGATTAAATGACATATACAGGATCATACAGTGGTAGCGAATGATAGGAAACAGATCTGAATCTTGGCAGATCTAGACTCAACTGCTGGCTTAAGTTTACAAGGAAGGCACAATGCTGTTAAGAGAACAAGTCTATCATTGCAGCACCAGAGAAACAGCATTTGGGTTTAATAAGATATTGACCGAGGATATAACTAAATCGGAGAAGTCAAAGAATATTTACTCTGTACCCACCCTCGCTGACATTCAGTGATTAATACTTTTTAATATCAAGCTATGATGAGAGCCACATGTTATGAATTTCAATTTAGAATACACTGATTTTGAATTGTTTTGATACCCTTGGACCAATATTATTGGTATCATAATGTGATATGATCTCCATGCATGTGTAAAAGTTTGGAGGCGAGACAATGACAAAATTATATCCTTATAAACTCAAGAATGTGAGCACTGCACACTTCCCCCAAGGATCTAGGCTTGACAAATACATCTGAAAGTTGGCGCTACAAACAAGCAGTGTGTTATGCCTTTTGGATAGGAAATATTTCAGGTTTGCTTGGAGATGTCCAATAATGGGGTGGAACTTTGGGAGACAGGCCTCACAGAAAACGAGAAAGTTCAATTCAGTCTTGAGAGAAAGCTTTGGGGGAGACTTGAAGAAGAATTGTCAGAGGTCAGAGGTAAGTAATTCTAAGAACAAGTGTTAAACAGTGCTTAAATCTGGAACAATGACTGAAGCTGCAATTCTTCTGTGTCTCTCGTTCTCTGTTGTGAATGATGTGATTTTTTTTTCACAAGAATAATTTAAGAGGCATGCTCAGTCCACAGAAACCCACCCCTTTTTTTTTTTGCTAGCATAAGACGCGTGTAGAGCTGAAAGAACAGCTGCTTCAAGTGCCGGCTCCAGAGTCTTAGAGAGGAGAGTTTTATTTCAATTTCAAACCTGACTCATCAGCTCAGAGATCCTCCTTACTTGCTCAAGAGAACACTTCCTTTAGTCATGATAGACACTGGAGAAGCTGTCAGCTATCCTCCAGATGGGAGCTGAAAACCACCCTCCATTCTGTTGGATTTGGATTCCTGTCTTGCCAGACATGGTCTACCAAGTCATGTGGCTTTCCTGAGCATTGCCTTTCTTTCCATGTCATTAATTCTGAATCCTACAGAACTAGTCACACTGAGCACCTGCAACAAACACAAAGGCGTCTGGACTATGTGGGTTTGCTTATCTTTGTTGCCTCTGCTCACAAGTGTCATTAACAGCAAACAAGAACAGGCATTTAGCAAGCCCATCAAAACTGTCTGAGAATTCATAATACTAGTGTCTTACCATCCATATCAACATGTATCATCATATCAGTATTATAGAATTGGGAAGGAACTGCTTTCATGCAAGGACTTCTGTAGAACGGGTCTGGAATAAACAGTAAGGTTCAGACACCAGGTTCCACTCTTGAAACTCAAAAGCCGTTCCTTCATTTTCCCCACCCAGTTCCACCAAGCTTTTCAACTGACTTTCTAAAAATCTGCTCCTCCTCAAAGATAACACCCTAAATAAAAATATCTGCTTGCCCTTCCTAGTCAAGGACATACAATTATCCAAGCCATGGGTAGTCACAAGAAGATATTCACAATAAGTAATTCATGGTGCTTGGAAAACCAGTCTGCCGTATCCAGTAGTTTTGTTCCAGACTAACCCCAGAAAAAAAGGGTTTTATTTAAATTGGAAAAGTTATTTTTACACTCTTAACCGGAGAATAGTGTTTCTTAGAGCTCAGCTAAGATCTTCATGTCGCTATACAAAAAGTAGCAGAGTGACCCAGACAGTGGGTATAGATGCAGCTAACTTAAGTATGCCTGCATAATTGCTGGTAGACAGATGCATTCCTGCAATTAGGGCTCCTCAGCTAGGCTGGCAGTGTCCCAGGACAAGGGGAGTGCATGGCACCGGGCCTGCGGAGTAAGCTAGAGTGTAGGGGCTGGAAGACATTGTCAAACTACTTTCACTTGAGTTACAAGAGGAGTCATGGTGTGGAGCATGCGGATAATTGCTTGTTTGCTGTTCACATTTGGAGTCAGTGTACGTAGGCCCACTCTGTAAAAGAGGAATCAAAAATCCAAAGCACCTGAGTGTTTCAATGCTGCTCAGGAAACCGAAAGCTTGTTGGTAGCCATGAGGCAGAAAATGACAACTGTCACAGGAGTGGGAACAGGAAAATGGATAGAATGGTCACTTCCCCAGGACGCTCTGTTCTCCAATTTTCTTGTAAGATAATAGGGACCCATTAAGACATGGTCACTGAAATGGAAGGAAAGGTGCTTTGCCTTAGGGACGCTACTTAATTGCTATGTGGAAGAGCAGCAAATGAGTTAGTCGAAAGCACTTTGAAACATGCACACACACACACACACACACACACACACACACACACACACACACACACACAGAGAGAGAGAGAGAGAGAGAGAGAGAGAGAGAGAGAGAGAGAGAGAGAGAATATGTGCGTGTAAAGAAAGCACATTTCTGATTAAATGTTTAAAACAACCCACCACTAATAAATAAATGGCATGTCTCCCTTGCAGCAAATCAGCCTCTCCAGGCTCCAGGGCAATAACATGTGTTGTTTCTGTATCAAACTCTTTACTAGAATAGGATATACAGGGATGTACTCAATATGCAGGACATCGGAAGGAGAGTATTTGCTGAAATTCTTACTTAAGAAAATTAAATTAATCAACATCTGCTACTAAGTTCCTAACAAAAAGCTACAAGAGGAATTTTACATGGTTCTCTTCTCTGCTCCGTTCCCCTAGAAATAAATGTACTTTAGCCATGTCACTACAAGTGACTTTTTGATTCACCTAACATACTAAATTTGGTAACATAAAAGATGGTGCCAAGCTTCTATTCATAAACCTTGGCATTTGTGCTAACCTTTATCCTTTCCAGAAGAAAGACCATGCCCCTGAATCCTTCCTCCTTAGAACTATAGTGCGCTCTACATATTTGGAATTAAACAAATATCCTTTTTTGAAGGTTCTCCTGAATTTTTGATGCCATTTTCTTCAAGAGATACCTCTGGTTAAGGAAATGGATTTTGTACATCCTAAACATTTTTCCATCTTTCCTTTTCACAATAAGAAAATGTTTGTTGTGAGCAGATATACTATATTCTGAGATCATTGAATAGGGTCCAGATAATTTTTTTCAAAGTGAGTATAATATAGTCTGAACCAAAGGCAAGTGAAGATAATCCTAAAACAGTCTGAGTAAGTCCATCCTTGGGGATAGAGAAAGAGACTAAGAGAGGGTGGTGAAGAGACACCCTGTGCCTGGGGGCATGTTCTAAGAATTGGCAGTTGAATTGAGTTTTAGATTCCACCTAATTAGGGTGATAACGGTGATCATTCAGAAGAGTGATCAGATATGGAGATATGGAGGCCAAAAGACACAGTCACCTGGACCATTCTTTATATATTCTGCTGAGACCAGGGCTCTCCTGGATGTTGAATGGATAGATTTAAACAGTAGATAAAAGATGAGTTAGGGGACATTGAAATGTCCCTGTGAGGATTTCTAACTGTTGGGAGGAAGTTAAAGATCCATTGAATAAGATTGATTCACTTTGCTCTCCATGGATGTTCATTCTGAAATACCAACCTACCCCACCATGGTTGTCTGTATAAAGAAGGTTTCAGAAGTTTGTTTTTCCTTTTTTGGTGCAATAAAACTGTTTTCAATAGGAGTAGTCAATGATGACCTATGAAAGACATAGGATAAAACAAATTTAAACCTGGTACACCTGAACCACTGGGAGCCTTTTGTCCGCTAATATGGATAAAACTAGAAGAATTAATTCTGGGAAGAAAGCAGATTATAAGACATCACCCTGGGAAGCCTTTTTAGAAACCTGAGCACTTTATCTCAGATTTGGAACATGTTAGGTCTAGAAGAAATGAAATTTTAAACAGATACTTATATGTGATGTTTTACTTTTGAATGATTTCTATAGGAAACCGACGAGGTTGTTTAATGCATAGCTTTATACTTATCTCCAGTTTTGATACCTGCCAGCATTGCCCTATCCTCCTTTCGTTGATCACCCCCTTCTCATTTTGCTTTGTATTGCTACATATTTTAAAGCAATTTTCCTCTCAGGAAGCATGCATGCCTAGTGGTCTCACTTTTAGTGATGCAAACATTGATCCTTGGTTCAAATAGCTATTGCCTGATGCTTCTATTGATAAGTTGCCATCAGTCTTGTGGCACTAATATTTCCTTTAGTTGTAGGACTAATCCTTCATTAGTGGTTGAAAACAGTAATTTTTCTATATTGCTTCTACAATTGTTAGCTCAAATTGCTATAGGATGGCTTTCCTCCATCATCTGCTGTTATTTTACTACTTTGAAAAATTCACACAAAAGCATCTAGGTAAAATGGACTGTTCCCTTTAATTGCCCACCAACCCTTTTTAAAAGAAAAGTGGCTGATGCATTGGCTATGTCCAAATGCAGATCAGTGGATTAGTGTTTGGAGAAGACTGTTTGCAGCCTATAATTACTCCCTCCCGATCTGCCTCTATCTTTTTCAGAACATCATGAACTCATAGATTTTTATGCATTCAGTATGTTTCATTCAATTGCAGTCAGTCTTTTAATGCTTAAATTGTCCCGTCGAAAGCCATTTTCCAGCTGGTTCCTGTGCACTTTTAACATAACCTTCTTAGTCTTTGAAATGTTTTTGCTTTTATGCCTCTTAAGATTTCCTAGGCTCATCTTCTGTAATCTTGCCTTAGCCTGAGTTCAGCCATTTTTTCACCCCCTAAGGAGCACTGTTTCCCTATATTAGACAAAGATGGACTTGAGATAAACTACTAGGGACTTTTAAGTATTCTGTCCTACACATAAACACCTTTGGAAAAATCATTCTTAGCTTAGCAATTTTTCTGAAACTAAAAATATACATATGTGCACACATATAATTGTCTCATATAAAATAGCATGCTATATATGGTATATTTTCTTTTCTGTTAAATTAAATAACAAATCCTTGAAATTATTCTACATATGATGGAAGACAAAGAGTAAGAAAAAGAGATTTTTATACGTATTTACAGTTTATTAGTACTTTTATCTGTGGATACAAGCTCATCAAAATTAATTTCTTGAGTTCCTTTCATACAGAGAGTTGTCACCATTTGTGTTTTTGGTATTGCTAATAATGCTACCAGGTATACCATTTATGTAAATTATTTTGTTGTTTATTTGTTCTTGTAGTATAAAATTCTGGATAGACTTCTCAGGAGGGAGATTGGACTTAAATGGCATTTCAATATACAGTTTTCTTGTTTTTTTTTCCAGATTCCCCTCATTGAGGATAAGTCTATTTTTCATTTGTATTCTCAAAGTATAGGCAAGATTTTCCCACATACAGTCTGAAAGGTAGCATACTGTGTCAATTGAGTAGAATCTTGGATAGCTGACAACTGGAAACAGTATCTCAAAGACTTTCTAAATCATGTTTTCTTCCTATATCAGGAATGACCCGAGGCTTCTTTTAAACCTGTTAAGCGGAATTTGTGTTCTGTATTTTTTGAAAAACCATCAGTAAGTTGTGGTGGGAAAGAGGAGCTGAAGTAAGGAGATAAGGCAGGTAAATTGGATACCATGGTGTCTCCATATTCGAAACTGACATTACCTCTCCCAGTTTTTTAAATAGGATAAAAGGAGAAACAAGAACCCTTGACTCAAAATAGATTCTTAATTTAATTTTTTTATTCATTTTATATACCAACCACAGTGGCTTCTTCCTACTTCTCCATCTCCCCTTAACCCACCCACATTTACTCCTCTGAAAGGGTAAGGGCTCCCATGGGGAGTCAAAAAGGCCTGGCACATTAAGTTGAGGCAGGACCAAGTCCCTTTCCCCTTGCAACGAGGATGAGCAAGGCATCCCGATATATGGAATAGGTTCCAAAAAGCCAGCTTATGCACCAGGGATTGATTCTGGTCCCACTGGCAGGGGTCACTCAAACAGATGAACCTCACAACTGTCACCCACATGCAGAGAGTCTAGTTCAGTCCCATGTAGGCTCCCCAGCTGTCTGTCTGGAGTCTGTGAACTCCCACAAGCTCCGGTGAGCTGATTCTGTCCATTTCCCCAGCATGATTTTGACCTCCATTGCTCATCTATTCCCTCCTCCCTTTGTTTGACTGGACTCCCAGAGTTCAGCCTAGTGCTTGGCTGTGGATCTCCGCATCTGCTTCTATCCATTACTGGATGAAGGTTCTATGATGAGAGTTAGGGTAGTCACTAATCCGATTACAGGAGAAGGCCATTTCAGGCACCCTCTCTACTGTTGCTAGGAGTCTTAGCTGGGATCATCCTGGTGGATTCCTGAGAATTTCCCTAGCACCAGGTTCCTCTCTAACCCCATAATGGCTCCCTCTTTCAAGATATCTCTTTCACTGTCAAAGTAGATTTCTAATAACAACCAACAGATGAAAAAAATTTAAAGTATTGAAGGGTGACATGCTTAAAGAACAAGATCCTTGGTTGCAATTATCTAACTCTCCTTTTTTCTTAATTTTATTTTTCTCTTTGGTAAAGTCTTAAAATTTGATGGCATTGTCAACTCTATAAATCCTTAGAGTCTGTTACCTCATATATTATGAGCTCTGCCATGGTAGTGAACAGATTCTTGTCTTCACAATTGTGTTCTCCTCCAGGTTTCCTAACCTTCATCAACGCCACACTTCCTCTCTCATTTGCATTTAGTTCTGGTGAGAGTAATAGCACAGTTGCTTAGTTCTCCTTGATAGTAAACAAGAAATAGGAAGGATAAACTCACCACTTTACAAAAATGATAATGCTTTCTATGGACCTCCAGGTATAAACTCACATCTCTGGATTTACACACACTGCTAAAACAACAGTCTTCCCATTATCATGATATAGACAGTTCAGAAGTCCCTTTGTGTTTTTCTCGTCATATAAGTTATTTTTCATTCAAAACAGAGTGGGTCAATAAGATGGATTTACTGCTTTTTAATTCATTGGTCATCTCGGGCTCTAAATGTCGGAAAGAATGAAGACAATCTCACCTTCTTTCGGCTTGGTGAGCTTAATACATACAATGCTACACAGGTGAAGTACAGTCTTTTATATTTAGGTGCAGTCATTGCAATATTTGTAGCTATATAGCACTGACTGGTGAAGATGTTTGTAGGAAAAAAATTGTAGCATAAAGCAGTGACAATCTAAAGGTGACAAAAGTGACATATTCAAAACAATATGACAGGCTAGAAAATGCAGGGTGTGGAAAAAGCTTTCATATCTCAGCTGAAACCACAAGAACGAGTTCTGTGTCCCGGTTCTCCATCTACAAGTGAACATTGAGTAGGCTATTCACAGCAGAGTGCTCTGGAAGGCTCAGTAACAAAAGTTTACCATCCCGTATACTTAATAAATGTTAGTCATGACTGTTAGGTGGCTTAGAGAAGATAAAAAAAAAACCAATATGGGCGGAAGGACCTTAGGAAAACCGGTGGACTCAATTATTAGCAAGTCTCAGGTGACTTTCCAAAGGGTGGTTTCCGCCAACTAGGAAGGCAGGAAAGCAAACTGCAGCAAGTTAAGGAGGTAAATAGGCAATAAATACTTGTCATAGAGAAATCAATGGAAGCAGAAATCAATACAGTCAAGGAAGTTTATCCATTTGAGCCATCGGAGAGTGAAAATAAAATACTAAAGTAAAATGCTAAAATGATCTGATAGGTTTTCTCTCTTTTAATGCGAGGATTGTGCTGGAAAGCTAGGGCATTTGACAGACGGAAAAAGAGCTAGCTGGCAAGACTTGGCAGTTGTGAGGGTGATCTAGGTGAATGCCATGAGAGACAGGGCGAGAGGGGAAGAGTCCCATTCACATGAAAGTGACATGTCATCATATTTATATACTGCTAGGTAGAGGACATTTTTTTACTATACAAAGTAACTTCCTATTATGTTTAAATCTGAAGGACCATAGAGATTATATGACTCCAACTATGTAGAAGGCTATGGCATTAATGAATTAAACTCAGAACCATTGGATATGTTTGGCTGTGGTTTGAACAAATGATCTTAAGTAGAGATAAGGTCCCTAAAGGTCTTGTGCAGAGAAGTTAACTTAATAGCACTGTGTTCATTCAGGACCTGCAGAGGAGGTCTAAATAAGTGAAGCATCAAATTCATCTGTTAATTCTATTATAAATATATTTAGGCAATAAAAAATAGTCTATTTCTGACTTTAATTAAAAAAAAACCTGACCTAGAATATAGCATTTCATGTTTATTCTCCAAAAACATTTTTTTCCTCAAAAAGATTTTTGAGGGGCCTGGACTATTGTTTTCTTTAATACACAAGTCCTATTTTAAAAGCAATTATGAAATGCATTAGCAAGCAGATGTCCATTCTTTCAGGCTGTTGTGATGAGTCAAAACAAATCTGTCATAAAAATTGTATTAAACTGCATAATCTGCTCACTGAAGCAAGTAAACCACCCCAAACACAAACAACATCCAGAGGGTCATAATTACAGCAGTTATAATGAGAGTCTTTGAACAATTTCATGTGGCTAAACATGTGAGGCCCCTGAAATTAGATCATGTATGCAATTTCATTTACAATGGGGAGGGGTGTTTGTTAACCTCTCTACTCCTCAGTTTTCTCATCTTTGGGATGGTAATAGTAACCTATATCTTCTAGGACTAGTGATGTAGTGAACAGGCAAGTAGTCCTGCTTCTTACGAATTTCTATGGAATTATTTTTCTTTGCTAGTCATGTTTGTTTCTACTTTAGACCTTTGGGCTATCTAGTCTCCATTTCCTGGCCATCTGGGCTGTGTAGGACATGGGCTCCCTCTTTTGGCATGGGTCTCAAGCTAAACCAAACCTTTGTTGATCATTCCCAGAAGTTCTTTGTCCTCATTGCCCCATTACACCCAAGACTCCTAACAGCTGGAGAGGGTGTATCTATGACTCTTTTGCCTGCTCTTGAGAATCTTTTCCTCCAAACAGGTTGCCTTATCTGTCCTCAAAATGAGGTCCTTCATGTCTTATTCTATCTAATTTTGTCCTGAAAGTCTGTTATCTCTTAGAGACCTCCTCATTTTTGAAGAGGAAAGGAGGGGTAGTGGATCAAGAAGAGATGGCAGGTGTGTAGGGGAGCTAGAAGGAGTGCAGAGAGGGGAAACTGGTGAGGATGTCTTGTATGAGAGAAAAATCTATTTTCAATTGGACAAAAGGAAAGAAAATTGCTATGGACATTTACGCTATAGATGCTCATATATGTTTATCTGTGTGATATATTGTCTTTGTTTCTTCTGCTGTTGTGGTAAAATACCCTGGTAAATGTAATTTAAGGGAGAAAATGTTTATTCAGATTATGTTCTACGATAAAGTCAGTCCATCATAGTAGTAGGGATGTCATACCATGAGGAACTTGAAAGAACTGGTCACACAACATTCAGAGTCAAGAACAGAGAGTGACAGTTTAATACATTCATGATAATGCTCAACTCCCATGCTCAATTCTTATACAAGTCAGGATTCCTAGCCTAGGGAATAGCACCACCTATAGGGTGAGCGACTCTTCCACCTTGATTAATAAAGGTAATCTTTAGGCATGCTTGGAGCCCCATCCACCTAGGTAAATCTAAATTGTGCAAATTAAAAAATGAAAACAAATTATATTTATAATATATTTTATCATATTAAAATATAATTATTTACAAATTGTTGCTCTAGGCATTGAGAGTAACTATCGACGGTAACAGTGGAAGCTCTGCTGTGGACACACTTAGCCTGGAAATTCACTTGCCTGGCAATGTGTTCCTTCCCCTTTCCCTTCTCAGCGTGTATGTTCAACTGTTCTAGAATTTGAGAAAATACCCATCTAGGGATATTTTGGCTAATTCAAACAAAAGAGGTTGGAAACATCTCAAAAGCTGAATGTAAATTTAGACTTAGATTTGTGCACCGATTGCTTTAAATCAAGACTACCTTTCAAATGTTATAACCAATCGCATTTACTGAAAAAAAATTTTTTTAAATGATAAAAAAAACAAGAAAGTTTTGAACTTTTCTATAAGGCCCTTTTTAAGCATGCCCAAATAGCTAATCTGAATCCCCAGTGTTGTGATGTTGTAAAGACAATTTAACCTTTAAATGCTTCCTCTGCTTTCTTAAGATGGTTTTGTTGAATTTCCTAACTCCCTGTGTAGATCTTTGCTTTAGAGAATTCATCTGCCAAACAGCATTCCTGTGGAGACACACTGCCAGGATAGAACAAAAAATAGTAAACATTAGATCCAGGGTATTTTACTGTTAAAGCCCCAGAAGCAACAATCTTATCTAAGTCTGTAGCTCAGGCAAATTAATCTGATTTGCATGTCATTTAACCAGAGGATGGATTTGGATGGCTCTGGATCATCTCAAACAAAAATTAGATTAGCAGCCAGCTTAATCTGGTTTGATGAAAGAGGGGAGAAAGCTTATTTAAATAATTTTAAGTTTAAAAGAGTGAAAGAAATGTATAGATTATTCTTTAACTCAAAAAATAGTGTTGCTCTGTCACAGTGATATAATCCAGTCTAAAAGTATATCCTCTAACTTGATTATATAATAGGAATTCAAATTCTATTTTTCTTCCTGGACTATAATAAAAATGTTGATCTCAAGCATCCGCCTCGTTTTAAAACATCCATGAAACTAATTACTGGTCACTTTACTTAGAGCTCAAAAGGAGTCAAGGAGGTAGATGGTCTGAAATTCTGACACTCTGACAAAACAACAACAAAAACCTTCAATTGCTTCACTTGGAATTTATTTGTCTAACAACGCTTAATATCCACTTTCAAACTTTTTTTAAAAAATTATTTTACTTGAAATTGTCTTTCAAAATGATTACTTAAAAAAAAAAAACATGTTCTGCATTGATTCCCTTCATCAACATCCGGCCTTTCCTTCCCACAAAAGATGCCATATATCAAAGAAATCAGAGCCTATCTTAGTAAGCAAAAATAAAAGCCACGGGGTTCATGACCCCATGCTCTGTTTGAAAGAGGAAGCAACAGGCTGAAGTCATACTTCCTTTGATGATCCAACCTCAGGAGTCAGGCAGAATCACTGGGATTCATTTGTCATTGAAGACAGTTGAGAGACCGTATTCTGCTTGAAGCGGGAGGGCTGGGCATAAACACCAGCTTTTAGCATAGTCAGCCGCAGCATAACACCTTGAGATGGGCACTTAGGACACCATATCAGCTCAGCTTTCTTTGACAAACTGACATTGTTGGGTTCCCACTTTGTTTGGTAGAACGTAGTATAAAATTAAGCCTCCACTGTGGTTCTGAGTTTTCACTCTTATTTGGTAAGCAATCTTCATAGTCATAGTCATGCGTGGTGACTTCACTTAGGGAATCAAAACAGCCTTTGTAGGACACCAGTGAGGCCAATCCTCCACAAAGAGACTTGGGTAATTTAAGTAGGCTCTTGAAATCTAAATTTCCATAAAGGACTGTGGAGGAGAGTAAATGGTGAATATATTTAACAGAAGTCAGTGATAGTCAATATGGGGTTTCCTCATAATTGCTTTATTTGTGACTTTGGTGTTGGGGATGAAACCAGAGCCTCTAAAATGAAAGTGAATGATGTACAATGATCTCCACTGATCATCTTCAATGATCTTCTGAACGCTGCCCAATCAGGTCGATCAAGTGCAACCACGTGAACCTGCCAGATTGATGCTGCTGGTGAGTGTGGATGGCTGGTTCTAATGCAATTTAATAGACAAATCCCTGGAAATATTAAGTCACAAAAATACTCACATTGTGCAGAACATATGTTTTGTGCATTTTTATTTGAAATATAGTGTACAGATATTTTTGTATTAGAACACTTTTTTTTTTAAAAAAAAAAGTGAGTATTTTATTTGGAGAATTAGATATTTTCCTTTTTTTCTATTTTGTCTTTTACTTCCCCAATTTTTTCTTTAGCATAGGATCATCTATCCAGCTACAGCACATTGATTAAACTAAGATTCATGGTTTGTGTGTTGGCTGAGAAAGAAAAAAATCATGAAGAGAAATGTTCCTTCTCTCCCAGCATAAAGTTTATCACAAGCTTCTTTCTTATTAATATTCACCTTTTCCACACTGTTATATGACCTTCTGTATAAAAGACTTGTTGTTACCTCAGTTTACCCCGTGGCCATCAAGATTTGAACTCATGACTTCAGTACTGACAGATTAGCCTATTAATCCATCGTATCTCCTTGGCTTTTTGCCCAGTTTTTCACAGTCCGAATGATTCATGGAACTGAATTGGTCTGCATCATTCAGCATTGGCAATCCATCATCGAAGCAAATCATACACTTCGTCTCCCATCAGTCAAAATGTGCTTAGATTATCAGTTTCCCCAAATCTTCTGTCACTTCAAAAAGAAGGTAAAGAGACCAGCACAATTTAAAAAGCCTCCAAAAGCAGGAAAAGGAGCCTCCCAATTAAAAACAAACAAACAAAACAATACATTAAGAACTAAAAGAAAAATAAAACATTGTCAATCAATTATTAATAAAAAGACATACAAAAAGATGAAAATATGTGTAGCATAAAATTAATCACTTTAAATTTTATTTTGATCTGATAATTTCTTATTTATACAAAGCATTCATTACATAAAGGGTTGTACATGTGGTTATGTTAGTGTAGTCACTAATCTTGAATGAGAATGAAAAAGTGTGAAAGTATTGCCATATATCTTTCTAGAGAAGAAGCGTAATCTGTAAAATCAGTGTTGAGGTCAGAGAGTTCTCAGGATAATTTGTCTCATTGATGGGTCTCTCACCTCCCACTGCTTTCGCACTCAGCATTCTTGGTAAGTAGTGTTTTGTTTTGATGTGAATATTAATCATTTTAGACAGCTACAAAAAGAGTGAGAAGTTCTCCCACGGTATTCTGTTTTATTTATCTCGTGTTTTACATGTAGACTCTGTCCACTTTTCATCTTAAAATAATTTTGGCTTACATAAAATTCAATAATATAATATTAAATAAATAAATAAGTAAATAAAGACTCCATGTCCTTGAAAACTATTCTTTCCTTGCCTAAGAATCTAGAAAGAAAGAATTGGGTAGATATATACATAAGCAAAATAATTTGGTTGCCCATAGTTTTAATAGGTTTCTGGATTTAATGAAGGATCATAAAAATATACTCAATACAGGAAGGGAGGAATTTATAATAATATGTTAAGCAACTTACTCTGGTAATGTTAGTGAAGGAGAAAGAGTATGATGTTTTTATTGCTTGCCCACTATTAAAATAACGAGTACTAAGTCATGCAAATCATACTCAAATCAATCACTAAAATCAAGACTTTCAAGATGTTCTTCTTCTGCTACTACTGGATGGGTATTTACAGACACTCTCTAAAGATCCAAGCAAGTGATTCCCTGTCTCTGCTTAATTATTGGTAGGCATCAAAAGTCAGCACTCCTGGAATTCTCCTATGCAGGTTCTCACAAAGTTGCCCAGGCTGGCCTGAAATTCACTATGTAGATTAGGAAGGCCTTAAAATTGTGAGCTTCCTTGTTCAGCATCCAGAGGGATTTACTGGCTTGTACTACAATACCTGCATTGACTTTGTACTTTTAGCCAATGCAAGAATTGCTAGCACAATGGAAATTCTTGGAAACTAAATGTAATTTGGGGGTGAGGGAGCTTTATATTTGAGCTGTAACATTCCTTCTTTCTAACAAAAACGCATGTGTGTTGAAGGCTTGATCTGCAACGGTGTCACCGTTTGTGGATGTTTTGCAAACTTTAGAATGTGTGTCCTAGATGGTGAATATATATCATCAAGGTTTGTCCTTGGAGGCTGTATCTTGTTACAAGTTCCTCCCTGTCTCTCTGCTTTATACTTGCCTCCAAGTGAAAGGCTTTGCTCCCCGCGTCTGCATTCTCATGATGATCTGCTTTACTTCAGCTCAGGCACAATCAAGCAGACAAATTTTTGATAGAAATTTCTGAGACAGTTTTCCAAAATAGCCGGGCGGTGGTGGCGCACACCTTTAATCCCAGCACTTGGGAGGCAGAGGCAGGCGGATCTCTGTGAGTTCGAGACCAGCCTGGTCTACAAGAGCTAGTTCCAGGACAGGCTCCAAAACCACAGAGAAACCCTGTCTCGAAAAACAAAAAACAAACAAACAAAAAAAAAACAACAGTTTTCCAAAATAAATCTGTCTTCTTTTAAACTATTTAGGTTGCGCACGCCATTAATCCCAGCACTTGAGAGGCAGAGGCAGGCGGATCTTTGTGAGTTCGAGACCAGCCTGGTCTACAAGAGCTAGCGCCAGGACAGGCTCCAAAGCCACAGAGAAACCCTGTCTCGAAAAACCAAAAAAAAAAAAAAAAAAAAAAAAAACGATTTAGGTTGAAAAATATTAACAGTGATAAAAGTGAGCTACTTTCCCCTTTCTTCATAGAGAATAAAGGGTTATACTAACTTGAGATAGTGAACAATGACTTAAAAATAATAACAGAGCACAATAGAATAACAGTAGGTGAGAACTACAGGCAAATACAGTAGATATCCCATTCTTTTGGTCAAGAAAGCAACACTGTCTCTGTAAACGACATCAAGTATGAGTATAGGCTAGGGGAGCATATTTCCTGTTACATTTAATTCCAATGAGTAGACAGCTATTGTCTTTGACTAATCCACAGTGCCTAGTCCCAACTCTTGCTATTTGAGATTGAGGGTGGTGGTTGAACACTTTTCTAGGCTGTGTGAAGTTACTGACTTGGTCTTTGCAATGCAGAAAACTAACAAATGAATGAACTAAAAAGACATGGTTGGTCTTTCTGAGCATAGATAGTAAATTGGTCTTTGGAATCTACAGCAGAGACAAAATTTTATCAGGATTAAATGTGTTGTTACTTGTGCTAAACTTTTGTATTAACTAGACTAGACACTTTGGAGGTAGAGAGTTGACCAATGGAAATAAATTCCATTCAGTGGATTATTGGTTCAGTAACTGTTTTCATTCTTACTGGTACCATGCTCTTTAATTAAAATAGAAACAAAGACTCCAGAAGGAAATAACTTCTAGAGAAACAGAAATAATCAGGGCTAGTGGGATGGTAGCAAAGCATTTATATAAGGAAGGAGAGGTGGTTGATAAAATAATTCTCAGAGAAAGATTTTCACATACAGTTTGCACAGGTAGTTAAAGATAACATCTCAAATCATATTAATATTTATAATATTGCTCATAATAGCTACCAATAGTTTAGAGGAATTAGCATTTTTCATTTTAGATATTGTTTTTCAAAATGTATTTGTCTTTCTACTAAAATTCCCTTTCAACACTAGGGTGTGTGTGTGGGGGGGGTGTGTGTGTGCACGAGCAGGCATGCACATGCATGTGCAGTGTTTGTGAGTGAACATGTAAAAGTCAGAGAATAATTCTGTGGAGTTGGCTTCCTCCTTCGACTCTGTTGTGGGTTCTTATAGTTGAACTCATGTCACATGCTGTGCTACAAAGCACCTCTACCTGAAGGCGAGCTTGCTGGGCCTAGCAAAATCCTTTTAGAATGACATTCTCCAAACTGAAAATACAAACTCAAACACAGTAAAAGGAAATTAAATTATTTTGATGCATCTCTCTTCCTTTCATGGAATTTCTACTGAAATTTCCACAACAATCATGAGTTCTAGAACAGATCTCATTGATAGATTAGGAGGAAAAATCTCAAGTTTGAGCTTGTAAAGTTTTAGCTGATTTCATTGTAAGAGACTTGATCCACACATCTAATTATACCAGCTCAAAGTTGGAAAACATTTTGATGAAAATGATATCATGTAGAAGTTCAAAGTGAAGATTACATCAACAATTAGCTGTAACTGTGTCCCGTACGGACTGAACTGTGTGCCGTGCAGTTAAATGAGGAGGACTGAATATTGCCACAGCTGCAAGTGATGCTGGCAAAGCTGCTCCCTCAGTGTGCAGTCAGGTCTCCTGGCACTCCTTAAGCTCCCAGAGACAAGGGGTAACAGCTGGGCAGAGGGCACTGTTTCAGCTTGATAGAGTGATTATGAAAATGGTGCTCCCAATTCAAGTATGCCAGCTCACAATTGCACATCCTCTATAGAATGTGACTTTGGGGAGATGATTTGGGCACTGAAAACAGAAGAGGGAAAATGAAAACCCACAGGTTTTGTGTTTGTGTTTTCTCTTGTGATGTTGCTTCCTTTTTGACATCAGCATTCCCAGCTCGCCAAAGATTGAAAAACATGTATCTGTAAAATAAGTGGTTTCTCTATAGCAGTAGACTTTGCATTAATCAAGCTGTTGACCCCCAAGAAATACAAAACTCTTTTCAGAAAGGTTATATTGAAGTTTAACAATCACATTCGATATTCTAAGAAAATCAAGAGACATATAGTTACTTATGACAACAACTGCCTTACTAGCTTGTTTTCTGCAGAAAAAACTATGCAGCATGGGCCAACCCCCACTTCATTTAGTGAAACAAAGGAAACTGTAACAGGTAGATCATGAAGAGAACCTAATAATACTGTGGCAGGACCTTTTTCTCAATCTTATCTCACCACTTTGAATTGTAGTTTTTACATTTATGCTGGGGGGTGGAACAGTGGCTAAAATCATTGTACATATTTGCTGTCAGCCTTTTGAAGAAAGTGAATGAGTTGTTCAACAAATTGTATAGGTCTCAATAAATGATGGAAGGAATGGATAATAAAAAATGGAGGAAGGGGGTAAGCTGGAAAAGAAGTCACATCTCAGTACTGAAATAATCAGTGGTCCCAGAACAACAGTTGTTAGTTTTTTTTATTTTTCTCTGTTCCCCTTCTTATCCTCCTCATCTTTCCTTACCTACTCCTCGTTTTTTTCTTCTTTGCCCTTACACATTTCAATATACAAAACTGTTTGGGGATAAGTTATAAAGATGTAGTCATTTAAGTCTAAATTTTCTGTAGAACTTGAAAGGAAAGCATTGCTGGTTAGGAAAAGGAGAACACTCACTTACCTGCATGAGGAATTTTAAACCTTGGGAGGATGTCTTAATACCATAGGCAACCAGCTTGGGAAAAGGGGGACTACGGCAGAGATCAAAAGACAAAGAAAAGAGAGTCGATACAATCAGGTGTGCAAAAATATAGGAGACAGAAAACACTGGGGGAGAGAAAAAAATCAGTATCACACAGCAGGAAGAATTATGTTGAACTCTTATGTGGGCCTTAAGAGAAACTGAAAATTGAGAGGGCCTTCCAAATAAAATCTACAGCTGAATTTCACAACTGTGATGACTTTGTCAACTCAGTTAAAGCACACTGGATAAAAAAGAATGAATAAAATTCATGATAGTCATCAGAAATTCATGTTTGTATTTATGAAGAGCATTAAAAATAGATATTTGGATTTAAAGTTTTGAACATTATAAAATTGCTTTATGTCTCTTTTAGCTAAAATATTTAGGCAGCTTAATTGTTTATGCTAGATACTTAACTTACTAAATATTTATTAATAACTTAAGTAATTATATAGGTGATTCACAGCAAGGTGACAAGGTTGTTTTAAGTAGAATTTGTCAGTCATCAGTATAATTTATCTCTAGGAATGCGAGGGCAGGAACTTGGGGTCTATTTGGTTAAGGATGTATTTTTATTATTTTTGCATCTGTATATGTGTCTGTGTGTGGGGTTGTGCACATGGGTCCACAGACGCCCTTGGAGGCAAGAGATGTCAGATGCTATTGGAACTACCAGTCAGGAGCACCTCACACTCTGAGGTGAATGCTGAGAACCGAACTCATATCCACTGCAGAAAGAGAGAGTTTAACATCTCTCCATCTCAATATTCCAGGTTTTGACTTATTTATTCTTCTGTATATGGGCTTTTTAAGTAAACATTTCTTTCATCTATTTCCAGAAAGAATCTTAGGCTCTAACTGTGGCTGACCTCAAACTCATGACTCTCTTGACTCAAACTCTCACCTGCTAGGATTATAGGAATGATCTCATTCCACGCAAACCATTTTAAAAATTAGGGAAATTTAAACATTCAACCAGTGACCATTCTCACAGAGCTAAATTTAGCATGCTTCAAAGGTATCCAAATATTTCAGAGTTTAGAATTACCATGGAGGTCGAGATATACATGAATTCATGTACATTTTATAAAATCTCTAGGGAAGTGTCAAGAGAATTTTGACTATAAAGATTTTTCAGCTAACTACTATAACCTGCCATAAACTGTGACTCTAAGGCTATTTACAAAGCGTTCAGAAAATAGTATTTAAGAATCCTCCACTTATAGGAGAAAGTTATAATTAAGGATCATTTTCCAGTTGACATTCTATGGTTGTGATCTAGTTATTCTTAAATGTAAATTTATCTTCAAAAATGAGTCATCCTTCCTTCTGCAGCTGTCACAAAAATGCAGAGGAGAGCCATCAGGGCAGGCCACAACACTGCAGAATAAGTCGGTTTCTACAAAGGTACTAGAATTTAAAAGTAATGAATTGAACCTCCTCTGAAAAAGCAAAAGGAATATAAACTGACTCTGTGGTCTTCTTCTTAGGAGTTTTGAGTCATGCCAACATGAGAGTTCCTGCTCTATCCATAAATTAGAATCTAATATAAATGTATGACTAAACGAATTAGGGGAGATGGACATCACGTTGTTCGGAAGGAGGCTGGCAAAGGACCCATCACTAATCTTGTGAGTTTGAAAACACTAGCTATTTTGTTAGAGCCTGTTGTTTTTGTGTAATTCGGCGACAGTTTAGCATCGGTACCCACTGCTGGCCTTATGTTCCTGCATCTGCTGTGTGAAGAAAACATTTTTCCCTTAAAGTAGCATCCACCATGCTAATTGTCTCCACTCCCAGTTCATGTTTAGCGTCAGATGAGCGATTTGTCTTTCAAGGCATGGACAGGCACTCATTTGATTCTGGCGACGGCTGTCTATTCCAGGGGATTCAAAGAGTTTGTAGCTCTAAGACACTGAGATCACCTTCCACAGAGAGGACTTGCCTCAATTAAATCTAACACATGCTGAATTTATACAACACTAAATGAAGCGGCTGAACTGTGAAGTACTCCATCAACAGACGCTTTAGTCTACATGGCAGGAGTGTAACGGGCTACATTGGAAATTCTTCATTATTTCTCTCTGTGTCATTTGCACAGCACTATTAAGTGACATCTGTCATTTTTCTTTAAGTATTTTACTTTGCTTGGGAACTATACATTTAGAATATTTTAACTGCTGTTCTCAGGGCTCACTTGGCCAGCAAGCTACTTTATGTCTTTCTTTATGAGCAGATAATTGAGAAGCTGTTCTCATCTTGCTGCCCTTCTGAGGCAATATCAAATGTGACTTCATCCCTGTGACACTGGGTGAGATTTTCCTGATGGCACAAGTGCTATCATGTGGTGAGATGGTTTAGATGTTACTGGAAACACAGTACATCCAGCAAATACTCATAACACATTCCTTTATTTCTCAATTAGATTGACTGTTAACATTGTCTAAAACTTCTAGCTGCCTAAACACTTCTGTTTTAGTTAGTTTTTTTTCCCTGTTAGGTCAGTGCCCTATTTGTGCTGATATTCTGAGTTACATATGTATATTTCTAGCACAGGCTTTTTATTCTTGTCAGTATATTAAGGTCTGAATCCTTTGTGAATTTTAAGGCAGAAATTGAGCATTATTATTAATGTGGGCAATCAGTTTTCTTTAGTTTCTTTCATATGTTTATTGTTTTGTCTTCTCTTCCCCCATTTCCTTCCTTTTATCTCCCATTATTCTCTTGTACTCAAGAAGTACTTTATACCTTTTCTTTCAATGTAAGTTTGCATTTCACAAAATTTATATTCTCACCAAGTTTCCCCTTTCTTTCTTCTTCATCCTTCTTTTCTTCCTTTCTTCCTTCTTTCCTTCCTTCCTTTCTTCCTGTCTGTCTTTCCCTCCCTTCCTTACTCCCTCTCTCCCTCTCCCTCACCCCTTCTTCTCCCTCCTTCCTTCCCCTTTTCCTTCCCTTCCCCTTCCCTTCCCTTCCTCTTCCTTATCCTCGTCCTCTTCCTCCTCCTCTTTCTCCACCTCCCTCTTTTTTCTTCTTCTTCTTCTTCTTCTTCTTCTTCTTCTTCTTCTTCTTCTTCTTCTTCTTCTTCTTCTTCTTCTTCTTCTTCTTTTTCTTCTTCCTCCTTCTCCTCCTCCCCCTCCTCCTCCTCCTCCCCCTCCCCCCTCCCTTCCTCTCCTCCTCCTCCTCCTCCTCCTCCTCCTCCTCCTCCTCCTCCTCCTCCTCCTCCTCCTCCTCCTCCTCCTCCTCCTCCTCCTCCTCCTCCTCTTCTTCTTCTTCTTCTTCTTCTTCTTCTTCTTCTTCTTCTTCTTCTTCTTCTTCTTCTTCTTCTTCTTCTTCTTCCTCCCCCAGAGCACTCACCAAGATCAATAGAAGATTTCAAGTGTTTCTTTTCATTTTCATTTTACTCACTTGAGACAAGGTTTCTTGCTGAAGCATGAAGTAGGTTGGCAGTCATCCTCCTGTCTCTGTCCCACATAGGGCTAAAGTTAAAGGAACATGCATGATCATGCCCAGATTTTTGGGTAGGTTCTAGGAATTTGAACTTAGAACTTTATAATTGTTCACCAAATACTCTTTCATATTGGGTCATCTTCCCAGACTCTCCTGTAGGACTCTTGTTTTCCTCTTCTTAACTGAAAGACAATTTCACATTTTGGCAGTTACTTTCAGCAATTTAAATACGTCACTCTTTAGTCTACATGATTATTCAACTTATTCTTCTGGGGTGGTCTGGTCTTTAGGTTTTAGTCATTTTCTCTTTTCAGTTGACTAATATTTTATAGAATTATAAAATAAAAAAAACTGTTAGAAATTATGGTTTCTATCTTATTTGGAGGTTTTCCTTTCATTTTGGAAGACGATTAAAGCAAGAAAATGTATACAGGTACAATCAGGGCATAAGATCGTTCAAAGCAGGTCATTCTGTATGAGGTCTCTGTTATATCTGCCTTGACCTAATAGACAGAGTGCACCCATCCTTGATCTAAACTGAATGATGGGCTCTTACCTGTTGCCCTTCTTTCTTGGTGTTGAGCTCTATTCGTGGCACCACACCGTTCTGTCTTTTTTGCAATCAGTTTTGGTTTGTCTTGTTTATTTTCACTCCATCAGTCTTAGAAATCAGCAAATCGAGCATGAGAGCAGCAAGGAAGAACACTGCTGTGCTTTGGATCTGTGACATTTCCAAACACTGCTCCTTAGGATATGTGTGTTTGTGTGTGCCTGTGTGTTCCCTAGGTAATCAGCTCCCAGCCAGGAAGTGCACAGGAAATGCAAAGCAGAACAGGCTGCCTGAAAGACTATCCTTGTCTTCCTACTAACTTGGCCTCTCAGGCTTGGTTGCCTTGGCTATTCTCCAGCAGAAATATTAAAATCAAGACCTCATAGCTATCTTGTAGGCAGAGGTTGGCCTAAGTCACGCTACTACATGGCAGCCAGAAAAAAAAATATCTCCTAACTGCTCAAAAAAAGTTAGACTTATTTGAATTACTTATAAGGCATAGCAGAGATGGGAACCTAAGGAGGAACCTAAGGATTATTTTCCGGTGATAAGGATAAAGTAAAATGGAAAATAAACCTCCGTACTATACTTGTAAGATCTTTAAACCTATACATTAATAATAGTGATAAGCATCAAAAGCAACCTTGCTGTGTTCCTGTTGTCAGGACTATGATAATCATTATCCTTTGTTCACCCTTAGCTCTGCATGGTTTCAGAAAATACAGGAATGGCACAAAACCGGAGAACATCGGCAACAAGGAACGAGTTTGCAATCCCTGTTTTCCCACAGCCTGAATAAATAAATCCCCACCACTGTATAAAATAACTAGGTCAATTCTAAAGCATTCCAAGGAACATCTCTGATGCTGCTTTGTAAAACTATAGATAAAATTAGTTGTTTGTTGGAAATTGTTCCACTTTAAAATCAGAAATGTTATTGCTTTTTTTTAACATAAACTTAAGAAGCTGTTTGTTAATACCACATAAGTGATGATTAGCTTGTGAAAGCAGGAAATATGCCAGACAAATTCAAAGAACAAATTCAAAGAAAGATAAAAAAAACAACAACAACAACAAAAAAAGAAAAACATGTGATTGATCTGAAATTACACTTACTTGGATAAGGCTGCGGAAGACATTTATTCTGTCTCCTCTAATGTACTTTGAAAACAGCTGAATGCCTTATCACTGGCCTGTAAAACACAAGTGCCATTTCCTATTTAAAAGAATCAGAAGTCCTTGGAGAATGCTTACATCCAGTCTAGAGGAAGAAACATCAAAATCAGCCAGGACTATGTCATGCCAGAACACCAGGAAGCAATGATAGTCTCTTAGGACCTTTTCCAAAGAGCTGAGGAGTCAACTGGGAAAGCTTCCGACATTCAGTCTTCCACATTTAAGCTTCAGTAAGATAATAGCTACAAAATGTTTAAATCTGCATATTAGTAAGAACAGTAAATATAAAAACAAACAAAATCCTAATACTCTCTTTTATAACTCAGTAAGGAAAAGAGTCATTTTGGAAAGAGCCAAATAAGAGGTGGGAAATTCAATATTTCTGTTACAGATGATGTATTTTATGTCTCAGAGTAGCCAAACAATTGTTAAGGAATAAAAATTTCTCTTGATGTAGAAATAACATCAAATAACCACTAATAAAGAAAAGACAGGGCTGAGACATCATTGTTTTGTAGCCTAAAATGGAATACTTTACTCTAGCAATGATTATCAATAAAAGCTAAAATTATAAAGATAAACTCACATTATCTACATCTTAGTGTAAACACACATTGGTAAATTTACATAGAAGGGAGGGAACATTCTTTACCCTGCAAAATCAAACTGGAATCTTTCATTGCCAACTGTATTGAACATGACCACTGATGCAGAGAAAACAGAAAGCTAGTAACCGTCTAAGGAGTAGAGTGTATCAAGATATCTAGCATGTACTGGGTGTCATGGTGTGTCTTTATTCCCAGAATTAAGAAGGCAAAAGAGCAGCAGGCCAACCTAATCTACATAGGAAGTATCAGACCTTCAAGAAGTACGTAGTACGATTGTGTTCTTTTTTTGTTTGTTTGTTTTGCTTTACTTTGTTTTGTTTTTAAAAGAAAGAGATCATCCAAGCTGTGAAAAGCTGTATGATGCAAATATTTTCTTTAATATATCTCAAACTGACAAAGAAAGAGTGACAATCTACACATAAGGAAATAATTTAGATACTCATCTACAATGTGCTGTTGTTTGGTTCTTAAAAAATGAAAAAAAATATTTAAAATATCTTCATAAGAAAATTAAAGAAGAATGTATATATATGTATATTCAACATAATTCTTCTTTAATATATTTGAAGAAATTCAGGAATCATTGTTGTGTAGTTATGAGTTTCATGAATTCTTTTCTCATATATATATGTATATATAAGCTTTTGTGTACACAGATATAATTAAAATTATTTGTTTTGATTATTTTTAATGTAGTCAGAGAAATTAGCAGAGTGAAATTAAATAACCTCATAATTATTGGAGGTTATTATGTTTGTATTGGTGATTAAGTAAATTTAGAAGATCACTAAGATTCTGGTTTGATTTAGGAGTGTTATAGCTTTGCTATGAAGTTCTCACTGCCATATACAAACAGAAGAAGACATAAAATATATTCGATAATGCTACATATGCTAAGCAATAAAAAAAAGCATCTTTAAAAATTATTTAAACTGCCCAGATGTTGTTTTTGTTTGTTTGTTTTGTATTGTTTTCATAGAAAAGGGACTTCTCAAAATCCTTTCCCTGAAAGTCTGACAATTTTTATTACCGATACTGTTTTCAGAAAACAATATTTCATGTTGTCTGTGTGATCAAGCTCAATAAGCATGGGCAATTTTTAATGTGAAGGAGAAAGAACCACTTAGACTACTCTACTACCCACACACACTCTAATGGGGATCAATCGCACCCAATTAAAACTCCAGGAACTATGAATGTTTAATAAGTTTACCATGAGATAATTCAGCTGTTAAGTTCTCTTTAGATTGGTACCTCAGAGAAACTCAAACTTACAGTGAATCAACTTCATTTTCAATAAAGCTTTCTAATTTTTTGTTGTTGTTTGAAACACAGAGGGCTTTGCAATTTTCATAGAATAAGGTTCCTGGGTGTGTATTGCAATTTTCTAGCTGTATAGTGCTTGTCCGAACCATTGTTTACAATTAATGCTATAATTTTTGTTCTAAAATAAGTGAAGAGTTTTAAAAAAATTTAAATACCTCGGTGACTTTTCTTTTCCTTTCTGTCACTTAACCTGGCCCTTCTAAATGACCCCCATCCCATCTTAAGTCACAGTGGAAACTGCTCTTGATTCCCTTACAAGTAAAAGTGCACCTGGATAAGCGACATGAGCCTTCTGTACCTTTGTCTCTGTAATGAAATGGTCAAGAGAGCTGACTGCAGCACAAGGACACCTGACCTGACATTTCCTAGTGAGGCAGCATCAGCAACTCCCCTGCTCCTCCCTTCATCTGTGAAATCCCAGTAGCATCTTCCCTGTGTGTGTCTGCTAAAGGTTAAACGAGATTTACATATGTTGCATTTCAGACCGTGGGTGGTGCCTGATGGCCTTTTAGCAGCTGCCTACAGAGAGTGGGATGGAAATACAGGCATCCTTCCTTCTATGGCTGAGAGACTTGATTAACAAAAGCCACATTTGGGGAGAATATTCCTTTTTCTTTCAGCTTTCCTAGGGCAAGTCAGCTGCTTGCCCAATGTGAGCATTGAGAGTGTGAAGGGTGTGAACATGTGGGTGTCTGGGAAGAGGCGTACATGTGGCAATATAAATACGTCTGTGGCTTCTTGCTTTTGAAATATTCCGAGAGGATGGCACAGGGAGTGAAAAGTTCTAATATTTTTATTTTTTGCAAAAAGTATTAGCTTCTATTTATTTTTAGGTCTGATCAACATCTGAAATCAACTTTTCAGTGTTAAAAAGAGCAGTCAAGGAGCTCTGCTGGAAATATTTGGCAGAACCCCAGCCAGCAGCCTCATCTTCACTGAAATTTTCTCTGTGCTGCTAATTTTATCCATGAATATCTATTTGGAGAAGATTTCCCCCAGCTTTCCTTTTCACTCTGTGTCTCGCATTTTTGTAATATAATTATGCTTATATAATGAGTTTAAATAAGTCATTAAGATACACAAACTTAATGCATAATTAATTGATGTGATTACAATAAAAATGAGCACACAAAATACATGTTTATGTAAAAGCATATTTCAGCACACAGGCACTGTGAATACTAGAGCTTGGTTAACAAAGGGCAGGGTGTCCCTTGGCAATGCCTGCAATCAGAGGCAGGATGTAACTAATGAACAACACTTCTGTTTTCATTCTATAAGTATAAAAAATAAGCACTTTGGTAGATACATTATAGTTTCATCAGGATCTTTAAAAAATGCAGTATGATGATACACCTTCAAGTGATGCCCTTTCTTTAGCCTGATATAACCACCAAATTCCAAAATTAGTTGAGACATTCCTAAACACTCTATTCTAAAGCTTTACAACAAATAAATATAGGATTGGTCTTTACTGGAGATTTAGAAGGGAGCTTGTTTGCTTATGACTAATTCCATCTTTGACTGCACTGATCAAGATCTGGCTACATCAGTATCCTCCAGGTTGATTGGGCTGATCTGGTTGGCCCTCTCCACTCTGCTTATATTGTTCCTGAAGATGACAACCTTTCCCAAGAAAGGATCTTGTAGCGGCATAAATAAATGCAGGCAGATATTAAAGAATATATACAGCTTTAATGGTTAAATAAATTTACAGAACCGAGGTTCCCGCATAGCACAGGAGGCACGAAAAAAAGGACTAGCCACCTCCCGTGCGCCTGATTTAGCAGTATACATTCGCCCGAAGCAAACCCACCCCCTAAAGGGGCTGGCTTAACCCTACAGGATCTATCTTTCATGAAGGGTCTATAAGTAGTTTGGGTCCCCTATCAGCACCCCAAACAACTCTATATTCATTTTTAAGGTGTTCATTAAATTATGTGGGCCCGGGCCTATCACAATAAGAGTGTGGAGATGAGAGGACAGCTTGCCAGAGTTGGTTCTCTGCTTCCACATTGTGAGTCCTGGTGATAGAACTTGGGTGTCAGTCTTGGAAGGAAGTAATTTTTACCTGCCAAGCAATCTTGCTGATCCTATATTTGTTGTTTTATTCATTAATCACCTCAAGAATCTAATAGGTGTGTCATCAACACCCTCCCTCCCCATAACACACACAACTGCATCACCACACTTAGTTTGGCTTCATGATATGGCTAATATGACAGAACTTATTCCATTATAATATTTTTATATGTGAATTACTTCAAAGGTAGTGAATGGGATACTTAACCTATTAAATTCAAAATACTTCACAAACTAAAGGTGAAAATAGCTTTAACATATATTAGAATATATATTGAAAAATTTTAAATTCCATTATGATGGAAGATACTAGACAAATGAACTTTTCTGTAGTTTCTCTGGGTTTAAAAGCTTTATGGAAGTCAAAGTCATTAAAAAAGCAACAACAATAAAGAAATCAAAGAAAACCAAAAAAACAAAAACAAAAATAAACTAAAATCAATTAAAAATAAAAACAAAACTAACTTAGGTTACTGGGTTTTTTCTATGATAATCTGGGAACATCTTATTTTATATTGATTTTCTGATTGAATATATAGAGTAATTGAGACTTTAAATTTTTCGTAAAAGGCCCTTGGATGTATATGAAACTCTGACTCAGAAGATCATTGTTTTACTTATAAAAATTATAGTAATTTAATTTAGGTCAGGGTGCCTCTTGGGAAGACTAAAACGGCCGCCTTCTACCCTGTGCCATTATTAGATACCTGGCACCATATGACTCCAACCAATCATACCTACTTACCAAGCTTTTCCCACACTTACTAAATTAATTCTCTCTATCTGAAATGCTGTGTCTTTTCTGCTATGTGAAATTTAGTCACTTATGTGTCTATCTGAACTCCTTTCTTCTAGGCAAATTTTAGATTATCTGTGCCACTCTAGAATACATTTCTTTATATATTACCTTTATTTGAGTCCTTGGTTCGAAAGTCGTTGTCAATATGTGTTTATAAAATATTAGAGACAAAGGTAATGGTTTGTCATATAGTATTTAGCTCCAGATGTAAATAACATCATAAACTATATTATATTGTATTATATTATAATTTACTGCTAGATTGCTAGGTTAAAATGGAAGTACCACCAGGCAGAGTGGCATTGGGAACACTTCTTTTTTTTTTTTTTTTGGAAGTTTTATAATTATATTTATGTACAGAAAACGCAGCAGTACATTTAACCCAGTTTAGTGGCGAGTTCTTTGGCCTTTGCCTTTTCCAGCTTGGCAATTCGAGCCACAGATTTAGGACCCAGGACGTTGCCTCCCCAGTGGCGGCGGATCTCATCATATCTGTCGTTGTAATTGGTCCTAATAGCTTCCACCAGCTTGGCCAGAGCACCCTTGTCTTCCGAGTTAACCTGTGTGAAGGCAACAGTGGTGCACGTCTTCCTATGGACCAGCCGCCCCAGCCTGGCCTTTCCCTTGATGATGCAGTAGGGGACCCCCATCTTGCGACAGAGAGCAGGCAGGAAGACCACCAGCTCAATGGGGTCTACGTCGTGGGCAATCACCACCAGCTGAGCCTTCTTGTTCTCTACCAAAGTGGTGACTGTATTGACGCCCGCTCGAAGGACAGGTGGTCTCTTAGTCGGGACATCCCCTTTGCCGGCAGCTTTCTTCTCAGCACGGGCCAGCAGCCTCTGCTTCTTTTCCTGCTTGGTCTCTGGCCTGTACTTGTGGGCAAGTTTAAGCAACTGGGTAGCTGTTTGCCGGTCCAGGGCCTGGGTGAACTGGTTAATGGCTGGAGGAACTTTGAGCCGCTTATAGAGGATGGCCCTCTGCCGCTGCAGCCTAATGTAGCGGGGCCATTTGACGAAGCGCGTGAGATCTCTCTTGGGCTGGATGTCCTGCCCAATGCCGAAGTTCTTAGGTCTCTTCTCAAACAAAGGATTCACCACCTTCTTCGCCTCCTGCTTCTTCACGACGGCGGGGGCCGGGGCCACCTTCTTCCCCTTGGCCTTCTTTCCCTTGGGCATCTTGCCGGGCTGGAGGAGAGAGGGGAACACTTCTTGAATGTTCCGTGTTTCATTTTCTGTTTTTATAAAAAGTGGATAGATGCTGTCTTAGTTAGGGATTCTATTGCTGCAAGGGAACACCATGACCAAAATGCAAGTTAGGGAGGAAAGGGTTTATTTGGCTTACATTTCCACATTGCTACTACTAACCAAGGGTGGCATCACCCACAATGAACAAGGCCCTACCCCATCAATCACTGGTTGAGAAAATGCCTTTCTGTCAGATCATAGAAGCATTTTCTCAATTGAGGTTCCTTACTTTCAGATAACTCTAGTTTGTGTCAAGTCAACATAGCACTAGCCAGCACATATAATAGGGGGAGAGCACAATTGTAGAACTTCTGTTTACTGTGTATGAGACACGGAGTCCAATCTGTAGAAAGATTAGAAATAACGATAATTATAATTGTACCCACTGGTATGGAGTTATGCCTACCTACTCATAAAGGCACACTAATTTTAGTACTATTAATAACATTCATTCAATAAAAACATTCAATAACTAGTAAGACAGGTATTTGCATGCTAGGATGCAAAGGCCCCTATTAAGGCTTCTGTTTCCCTTGGGTATCATTTCTGCCCCTGAAAAGCAGAAACTCGGAGTGGAGATACAGGTTTAAAAACTCTAAGTTTCCAGAAAGACCTCAGAGAAGTGCTCACTTGGTAGGGGCCACAGTTGAGGCTATAATCCTACTGGGTCCTCCTGTAGTGACAGAACATGGAATACACGAGTTTGAGGGGGTTGACAAAGACTGATGCCTAGCAATCAATAAGGACAGGCATGTATGGTGGGCTCCCAGAATCTCCTTGCTATGCTCTCACTTATTGCATTGAAAGAAGTTTAAGATTCATAATGTTGACTATTTAGCAACTGATTGACCACACCCAATATCTCCAGTGTATAAACAATGCTATATTTACTAAATACAATCACTAATTTAAAGCAGAGCAATCTATGCATAGAATGAAAGTAACACACATAAATTGGCACTTTATATTGCATTAATACTTAATTTGTAACCTAAAGTTCCATTCACATTCAGGCTTATAAAATAACAGCCCTATATTGCTATCTATGTTAAGGTAGTTTTTCCTGAGTAGTTAAAGGGATGGAGACATAGTCAAGTCACTGAACACATCCTTACCTGCACAGTGTCACATCCACACATGCAGAAAACAGCATTCATGCAGAAGCCCTGGCACTGATAAGAGATAATCGGGGGGGGGGGGGGGGGGGGCAAAAATCTCTGAATGGAAAAGCATTGTTTCTGCTTCAATGCTTTTGTGCCCTGGGATAACCAGAAATAATTATTGAAACAAGCCTCTTGTTAATAATAATTACACTTCATTCTATGAAAACAAGAACAAACAGCAATTATCTATAATTTCTCATTTGCAAAACACTCTCATTATGCTAAGACTCCTTGTCTATATTTGATAATATGTTATATGTGATGGAAAAACTCTATAGTTTTTTTTTAATTTGAAACTGTACTGAGCTAAGTTTGATCAATATGATGCAAAATTAAATGGTTTCTGTTTTAAGATGAAATGGTTTCTTTGAACAGTACAAGTCATGGAAGAAGAATAATTTGGCTTATCTTAAAGAAGATAAGCCTATTAACTAAAACACATACAAATTATCTTTATATCAGCAAAAATGAAATGAAGAAAAGAGAAATAGAAATCAGCTAGGCAGTTAAGGAAGGAATTGTAAGAAACCAGCAAGCATTTCATTTGGATGAGCTTTCATGTTGGTATGTTATTCTGATACTTCTCTATTTTGTCTCAATACATGTGTATTTAAAAACAATTATTTCCCATTACCTCAGACTTCTTCATCTGTTTTATTATAGTTTTATCATAGACTAAACACTCATTGAGGAAAGTAGAAAGCTAATGTCCTTTTACTTCAACTCTCTACTAACATACGGGAACTGGTGATGTGAATAGCTTTGAAAGTTTCAGCATTGTTGACTGCTTACGAAATAACCGAGCTGCTCATCATGCTTGTAGTTTCACCGTTTAAAGCATGACGTTTATCTTCCATAAAATGAGAGATGATGATGTCCAAGGCACATGGTTTCTGAGATACTTCAATGAAATGACACATGCAGAACATTTTAGTTATTAATGCATACCAATAACTGCACACTTTGTGTATGTCATTGTAGAGTTGAACAAAAATAATGTTTATTTTATCCCTAAAAATACAAATAATGTCTGTGTGACCCATTTGAAACCAAGTAAGACTGAGTAATGCCTTTCAACAAGATTCATTTCTCTAAGTAATACTCAATAAACACATAGTCTGAGTGTAGTGACGTCTTTCTTCTGAGAAAAGGAACCAATTCAAATTTTAACTTGTCTACCCACGTACCAAAGAAACCACACTAAGTACCTAATTTTCTTCTTAAAACATAGTATGTATGTATAAACAAAATTTTGTCATTTCTCCAGTGTTTTCTGGCTTTGTAAGCAGAGACTATGACTTTGGTATTTCTTTAAAGCTGATGTGGTCAATCAAAAGGAACAAAGTGAGTTCTCAATAAAACATATCCAGTTTGGGGTAGATCTTCCAAACAATCATTTCCCTAAATGATTCTCAGAAATGCACCCATGTTTTTCATTGTTTATCCATCTATACATGATTAAAAATTCCATTTTTGTAGCTATTTCTCATAGTTAACCCATCTGCAAACCATATTTTAATGTCTGCTTTTGGAGTCAATTATTAGCCTGAACATTTCCTCAGATCTCTAAATTTATCCAAAATGAGCTGATGAAACAGGCAGACAGGCCAAGCTCACAGAAGCCATCATCTGATGTTTCCACTCAATTAAGATGCTAACTATATTATTACCATTTCAAATAAAGAAACACTTGGAATATTTAGGGTTTCTGAGATGATGCTCATTCTCTGGTCATCATCTTAATTATACTACAAATTTTATTTGTGTTTAACCCCTCCCTCCACTGCTATCTCATGAGTACTTTTTAACTAATAGAATTACAATCTAAGCAGAAAATTACCATTTTTTTCTTTGTAAAGATACAACATATTACTTTTTGTGGAGAAAAGTACTTGTCTTTAATATAACATAGTGAATGTTCAAAATGCTGAAGCCCCACATGGTCAACACTATTGCTTCTCAACCTGAAGTTAAATAGATGGAACCAGGGAGCATTGGTGCTGGTCAGTGACTCTAGAAATCAAGATTAACACTCATGTAGAATTTAAAAAAAAAGTTGACTTATCACGGGCCAGTCTGGAGAGGGAATGTGCATGATCCCCACAGGCTGGCATGCTGAGCTGGGAAAAGGTATATTGTTGGGTGGCACTGTTTTCACTTAAAGTTAGTGTTGAAACCCTTAAGGGTGCAGTGAACATACTTAGGTAAGTCCCGGTGTTGTGTTCCTTTTATCTCAAGCAAGTTAGATATTTCTATCATTGTTCACCTGCCTTTGTAACCTTGAATCATCTATGGACCACAGTACTGATGACCTGAATTGTTACTGCCAAAAATTTGAAGACATGGTGGAGAATTTGGTGTATGATGCTGACATCATACCAAATCTTTTATTCTAACATGAAAATAAAAATAAAGTGTTTATTGCTTGTGCCTTAGATGTATTAAAGTGTTTGGAGAAAAACAAAAAGACAGAACCCGAATCTCATGAGACTTTACCCCATGCAGATGCTTTATAAATGTCTCTTATTAATATAAGTACCTTTGGGGAGAGCTTGCACCTCCAATTTTCAATAAACTGATGAATATACAAATAGTAATGGTTCCAGTATCTATTTTTTGCTGTTTTTGTCAATTTGCCGTCCTCACAAACAAGTTTATGTGGATACTCTCACTTTTCATTATGGATGTTCATTTTCAACATAGAAGGGGAAGAATTTCACTTGGAAAGTAGTATTTTAACCAAGCCAAGTTTGTGCATCTTACTAACTCATTTTCCTATCTTAAGCATTGTCTCATTTAAAAAAGAAAATGGAAATACCCACAGTGAAATCTGGTAGATGTTTGGAAATCCCAGCTTCTCAGTTATTCTGTGCATTCTTTGTAGAGATGGAGACTTGTGAAGTTAATTTAATATGTACAGTAGTGAGTTTGCACACATAGAAATATTGTTCATAGTGGCAATTATCCTGCAACTAATTTGCTTCTAAAGCTTTATGCCTTAAGGCTAACAAACAGTTGAAGTTAGTTTAATCTTAATTAAACTTTCTTCTAAAAATTAACTTGCTGTACTGGCCACTACAGATAATTTCTCCTCTGTCTCATGCATACTTGTATTAAAAGACTGGATGTTTGGAATCTCAGAAGAGAAATACATTTAAGTTTTCACATACGTGTCAGCTAGGAGCTGACAGTTCAGGTATGAATCATACCCACCTGTCTCTATTTCCTAGAGAAAGATGGCCCTGTTATTTGTCATCTGAGTTCAGATGCCAGAATAGTGTGGTGTAATTAATAAAACAGAGTTGATTTGACTACCCCAAATATACTGTACGGCATAATTACTATTTGCATTTGGTTTAGTTCTTTTACTATAAATCACATAACTTTACTGTTGTCAAAATGTGGCTAGCTGTAAAAGGAGGAAGGGCAGAGCAAAGTGCACTTACAAATGCTCAGAGTCATTGATCAGAAATAGAATCTCATTGCTTCTCAATTTCTTTGGAGCTGAGACAGTAGCCTCTAGAATTACAGGTACAAATCTCTATTTCAGACTTTTCACCTGACATCAGTTCACTTCTGCAGCTCTCACTGGGACTCTTCACCATGACTTCTCTAAAATTGCCTCGAAAATTTAACTTGGAGAGTTACAAAGGTCATGTTATACAAATCTTGCTTGAGTGAATAAATTAGTTAATTAGCCAGTCTGTAAATTTTTAGAACTCAGTAAAGCCACAATGCTGAATTATGCTGCATGCATTGTTCACATACCATTTGTCCACCTCTCTCTCCCCCCTCTCCCTCTCTCTATGTATCTATGCATTTTATCATGACTAGTGACTTGTAAAAAGAGAATATTGATTACTGTATCCAAGACTTACTACTGATACTTTCTTTTTCCTAAAAAATAAACTGGAATAATCAATAGAAATACTGTATGGAATTCCAATAATATCTCCAAAGGCATTTTAAAGATGCAATAACAGTCATTAAATTTATTTGAAAATCAGAAAAGTATATCTTAATGGTATTACATCAAATATATGTTTTATGGAGTTGAAATCTTGACAAGACCAGATCCAGAAGTGAATAACCATGGATATGAATATGCAAGCTCTCAGTTTATTAGCTTTGTTTTAATATACCTTTTTAAATTTATTTATTTATTTATATTATTTAATTAAAAATTTCCACTTCCTCCCCTCCTCCCATTTCCCTCCCGCTCCCCCCATCCCCATTCCTCTCCCTCTCCAGTCCAAAGAACAGTCAGGGCTCCCTGCCCTGTGGGAAGTCCAAGGTCCTCCTCCCTCCATCCAGTACTAGGAAGGTGAGCATCCAAACAGACTAGGTTCCCACAAAGTCAGTATATGCAGTAGGATCAAAAACCAGTGTCATTGTCCTTGGCTTCTCAGTCAGCCCTCCTTGTCATCCACGTTCTTTTATTTATTTATTTATTTATTTATTTATTTATTTATTTATTTTTTTTATAGATCTTTTCAGTTATAAAAAGTTTGACTCCTGCCTAGTTGTATATAATCTAAGGATTATATACACAATTTTTTTTTTACTGATAGTTTTGTTTTGATTGATTTCTCAGTATGCTTCTTTTGGCATTTAAGAAAGTGAATTGTTTTATAATATTTTAATATGCAGAAGCTTACTGAGGTGTTTCTTTTTAATTGGTACAAGGTGAGATCTTGTTTCCAAAAAGTGAAGGCTTTCTCATCTGATTCTCATTCATTATAAAGACTAAAAATCCAAAATTAAGAACAAACAAACAAATGATCAAACAATTAAGATGCAGAGAAGCATTTATGCTTATACCTTAAGATCAATGAGAGTTTTCATCATGAGTGTTAAATATATGTGTGATTGGAAACTCATTGTTATAGCTAGGATACACATAAATACATATAAAGATATACACATATACTTAGGAAATATTTTTAAGTAAAGAATTTTATAAAATATTCTTCAACTCAACTCTGGTGGTATTTTAGCCAGTGTTCTCTAGAGGAACAGAATTCATTAAATGTTTATGTACATTACAAAGGACATAAGTAGAGTATTTTATATGACACAGACAGGTAGTTCCATGATGATGGTCTACATACAGGAGAGGCTAGGAAGCCAGGAGCCTCCGAGTCCAAAAGGCTACGATCCTCAGAGGAGATGATTTGGTGTCAGAGAACTGAAGAATTCCTGGAGAGCAACTGGTCTTAAACCAGTTAGTAAGGAGAAGTTAGCTGTGTTTTAATCTTAGCAAAAGATTGGCAGCTTTTGTAACTCCTCAGACCTCTTTATATCTGGGTTGTCACTGGGAGGTACTGATTGCTCGGGGGTGGGGGTGGGTTGTGCCCCATTTTGTTCATTCTTCTAAGTGATCCATCCAGTCATAGACCTGTCTAAGGCTTGTGTTTAATTGATGATGGTGGGAGGCAGATTTTTCTCTATATTTTACTATGGTGATATTATTAAAAAGTCTTGAAATTACACATTTTTGCATTTTAGGAAAAATTCTTCTTTGACATCGTATTTTTATTTTGAATAATTGTTTAATTTAATATATTGAATTTCTTAGAAATTTTGCATTCATTTTTAAAATTATTATTAGTCCAAAATATCCAGATTTGGTTATTTCTTGGATTTTTGTATCAGTGTAGTTTTCAGGTTACAAAACAGACTGGGAATTTTATTTTTACTTTGAATATTCCAAAGGGCTAACATATAAAAAAGACATAATTTGCTTTTGAAATCTCAAAAAAAAAAAACCTGAGCTATTAAACTGCTTAGAATATAGGCCATTCTGCAAAGTAGCTCTTAGGCTACTTTTTTTTTTCCAGTTTCTTCTTTGTTTATTGGTGTATCCTATGCTCTGTTTCTTTCTTTTTTAAATTGATTTTATTGAGCTATATATTTTTCTCTGCACCCCTCCCTTTCTTTCCCCTCCCCTTCAACTCTCTCCCATAGTATCCACACACCCAATTTATTCAGGAGATCTTGTCTTTTTCTACTTCCCATGAAGATTAGATCCATGTATATATCTATTAAGGTCCTCATTGTTGTTATCTGGGATTGTGATTTGCAGGCTGGTTTTCTTTGTTTTATGTTTAAAAGCCACTTATAAGTGAGTACATATGATAATTGTCTTTCTGAGTCTGGGTTACCTAACTCAATATGATGTTTTCTAGCTCTATCCATTTGCCTGCATATTTCAAGATGGTATTATTTCTGTTATGTTTCCATTGTGTAAATGTACCACATTTTCCTTATCTATTCTTGTGATGAGGGGCATTTAGGTTGTTTCCAGGTACTGGCTATGACACATGATGCTGCTATAAACATAGTTGAGCATATCTCCTTGTGGTACAATTGAGCATCCTTTGGATATATACTCAAAAGTGGTATTGCTGAGTCTTGAGGAAGGTTGTTTCCTATTTTTCAGGGAAATCATCATACTGATATCCAAAGGGGCTGTTACTAGCTTGCACTCCCACCAACAATGCAGGAGTGTTTCCTTTACCCCACAACCTCTCTAGCATAAGTTGTTATCAGTGTTTTTGACCTTGGCCATTCTGACAGGTGTAAGATGGAATCTCAGAGTTGTTTTGATTTGCATTTATATTATGGCTAAGGATATTGAGCATTTCCTTAAGTGTCTTTCAGCCATTTTAGATTCCTCTGTTGAGAGTTCTCTGTTTAGGTCTGTACTCCATTTTTTATTGGATTATTTGTTCTTTTGATGACCAAATTCTTGAGTTCATTGTATATTTTGGAGATCAGACCTCTGCCTTATGCTCTGCTTCTTGGTGTGTTTTGTTTCTTTTATGTGTTTTGAATTTCTATTGATTTCAGCCTGCTCTTTTCCTTCAGAACAAATCTTGCACTGCAAAATTGCCTTCTTCTTTCTTTTCTTGCCTCTCCTGTTGTATCTAATCCCCATAGAACACAGTTGTTGCAGTGACCCCTTCTTCCCACCACCATCAGCAGAAACTATCAGTGGGATCTCCATCAGACAGCATGCTTACAAGGAAATACATCCCATAAATCACAAGGATATAGGTCTATCATGTACGCATGATAGAAAGGGTCTTAAAAATTAACTTTGTCGAGATTTGAAGGATATTTTTTGTGTATCTAATGTCTTAGATTGGGTTTTTATTGCCATGAAGAGACACTGTGACTAATGCACCTCTTATAGAGGAAAACATTTAACTGGGGCTGCTTATAGTTCAGAGGTTTAGTTCGTTGTTGCCATGGCAGGAAGTATGGTAACATGCAGACCAGACATGGTGTCGGAGAGGTAGCTGAGTGTTCTACATCTTGATCTGCAGGTTACAAAAAGAGACTGCATCAAACTGGCCAGACGAGCTTCTAAGACCTCAAAGTCCACCCTCACAGTGACACATTTCCTCCAACAAGGTTACACTCTTAATAGTGCATAAGGGAAACATAACATGAGCCAGTGTTTCAGAGTACAGTGAAGTCACATATGGACTCAAATTGTTCATAATCCTGGTGGGCCAGAGATGTGTTGAAAACTATGAGTTACTTTTGAGTGGTATAAGTAGTTGCTGAATGATTTACACAGCAGTGTAGGATTCAAAATTATTAGCATTTGCAAGAACCTTTAGCTTCTAAACATTTGAAAATGGAGATAAAGGCATTTCTGCTTTTTTTCTAGCAGTACTGGGAAGGAAGATATAACATTTCCTCAGCTAACAATCCTACTAGTTACTGGATTCCACAAGAGTAACAACAAAAATATTAAGGATATACAGTTCTGGAGATTGTCAAGACTTACTTCTCATGAGACACCAATTTATTATGAGATCAGTTTTTTTGTGTTATATTGTTTATTGTGCGGGATTATTGTAAGGCAATGTGGATACTGACATAAGGGAAGGGTTATTAGGCTTGAAGTCTGGTGTGTTCGGTTCTTGACTAAAGTGTGCTTCACATCATCTCTGGGATGTTGGATGAGATGCTTACGTGCTTCTCCACGGTTCTCCAGGCTAACAATAGGGGTTTGGAAAAGGTACAGGTTAGATTTTTTTTTGGTAATGTCAATATACCACCATGCCCTTCCGTAATCACCCCTAAGAATTTTACACTTTCCCTTTCTTATGGGATTTTTGTCTTATAATTGTGTTTGACTTCACTGTACACTTGAGAAAGAGATGGCTTCTTTAAAAAAAATAAAGTTATTTATTATATGGCTATAAGATGACAAAGTTTACTTTCATCATCCTTTTAACTTATGAAAAAAATACATGATATAATTTTCCACTGGCAGTTTTTGTATCAAAATAACTACATGTCACAGCAGGACAGGTGTCACTATTAATTTTCAATAAAAGGGTGATTTGTAGTATCAAGGTGAAATGATTTGGTCAAAGTCACATAGCTATATAATTATTGGCTTTCATGTAAGCTTTTAAAAGGAAACTGGAGCTCCATGTCATCCAACACTAAGCAGCCTTCCCAAGGCATCTGGCCATATATGTAAGGAGGGGAACAGGCGTGAGGCTTTCTTAGTTCACCTAGCAGATGTTGAGTGAATACAGTTAAATGAGACCAGGGAGGGTTATATTTCAGATTCCCTTGTCCTATTAAACAATAGTCACCTCAATAGATCACCCTTATTGAATTCGATTTCTGCCACCTGTCAGTTCATCTTTTTCCACTGAGGCATTTTTATTATTGCTGTTGTTTTAGATTTCTTTCTTCCCAGTCAATATTTGGGCAGAGAAAGTATATGATTCTGGTATAGTGGTAAACTCGAGGAGCTAAATATTTGCTAATTATGGCTTTAGAAAGCATGATTTATAAAAGCCGTGTGTGTGTTTTATTTTTGCCTTATACAACATGGTATGCATTGTTTCCTGCCACACAGTTTCCTTATTCTCCATCAGTATAGTGGCTAGAGTGCTCTTTGTCTGATAAAACAAAATCATCCAAGAGCAGATAAAGCTATAATTACAATCAGAGTTCACATTTGCAGGAGATGAAATAAAAATTAAAAATACTAACTCTGTGACATTTTGATGATCTGGAAATTCTCCAAGTCTGACAGATGACTTTAGGAGCATGTGGCTACATTTAAATGTAGTCGTAAGAGGCTTCTTGTAAATCACACAAAATTGTTCCGGACTGGGGTTCATTTGTATTTGCCAATTCTCCTTTTCTTATGGAGTTCCAGGTTTTTGATTGAAGATTTCACTGTTACTACTGGATGTTTTTTTCTTCAAATTGAAGTTTGATTAAATGGAAACTAGGATTCATGAATTTCACAAATGAAATAAAAATGAGAGAAGAAAGAAAGAAGTATGCATTCTGAGGAGGAACTACAGTAGAGTAAGTTTCATGTTAAAAAATGAAATAACTTTAAAGGGTCAATCTGATAATAAAGTCCTTCCCCTACCAGCCAGGCAATGTTTTAATCATTATCATGTGGCACAAAAAACAACAACAACAAAAACCCACAGTATTCATGGGTCACGCTTACTTGCTTCAAGTCTTCCAACTCTACCAGCAGCAGGATCTTCTTATATTTTAAGCAGAAATGATATACTCTTCCAGATCAGTAACTCTAAGAACTATCAAGAATATTCAAATGCCTTATAAAGTAGCAGAAGAAACTTGAATGTAGCTTCTCTTCCTGTATCCTACTCGACTCAGTTTTCAGTGAGTGGTTATGACATGGTGCTATCCTGAAGGGATTGACATCTGGCACACACAGTAGCCAATATAAGGCATCCTGCCTGTGCTAAAAGTAAAGGGTTTGTAAAGGGCATGACCAAAGAGTCAGGATACCAAGAACTCTAAACATCATCTCCTTTCTTGTTTGGATGACAGCTGAGGAATTTGTAGGAGGAAGGAAAAAGGAGAAGCTATCTCTTGATCAGATGGGATGGACAGCACTCTAAGGGATGCATCATACAGGGTTCCTTGTTCCCCAAAAGCCACATGTGTTCTGCCTTGATGGGACTGACCTTGTGACATGCAAACGTCATTGATAAGATGAACTTGCTCCTGCACATATCTTTCATGCTTTAAAGGCATGTTCTGAGTGTCTTTGGGTAAAATTAGACACTTTCCTTAAAAGATAAATTAAGACACCATTATTTTAAGGATTTTTGTCCAAATAGGGCTAGTATCTAGCCTGTATCAATGGTTTAGGCAGAGAAGTTGCTGAAGAAATTTGAGAGTTTACAATTCCTCACTGTGGATGGAGAATGGAGCAGATACAGTAACCTGCTACGGTTCAGGGCTTGATTACTTGTCAGTACTGCCTCTACCTATTTTCTTTTCCACAGCATTTCTTTTGCTAAAATATAAAGCATGAAATCCTATGAATAGTGTTTTCCTAAATTCAGAAAAGTCAAAATTTACAAGAGAATGCACAAAGTTCTGTTTTTTGTTCTTCCTACTTTATAGAACATGGTTTATTAAAATATCTATCTAGAAATCAGATTTTGCTTTCTACTGCTTTCAAATCTCTTGCTTTATAATGGGGAAACTGGACTTGTGAAATGGTTCAGTGGGTTAAGGCCCTTGTCACTAACCCTGAAGCCAGTCCATCCCTGAGACTTATATGAAGGACCATTTCCAACAAGTTGTTCTCTGCTTTCTACACATAGGCCACAGAATAATAAAGTTTGGAAAATACAATCTGCTCCATAAAATTTGTATGTCAATGAATGATAAAAAGAAGACAAAATCTGTTATAAAATTTGGCAAGCAAACCTGAGGTCATTGCTATTTTCTATGGAGAAATATTTCATTCATTCTTCACTACACCTGGCAGTGTTATGGTAGCACCTACCTCACATTCCTTTCCAGTTATTCTATGAGGAAGACATTTTGGAATTCATGAATATCAATGTGTCTCAAAACAACATCTCTCTCTCTTGGGCTTTGCAAATCATGCCATAAATCTCCTGACTATGTCTGTCCACTGCTTTAAACTCTTTGAGTTGGTCTTTCTTGCATAGGTGTCCATTAAGTGGAGTAGGAGTCTCCTATATCTCTGTAAGTAAAGCAAAAGAAAATGAAAGCTGTGCATTTGTATATATCTAAAAGAATCACTTGGAAATTACTAAAAAGAAGAATATCAGACATTTAAGACAAACCAAATTCTATCATGTGTTGCAAAGGACCTGGTGAGGGAGGACATGCTTTCAAGGAACTTAGTAGAGATACTATCATCTATGATACAAATGTGGACAATTAAAAGAGAAGAAAATTTTAGAATGGAAGCAAAAATGAGCATATGAACTCTGCTCTTAAATAGTATGGAAAGTAGGGCAAATGATATACATAATGAAAGATCCCTGATCAAGATGTGACCTGGTGGAACCATGTCTAAGTTCTGGTTATACAAAGAGGCCTGTAATAATCCATACTGCAAATGACTTCTGGGTAAGCATATCTGGTCCATGCAGGAGGACCACTTCTGCTTTGAGATATAGTCTTGCCTTCATGAGGACAGCAAAATCCATCTTGCTCTTCCAGGAATCCCGGAGGACAACAGATTTAGGACAGCGACTGCTTGTGTACCATTATCTAAATCAAAGGATATAGGCAGATACAAGATGAAGGCAGGGATGTCATGCTCTTACCTGCTGCTTGTTACCATTTGGGGTCAAGTAAGGAGTTGCGGCTTTTAAAAAGCAGCTTGTAAGCACCTGTTCCATCTCCCTCCTGTATTTAATCCTTCAATCTTGAGGAAATTAGGGTGTCAGTCAGTCTTTAGGTTTCCTGATCCAGTGATAAATTAGCTCTTGAGTATAGGGCAGGCTACAGTGGCAGAAGCATGTAAGAAAGAAGAATAAGATACCTTCCTGAAAAAGTAGAAACCCCGGCTATAAAGCAGAATGCAAGGAAGATTGAACACCAGAAAACTAGTGAAAAATTCCAATGGATGCTCTTTCCTGTTAAATAGCTCCATGGCTTCCAACAATGAATTTTAGCATAAGGATTTAATATTAGGCAGCGATAAGTAAGACTTACTTGTACGTAACTTCTTAGCTTAAATGAGTATTGGTAGAGCTAACACAAGACAAAACCTCCATTTTTCTCATTGTCTTTGAGACAAGGTCTCACTTAGGAAAATACATGTTCTAGAACACATGATTCTCACCTTTCAGCTTCCCAAGTCCAGGAATTTTAGGTATGTTCCATCATGTGTGTCTTCATTTCAATGCTAATTTCTTCCTCCCTTGGGTTGAAATCATTTCCTCTGTGGTTTGTCTCAATTGTCTCCCTTCACCAGGGTGAAATCTGTCTCACTTTGTCTTACCTAATTCTACTTTGGGGAGAAGAATGACACATGACAACGAGTCATTACCTATAACTGCCTACTCATCCATTTTTGACAAATGTAATCAAAATAAGACCATGAAGAAATAGTGGCTTTCATATTTCATATTCTGCTTGCTTTGGTTCTCTCTCTCTCTCTCTCTCTCTCTCTCTCTCTCTCTCTCTCTCTCTCTCTCTCTTATTCCAATACCTGGTCTCACTATTTGGCTTTGACTTGCCTGCAGCTCACTATACAGACCAGGCTAACTAGAACTTCTAGAATTCTATGTGCACCTGCTTCTGTGTACTAGAATTAAAGACATACACACCTCATGCAGCTTGGGTTCCATTAAAAGTTAATACCATGTCATACCTTTAAAATCCTAATCTCAAAACTTACTTTGGGCTTCAGAAGTAATACTTCTATAGAATGACAACAGTGAAAATTTCATAAGAAAAATGCAAAATGCTTCAAACAAGAATAAATATCTTAATATCTGTATTATTATATAAATATGTGACTCATATTCAGCAACTTTGATTGTAAAAGTTTTACCAAAGGATCAACACTTTTGGTAACAAATGACTATGCTTACAAACTTGCAGTAAGCATAGCCATCAGCAGAACAGACAAGTTATTTTCATTGTATATTTTATTTCAGGGATGTAATTATGATGAAAACATGGCATCCTAGGACAAACACATCATCCTAACTTTCTTCTCATATATATATATTAAATTATATATATAATTCGTTTTAATTTAGAGAAAAATATAATCTGTCAGGATTAGGTTACTTTTCTATAAAAATCCCCTTTTTAAATTGGCCAAGTAGAATGGATTAGTTAATAGACATACTCCTAGATGACTAATCTAATACCTTTCAATTACTAAAAGACACAATGTAGAATACATAATGTGTGGATAGGTCTAATTATCATAACTTAAAAATGATTATCTTAGTACAGTTAGGAGCCCATGAACTCAAGCTTTGAGAGATTAGTCCTACCTACAGTTTTACTTTTACAAGGATAACATCTTGGTCAAATGTCCCCCTGGGTTTCGTATTCTAGAAGGTTTGTCCACTTTAGGGACATAAATACTTTTAGTATAAAAAAGGAACCCCAAAACAATTAGCAGTATTCTTGCATAGACAACCTTTATATGTTATCTGCCATTTCTGTAGTAAAATTGAGAACCTTTGTATCTGTAAGGGAATAGATTTACAGTATTGATAAAATCAAACCTTCAAATCTCTTACAAATTTAGGAAAGAGTGTAGTGATCACAGTAGACTCATTATTTTCATGAAAATTTTTATAAGAATTCTTTCTTCCTATCTCCCCTTCCCCTGTGTATGTTGTTTGAGTACTTTTAGGAGTCTGTTCTCATTTGAGATTTTGTGGATCAAACTAAAGACATCCCCAAACTAATGTGGAAAAGGTAAGACAGGGATCATTGTGCTCCTGTAACTTCTCCAGGAGAGTCATAGTCTTCAGGCCCTTTGTGGGCCCTGTGCTGAAGTGCACATATCCACAACAGACAAATGCACACACAAACTTAAAAGTGAAAAGTATGAAAAAGCCTTTGGGATCTTAGTGATTCTATCAGCTGTGTTACCATTCCCTTTCCAAGGTCAACTGGTTGCAAGAAATTGATGTAAAAAAATACCCCTTCTCTTCAGAATTATAATCAAAAATTTTCTAGGAGCAAAACCACAGACTACAGCAGCCCCAATAAGCTAAACTCGGTTATTTGCCCCCACTCTATCTGTTAAACACACAATTACTGGTGGAGAGTAGAGAAACGTTTACACAATGTGACCACACAGGGATGAGTAACAAATCAAGGGAGCCAGAGATGTCAAGTTCATCTTTGAGATGTTGCTGTGAGCTTAAGATTTAGACAGGTAAAGAGTTAGGGCGAAAGGCAGAAGGAAATCGGGGTGTGCTGCCCTGGTAGCTCAATGCTTTAGTTCTAATTCTGTAAACTGGACAAAGGAATTCTTATCTATGCCATCCCTTGAAGTTATCAGTCTCGTTCCTACAGGATGATCCTCTGTGCTCAATGGCACAGCCATGGCTTCGTGGACAGTTACCTTCCATAAAGGGCAAAGTCTGTTCAGGATGTTATTCTTCTGAGGATCCAGGAGAAATACTAGTTGAGAAAAAGGACGTACCTCTGTCCCTCCAAAGCAAGGAAGGCAGACAGCAAGAAATGAAGGCAGAGACATCAGGTCTGATTGTACTTTTGGTTAATTGTGGACTCAAGTGAAGAATTTATACCTTTGAGCACAATCATAGCTCCTAAGAGTTCATTTTGTGAAACCCCTTTCTTTCTGGGGATTTGAAGAAAGGCATGTGGGAAAAGAAGAAAAAAAGAAAATCAACTTGTCTTTTCATAAGGAAGGAAATTCCAGTACAACACACACCACACACCACACCACACACAGACGAATACACATACACACACAAGCATTAATCTTTTGTGAGTCCACAGTCCCCATAGTCCAGTACCCTCTGCTTATTCCCTACTCTGGCGACTAAGTTCTAACACAGGCTTTGGAAGACAAAACATTGAATCCACTGCACTCGAACATACAATATAAATTTGGCTGAAAATTTAACAGAAGGAATGTTAAGAGACACTAATAGTGTGTGTGTGTGTGTGTGTGTGTGTGTGTTTTCAGGAGACACACAAAAGCTCGTGCCATGGAAGTGCTCCAGCACGTGACACAATTCTTTAAATTATTTATGGTTAATTTTTCTTAGAACATCAAGAAAGTTTGTATGGAAAAACATTCTGAAACTGAATAGATAAATTATATATGTACTTCTATCTTGCTATTGTATAATCTAGTCCAAATAAGGAGAACAAAATTGTATTTTTTCATCCATAAGATTTAAAGATACTATTTTCTGTACTGGTCAGCTTTTTGCCTATTTGACACAAACTAGGGTCATCTAAAATGAGAGAACCTATGTTGAAATAATTCCTACGGAAATTGTTCTAGAAGTTTATCTGCAGGGCATTTTTGTGGTTAATGATTGATGTGGTTGGACCCAGCCCTCTGTAAGCAGTGCGGCCCCTGGGCAGGTAGCTCTGGATTGTTTAAGAACACAGCCTGATCAAGCCAGTAAGCAGCGCACACCAATGGCCTCTGCATCAGTTCCGTCTCAGGTACTGCTCCTAGATTCCTGCATGAATTCCTGTCTTGCCTTGTCTTCGTGGTGGACTATAAGTTGTGTGATGAAATAAACCCTTTCTCCCTGAAGTTACCATTTATCATATATAAAATTGATGTTGAAAATATGCTTATTATGGAGATAAACACTCATTTGAGAATTTATTTTATTTATTAAATTTTGGTCAGCTGACTGACCTCACTTCTCTCTGCTGGTAGAAGTAGCCTGTACTCCACCACGGTAAGTCAGTATGGCTTCAAGTGTTCTATGAAATTTTTCTTCCCTTTTGACATTCCTTTCCAGTTCTTGTTAGTTTACATTTTAATCAATTCATGCTGTGAAAAACTGCAATTACAATTAATCAATACTCTTATTGACAGAGACAGCATAATTAGAAGCTGCTGATCAGTAATAAACAAGTTTGGGCCACATTTTATAAAGAAGGGAGGCCTAGTCTTAATGACTAATTCACAAATGATTTACAAACCATTTTCAAGCTTTATCTAGGTCTCAAAACTAAAGTTGAGCTTTCAAATTGTTATTGAACTTGTGACTTATGTCCAGGTGGGAGTGAGGTCCAGCAAATGACCAACAGATAATAAAGTTACCCCAACAGTAAACTAATGGCTTTTTACTCAGATTGGTACCTGAAAACCCTTCTCAAAATCTTATCTCACATTAATTTTTCTAGCAATCATCATTCCTCATGTATTGCCAAAAATTTATTTAATTAGCTTGCTAACTTTTACTCCCCACAACTAATTCATTCTTAAAGTTATCATGTTTTTAATACACAAATTTTCTTTCTTACTGTGTTCTCTTCCCTTTTCTGTTTTATCAATATCACATATTCATGGTCTCTGTTTGTGGAATGAATTTACTATGTATACTACACAATTAATATTTTATAACATGCCTGTTTATTTTCCACACTGCCTGTGAGTATTTTAATGTCTTCAGGGAAACAAAAAATACTGATGACAGAAAATAAGTTTTAAACTCACTCATACCCACAATAGTCTCATAATACTTGCAGAGCACATTGTAATAATGCAGACATATTTACTGAACAATCTCTAATCTCAGATTTACATGGGACAAGTAGTGAGGAGACAGGTGTAGCTTGACAGCAGTGTAACTCCTCTTCAACACTACAAAGATTCTTCATAGGAATGAAGTCTTGGGTACTTGGGGAAGGCAGATACCATCAGGAATCCTAGACATTGTTCAGCTTGATCTCTTTATTACTGTAGAAAGAAATGATTAGAAACTACAACTAATTCTAATTTCTTCACAGTAGTTACTGTCACAACTCTATTAGGACTTAAATTTAAATGAATAAATGATAGCAAAATGGTATCAATTATTTCAATTTCAACCTGCTCTAGTGGTAAATGAATAAATCCATATTCTGTAAGTTACCTCTGCCAATTATGAATCTCACTGTTCTAGTTTTCTTTCTGTTCCTGTAATAAGACACTGAACAAAATCAACTTGTGAAAAGGAAGGGTTTGTTTGGTCGTATGATTACAGGTGACAGTTCATCACCAAGAGATGCCAGGTCAGGAAACAAAGGCAGGAACCTGGAGGCAGGAACTAAAGCAAAGACGGTAGTGGATTCCTACTTAATGGTTTACTTTCCCTAGATTGTTCATCCACTTTTCTTGTACACCCCAGGCCCACCTGCCAGCAAGTGGCAGCACAAATGGTGGGCTGAGACAGCGTATATCAACTGAGAATGGGGAAAATACTCTTCAGACATGATTACAGTTCAATCTGATGGAGGGAATTCTTCCGCTGACACTCCCTCTTTACATGTGACTCTGGATTGATTTCAAGCTGACAGCTAAAGCATATCATAGCACTCACCTTTGTTGAAAAATTAATCTATCATTCTTTCAGTATTGTTTTTTGTTTCTTACCTTACAGAAGTCTCTGTGTTTATATATACAATACTTAACTGGTTAAATATGCTAGTTTCTTAGCCAAAACCAAATAATTGTGTGTGCTTATAATTTTCAAATAGAAATGTAAAAATCTTAATTAAAGCAATTTAGATGGAAATCTTGCATAGGATTCTTCATAAAACATCTCTTTTTCTTATCTAGAATGCTTTCTAATTCTAAAACTTCTACTACATTGTTTTGAAGGACTTACATAGAGGTAAGCAAATAAAAATGTTTTCTAATGTGAACATGGAGTCAGTTGTTGCCCCTAAGTTACCAAAAAAATATAATAGCAAAGAGATTCCTGCTCGGTTTTCAACTACACAGTTCCAAAGCTTTGGGTACCCTATTTCTTGTCATAATTGATGGGGTGTTCTAAAATGACAGGAACCATTAAAAGTGTCTGTGGCATTATGGGAAAGGATAAAATTGTGAAAGGGGAACTATGACTGGGACCTCCAGCTTGTCAACATTTTATCAATCATAATTAACCTGGAACCAAATGATAAAAACAAACAAAACATTCATTACTTTACTCTGCCTGGTGAACATGACTATGAAAAGGCCAAGACATTGAGGTAGTTGGCAAGAGTGAAGAGGAGATGGAAACTGTGAGCACACTGTGGACTGTAAATTGATGTTTTACTGAGGCAAGCCATATGGGTAGATATAGTTCAACCATGTGACTCAACAGTCCCTTCATGGGAACATCCCTAAAGAATTTAAATCAGCCTTTCAGAAAGTTGTCTTCATTCCACGTTCCTTCCATCACCATTCAAGTAGCTAGCAAGTTGACCAACAGTGGATGAACGGATCTCAAAAGTGATAGGTATTCAGTATGAAATACTATGCAGCTAGTCAAAGAAAGAAATCCTGTCATTTTCAATGACGTGGATGGACCTGTTGGGAATTTTGCTGAGTGAAATAAGCCAGGCAAGGAAAGCTAAAGGTCACATGACTTTGCTCATATGTGGAAAATGCAGTTGCTCTAAAATCAGTGTGCAGAATAGTTGCTACCAAAGACTATGGTGGAAATGGCAAAGAGTGAAGATGAAGCTGGTCCATGGGTATTAATAGGGTAAATTCAGTTGTTCTAATTCAAATTGAGGGATGCTTATTAATGATAATTGCTCTTTTTCAAGTGGTTAGGGTATAAGATTTTAAATGTTCACAGTCCAGACTTGTCATCATTGTGTTCTCTCACTTATATATAAACTATCTGGATTTGACCATTACACTTTACACACGTATCAAATCAGCAGGCTGTAAAACATAAGTATGAATCAAAGATACAAATATGGCTGCAACAAATGAGAAAAAATTAAGGTGAAAAGCATAAGTTACCTCCAGCTAATGTATTATAACTATTTAAGAAGACAGATTTATTTTAAATACTTCACATGTTTCCTTTTTTTGGTAATTATTTGTTTAGAAATGTTATTTAAGATCAGTAAATCAATGCTGAAATGACTTTTTTATATCAAAAGAGCATACTTGAATGAATTAGATGGTAATAGGCATATATTTCTCTTAATAAATGATACTTCTACTATGAAATATGCTGTATGGTAACTGACTATATTTATTTTAAATGAAATTCTTTGATGCAATATTGCTTTGATTTATTAGGTAGTTTTCTGATTTAGTGGAAAGCAGTTTTGAATCAGATGGGAGGGTTGATTTACTAGAGATGGCATTTGATTTGATGGATGATGTATCTTATTCAGTATTCAATAAGTAATGATTCAAGAGTAGATGTGTGATTTTATAAGTCAACTACTAGATTTGATTTTGATCTATTTCTCAGTAAGAGATACATTTATTTTAATAGTTGATGTATCTATTTTAATGTACAATGTGTCAAATTTATGATTCCATGTTCTTTTTCTGCACTTGTGATTTATGAATTTTGCTATTAATATATATGTTTCAATTAAGCGTTATGTGGAACATTCATTACAATCTACCATAGAGCTGAGGCATTGAAAACATATCTGAAAGTTTTTACACATATCGTTTGCCATTAGTAAGGTAATAAAATAAATCTCAGCTCAGGGAAATAAAAATGTATCTTTGATAGAAACAAGTGGTATGTATGTATGTATGCCTCTTTGAAATTGAAGTTAAGGTATAGTGCTTTTTTTGCATTAGGATATGATTTTCTTCTTTCCCGGTTCCCACTGAGGAGTGTTTGCTTATATTTTCACCCAGTTACCATTAAAATAAAGGAGCTTGTTGACAATTTTCTTTTAATATACATTAGCTCAGTAACTGTTTTTATTAGGACCTGTTTCCAATTTTTTTTTAATATCCATGACTCTATGGACTGACACATGAATCCCCATAAACTCAAGACAATGGTTCTACTTGCCATGTCTTAGAACCAACATTCACAGTGTTACAACTCATTAAATCTGCTCAGAAAACTACACGTGGTGGCAACATAAGCTAAAACAGAAAATATGGCAAAGCCTCAAAAGAAATAAAATGCCTGACAGCTGTGAAGTTAGATTTTCACGTCTGAGAACCTAGCAGCAAACAGAAAAGCATGTAGCATACATTAGATCACGTGCTTTCTCATGATGGTCTCCATCCTTCAGCTAGTGGCGTTTGCTGTTCCTTTCTCTAGCTGCATGCGTATGTGGTGCGTAGGTGTGGTGTTGGTACGGGTGTTTACGCAGGTGGGGGACAGAGGATGGCAGGTGCTCTGCTCTGCTCTCCCACTCTCTGTCTTATTCACCTGAGGGAGAGTCTCTCACTGAACCTAGGACTAGGTACATAGTAACTGCAAGCGGCCCCACAATCCTGTCTCTGTCTCGCAAAAGCACTTGGGTTAGAAGTTTACATGAACATGCCATTTATTTATTTATTTATTTATTTATTTATTTATTTATTTATTCATTCATTGCTTTGTTTTTTTTTAAGCTTGGTGCTATGAATGTGATCTCAGATTTCCATGTTTACATAGCCAGTATTCTTACCTACTGAGACACTGCCCTAGTCTCATCGATTTCCTTCTTCTTCTTCTTCTTTTTCTTCTTCTTCTTCTTCTTCTTCTTCTTCTTCTTCTTCTTCTTCTTCTTCTTCTTCTTCTTCTTCTTCTTCTTCTTCTTCTTCTTCTTCTCTTTCTCCTCCTTCTCCTTCTCCTTCTTCTTCTTTCTTTTTAAAAATTGTAAAATTCATTTTACATACCAACCAAAGTCCTCCATCCCTTCTCTTTCCTCTTCCTGGCTCCCCCAAGTCACCCTCCCCTCCCCCTCCCCATCCACTCCTCAGAAAGGATAAAGCCTCCCAAGGGCAGTCAACAAGCCCTGACATACCAAGTTGAGGCAGAAACAAGCCCTTCCTCCCTGCATCAAGGTTGAGCAAGACATCTCACATAGGAAATGGGCTCCAGAATGCCAGCTCATGCAACTGAGTTCAATCCTGGTCCCACTGCCAGGGTCTGACAAACAGACAATGCCACACAACTGTCACTCACATGCAGGCTTCCCGGATGTCTGTTTAGAGTCCTTCAGCTCCCAGGAACATGGGCCAAATGTCTCTCTGGGTTTCTAAGTCATGATCTTAACCCTTAACCCAAACCCTTGCTCATATAATCTCTCTTCCCTCTCTTTGACTGGACTCTTGGAACTTGGCCCAGTGCTCAGCTGTTGATCTTAGTATCTGCTTCTGTCAGTTACCAGATGTAGGTTCTATGATGACAAATAGGGTAGTCACCAATATGCTTATAGGAGAAGGGCAGTTCAGACACCTTCTCTACTATTGCTAGGAGTCTTAGTTTTTGTTAGGGTCATTGCTGTGGATTTCTGGAAATTTCCCTACCACCAGGTTTCTCCCTAACCCCATAATGGCTCCCTCTATCATGATATCTCTTTCATTGATCCCCCACTCCATCCTTCCCCCAACTAGAACACCCCATTCCTCCATTTTTCCTGGTCTCCATTCCCCTCACCTCTGTCATTCCCTCCCCCTTCCCATGTCCCCATTTTACCCAGGAAATCTCTTCTATTTCCCCTTCCCAGAATGATCCATTAATCCTTCTTAGGGTCCTCCTTGTTCCCTAGTTTCTCTGGGACTTGGATTGTAGTATGGTTATCCTTTGCTTTACATCTAATACCCATTTATGAGTGAGTACATACCATGTTTGTCTTTCTGGGTCTGGGATACAATATGTCCCATGACAAGTGAATGATGCTGTATCCTCTGTACTCACCAATCTTGTTCACATCTGGGCTCTAGCTTCCTACGTCTGTCCTTTTGAGAAACTGTCCCATATGCTGGTGTCACACTTTTGTTTCTGAATGTAGAAAAAAGTTACTATGGCGTTGGGATTAATACTTGAAAGGGACCTAGAAGTGTTTGGAACACCATAAGTACTATGTTTGTTAAGTGAAGACTGTAAAAATATGGACAGGGTTTACACAGAGCTAGAATGGAGATGCTTTTAAATGCCACTCAGTTACATGTTGGGCTTAGGCACAGCTGGACTCTGGTTGGGAAAATTGACCCTCTTACTACAAATACCTATGAAGAAGACAAAGCCTGAATAAAACTCTAGCAATTCATTACACAGATTAAAAACAAACAAAACATCATCATCATCAAGAAAACACAGAAGTTTAAACAATAAGTGAACTCTGTATTGTGAGCTGGATATTTGCAAATTTTTGTATATATTTTTAAAATGAAAAGACATGTAAAGATATTATCCAGTAACAGGATCCATCTTGAAGGTTTACTGATATCAAAATAGACAATAATGCAAAAGGACATTTTAACTTAAATGTAATGTTCTAATCTTTTGTTTTATAATCAAATGCTCCAATTCTTAAAAGCATCTATTACTTTATTGCATTATCACTGAGCATTAAATTTAAAACTGAATATCACATTAAATGAATATAGTTCATTAAATATTTCTGTAAATTTGCTTTGCTAGTCATTATTTTTTATTTCAGCACATGTGCAGCTTACCTAGAATAAGAAAAAAATCTTCATAGTACAATCTAGGAATGATGTTGCACATCTATAATTTCTGCATCCCAGAAATTATTGTGGAAGATCTGTGAGTTTGAGATCATCCTGTTTCATACAGAAATAAGCAAAAACACCTCTAGGTAACACATTCCAATTTTAAAAATACCTTAGTGCAGGATGTCCTTTGATGTCATTCTAGCCAATTAGTTTCCCAACTGGAAGTCTGTCTGAACACACTAAGAGAACCAGGCTTCTTTTCTTCCATACCTCTCCACTCTCCCACAATTACAAACATAACTTTAGTAGCCCTCTGAAAATTCATTCTTTCTGGCAATATCACCCCTAATAGTCAGTATTTGGTAGTGATACCAGTGGTGATAAGAGCTGTGTACTATCTTCTTTTCTGTGCATGGAGCGTGAGCATATATACAGCCCACAGTTAAATATACAGTATCTCTATGATGTCTCCATTGCACAGAACCAGCTGGTAGCCAGGATTAAAGCTCCTTGCAGGGGAAGCTAGGAAGAAAGGATTGAGAATAATGCCTTTGGGAATGAAAAAAAATGTTGTTTTAAACACACAATGGTTGATTTTATATACTAAATTGTGGCACACAGTCTGGATGAGACATAGGAATATCAAGAGGGTTGTTGTTAGTAGAGACTGAGCAGTTTCACGTTTGCTTATAATGTTCCAGTCCTGTTGGGAGGTGAGTTGAAATCTAACAGAAGATCTGTAGGAAAATGGCATGGCATGCTTTGTTACAGAAAAGCAACTCAAGACCAGAGGGAAAGGTGATGAGCTGTGGAAGGTTCAGGGGTGATAATACAAACACTGTCCAGATGTTTGAAGTTTCAGAACTGTATCCCCATGAAAGATAATTAGCTTAGAACCTAGAAAAATTAGGTACATCTCTTATAAGCAATGCACATTTTTATCAAAAATAGGAATCTTTGCCCCCAAAATCTAATATAGCAAATTCTATTCACGTGGTATTAAACAGATTATCATTTTAGAAGGAAGGAAACAATACGTATTTCTCTCTAGTAGGTGGAATAGAAGTAATAATAGTGGTACATCGAAGGGACTTTTGAGAACTCTCTCCTACCGATTGACCTGAATAGGTAGCATTCGTGGATGGATTAGGAAAACACAGGTGTCCCATAGATGAAGAAATGGTGGCATATTTACTCCTAAGAGATAATGGAAAGAGTATTACTACAATAGCAGCAAGATGGTAACAAATTGTCTTAAGGTTTCAGTTAATTTATACTTTCTTATGTCTACATTAAGAATCTGCCGTCCTTAGTTGCATTCACATGTGGGATAATACCCTTCTCTTCAGTCATTCAGTGAGGAAGCAAAGAGAACTTTTGAACTTGCGGTTTCTCAGTCCCTAGTAACAAGCATTGTGCTTAGGACCAGTCTATTACGCTTTCCCACGGCATATCTAGGATGGCACCCTTTTCTGAAGCATTAACAGCAGGAATAGAACAAAAATAGCATTAAAAACCACCGTCTTCTGTACCACATGCTACGTCATTTTTTTAAAAATTTCAACAGCACCACAGAATAATCTGTGAGAGATGTTTTGTTATCTTTATATTGCAGGTGTTGTGGGACAGTGAAGGGACTTAGTAAGCAAAAGCTAATATCTCCCAGAAGAACATGGTGGAATTAGCATTCTGGATACAGAGTGTCACTGGAAGAACAGACATGGTAGAGAGGCAAAGTGAACCCTCTGATTCCTACAAAGTGCACTTGAGTTATTGTAATACTTTGGGAGGCACTGTGAGCCTCACTACCCAAAGTTACTACTAAAACACTGAAAAGCTTCCGGCTTTTCTTTTCACCCCTTTCTTTCTGTACCTGTTATTATTGTTGTTTGCCTCATGAGTCTCTCTACATGTATATCAGCAAACTCGTTGGGCTCTGTCATTTAGTTGCATCCTGTAGGCATGATCAAACCATGAATTGTAGAAAACAAAACCAGAATCTACCTCATAAAGTTAGAGACCGAAAGATGGCCTTTACTTCTATTTTCAGAGTCCACTGACAAATGTCTAGGCTATGTATGTGGTTGTGTATGTGGCCTGTTGTTTTCACTCAACATTGCTTTAAATATCCACTAGGTCTTAGTCCACTGACAACTGTCCAAGACACATTAAGTTCCAAGTGAAGCCATCCACCAACCTTTCCCATAACCAACTTTTATCCATCCATAGAAGATTTCTACACGAGTGACCTTTCAGTGGCTTGGTGTCTAAATTTCCTTTACACTGAGATCTTCCTGTACTATCATAGCATGATATATATATATATATATATATATATATATATATATATATATATAACTTTTGGCAGACTTCTGATTTTGTTTTTTTAATGCCCCTAGGCTTACAAGCACATCATAATGATAGAGTATTCCTTTGACAAAGACCATGTTACGGGAGGTCATAAATGAAAAAAATAAGAGAAAAATGTGAAGAGATTCTCTCTGGAAAAAAACATTGTATCTAAATTTCTCCCTGGTAATCTCTCAGTGTGTCCTCAATCATTTATCTGAGTAAAATAGGAAGATAGATAATAAAATTCAAACAGCTACCTATGAAATACAGAGGAGGTGAAAAGCCGTTAAAGCTGGAAAAGCTGAACCTCACATTAAATTATATACAGTCTCGCTATGGTGTGACGTCTTTTCTGCTCTTCCTTTTCAGGAGCATGACAAGTTTCCACGTTTCCACAGTATTATTAAAACGTATCCCTGAAATGTGACCACAAATGTGGACCAGATACTGAAGTAATTCCGAACTGTCAGATAGTACACGGAGCATTAACCATTTTCAGGCAGAAAGTGTCCCCAAATGGATTTTGACATAAGTAAAGTTGAGAACATGATTCATGAGCATGTTCCAAAGGTTCTTTCTGGTTATTTAAAGGACTTCGATTGAATAGATTTTACCAGTTCATCTTTCCAAGCAAAGTCGTAATTTTTAAAGGGCAGGAACAGTAAAGAGGAACAGGGAGGGAATCGCCAGTTTCACTTTGAGGTAAATTATTAAGATATGTGACATTTTAAGGCTTATAATTTTAAAGAAGGCGATTATGAGAGGAATCGTGTTTCTTTAAAATTCATATGTCGGAACTCTAAGCCCCTTTGCTACACGACGTGACCGTATCTGGAGATAGGTTTTAAAGAAAGAGGTAATTTAACTAAAATGAGACTTCTAGAACGGGCTCTAATCCAACCCAAGTGGTATCCTTAAACGACCAGGAAATTGGAATGCACACAGGAGGGACCCCAGGAAGTGGAGAGAGGAGTCCTGTACAGGCTGGGGAGAGATGGTTTAGAGGAAATCAAGGTTGCTGACACCTTGGCCCTGGACTAACAGCCTTTAAAACTTGAGAGAATAAGCTGTCATTTGGCCACATGATGCTATGTTAAGACAGCTCTTGCCAACTAATACAAAAATCCAGAAAATTTGGTAATGATAAGAATTCTTGGAATTCTTGGAAAACACAGTTTTCTGAACACCAAACTATTATTTTACATAACATCTTTAAAGGGTTATTTGCTTCCTACAGTTAGAACACGAACACTTGTATTTTCATCAGCATTCAAAACTTACCTTGAAATTGACATAAACTCTGTGACTGAAATAATTATCTAGCCATATCTACAGTCTCACCAAAAACGTAGTTACTGGAATGAAAACAAAATACAGAAATTGAATATTGTATATATATATAGACATGCACTTTTAGATTTAATAAGTAAAAATTCTCACTTTTATGTGATAGAAGAATTTTGGGATTAGAATTGAAGAAATAAAGACAACATAAAAAGCAAATTTCTCACTGGGCTTGGAGGGATGGTTTAGCAATCTTTGTATCTTTTCCAGAGAACAAAGGATTGATTCCACACCCACATGTCTACTCACAACCATCCGCAACCCCAATTTTAGATGATTCAGTGCTGCCTTCTGGTCTCTATGAGAAATACACAGACACACAGACACACACAGATCACATACATATACACAAATTACACATATGAAATAAACAAATTCTCTTTCAAAAACTTCATGCCTTTACCATGACATGAAATTAAACACGTTGAATATAATTAAAATTATGTTTTATTATATATATATATATGTCTAATACATATTATCTATTTTTCTAGTTTATGTATACTTTTCAATAATTTTGGTCACTTTGGGGACAGATATACAATTAAGAAAACGTAAACAACACTTGATACACATCACATACAGTGCATGGTTAGCCAAGGAGGTACTATTTCTACGTTCATTTCATGTGAGGTAGTTTTGGTACTAAGAATTACTTAATACCTGATATTTGAACATAAATAATTGTATCTAAGGGCTCAATATTATATCTTATTTGTTTTTCCAACCTAGAAAGATTGAAATAATTGACCTGCATACCAATTTAACTCTGCCTTAAACCACATACTGCAAAAATCCATATGTGGCCACCCTAGAAGAATGAGATGGCTAATCAAAAATATTTTTAATAAATCATATGAAATGATGTCTTGGTGAAATTGTTTCTACATTGAATTTCTATTTAGTCTTGTCCATTTCCAGTGAATTATTTTGTATTTATTAGCACAAAAGCAAACATTAAGACTAGGGAGCTTCTTAATAAAGTGCTGGCAATTTAAGCATGAGGGCCTGAGTTCAGATCCCCAGCACTCAACATAAAAAACTGGGTATGGTCATATAAGCATAGATCCAAATGCTAGAGAGGAGGACACTGGAGAATCCTAGAACCTTTCTTTCAACTGGTCTAGTGGATCATCAAGATAAGCTTCACTTTCAGCGAGAGACTCTGTCTCAAAACCACAAGGTAGAGGGTGCTAGAGGAACACAGTAATACCCAGTGCCTCCCTGTGTGCATACACGTGCATGCACACCCCTCAGATGTGCATCTAGATACACAACACAAACAAAGAAAAAATAAATAAAAGTGAAATGAAAAATAAAAAACCCCACACGTTTCCACTTCCTTCTTCCTTTATTTTTGATGCCAATGTTGTTCAAGTTATTTACATTCTGTGCTGATTTAGATGTCCTCTTTCTTAGCTCAGAATTCAGAATTCATTTTGCCAAGAGCCTTCTCTGAGTTTGACTGCTATCCTTTCTAGTCACACAGACATTTCCCTCCTGTACCTCTGGTTTTCAGTCATTACCCATTAGCTATCACTTCCATCCCGTGGTGGCACTCAAAGTTCAGTTTAAATGCTGATAATCTTCTCTGCCAGCCTCATTCAGGGACCCAGCTTCAAATTACGGCAGCGGAACCCCTGCCTTCAGAGATTTTTCAGTTCTAAAATATACATTCCAGTTTGCTTAATGAATGGAAAATGCTACACACTACACTATCCTAAATGCAACATCCTGGAATTTGAAAATATGGCTCAATGTAGGTCGCTCCAGAAAAATATGGCTACATTATTGAAAGCCCTTTCAATAGAAAAAGATAAAAAATTTTTCACATTTCACACATACTGCATCATCATTAAAAATAGTATATTCTTAGTCCAAAGAATATTTATATTATCTTTTTATTTCTTTTGGCCTTTAGAGATCTGAAAAGTGTTCAGTCAACATTACTCAATACCCTTTATAAAATGTATTTTTATTATTTTGAAACAGATGTCTTCTTAATGAAATACAGTTGTTTTCTTCTTAAGTGTTATTGCCATAACTAGAAGCATGGCATATTTAAATGCTCCTTAACAGTGATTTGTCCTAGGTCCATCTGCTTTCTGGCATAAAATACATTTTACAGTCACTAACCTGCTGTTCTCAGTTGCAAAGGAAAAAAAAACACTATTTCATACAGAATACACAAAAGAAATTTCAGCCTAGAAATACACACCCACTTGCTTTATTTTATTTAATTTATTAAAGTTTTGTTTGTCAGGAAAAACAATGTGTCAGTTATAAAAACCATTTGATAGCTAAGGTTTAATCAATGGATATATTTTTTAAAAATTCTATAATGCAGTTTACCTTATGATGAAGTCAAAGATACTAAAAATAGGCCTGAGGGATAGGGGACATAGAGACTCAAGCATGGGGTTCTGACTTCAGAACTCCAGCACCCGTAGGAAAACCTGGATGCAGTGACATGTGCCTCTGTCCCTAGTGTTGCAGAGGCAGAACCAGGAGAGTTCCTCAGGCTTGTTGACAGTTCAATAAGATACGTTTACTCAAAAAGCAATGAAGAGGAGAGCAAAAGAGACGGACACTTGACCCTGACCTCTAGACTCCATAGAAACATATGCTTACGTGATTGAGCACCCCACATGAATGTGTACACACACGGGAACATGAGCACACATATGCCACACATACAATAAAGTATATGTCACAAAGTTATGGAAAATAGACATGCCATAAATAATAGATAACAGACACAAGAAGGTTTAAAAGGATCAGACTTTTAAAATCACAACAGACTAGCATCAGAGAAGAGCAAGAAGGCTTGGGACGGTGAGAAACTGAATCATCCGCAAAGTAACAACACTGATCAGGAAAGAACTCACTAAAGTAAAGTATAGTCGACTTAAAAGACGAAGAAGATAATAAGGATGTAGTTTAGTGCCAAGACATATACTTAGCATGTGCAAGGCCTGGGGTTAGATACTCAATAGAATAAACAAACATGCAAATAAAAATCCCCCACATGGTTGGCTAAAAAAAAAACAGCAAGTATAAGGTCTAAAAGTTGACAGAAGCTAAATATTTGAGAAAGACCAAGAATACCCTTGTACATGTAGTGGAGAGAGCACAAAGAAAAATATAGTGGAGAGGTCCATTCATTCCTCACCATCCTTGGTAGGTTGGTACCACAACCTCCCTTGTCTTCCAAAGCTTTCAGATGATTAATTCACTCACTTAAATTAGCAAAATGTTTGCATAAAACTGTGCATACACTCTGGTTAAGTTTTAGAATCTTTAGCATGATAAAAATGGTATATACTCTGTTATTATGCTTTATGTCTTAGATATAATGGTCAGCGGAATGCCTCTAAATCTTTAGTATAAGTAAAATCTAAGATACATTTTATTCCTCACTTACATGAATCACTTGCAGATGTGAAAGGCTGAGTAACTCAGAGAGTTGTTGGGATATGGCACTGAAAAGTATTGTGTAGGACACTGAAGATTCTGTACAGTTTCCTTGCTATGATTCCTATTGTATACACACCACTATACACATTCTTCTATGTACAGATTAAAGAGCCCTAGGGTTTGTAAAAGTCCATAGACTCACTTCTTAAACCTGCAGAAGTCATATGGTCTCTATGACAACCACTCCAGTGTGGTGTGATAATGATAAAGTAGTTACAGACAATTCATATACAGCATATAAATAAACAGTCTGTGGCTGTGGGTACCGAACTGTATCTAGCCCTTAAAGCAGACTTCATTGATCCTATGGAACTTGGTTTCTGACACCATTTTAAAATGAGCTTCCTCGTGTTCCCTGTACTTCCTTTTGCAATTTATTTTTTGTTGCAAAAAATAAAATGATACCCTGGCATGATGGTATATACCTTTATTTACATCACTTGAAAAATAGCAGCAGGTGTTCTCTGCAAGTTCAAGGCCACCCAAGTTCACATAATGAGACCCAGTCTCAAAAAGAAACAAGTAAAAAAACAACAGCAAAAATAATATATATATGTGTGTGTGTGTGTGTGTGTGTGTGTGTATATATATATATATATGTATATATGTATATATATATATATATATATATATATATATATATATATATATATATATATTTAGGATATGTAAGGTTCCTAACGTAATATTCTTGTATCAAAGAAAAGATGTATCCACATAGTGAATTTGATCAATATTGAAAAGCTTCTTTCCACATTTGTATATAATATTGCAATACCAATGTCAAATATGCAAACATACTGGTTTTTCTACAGCCTTGGCAAAAGACTGTGCTGCCAAGCTTTTGAACATTTGCCAACATGATATATGAGGCATAGTATATCAGTGTAGTTTTAATTTTCATTTATCTTCTTATATTTAAAATTGAACATCTTTTTTATCCATTGAGTTGTTTCACTTCTGTGAAAGATCGGTTCTTTTGTTCCCACTTTTTCATTGGGTTACAGGGTGTATTTTCAATTAAACCCAAGCAGGCTTCTTAACATTGAATGTGATGTGTAAGAAATGGAAACTTCAAGTATCACTCTAGGGTCTTTGTATTCAGTAATTGAAAAAGACAAAGTTGGCTTTTGTGTGATGGGGAAAGGTATGGTGAACAGTTTGTGTAATCAAACAATGGTCAAGATTTCATTTTGGATAATATTGAGTTGATGCATATATTAGAATTTTGGATGAGAAAATAGAAGAATTTGGACATCAACTCATGGGAGATAAGCATTCTATCAGCGGAGCACAGGCATCAATGAATGTGTTGGGACCCAGGAGACCAGAGAGTGCATGGACCAGGGACTAAGTCCTAGGAGATTTGACCCTGAAATCTCAAAAGAAGTATGAATCAGCAGGGCAGGAAAAAGTAGGAGGCATCATGCATGGAGCCAGGTGAAGATCAAATTGACAGAGCAATTAGTGCACAAGACTCACAGTAGCTCTACAACAATGATAGCAATAATTTATAGATTCTTTTAACACTGTTGGTTTTTAATGAGGTTCAAAGGTTCACTGTTGTTGTGGACAACAGAAAAGTGACTCTCATCCAAACCATGATGCTTCAAAAACTCAAATGCATGGTAAAAAAGACAGATATGACAAGAAGATCTTCAATTTTATATCAAGAGTGAATACACTTGACCAGCCTGGTCTACAGAGCTAGTTCCAGGACAGGCTCCAAAAGCCACAGAGAAACCCTGTCTCGAAAAACCAAAAAAAAAAAAAAAAAAAAGAGTGAATACACTTGAACACAAGCAAACTATTTCATAGTTAAATTTAATGTGGCATATGTTCTCTCTCTGTCGGTGAAAGTCTAGTATTTAACAAATGCATGAAAAGAGCAATTCCTTCTTCAAGAAAACTATAACTAACATTAGTAAGATCACTGAAAAGTACAAATAAAAAGAATCACCTCTTCAGACACCCATAAAGTCTTCAGTGGGAGAAAGTTAATAGCAAATAAATGTCATAAATAATGACTATAATTTTGGTGAGGTAATTAATAAAAGAGAGTACTTAAGCATTAATTCTTTGCTTTTGTAGTGGTAGTACTAATTTTTAAAATCAAGAGAAATATTGCGCATCAACAAAGAAACAAATAAACATGCAGTTTTTAATAGCTGTTGTGGTTACCATGAAGATACTCATCCTAGAATTTTAAAATTATTATAAATCCAAAATTATTTTGAGTGTTTAGAGAGCTTGTTCAATAGTTAAAGACATTTGTTGTTCTTGCAGAGGTCATGGGTTCTATTTTCAGTACCCACAAGGATGATAACAGTAATCTGTATTTCTAGTTCCAGAGAACCCAAAGCCTTTTCTGGCTACTACATGCACTGGAGGCCCTGGCATACTGCAGGCAAAACACACATACATAGAACAGTGAAAAAAACTTAAATCCCCAAATCTTGTAAGAGAGTAAGTTGCCTACATCTTCTTGCCAGTCAATGCTTTCATGGATGCTCAAAGTTAGGCATGAAACTTGCTCTTGGGCATCTGATGACATTGCCTACTGGAAGTCCATGCTCTCCTACACTTCCAAAAGCCTCAACTGAGTGCCTTCTCGCTCTTCTCTTAGTTTTCATACCTAGTCCATTGTGACAGGAGAGGATTACTTGTGCAATCAAGACTTCTCTAGCTTCCCAGACAATTTGTACCACCATTTTTTTTTTGCTTCTGCCCCAGGATTTTCTTAACAAATATGTTCATTTCTCTTACAAACAAAGGCATCCCAAAGGCAATGGTCATCCCTGCTTCTTTGTTGCTGAATGTCTAGTTTGTTTTGTAGATAAAACATGCTTAACAAATATTAGTTGAAACTGTAAAAGAGTGTGGCATTTTGTCTGTAATTAAACGCACATGTTTCTTCATGTCACCCACATAAGATATGTATGAGATGTTTTGTCTTTAGTCATTTAGTAAATTCAATACTTATTTTTCTAAATAAAATATGAAAAAATCTGACATATTAACAATAACAATATTGTGGCAAGTTGCTATTCTGGTAGGTATATGGTAAAAGGAAAGTGATGGTTTTATAAACAAAAGTAAACAAAAGTTGTCAAGAACTATGAATAAATATTATATGCACAATTTGTTAGTTAGCATCTTTGCTGTTTAAATCTTCCTTTGAAGAAAAAATAAAATTATTTCACATATAAAATGACTGTTATTGAAAGGAAAAAGCAAAGGATCTTTAAAAATTTGGCCAACAGTTACCAAAGCAATAGTATCAACAGCCAAATCCTGAAATGGACCATCCCATAGCATACAACACATTTTTAAAACTAGGGTTTGGTCAGCACATAGTGTTGCATAGCTACAGGCAACCTACCCATAAAGATCCTTCTTCTTTCTTACTACTCTGTTTTTCTATCCTGAAATTCTTAACACTGCCCGAGCAGCCATGCCTGGACTTTCATCTTTGCATTATTATGCTCTCTGAAAATAGATAGCTATGGTAAATATCACTGAAAGTCAACACGAGGAAAACACTATTAGGTGTTGTGAGTTCATTTTTTATCGAAGCAAATAAAAGGTTCCTAGAGAAGTAAGATGTCTTTGTCATCTTGGAACTTCAGAATCATGGTGTGACTCAGCTCTCCACGTTCATCTGTCACCTGTCCTTTCAGCTGCTAACCCTGGACTTTTAAAATGATACTGAGTGCGGGAGGCTGCAATTTTTAACATCTGCATCTACCTCGCCCCATGCATTTTAATTGCTGGGTTCTGATTTACACAGACTGATCAATGCTGCGATGATAATATCTTGAAAACTCAGAATTCACTTCATCAAGAGCTAGTTATGCAAATGAAATCAAGTGACTCAGGAAGAGAAAGGGAGAAGAGACTTTAACAAGGCCCTAGTCTCCTGCCTTGATTACATGCTGTAGCTGTCTACTGTTGTGTGCTGCCCAAGCAGCATTTTGACATCTTGGTTTTCCCAGGCAATGTCTTTTATGTTATCAAACAAGCCTCATTAGGGACATTAGTAGCCAGAAATACAATTGCAGGAATATGCGCCATCAGCTATATTCTGCTATGAAGTATCTTACACAAACTTTGAACAGTAAACAGAAAGAGGATGCTATCCACACAAAGAAAGGAAAAGCTATTGCTCACTTAAGCAAAATCTATAGGCTAGTAACATATAATTTTTTAACTTTATGATTTCAGGGAGCTTGCAATAACTTTAAATAAGTTTGTTGAGTTCTATTCTGACAACACAGACTGTCGTAGATGATTGACAGTGTAAATGGGAGGTAAAGAACTGATTAATAACGTGCTGTGAAAGGGGAGAAAGCCATCGTGTCTAGATGACTGATCTTTGCTTTACATTCTGTTTTTACTGGGCTATGCCTTATATTGATCTTCCTTTATTATTTGTGTTTTTTTTTCTTTTGTTTAAAATATATTCTTCCCATGTGATGTTTCCTGATTACAAGTTTCTATTCCCTCTATCATTTCCCTTCCCATCCAGGTCCACCCCCTTTCTTTCTCTCACTACAAAACAAAAACGTACATAAAGGATGAAAATAAAATACAATATAATTGGATAAAAACAAAATAATACACCAGAATGAACAAAATAAATAGAAGCAAAAGAGCCCAAGAAAAGGCACAAAAAACAGACATAGACACCGAGACCCACTTATTCTATCTACTTCAGGAATCCCATAAAAACACTAAACTGAAGCCATAATCTATACCCAAAGGACCTGTAGGATAGCTGGGGAAAAGATATTTAAATAAATTATAATTAAAATTAATATGAACTTAAACAAACAAGTGGATAAATGAAAGTCCTGATGCAGCATTATGAGACAAAGAATCTGCAGTGATAATTTTAACTTCTTTTTCTGCTGGCGACTACTGCAGGGCATTCAGCCTACCCTAGAGTAGCTTCTTTCCCCCTTGGGACTCCCTTGAAGAGAACTAAATTTTATTTGCAAGTGGTTATCAGTTGGAGATATCTTCTTGTTTGTGGATGGGAGCCTTCTTTCTGCACAAGGACCCCATCTGGTGTATGTGCATGCAGGCCCTGTGCTTGCTGCCTCAGTTTCTGTGAGTTCCTTTGTTCACTGATCCTGCTGATTGAGAGGATCTTGTTTCCTAGGTATCCACCATCCCTCTTGCCTTGAGAGGCCTGCATCACAGGTTTTTCAGTTTGGAGTCCATGGCTCCTGGGGCATTGTATGTCTTTTAGTTCCTGAGAAACCAGGGCACTCCCTCAGGCAGTGAAGTGTTCAGGGCACTTTGTGTTTCTTTGTATGTTAACATAGTCAAGGAAGCATGGAGACTTGACAGTACAACTGGTCTTAGACATTCATCTTGAATACCCTGTAAAGTTTGCAAACATCAATGTATCCTGGCAACTACAACTGTATTGATACTGGCAATTGCCATTATAATCAGTTTCTAATAAAGGTATAAAAGTTCTGATTGCTCCCATTAAAATATCACAGCCTCAGTCTTGCTATGGCTCCTCCTACCCAACTCTGGTTTAATTTCTCACTAGCTATATCAGGTAATTTTGACCCAGAAATGACGTCTGGCATTTGCACCCTATGGCTCTTTATATTCTTTCTGTCTCTGCTTCTACAGGGTCCCTGAGCCCTGATGGGAGGGATCTGATCAAGAGACATCCTGCTTATAGCTGAGAGTCTCAAGGTCTCTCCCTCTTTGTATATGTATCTGTATTTTTTCCCATGCTGCAGGAGGAAAGTTTCTGACGATGGCTGACTGATGCACTTTTCAATGAGTATGCAGAATATCATCAGGAATCAATTTTTTTCTAAGTTCTTTGAGTAGAACAGGAGTGTTTGATTTTCCTCTAGGACTCTGGGCTATCTACTCTCAGGCTTTTAGTTACCCAAGCTGTGTCGGGTATGAATTCCAGATCATGGAGTGGGCCGTAAGTCAAATCTGGTATTGATTAGTTACTCGCCAAGATTTGTTCCACCATTGCCCTACCATATCTTGATGGTAGGACACTTTTGTAGTTTAAAGAGTTTCTGCCTGGGTGGCATTTATGTCTTTCCTTGGTAGTGACCCTTTTCTTTGCAGAGAAGTTTCCTGTAGCTAAGAAGTTAGCATGTGGGGTTTAGGGGTCTAGTAGGCACCAGTTTGATTTCACCGTGTTAAATGAGTTGTGTACATATTGTCTTTATCAAAATAGAGAGCAACCTATAGTTTTGGTAACCGCCTGGACAGTTTATGGATTCCCATGGCACCCATTTGACCAACAACTCAACCAGATACAGCACACAATTGTAGACCCTCCAGGTGGGTCTGCGTTACCTCCACGTTCCTCTGTTTGAATTCTTAGGCTCAGACTGTTAGAGCAGGGAAATCTCCTGGCCATGAAAATGGCGTTTCTTGCCAGGGTGGAGAGGCAGCATTCTTCTAATCAGGTGGTTTGAATACTCTGACTGAGGGACCCCCCGGGGGGGCTGGGCTATACTTCAGCTATGCTAGAGAAAGATTGAATAATCCATTCTTTATTGTGCTGGAGTTTTCTCTCCCAGAATCCTCATCCTTGTTCAGAACCTTATGGACCACAATGATAGTAAATCTGCCTACTTTTTAAGGTGAGAAAAGCATGCCTGCTTTCCTTCTTACTACTTCTTTTCTAAGCTTACTCTCCTTTACACATGCTCTGCCTCTCATCCCCACCTCCATCCCCCAACATTTTGGGCTTCCCCATCCTTATTGTAAGTCCCCCCATCCTACCATGTGATGGCCTGATTGCCAGGCTCTGGCCCCACCCTAACATGGCATAGACTTGTCCTTCTCATCTCTGTTCTTCTCTGGGCAGCTAAGGTTTTACAGCTTGACCGTCCCTTGATTTTTCTTTAAACGTCCTTGAATTTTCATTGGAGTCCATTCTCTTGATTAGGAAGTGCAAGTTCTAAGTCAAACCCTTTTCTCCCCTAAAAGAGTTTAGTCAGTGCCTTATCACAGCAACAGAGATGCACAGTATAAATAAGTGGATAAATAAATAAATAATAGATATCTGTTAATGGCTAAGTGTTTTATTTTTCATTTATCTTTAATGTTATTTCTAAAAATAATTATTTCATAAAACATTTCTATAGACTAAACACTGTCAATAATTGAATACGGACTGTATGAATTTCCTTGTATAAGGAGAGAGATTTTAAAATGAGGCATCCTATTTCCACATTTCTCAAAATGGTATCCCACTGTTTAACAGTAAGATAGATTCTAACTCAAAAATCACTAAACATTTTTGATGATGTCATTCACATCAAAAAGTCTTTACAAATATTTTTTTTCATAAGAAGAAGAAATAAAAGTACAAGATACAGTGTGGGACGATGAGTCATACGTCTTTCGTTCTTGAAAATTCATGGTTTAGATGTAGGGTCACTGAGATCTCAAAACCAACACATCAGTAACAGAGGAAGACAGCAGAATACAAAATGGACATGATAAATTTGATTTGCTCTAGACAGAGACTCTCCAACTGCGAAGAATCATCTTTTGCTGTATGAGATTATGAATGCTGCGGTTATATGCTGGAGAAGATAAACAATCATTTCTTTTTCCATTGATTTTTCCAGAGCTAAATTTAAGCTGCAGAAAGCTTTCTCATTTGATGTGCATTTTAAGATTAAGTTCTATGACCATAGTAAAATTGACGATACATAAATGTACAGATATGCACACACACACAAACAAATAAATAAAAATACATGCACATACAAACTCAGCTACACACAAAGAGAGAAACATGCACTGATACATATATACACAGAATTTGATGCAAGTAATCCATCTAATGCCTTCCTTGCCATGCCAATAGAAGTGACTCATGCTACTAAAGACATTTGATTTTTTTCTAAATTATTTGCTTATTTGTGTACTTTTTGATTAAATTTCTTTTTCCCCATGCCAACTCCAAACTGTACAAATGAGATGAATGTTTTAGAGTGTCTCTCTACATTCCTGTACATGTTAACTCATCTTTATTCCCTAGATGCTGCTGTTGTAGGAACCTCTTCAAATCGCATAAGGAAGTAGGACTCAGAAGGAAGATGACTTGCTCATAGGTCAGTACTTGATCCAGTAGCTGAATCTTTGAATATTCACTATCCTTTGAAATTCTTCAGACCCTGTGTGTGTGTGTGTTGGTGACTAATGTTCACCATCAATGAAAAGAAACCTCTGTGCCCTGTGAGAAATATGATTAAACTTTTCGTTGTTGCCCTTCCTTCTAAGGAGGTAGTCAATGTGCTTAGGATGGCATTCTTTGGGTATAGCTGAATAGAACTAAATTTTCTAAAATAGCATTTTCTTTAATAGATAAAGTTTTAGGTGGGTAGTAGTGGTACACACCTTTAATTCCAGCACTCAGGAGACAGAGGCACAGGCAGGCAGATCTTTGTGAGTTCGAGACCAGCCTGGTCAACAAGAGTTAGTTCCAGGATAGCTCCAAATCTACAGAAAAACCCTGTCTCTAAAAACAAAAAACAACAACAACAAAATTTAAATGCAAGTATTTAAAATGTTCATTGATAAATATATACATATAAAAAATGTTATAATGATTTATTATTATTAGTGAACTTGATAGAAACCAAACCAAAACTAATTTTAAAGTGGCAAATAAAGTTGGTTGGCTGGCATAGTTTATGAAAAAGTTAAAAACAACCATCCAAACAAGGAAACTTCTTGGCATAGGTCTCTCTGGATCTAGGAAACCAGGAAGGCATTGGTTTTCTTTCAGCTATTAATCTCTATTCTCTCTCACTACAGATCAGTTTTTCCCAAAGGATAATGTTAGAAAACAATCCTCTTAGCTAGTTTCATAAGAAGGAGATTTATCACATCTATAAAGTAATTTGTGAATTACTGGGGAGATGAAAAGATAGAACCTAGTCTCAGCTTCCATGAGTGGTTTCAGAGTTGCATTTCAGAACTGTCCTACCAGGTAAATTTCTGTCTATGTCTTGACTTTAAAGATACTATCAAATTGAGAGGCCAACACTCTCAAAGTTGGTCACAGAGTCTCCATCTCTGTCCCACTTAGCATTAGTAAAACTTTCACCTTCCTTCTCCAAAATTCATTTCTGAATTTTTGTCTTATCCAATTTTGTTTGATGGACAGAGTCCATTGCTGTCATAGAACCCAAACTGAAATGAAGTATGCAGGAGGTAACTTTGACCCATCAGTTTTAACATTCTAAAAAAAAAAATTACGAAGGAAGCTGGAAAGATAAAGAGCTCTGAAGCAATGAACTGTTGTTGGGAGCCTATTAATGATGCCTGGAAATTCCTGAGTTTACAGTTATATAATCAGTCATTGGAAAGATGCCGGCTTAATGATGTTTTGCAGCATTATTTGCAATTGCCAAAAGCTGGAAATTCCTAGATACCCCTCAATCAAAGAAAGGATAAAGAAAATGTGGTATGTGTACACAATAGAATACTACACAGTGATTAAAATATAAATAATGACATCTTGAAACTTGTAGGCAAATGGATGGATCTAGAAAAAAGCATATTGAGTGAGATAAGCCAGACCCAGAAAGACAATTATAATATGTATTCAGTCATAAGTATCTTTTGGATATAAAGCAAAGAAAAATCATCCTACAGTCTACAACCCCAGCAAATCTGAACAACAAAGAAGAGCCTAAGAGAAACGTACATAGATCTACATAAAAAGGAGATAAAGACAAGATTTCCTGAATAAATTGGGACTATGATAGTCATTGGAGAAGGTAGAAGGCAAGAAAAAGAAGGGCGGGGAGTGGAGAATATTATATAACTCAATAAAAAACAATTTTAAAAAATTTAAAGGAAATAATCCCAGGACAGTAAAACTGGAAATTTTGGCAGCCACTCATAGGAAGAAGATAGGGAAAGAAAAACCAGCATGAATATCTGCCCCATGGTGGATCAGCAGTCACAGGCATCGAGTGAATTTTTAGAGAAAGAATACAGTTCCAGAGCCCCAGAGTGTTAGGGAAAGTATGCCTAAGACAGGGATAAGAAGGAAAAATATATAAAATATGTCAATTCTTCATGGCCATAGCCCTATAAGAAATTAAACTAGGCAAAGAGAACTCTGGGAAGGAAATGTGCATTACCTTAGTATAGGGATAATTATTCCTCCCATATATTTTTATTGGCATACCGTGACACCATCTCTTTGAAGGGTTATCTCTCAGATCACTGACTAACCCAACTGGATTAACTCTTTAAGGAGGAGACAGTGGCATGTTTCCACCCAGAGGTAGATTTCATTCTTTGCTACAACCTATAATATTATTTATGAATGTGTGTATAGATGTGTCTGTATATTAGGAATTACCATTTCTATGTGTAGGTAACTGTCCTCTGTTGTGTGTACCACATGACTGTTTACCTGTGTAGAAATTGAAACTTGGACTTTAATGGGTAGAAGCATCGGAGCAAGGGAGAATATTGTGGAGATTTGACTTCATGTGTGATGAGAACAAGAGGCTGTATATGCTTCAGTTGGTCGGTTTCTTCTGAAAATGTCCTCCTTGAAACAAAAATGTAATTCAGGCTTAATACGCTATGCACAACAGGTACAGATGTGGGGAAGAAATTTTGGAAATCTAAAACCAGGATTCATTACCTTTTAGCTATAAAGCATTGCTCATAATAACATTGCAGAGTCTTTCAAGGTGTATGTATGTGACAGACAAGTACAGAAGAGAAAACTATAGAAGCCACAGCTAAGAGAAAGGTCACTATTATAATACACTACGTAGGAGGAAGAAACAGTGAAATGAAGAGACAGAGGACAGATATTTATCACCATTTCACACATTTAATATTTTGTATTTATTTCAAGCTTTCTGGAAAATATATAAAACTTCTTTTAATAAAAATGCAAAAACATCAAAGTAAAAATTATTTTAATATATTAGCATGTTATTAAATACATGAAATATAATGACACATTTAAATTTGTAATGGCATCAAAAATTTAAAAAGCCCATTTTTAAAGCAAATTATGGAGGCTACATTATTATGCCAGAGGTAACACACATACACACTCACACACACAAACACATACACAAAAGAAGAAAAGAAACTGAAAATAGTGGGAAATAAAGCAATCTGTTGCCAATTGTCAAGAAAACTGGCTGAAAAAAAGTACACAAACTGACAAAATTTGTGACTTTTTTGTCACTCTAAAAAGAATATTTGAAAGACTCAGTTACCTTGAGACACAAATATTAATCTAATTAAATAAGAAAGCTTAGAAGTAAATTACAGGCAAAGAAAGAAGTTTTCTGTGACTACCATTATTTGTGTTTCTTTTCAGCCGAAAAATAGACCTATGTCAGTATGGCTTTGAACTCACACAACTCCAGAATGGTTTAGACCACACTTCAGCCCCTTGAACTGCTCCGTCGGGGCTGTGTGTTTTAGAGAGGTGGGCAGGCCAGAACCGGTGATGACAGGTGGAGAAACGACTTTGCTCTTTTGCTTGGCTGCCTCAGGTTTACTTTGCTGATTACGGCAATTGGGATTCAGGATGCTTTATTTTCACAGTCCTGCTAATGGTGTGCCATCACTTCAAGCTTTTAAAGTAGAGTACATAGCTGCAGTAGGAGGATTTGTAGCAGTCACCTTTCCAGGCTTTCTGAGAAAGATCCCCAAGAGCAGTCCCTATGCACTGATGAAATGCACCACTGCACCGTGCTATTTGAGGGCTCAGATTTCACTGAGAGGAAACTAGAGAGATGTCCCCAAGTTTGGTATATAAACAGACATGACAATTTACTGCCTGGCAGTGTTTAGGAGCCAAGGCTTCTGTCTATGTGCATTGTTCTGCCCTCCGGCTTAATTCTATAGCTCTGTTTCTGCGCCTTTTATTTGATCTTTGTTGACACAGGCTTTATTCTAAGCTCAAAATTTTCCATTTGTAATTTTAAGAACTTAGGAATTAACACTTAGTACTGTCCCTTTAAACAATAACCTTAGGTTGCAAGCATTTTCCTTTCCTGTGACACCTGTAGGAAGAGAGGCTGAAATGGTTCAGTAAAGGGCTACTTGGGGTATTGTAAGTGACTTTCCCCTTGTTTAGATTCACAGCTTTCGTGGTAAGGAATGATCGTCTATTCTCAGTGTTGTCCCTTTTCTTTTTATACCTCCAAGCCCCAAAGAAAACATGATAAACAATACAGATGGCCACCACTAATAAGCATAATTTAAAAGCAGGAAGGAAGGGCGATGTTAACTCCTTTCCTTTCTTATTTTGTCTGTTGATGAAGAGAAAAAGGAGTTCCCACAGCAGACTGAGTCTGAATGGGAATCAGAAAAGGCTTTAAACCTCTATTCCAGTTGACCTTGCTTATTCTCTGTGAAACCTTGAAGTAAATTTATTGTTTTTCATTTATACTCAAGGTCAGAAGAAAGATAAGTTGGGATCTATTGCACTTCACTATAGCAACCAATAAAATATTTCACCACAGTCTTGGGAATACATATGACCTCAACAGAAGCAATATGAAACAGAGTCTATTCCAGGAGTTCCCTTTTCACACCACATGCACAAACCCTGTAAGAGAATGTCTTGCAGACTTATCTGCTAGTAGAAGCTCCCATGACAAAAGGTAGTAGAGCCATGCCACATTTGATAGATTCTGTCAGCCAAATTTCCTGAACATCAGCATCTAGAATTAGTTTCTTCATCACTATCCCTTAAATAAGCTTTTGTAGTAACTGTAAGAAGGCCTTCACTAACATAATGGCCGATATAACTTTTTTTCACCTATAATACATCTACAATATTTTAGATCCAATTTGCATGATACAAGTAAAGCAAATCTGTGTTGGGCACTTCCCTCGGTGTTATGTGGGCATTGCTCCAGAGCACTGGTCATTTAGTAAATGAATCCAGCCAGTTCCCTTAGGAAATATCTAACCCTTAAAGTATTGTTTTGATACACGATTTGCGTATTGATTTACAAGGCTTAAGTGTACAATTTCATATATTTTAACAAATGTATCTATGGTGCTATAACACTGACCAAAGTTATGGCATGGCACATTTTCATTATCATAAATATGTCCTTGTGGTCTTTCATAGTCTTGTTGAAATAAAGGCAAAATCATTACAAAATTATTTATAAACCTAACTGTTCTTATTTATTTATTAATTCATTTGTGTGTGTGTGTGTGTGTGTGTGTGTGTGTGTGTGTGTGTGTGTAGGAGCTTATATGACCTAGTATGCTTGTGGAGGTCAGAAGACAAACGTCAGGTGTCCATTCTCTTCTGCTGCACTGTGGGAATTTCAGGATTGAACTCAGCTTTCAGGCTTCTGTTGGAAGCACCTCTACCTGCTGAATTATATCCTGGCCACTTCATTGACTTTGGTTCAAAAACTGAGACAACTCCCTACTTCAAATCAAGTGAGATTTCCCTGTCATCAATGACACACAGCAAGTTTTATAAAGTATTAGGTGGGAATGCGGAAACAAAAGAGTAGAGGCAGAGTTGATTGATTAATGCCGGGTTACTCTGATAGCAATTTTTTTTCCCTTAAAGATTGAAGTGGAGTATACTTTCTCATCATATTGATTCAGATAGATGGAGATCTTTTGATTTCAGGAAAAGTCTTTAGGTAGGCATTGATTTTTTTTACTTGAATTTTCATTGTGATTATGTAGACTTAACATAAGACTCTCCGTTTTCGCTTGTGTGTCTGTTGATGCTAGAGCAGGAACTCAGTCTGCTCTGGTTTCTTACATGACTTTTAACGGTAGTGCTTTATTCTCATTCCCTCTCCCTAGCAATCATTTCCCTAACTGCTCGAAGTTTACAGCTCTTAAGATGACATATATAAATAGCATCACACATATGCAATCTTTTGTTCTTGGCTTCTGTTAGTTAACACATGCTTTTGATGTTCCTGTATATGCTACTGGTTTATTCTTTTATTTTCTTCTAAGTTTCTTTCAATGTTTTCAGTTTCGTGCTAAGTTGAAGGTGGGAACAGTCAGTGTGTGTGTGTGGGTGTGTACACTCCTGACCGTGCGCGCATGTGTGTTTGTGTGCATGTGTATTTAGTTTGCTCTTGCTACCTTAAACAGTTTTTCTTTCTTACAATATGTTTGTTGAAGTATGAGCGGCAGTGGGGCTGCATCCCCGGCACCCGGCCACTCCCACGGCTAGCTTTACCCGAAATAATTACACGGAAACTGTATTCTTTTAAACACCGCTTGGCCCATTTCTATCTAGCCTCTTCTAGGCTAGCTCTCGTATCTAGACTAGCCCATTTCTAATAATCTGCTGTAGCCCACGAGCTGGCTTACCAGGAATGATCTTAACCTGCATCTGTCTGGAATGGGAGAATCATGGCGGCTCCTGACTCAGCTTCTTTCTCCCAGCCTTCTGTTCTGTTTACTCCACCCACCTAAGGGTGGGCCTATCAAATGGGCCTAGCAGTTTCTTTATTGCTTAACCAATGAAATCAACAGATTGATATATGACACTCCCACATCAATATGTTTCACTTGCTTTTTAGAGCAATGATGCCCTCTACATTACTCTGACATGTTGACCCTATATTTTATAATGAAGTTAAAAACAAATGGTATTTTTAAAGCACATGTTTAATCGAAATATGATCATATCACATTTCTATTCCCTCACACTGACTCCTAGATACCCTCCACTAGTAACTAACCTCTCCCATGTTCTCCTTTCACTAGCAAATCCATAGTCTCTTCTTCAGTTATTGTTCTTACACACACAAATACTCACACATAAGAATGGTGGATGCACCAATACTTAAGGGCAAGCTACTGAGTTGGATTTTGTTGATTGTGAGTATAAGGTTTCAGGATTGACTACTCTGCCCTAGGACACAAGGGATTCTTCCCTGGGAAGGGGGAATTCTCTCTTGTTTCCTCAGTCTTTTCTTAGTTGCATATACTTCTTTGCTTTCGGTTGAGACCCTGATTAATTTTTCTCCTCCCACATTAATATGTCCATTGATATTTCTTTTCTTCCAGTCTTGTTTGTACAGCCAGTACTAAGAAAGACTTTCAAGGCAGACTTCCTGGTGTTCCAGCTCATACAATCTCTCGTGATGTTTCCGGAGCTGGAGCCAAAGGAGCTGTAATGGATATATATCTATTGGTGCTAGAATTCCCATGGTGCATTCATATTTGCAACGTGCCTAGTTGTGGTTTTCCGCTATAAAATTTTTGAGTGTCTTATCTTTATTATTGAAATTAGTTTACATACTTTTGGCTGATTGTCATGAGCTCATCACCTGTCCATGTGTTTTCTGCTATATTCTTTCACACTCATGATTATTCCTCCTACTTTTTCCTTCTGTCTTCCTCATTCCTGTTCCCTAAAGCAGCTCACACTCGACTCTCTAGTTTCCTGACCTTTACCCAGATTTACTCCCAGTTGAATGTGCACCCTAATCAATTCCGTGCTATAATCCACATATAGCCACATATAACAAGAACATGCTTTATTTGCTATCCCGATCCTGCGTTATCTCTTACTATAACATTTCTCAGTGCCATTTGTTTTACTTCAAATCTTGTAATTTGTGGCTAAATAAAATCTTGGTGTATGTATTTTCATTATCCATTCCTTAGTTGACAGAATTCCTCAGTCACCCAGGGTGACTGCATTTCCTTGATAGTATGAAAAGAGCAATGCATTATGATTATTTTTTGAGATTCCAATATTTTTCCAGCTATGTAGAGTAGAAAGAAGAGAATCTGTGACTAAACAAAATTATTGCCATATTTGTGGAAAAAAATTTTAAATCCTGAATGGAATTACTTGACTGAAATATATATTTGGAAAGAACATAACATTTTCAGTCTGAAGCTATTGACTTCATTGACATAATATTGTATAGATACTCCCTAGTTAACTCTTAAGTATCTGTAAGATACAACCCGTTGTCTCAGTTTCTTTCTCTAATACACCGTATCAACTTTTTGTCAGTTCAGTTATTTGCTCATTTTGTTGCTCTTTCAATGAGCCATTTGGTTTCATTAAGATTTTGATTGCCTGGATTTTATAGTGGTTGTCCACAGTGTTATTTTGTTTCCTTCATTTCCTCCAAATGCTTGTGGCTTTGTTCTCTTTGCTTTTTATAACATCATTAATTTTCTTTGGTTATCCATGTTGTGTGGTGGGGATTCTATCCTTCCTGGTTCCCGCAATTGTTAAGTCCCAAAGAAATCACACAGAGGTCTACATTAGTTATAAACTGATTGGCTTAGTATCTCAGGCTTCTTTTCTCTTAAAACTTATATTAGCCAATTATTTTTGTCTATGTTAGCCATGTGGCTTGGTACCTTATTCAGCGAGGCAGTCATAACTGCTTCTTCTTATTTTTTATTTATTTATTTATTTATTTATTTATTTATTTATTTATTTATTTATTTATTTAAGATTTCTGTCTCTTCCCCGCCATTGCCTCCCATTTCCCTCCCCCTTCCCCAGCCAAGTCCCCCTCCTTCCTCAGCCCAAAGAGCAATCAGGGTTCACTGCCCTGTGGGAAGTCCAAGGACCACCCACCTCCATCCAGGTCTAGTAAGGTGAGCATCCAAACTACCTAGGCTCCCACAAGGCCAGTAAGTGCAGTAGGATCAAAAACCCAGAGCCATTGTTCTTGACTTCTCAGTAGTCCTCATTGTCCGCTATGTTCAGCGAGTCCGGTTTTATGCCAGGCTTTTTCAGACCCAGGCCAGCTGGCCTTGGTGAGTTCCCGATAGAACATCCCCATTGTCTCAGTGTGTGGGTGCAACCCTCGCGGTCCTGAGTTCCTTGCTAGTGCTCTCTCTCCTTCTGCTCCTAATTTGGACGTTGAGATTTCAGTCCGGTGCTCCAGTGTGGGTCTCTGTCTCTGTCTCCTTTCATCGCCTGATGAAGGTTAATATTCAGGAGGATGCCTATATGTTTTTCTTTGGGTTCACCTTCTTATTTAGCTTCTCTAGGATCACTAATTATAGGCTCAATGTCCTTGGTTTATGGCTAGAAACCAAATATGAGTGAGTACATCCCATGTTCCTCTTTTTGGGTCTGGCTTACCTCAAGGATAGTGTTTCCTATTTCCATCCATTTGGATGCAAAATTCAAGAAGTCCTTGTTTTTTACTGCTGAGTAGTACTCTAATATGTATATATTCCATACTTTCTTCATCCATTCTTTCATTGAAGGGCATCTAGATTGTTTCCAGGTTCTGGCTATTATAAACAATTCTGCTATGAACATAGTTGAGCATATACTTTTGTTGTATGATAAGGCATCTCTTGGGTATATTCCCAAGAGTGTTATTGCTGGGTCCAGGGGTAGGTTGATCCTGAATTTCCTGAGAAACTGCCACACTGCTTTCCAAAGTGGTTGCACAAGTTTGCATTCCCACCAGCGATGGATGAGTGTACCCCTTTCTCCACAATCTCTCCAGCAAAGGCTATCATTATTGTTTTTTTTATTTTAGTCATTCTGACAGGTATAAGATGGTATCTTAAAGTTGTCTTGATTTGCATTTCCCTGATCGCTAAGGAAGTTGAGCAAGACCTTAAGTATCTTTTGGCCATTTGAACTTCTTCTGTTGAGAATTCTCTGTTCAGCTCAGTGCCCCATTTTATAATTGGGTTGATTAGCCTTTTACGGTCTAGTTTCTTGAGTTCTTTATATATTTTGGAGATCAGACCTTTGTCAATTATGGGGTTGGTGAAGATCTTCTCCCAGTCAGTGGGTTGCCTTTTTGTCTTAGTGACAATGTCCTTTGCTTTACAGAAGCTTCTCAGTCTCAGGAGGTTCCATTTATTCAATGAGGCCCTTAATGTCTGTGCTGCTGGAGTTATACATAGGAAGTGGTCTCCTGTGCCCATGTGTTGTAGAGTACTTCCCACTTTCTCTTCTATCAGGTTCAGTGTGTTCAGACTGATATTGAGGTCTTTAATCCATTTGGACTTGAGTTTTGTGCATGGTGATAGATATGGGTCTATTTTCATTCTTCTACAGGTTGACATCCAGTTTTGCCAGCACAATTTTTTGAAGATGCTCTCTTTTTTCCATTGTATACTTTTAGCTCCTTTATCGAAAATCAGGTGTTCATAGGTTTGCGGATTAAAGTCAGGGTCTTCTATTTGATTCCATTGGTCGACTTCTCTGTTTTTATGCCAATACCAAGATGTTTTCAATACTGTAGCTCTGTAATAGAGTTTGAAGTCAGGAATGGTAATGCCTCCAGATGAACCTTTATTTTATAAGACTGTTTTGTTTTTCCATATAAAGTTGATTATTGTCTTCTAAAGATCTGTGAAGAATTTTGATGGGATTTTGATGGGGATTGCATTGAATCTATAAATTGCCTTTGGTAGAATTGCCATTTTTACTATGTTGATCCTCCCAATCCAAGAGCAAGGGAGATCCTTCCATTTTCTGGTGTTTTCTTCAATTTCTTTCTTCAAAGACTTAAAGTTCTTGTCAAATAGATCTTTCACTTCCTTGGTCAGAGTTACCCCAAGATATTTTATGCTATTTGTGGCTATCGTGAAAGGTGATGCTTCTCTGATTTCCCTCTCTGTTTCCTTATCCTTAGCGTATAGGAAGGCCACTGATTTTTTGGAGTTGATCTTGTATCCTGCCACATTACTAAAGGTGTTTATCAGCTGTAGGAGTTCTTTGGTAGAGTTTTTGGGGTCGCTTATGAATACTATGATATCATCTGCAAATAATGAAAGCTTAACTTCTTCCTTTCCAATACGAATCCCCTTGATCCCCTTATGTTGTCTTATTGCTATTGCTAGAACTTCAAGCACTATATTGAAGAGGTATGGAGAGAGTGGACATCCTTGTCGTGTTCGTGATTTTAGTGGGATGGCTTTGAGTTTTTCGCCATTTAATTTATTGTTAGCTGTCGGCTTGCTGTATATAGCTTTTATTATATTTAGGTATGACCCTTGTATCCCTAATCTCTCCAAGACCTTTATCATAAAGGGGTGTTGAATTTTGTCACATGCTTTTCAGCATCTAATGAAATGATCATATGGTTTTTTTTCTTTCAGTTTATTTATATGGTGAATTACATTGATAGATTTGTGTATGTTGAACCAGTCCTGCATCTCTGGAATGAAGCCTACTTGATCATAATGGATAATTTTTTTACTGTGTTCTTGGATTCAGTTTGCCAGTATTTTATTGAGAATTTTTGCATCGAGATTCATGAGTGAGATAGGCCTATAATTCTCTTTCTTGGTTGGGTCTTTGTGTGGTTTTGGTATCAGGGTAACTGTAGCTTCATTAAAGGAATTTGGCAATGACTCTTCTGTTTCTAAATTGTGAAATACATTAAGGAGTATAGGTATTAGGTCTTCTTGGAAGTTCTAGTGGAATTCTGCATTGAAACCATCTGGTCCTGGGCTTTTTTTTTTTTTGGAAGGGAGATTTTTGATAACAGTTTCTAGTTCTTCTCGACTAACAGGTCTATTTAGATTGTTCACCTGGTCTTGGTTTAGCTTTGGTATATGGTACCATTTCTTTTGCATTTTCCAGTTTTTTGGCATACAGGCTTTTGTAGTAAGATCTAATGAATCTCTGAATTTCCTCTGTGTCTGTGGTTATGTCCCCCTTTTCATTTCTGATCTTATTTATTTGTGTGTTCTCTCTCTGTTGTTTAATTAGTTTGGATAGGGGTTTGTCGATCTTGTTGATTTTCTCCAAGAACCAACTTTTTGTTTCATTGATTCTTTGGACTGTTTTCTGTTTGTTGATTTCCTCCCTCAGTTTGATTATTTCCAGTCTTCTACTCTTCCTGGGCGCATTTGCTTCTTTTTTTTTTTTTCTAGAGCTTTCAGGTGTGCTGTTAAGTCCCCAATGTGTGCTTTCTCTGTTTTCTTTAAGTGGGCACTTAGTGCTATGAACTTTCTTCTTAGCACTACTTTCATCATGTCCCATAGGTTTGAGTATGTTGTCTCTTTATTTTCATTAAATTCAAGGAAGACTTTAATTTCTTTTTAATTTCTTCCTTGACCCAGGTGTGGTTCAGTAGTTGACTGTTCAGTTTCCATGAGTTTGTCGGCTTTCTGAGGGTAAGATTGTTGTTGCCTTCTAACTTTAATCCGTGGTGATCTGATAAGACACAGGCAGACACTGATATTTTTTTTTTGTATCTGTGGAGGTTTCCTTTGTTTCCGACTATGTGGTCAATTTTCGAGAAGGTTCCATGAGCTGCAGAGAAGAAGGTATATTCTTTCCTATTTGGGTGGAGTGTTCTATAGATTTCTGTTAGGTCCATTTGCTTCATTACCTCCAACAATTCTCTTAATTCTCTATTAGGTTTTTGTCTGATTGACCTGTCCATTGGTGAGAGAGGTGTGTTGAAGTCTCCCACTACTAATGTGTGTGGTTTGATGTCTGCCTTGAGTTTCAGTAATGTTTCTTTTATATAAGTGGGTGCTTTTATATTAGGCTGAGTCAGGACTACAGAATAAGCTTTCCTCTTGCCAGAATTCTCCTGTTCTTGTTGCCTGCCTCTACTTTCTGTCTGTTTGTCCCACCTATACTTCCTGCCTGGCAAATGACCAATCAGCATTTATTTAAAATATAATTGACTGAATAGAGACCATTGTCCCACACCAATGTTGGTTAAGTTTCCCATCTTGTCTTAAGATCTCTCCATGATGACTTCCATTGATTGATCTTTTCATCATCTGTAATAAGATTTCTGAATGATGTCCATTGTCTCTGTGAACTGCTTTCCCTGTAGCTGCAAGCTCTGCCAGGCTGTATTTTCACTTTTCTTCCTTTCAAAAATATTTTCTCATATTTCTTTTGAATTATTTCTGTGCATAAGATATTTGGTATTGCTGAATTATAAAATATTTGGTGGGTATTACAAATATCTATCTATTATTTTACTTCATTCAACGGTGTTTAAAATGAATTTAGTATCATTTATTTTTACTGTTGTTGTTATTATTTTTATTAAGTAGGAAAAACTGTCTTACAAGCAACAATTTGATTTATCTGAATAAATATTCTGTTCACATTTGAAAATAATCTCTATTATTCTAATGTTGGTTACGTACAGGTATAGATGGTGGATAGCTCTAATTTCTTAAAGATTTGTGTATATGATGATTTTCTGATTGCTTTTCCATGAATTCTAAAGAACAAGTGGAAAATTTCCACATTTATTCACACAGAAGGAATCCTTCAAATGTTATGTCACAGAACAAGAGAATTAAGACTTTCAAGAACAGATCAGGAATTTGAGAAAATATTAATTTCAGAAAAAAATTGAGAGTGAGATATATGTGCATCATTAAATTTTGCTTAATTTCCCCATTTTACCCTTTTTATTGATTTTAGATAAACATGTGTTCAGGTTATTTTTTTTATTATTCTCTGAATAGGAAGTTTAAAAGTGAGATTTGGGAATTTACAAAAAAATTAGTACGTGGATACATGTGTATGTAAGATGATGAAGATGGAATTCAGAGCAAGGCTCTATTCTGAGCTAATATCAAATGGTTAAGTGAATTTCTCACTATCTTGGTTTCATATTGCTGCTTTGGTTTATGATTGGCTACCTGTCCTATGGGTCAGACATCACTTGCTTTGATGAATAGATCTTAGTGCTCTGTTTTATGTGGTAGAAGAAAACTGAAAATATTTAGATTTGCTTCTATATCAAGGACATGGTGAGTACCTTAAAGTATTAGATTGCAATTATAACAAGTGTATTTAACATGTCTTTTTACAAGCTGAGAAGTCATGCTGAAGGGGAATTCTGGGAAAGTGGCAGCTTCAAATAAGATCCGATTCCCCAAAACACACCACAATCATTCTGTTGGATGTTATCTTATTTTGAGGATGAAAAGAGTCACTGAAGGAGCATAGAGATTGAATAACTTAAGGCAAAACATGGGATTTTTCCAGACAACTTTGGCAGGAGGGTGGAATAATCATAGCAGTGAGAAATAATTGAACTTTTGGAGATTTTGTGTTTTAACTGAATAGTCCTGGAAGCACAGGCGGTGCTCAGGATGGTGTCTGCTCCTTACCCTGGGGGAAGTGGGGACTCCCTGCAGCATGTGTACTATATTAAAAATTATTGAGGTTTTTACCTCTTAGGTGCACATTAGACAAGAGATTCCCATGTAATTGTGCTTTATTAAAAGATCTGATGCTCATCAAGCTAGCAATACAAGACAATCCTTATTGAAAGGCAGGCACACGCTTTGTTAGAATTTAAACATATAACATTCAGACTGCCTGTAGGTTTCTTGGGAAAACTGTGGCAGCCACTGTAAAGAGAACTTTGACTTTTAGAACTGAATCCTTGAAATAGATAAAATAGATAAAAAAGGGAGGAGAGGATGAAGTATGGATTCCAACCTAGGCAACAAGATAGGGACAGAAATGACCTCATGGAGTTTGTTCACATCAAGGATCTGTTACTCAATGAGAAGGATGACTACCCATTTCATTGCATACTACTCCCAACTAAGATGACAAGAAATGGTGTATTTTTGGCTTCAGTTTCTGGAATCATTTTCAGTTTCACAGGATTTAGTTTATATTTTGATCAAAAGTTTTAAGAAGTTTTGGCTTTATTTCTTTTAGTGTTTCTGATTAAGAGGTATAGGATAATTTTCAGTAAGTTAAATATATTAATTTTGATATGGTCAGATCTCATCAATCCTTTCCCTTCCTTAATCAAAGTAGGTGTGAACCTGAGGTTTATGCCTCTTTGGGGAACTAGATAAGCACCATTAACTTTAAAAATGCATAATTACTTTGCTCTTTACTGCTGAGTAACTTTCTTTTGTGCAAAGCCTGTTAGGGAACCAAAATCATTCTCCTACATCCCCCCATCTCCATTGTAACTCGGCATAGATAAGCCATTGTTGAACGCTAGAGTCAAGAGCACATTGATCTCTCACAGCAGAAGCAATTTCCTGTTTTCAAAAACTTGTAATGAGATTTAAAAAATGCAAACAAATCTAATATATCCACAAGAGAGATTGCAGAGTTGGATAAACACAGACAAACCGATGTTTAAACTTTTGTAACCTTCTCTAAAATTCTTTTATTAATTTGCCAGCCAGTTTATTTGCTCAGAGGCTGTACGGATCTGGAAACAAAGATTCACAAAGTATATGTTCTAAAGTTGAAATTACAGTCATTTGTGAGCGGAAGATTTTCACAAATTGTGTGTGTGTGTGTGCGTGTGTACGTGTGTGTTTATATTGTGTTTAAGTATCAAATGTTTAAAGAATTGCTTTTTAAGTAAAGAAAGAAGAAGGTGCTATACTTATTGGGCTGGTTTGTGAGTACACTGGTATATATTATGGAACTATGTTAGCACATTTATTTTTTTCTCAAATAGAAAGCTGATGTTTAATTATTGAAAGACATCTGTCATACTATGTCTATAAGAGAAATTTGAGATGCTCAACTTGGACAAGATTCAGCCATTTAGCAAACCTATTTTTATTCTAGTGTGATAGTTGAGCTAGCCTGATAAAACTTAATTGTCCTGATAAAACTTAATTGTCAACTTGACATTACATGTGAAGAATAAACTATGGTTGAGGTATTACCCAGGCCACATAGGCTTGCGGGCATATTTCTTGGTCACTACCCTTAATGTGGGAGAGCCCATTCCACTCTAAGGGCTATGATTCTAGACAAGGCTGTCCTGGGCTACAAACGAACACAGAGTGAGCCAGAGAGTCAACTAGCAGTAATGCTCAGCCATGGTTCCTGCCTCCGTGTTTGAGTTCGTGCCCTGATTTCCTTCAGTGATGATTACAACCTGGAAGTGTAAGTAAATAATATTAGTAGCAATACTAACATCCCCCCTCCAATAAGTTGCTGTTGGTTGGCGTGATTTATCATGGCAACCGAAAAATAACTAGGAAAGTTGAGAAACATGCCGAGCTTCAGGCACTTATGTAGGCTATAGAATAAGAGAAATCACAGATCATCTTAAAAGCCAGACTTGACAGATGTGTAGCCGCTCCTCCCCAGCATACGTATAGAACCATTTGTTTAACTTTCAGTGGGTCCCCAAGGTTTGCTGAGGTGTTTCGACCCAAAGAATCGGCTAGTGATATTGTTTCCATGTGGGTTCCTGCTTTTTCATTGAGCATTTACACTCTAACCTGTCTCCTCTAAAGTGGCATTTTTAAAGGTCTTTCATTAGATGATCATACAAAGTGGCTGGGTCACCTGGTGTGAGCTTTATCTCTAGAATTTAGACACCATCAATAAGTTTTCTAAATGATAGATAAGGAACTAAGCCACTTTGGACTAAAGCATTTCAGCGTTTGTTATTCATAGCACAACGGGCGAGAATCTTTTCTTTTGACTATCTCTGTAATGTTAGTTTACTGAATTTCTTCCCCTAAACTTAATATATATATTAAGTTTATATATATTAAGTTTCTTTTCTGGGAAGAAATTTAGAGTCTACACATCTTAGGTAAATAAAAAAAAAATCCAAACCTTGAACTAAACATTTTAAGAATCACATTTCAGAAAGCTTTTGTTGCTTAACAGTGATCATTTATTTATTATTGCTTCATTTACACCCAACCCTTCTCTGTTCAGTAACCTATATTTGCTTTGAGAACATACCAAATATTTTTAAGTATGTTTTAGTGAAAGTAAAAATAAAATTGTATCACTTTCTTTCTTCCTTTTCTTCCCTTCAGTTTCTCCCAGGTACTATTGCTGCAATCCCTTTCATGTCCACCCTGCCCCCACTCTCAAATTGATGTTGTCATTTTTGACCATTATTATTATGTGTGTGCACATGAGCACATGTGTGTGCACACACACATAAACACACACATTCACCAAATCTTATAAACTCTCCAAGCACATGCCATAACATTATTTCTTTGGTTTTTTAATTGTTGTTGCTATGTTGCATTTTGTGAAATCTTGTATTTTAGAAAGATAGTCATCAAATATTTCCAACTATGCTTATATGGCATTGTCAGGTAGATGTGCTGCCTGTATTTTATGCTTTATTCATAATATCATCAGGGCATATAAGCTTTTAAACAACACCAAACTTAAGAAAGTAAGCAGAATGCAGTTAGAACTTATGGCATATTTACATTAATTTACTCAAGATGTTGTGACAAGCTTGCCATTTTGGGGGAGCTGTATAATACCTAGAATACTTACAAGTTCTTGTTTTCTTCTAGCCATGAGATGAATTCTTTTTGCTTTGTTCTGTCCATGATATGCTGGTTCACCATGAACCCAAAATAAAGAGATCAAACAATGACAGCCCAAGCTTCAAATATTGTGAGTGGACATGATCCATTTGTCCCTTATAAATAAGTTGATTTGTCTCTGGTATTTTGATAGTCACGGAAACCTGATTAATGGAGAAGCCTTTCTTCACTTGATGATTGTGGTTTCCCAGGAAGTTTCAGAAAAAAATAAACAGACTGTAGTATCTGCCTGTGTTCAAATGTCTTTTGATTTTATGATTTCCTCCAGTGTTCTATGTGCTTCGATTTACCCATTGAAAACTAAGGAATCGTGTGAACTATAAACAAAAAAAAAAAAAAACAGTAAGACTGTAATGCCATGTTACAGAAGTCTGGGTCCATAACTCCATCTGCTCAGAGGAGACTCTTTGTTTGAGCTTTATTATGTGTTATGAAGCCAAATGAAATACAGAAAGCCATGATTTAGTATGCAGGATGGATTTGCCAACACTAGTTCAAATTAGACCTGCCAGCTAACCCCTATTTCTCACTTATGAGTCCAACAAATAAATTATATATGTTGGCACAATATTTATATTATTACTTTTATAGCCTACAATTTACAATCCTTGCTGTCCTTGAGAGGCTCCATGTATTTGTTACAGTCCCCTCCAGGGAGGATTCATCGGATAAAGGCTCAACATCTGTGCTCAGGGAAAACTCAGGCTCATTCTACTATGTTCTATTTCCCAAGAAGCATTATTATTCCACATTGATTGTGTAACAGCAGATTAATTATGCTGTCACATAGTGTATTTATGTCCTTGGTGGTTGTATTGGCTTGCTGACTCAAAAATGGCCAGTATACATCCTGCAGCGGGACACATATTTGTTTTAGAAGCTGCCTCTGTGCTGCAGATTGCAAAAGAACAGGTGCTGGATCTGTGTTTCAGAAAGACTAGTAGACAGGCTTCATCAGCCGGATACGATTTTAACTATTTACGAGAATGGGAGTTGGCGTACTATTCATGAAATTAGTCTCTGATACCCACTGCCTCAGAATGAAGCCACCCATGTTTGAGTCCCATATTATCAGTTATCAGTTCTGTGACTTAAGATGGGCAAATGATTTACAGTCTGATGACTGGAAGTTTGAGATGAATCCATTATGTTCATGCTATTGTTATAGCACCGGGCAGCTCTTCAGGGAGAGTATGAATACATAACCTCTCCACTGACAAATGCAAACATTCTTCGTAGTTTGTATTGCGCATGGAAATGTGTGCGTGTGTATGTATGTATGTATGTGTGTGTGTGTGAAACACTTTTTCAAAATGCAGAAATGACTTCCAGTCAAAACAGACCCCATTTAATAATTGGAAAAATTTACCTCCTAATATAGGCCAGAAATAACCCTGGAATAGATTCTTTCCTTTCATATACTCAATGAACTTTTTAAAACAATTTTTCTTGAAGAGCTCTGTGTCTTCCCCAATACTGAAAGATACTGGTATGTGTAGATCACACACACACACACACACACACACACACACACACACACACACACACGACACCTCATCATGAGTAATGTAAGAACCAGATGACTGCATCCTGCCTTCAGCCTGATGGACTGCTGTTTCTTAATCTATAAATGAATTTCTCTTATTACACTAATCAATTGCTTTCTTTAGTTGAAAGAAAACCCGAAACTCCTTACCAAGCCTACCGGCAGTTACATAAGTAACACCTGCCTTTTTCTCTCTGCTTTTGTTTCTTATTTTTCCTTGAATAAAATGCACAGTAAGATGGCTCTTGATTTAATAATCACTAAGTTATTTTCTGATCTAGGAGTTTCTGATATTAGTGTTGTTCCATCTAGAAGGCTTGTGCCTCCCAACCCCCTCGTCATCAAGTGCTTCGCAAAGCCATTTCTTCTAGGTCTCTGAAAATATAAACTGTGTGGTATTGCTTTTCTCAGATACCCTTCTTAGAGTAGCTATGATGTTTCTTTCCAATCTACTCATATCCTGTTTCTCTTTATATTTGCTAGTATTTTGAATTTTAATAATATATACATGAATCCACCTGTTGCATGCCTCTGCTCCCTAGGAAAGCACAGATTTCAGTGTTTTATTTATGGATATATCTCTACAGACAAAACTATAGAACAGTGTGTTATTAAACTTTATATAACTAGAACAAATAAGTTATGTAATAAAAGCTAGCTTTTGTTTCGTAGTTTAAGAATTTTCAGCCTGTTAATTATTGGCCTAATTGCTTTCAGCCCTGTGGTAAGACAGTGTAATATGACAGAAGTATGCTCAACACATACACCCCAAGTAGAAAAGAGGAGAAAAGGAAGAGACAAGGTCTCACTACCAACACTTCCCTTTAAGACCCGATTGTTGTAAGAGGAGCAGAAGGCTGTGCCCCACTACCCAGCTCGCCAATCTATAGTAGGAGGAGCAGGCCATCCCACTACCAGCTAGCTTAACCCCAGAAATAACCACACAGAAATTATATTCATTTAAACACTCTAGTCTCTTATTGGCTAACTCTCACATATTAGTTTAACCCATTGCCATTAATGTGTGTCACCACTTGACTGTGGCTTACTGGCATGAGTCTAACCAGCGTCCATCACGGGCAGGAAAACCATGGCATCTGCCTGTCTCTGCTTTCTTCCTCCCAGAATTCTGTTCTGTCTTCCCTGCCTACCTGAGTTCCGCCCTATCAACTAGGCCAAGGCAGTTTCTTTAATAACAAATGAAAGCAACACAAATACAGAAGGGTCTCCTACACCACCCTATGTCTAGAGACTTAAGACCTTCCCACTAGGCCAAATTTATTGAAGATTTTGCCAGTTCTCATCAGGACCATGCTGGAAACCATTCCTTGACCATATGGACTATAAGAGAAAGTGAAGATCTGAGCTGTGGCACTTAGGGAACAGAAATGGCTTAGCAAAGTAGGTAGAAAAGAATAGGAATGGATTGCAGAGGTCTCTACCCTAGGCTAACAACACATATTCACCATTTAAATACAGAGTACAGTAAATCCAAGTTATTAGTTTAGAAACTACTCTTGCTGTATAGTTATTTTGCTTTTGCCCTAAAGAGAATGACACCTGCACTATTCATCCTAATTTACCATTTAATCATGCAAATAATACTAATGAATAAGCTATCACTGTAAAATATGTATTTTATCAAGTAAGACTAAAAAGCTATTTAAGAGAATATTAATAGCCATGACTAATTTGCATTAATTCCAAGGTTATGCTGTTCATCTACCAAAAGGTTTGACCTATCATTTCAGCAAAAGTCAGTCATACCCCTCTTACTAAATCAGTGTTTTATGTTACCTGAAGATTTTTAGAAGAATATACAGCTATGAGAATGTCAACTGTTTTGGCTAGTGTATCCTATTAGTTTGGCAGAATTTTATTCAGAACTTGAAGGTGTGTTGTAAAAACAAAACAAAAAGTAAATCATGACTGACTTAACACTGCCAGCTTTGTTGCTAATAATTACACCATAGTAACTAAAGTGGGAGTTCACAAAAGAGAACTGAAAACAGTTCTGATAACGAGCTATTAAAATAAAGGAAATTTTTTTCTGTTCTGCAACTTTGAGCTGCGGGTGTTAGAGCCATTACTCTGTGCCCCTTATAGTAAGCACTAAACAGAACCACTTCATGTTCCTCCCGGAAACTCTTTTCCTCCTAGGTGAAATTATAGGTCTATCCCTCTATGATAGAGTCATTGGACCATATTTCAACAGAAAACAATAAAGTCTCCAGCAAAACCTTATATAAAAAGCTCCTTTTATTAAAGAAGAATTTGTAAAATATCCCTAGTAATCTGGGAGAATGTAGACACAGATTGCCAGCATATGAACAGATTCTTATAGACATGATAAGATTTTCAGAAATAATTATAATATGCTTAAAAGTAAGAACCGCTCCACTATAAAGGATCTCTCCACTCCATAAACAGTGGATGGGAGGAACGAGTCACATCTTCATCCTATAATGCTTTATTGATTATCTTATGTGTCTCTATGTCCCAGATGGGGTGTTGGCAATCAAAGATAAGCAATCCCAGGAGGCCCCAGTGTTTATTAGATGAGTCACACACATCCATAAGCAGAGGAAGTCTCTGTTCCTAACATTAAGAAGGGATGAGTCTTTTGGAGCCTGCCTGTCTTCTCAAGACAGTTTACACCTGTGTCTGAATACTACTGTGTAACCCATAAAGAAATATATTGTTCAATGTCTTCAAATCTATTGTTCTCAATTCCCATCCCAGATCAATTTATATATGTAATGTGAAACTACAACTTGTTAGTATTGTGATACCCTTGAAAAGCCCAGCACCTTGAGGGGCGCAGAGTAGACACAAGGCACCAAAGAAAATAAAATGTCATGATTGCATTGAGTGTAGGTGGTAGCACTACTGAATTGTGCGTCCTAGTAAAAATATCAAGGTACAAATACTAAATCATGTAACTTTTGATCACCTCTTACTTTAAAATGAAAACTTTATGCATTCTAGCTTACTTTTCCTTTTAAGAAAAAATATTTGCCTATATTGTTTATCATTACCAAATAGTTTATATTTTATGTATTCATTTTTTAATCAAAACTTTGCCCAGTAGATTGGAAGCTTAACAGGGATAGGTATTTTTTATTTAGTTATTGCATAGGTGGGGAATGTTCTGAGCTTAGAGGTATGTAGTACTCTTCTTAATGATTTGTTTTTAATTTTTGAAATTTCAAATGATTAAAATACTGACTGATCCATAAAAAGTGTGAGATGGATATTCATTTAATGTAAGACAGATGATTTGTCTTTAAAAAATCAGTGCAGTTTGCATTCCATATATAAAATATATGGGGTGTGTAAACACAAGCATATATTTCCGTATAAGTGAAGAAATTAATGAGCACAATGACTTTAATAGATTCACAAGTTCCCTGAAGTGTTCTAATATATCTGCTCAGAACTAGCATACATATAAAAGTTGTTAATAAATTGAAAATAAGACTGCATCTTAAAAGACACACACACACATACACACACACACACACACACACACACACACACATATATATATATATATATGATGTGATGGTGCTTTAATTATTTTCTCTTCATTTAAAGGCTAGTAATCCATTTATGGCCTGTGTTATAATTGATGTTTTATTAAGGCTGTTTGTAGTGAGGGCATTTGCTGTGTACTGATGGTCAGTCTCAGGTTGTAACTCTAGCTAGAATCACAGTTATTGCTCATTGTAATGGGCAACAGCACTAACATTTATAATGAGAAATAGGTCTAATACCCAAAGCTCACTCTGTTCTAGTATTTTCTCAACAACCTTATCCTGCCATGTACATTCTTTTCTGGTTTGTTTCTACTCAATGATTTCTGGTCCTGAAGTGGGCAAAGCATCTTCTGCTTTGATGCCATAAAGTTGCATAACTCAAGGTGCTGCCTTGCATTTCAATCCCTCCTGTAGGAATGAGGAGACTGAGGCATCAAGATGGATCATCTGCCCAAGGTTACACTTATCATTAGAGTGGAGTCAGGGTGAGAATCAAGACACCTTCCGTTCTGACTCAGACTTCTTTCCCTGCTTGCTACTAGCTTAACCAGTCTCAGACCCTGGACTGCCTTGAAGACCAAGGCAACATTCATTGTTTCAGGATTTTTTATTGCATCAGCCAGTAACTCGGAAAGATCTCCTTTTACTGCATTGCCTCTCTAACTTAATTGGAGTGCTTGCTGTCACAATTGTGAAACTGAATTTTGAATATGCTTCTTAAACTTTTATTTTGCACCTAGTTCAATAAACAAAAGCAGTAGTCCAACTCGGTCATCACTTTTAGCATGATAATGATGCAGAATTCTTTCATTTTGATTATTGTATACTGATTTTTTTTTACAAAATATATTCAAGACAAATAAATATATCCCCAATGTCATCCCTTCTTGTAACCCTATTTAATATGGGCAAATTCCCATCCAGATTTCCAAACCAAAGCTCTTGGCTCCTTTCATTCAGAGTTTTCATCTCTCTGATTACATCTATCCTCCTCAAAGACAACCTGTGGGGAATACTTCGTCATTCTACTTCACAAACATATTTAAAGTTATTTCTCATTCACTTATCTCCTTGATACCATAACCAAAGGTTCTCACTCAATTATTATTTGAATATGAATGAAGAAAATTATAACAGAAGTCACCCATAGCCACATGTCCTGAATTTCAACTTACTTCCAAGGACTAGTTACAATTTCATTTTTTGAGAAAAGTAATGTACAATAGATGCAGCTCTTACAGCCATTCCTTTTTGTTATATTATTCCGTCCTCTCCTTTTTTTTTTTTGCCCAAAGTTAATACAAGCTTCGTGCTGTTTTTCTACAGAATCTGAAGCAATGCATTTATGTCCAGTGGAGGCTGTATACTAGTTACTAATCTGACAGGATGTAATAATAAGACAAATGTATCACCAAAGAGAAAAATGAGAAGAATGTGCAATTACTTAATGGAAGAGTTGGGGTAAAAATCTTCATGCTTTTCACCTGTACCAGCTAGGATGGTGAATTATATTAGTGAATTACACCAGTTCTGTGCACATGTGAAGATGGACTGGGCTGCCCGTAATGTGACATGAAGTCGTTTTGCCATGTCAAAAAAAAAAAAAAAGCATAAAAAACTCTAAAGTGCTTGACTAAGAGAATCAATTCCAAATATGTATTTTGAAAGATTTTTGCCACCAAGGACTACAGCAATTTGTGTTTGACATCAAATTCAATGCAAAGTAATATATATTTTCTCTGATTAAGAGATTATTTTGTGTAAATATTTCATTATTCTTCACAGTGCAGGCTTACTGAACATTCACAGACAACTCCTTGAATCTTAGACTTAAGCGTTGTAAGTTTGCTTGTTTAGAAGACACTATGGAGAAGGACTCTGGGTTAACAGTCAATCTTACTTTCCAGTTCAAAGAGTTATGGAGCTTTCGTTACAGTTTCAAGAGTACCATTAGAAAAGTGAACACTTACCCCAACCACAGAGTTGCCAACTAACAGGGTATAGAAGCATTACCTTCACAACACAATCCAGTGCTTCCTTACCCTTAGAAGTGCATGCCTCTTACTTCTTGCTTTAAGTATTCAGTAGGTTAATGTACCCAAGTGGATGTTCTCTGAAAATTAAAAGAGAAAAGAACTCTGGATCTATATCAATGTCAACTAGATGATATTCAACATCTAGTGAGAAGATATCTCTCTATCACCATTGTGCCCTCTCACCCCCAAATTGCACTATCGTTATCTCATGGTCTCTGCTACATCCAAACTGACTTTAGAATAAAAAAAAAAGAAAAGAATTTTATATGAGCTTGCATGAAGTGGGAGCCCACATAAAAAATGAAGTGGTTATTATTAAGAAGCAACAAAATTAAGTGCGACTTTTTTCTATTGATGTTTTTCAGTGTTTGAAAATAATGGGTTTATGACCTTTTGAGACATATATAAGAATAGTTACATTAATAAATTCCTTACAGAATCTTTGTCACTTCAACTCTCTGTCCTTGAAGATGGGGATCTTATATCTTTTCAATACAGGAGGAATGTTTATCCCACAAGAATTTTGTCTTTCTGCTGTTAATAAACAAAGTGTTATTTTTGCACCTGCTGCTTTCCCAGTGGGTTTGAGTCAAATAATCAAAAGTGTTGGAACAAGGTATTTTTTACTCCTTCAATATCAGTCTAGAACTCTCAGAAAAGCGCAAGCAACTATTCAGAAAGCTATGCTTTAGTTTGGGCTGGATGCCCAAATATGAATGCAATGTTGGAAAGCAGAGCTATTAAGGAAAAGTAGCCTCTTGAAGCTTATTGTTCCCTCTCCTCCTTCTTCTGAGGTGATTTCTGACTTCTGGAGATTTAAATACTTAATTCTTGCCTGCTGTTTCTTAATTAAACAAACACTTTAAAAGTAAGCAAAACATCATTGCATTAGGTAGGCGTTTCTCAATACTCTTATGAGTACCTTGCATTGCAGTCATTCCGGAAGTAATCTTCTTTTCTCATAGACTGCATAGTGATGGCATCAATTTGGAAGCAGAACCCAAGTATATTAGCGCTGTCTCCCTCTGTTGACATTAAGAAGATAGGGATCTAGCCTGATCAATCAAAAATTTTGTTTTTCAGGACAGATCACTATTTTTAAGCAGATATTTGACTTAACATGATCAATTTGTGGGTGGTGGAATATAATCAAAACATACAAGCACTATCAAACTTTTTTTTTTTTGCACAGCATTCCATACCAGTGAAATTTTGCAGAGTTAAAGGTTCTTTTTTTTTTTTTTTGGTATGTCCTAGTATGCTACTGTCTTGTTTCTTCAATTTCCTATTAAATCCAGTTACCTGAAGTTTCTCTAAAATTAGCCTTAGAGTGAATATCTCCTTTTTTTCCGGTCTGTCTACATTATTGGAAAAAAAGGAGAGAGTAAAGTTTGTTTCCAATTTTTATACTACGGTATTGGCAATCTTTTAATTTCAGCACCATTTATTTTTGTTAAGATAGTGAATACCAAAACAAGATGTTCACAAGTCATCCCTAGCACAAAGGTGAATTGAAAGGTCAAATTTTAATAATACAATTGATTCATCTATTATCCTCTGAAATAATCCCTAGTATACCCTAGTATTTTTGGTGCCCCCCCAAAAAGGCACCTTTCTTGTAGGGAAGATATAATGTACTTTCTGAACATAAAACTGGAAAATGTCACCCTCAGGCAAGCACCTGAACTGTCTCATCACAGAGTATTCTCCGAAGCCTCATCCCTAGGGCCAGCACTCTACATGATGAAGGCTGTCATCAAAGCTGGACCTTCATATCACACCTTATTCCTGGTCTTCACTCAAACCAAACACAAGCTCACATACATACATGTGTGTACCCCATGCATCTGTGTAAGTGCATGTGTGTGCATGCACACACATACACACACACATACACATAAAAGAATAAGAATTTCTTTTTCATCGGGGATGATAATATGCATCTGAAATAAGTGTAAGAGAGAATGTGATGGGCACTTAAAGAATGCATGCCTTGCTCGATATTTATAATGACAAGATTTAAAATAGTCAAAGATGTCATATTTAAAAGTGATAAGCTGCATTCAAAGACATTTTGCTGCTAGGAATGACAAATGGCATATGTTTCATTCAGCGCTCAGTTTTCATTTGAGGCTGAGAGCTTGCTCTGCCACGCAGATAAGCTCAGTACAAAAACATGCTCAGAATGCAATCCTTTGTAATCCTTGGAAATTCCCCAGGAGCATCTGTGGATGAGGATATTTGACTGCCACCTAAGCCTCTGCCTGGTTCTACAATTTATATTACCTGTTGACTTTCTTCAAGAATTTCTACTGGAGAACACCTTAAAATATAACCCCTATACTCACTGTTCTAGTCCAACCCTGACTTTCACTGCTTAAGGATCTTGGAAAGTGATCAACTTAAAAGGGTTATTTAACAAGTCAGTGCTGAAAATTTAAATTAATAGCTTCCCTAGTCTTACTAAAGCCCAGATGCTTCTATAAAAAGTCACATTTTAGAATATTATTAATAACATAGACATTTCAAAACAATACAGATTCATTGATATTATGTTTTTGAAGAAATTTTTATGAATGCATTGGCTAGATAAACTTTAATATTAAGAGAAACAGTGAACTATACTATAATGTGTACTAAAACTTCTCTGAAAGAGTTCTTTGATTTCGAAGAAAGTCTACTGATATTTTATTGAATACATTCCCTTGATCTGAGTACTTGTCACGTGGAATTCATAAAATAAAGTTAATTTTCGGTGTGATAATATTAAAAAGTACAGCTGTTAAGGGGTCTGAGTCCTTACAGATGGAGGTGTGTTATGCTGCCTTCCTCTTTCCATGTGAGAACCTTGGAAACTGCCGCCGTCTATGAAGGTGGCCCTGCTACACATCAAATACACTGAAGCCTTTAACTCTGGCTTCCCGGCATCTGTAAGGAATCCATTGATTTCATTTATAATGGCCTAGTCTCCTGTATTTGGTGATTGCTGTCCAAATAAATTGAGAGAGCATTGGTAGTGAGTCCTAAAAATGGAGAAGAACCTTTCAATGTTTGTGGTTTCACTAAAAGAAAAAGGAATTCGGCACCTCAAATGGAACTTTAAAAGGAATTTTTCAAGGACTGGGAAGAAAGCTGTAGTGACCACATCTTAGTCTTGTTAGGCATGGGCATGCTCAGAATGTTGGTAGAAATATAGGCAGTGCGGACTGTTTTGGTGCCCATCACAGCAATGAAGAAGATGCTCTTAGGAGTTCCAAGAGGGCTATCCATTAATTGGTGATGGTTGAGTTCTAATGTTTTGTGGAAGAAAATTTACATGGAAGTGAATGTTTGACAGAAGAATGTATTAAGTGTATTGAAGATTTAAGAAGTAGGAAACAAAATAAACATGAACATTTGTAATTACTTTAAAATTTAAAAAAATAAGATTTTATTTTTATTTCAAGGTCTTTCTAATTTTTCTCTCTCCCTCCCCCCATGAGTGTATGTGTGTGTGTATCTCTCTCTCTCTCTCTCTCTCTCTCTCTCTCTCTCTCTCTGTGTGTGTGTGTGTGTGTGTGTGTGTGTAGTGTGTAGTGGCATTTCATTTGTATTTTAATAAATAAAACTTACCTGAAGATCAGAAAAGTAAAACAGCCACACTGGCCAGTCTTACAGACCAGGCAGCAATGACACACACCTTTAATCCCAGAAACTACACTAGCTTGCCACAAAGACCAGTGGTAGTGATTCATGCCCTTAATCCCAGAACTAGAGCAGATTATAAAATGGGAGGAAACAGCTGTCAGTCTCGGTCTCATTCTGGGGTTTCCTGGTGGCAGGATCACCATTTTCGGACTGAGGTCGAAGGAAGAGAGAGTGGCTGGGGTGTGGGGTTTTCTACTCTTTATGTAGAATCCCAATATCTATCTCTAAGTTTTTATTATTAGTGCTATGTGTGTGTGTCGGGTGGGGGGATGATTAGTGCTCAGGGCGGACTGATGGAAGCATTGGATCCTCTAGATCTGCAGTCACAAATAGTTGTGAACTGCTTGTTTAGGTTCTGGGGTGCAACTTAGGTCCTCTGCAAGAAAGCACAGCCCTAATTGCTGAGCCATCTCTCCAGACGCAAATATTTAGGAAGATCTTAGCCTTGCTGGGACATGAAAGGCGAAAAGTGTTGGCGAGGACACCAGTGGATCCTCATCAAGGTTTCCTATGCAGACTGGTTGGAATAGAAGCTTTCTTCAGATAAACCAACCTTGAGTCTCAGCATTATAAATGGTAACTAGACAATTCATGGGTGACTTTGTAATGAGGAGTCTAATGAGTATAGAGATAGAATGATCTTATTTTCCTGCCAAAAAATAACAGAAATGGAAGCCAGAGAGGCATCCTGTGCTCTGAATGTCCTCTCTCAATGTCATATGTTGAAATTAAAGTGTCAATGGGGTTTTATTAAGACATGGCATTAAGATCACTGTACTCTACTCACATAAAAGGTAATAATACTCTAATTAGAAAGCTGATAGCAAACTTGGAATGGTGGCTTGAATGGCCACAGCTGAGCCTGCGGGCTGCTGTAGTGAATCCCTATTTTGTTCACATTTTGTTTTTATTTTTGAAAGACAAATTTTTATTATTAAAAAGAAGATAAAGCAAATGTAAACAAAGATCCTACTAGTAGTCCAAAGCTAATAAAACGAGTTTCACAGATATACCCTTCAATTTTCTAGGAGCTACATTACAAAATGGAAGAGAAACATATTAAATGGATTTTAATAATATATTTTCTTGGCCTATGTATCAAAATGTCTTAACTTCAACATAAAATCAATGTAACAGTATTAACGAGATATTTTATCCTGCTAAGTCATTGAAGAACAGTATGTATTTTAATCTTACAATAGTTCTCAGTTGGTATTCAGACCCCTGCAAATGCCCCTAACCACAGACGACTTCTGGCTACCCTACTGAACAATGTGCTTCTAAATTCTGAATTTTAATCATTTCTTGAAATAAGGCAGTACGAATGACTTTATCAAGACTTAACATGATCATTGCATACAGGAAGGCATGTACAAGCACCTTTCTTTTAAGATACTAGTAAACCTTCAGCTCAATGAATGAATGGGCTAAATTGTTATAGAAACTCAAAACCTTAACAATAGAGGACTTAAAAAAATAGGACTACAGTCATGATGGAGTATTTATTATACTCATTTTACAATGGTACAAAAAGGATATAAAAAACTCACAGAGGTATATAAATACATATTGTGTATTAATAGTTGTAAAGTAGATTGCATTTGCATTTTGCATAGTAAATATTTCTGTTAGGTAAAAATAATCAATTTTATCTTAAGTAAATATGTGGTAAAGCACTTTTGAAATTGCAATTCTATCAGTGAATGGTGTTAATTTTTCTCTTTTATGCCTGTATATCTTCTAATTCTATAATACAAATATTCCTTTTATATCCATGATTTCTAAAAAAAACACAAATATTTAAAATGTATGCACTTACTATGTGCCTTACTACCTCTTTTCATTTGCTGTGATAAAACACCCTGGCGAAAACAACTTAGGGAAGAAAAGTTTTGTTTTATTTTATCACCCAATTACACATTATGGTCCATCATTGCCAGGAAGCTAAGGCAGCAGGAACTAAGCAGCTAATAACATCCTCAGGCAAGAAAAGAGTGAAAACTAGTGCTGGATTCTTGTCATCAGCTTGCTTTCTCCAATATTCTACAGTCTAGGACCCAAAGCACAGAGCATGGTACCACCCGCAGAGGACTAGTTCTATGTCTTTTCACAGTTGTTAACATAAAAAACCCTCCCAAAAACATTCTTGTAGGTTAACCTGATCTAGACAATACCTCATTGAGAGTATTTTCTCAAATGATTCTAGATTGTGTCAAATTCATGGTTAAAATTAACCTCCACAATAGGTCCCTTAAAGTAGAAAACTAGGAAATATGAAGGAAAATATAAGCAACATGATCTCTCTGATGCAGAAGGCATATATAAACACACATAAAAGAATCCAGAAAGACGTACCAAGTTACCAGCTAGCGTTTCCCCTAGACATTAACATTAGAAGGCAAGCAAAAAGTAACTGGTCTTCTCTTAAGTCTCTGAAAACATAACTGTAGTGCTACAATTTGGAAAGGTTTTTGTATTTGTGTTTTGATATCTTTCAAAGTAAATAAAACCTAGACAAAAAAACATACCAACTTTGATGTTACATTTGTGTGGTCACCTCGTTGCTCTTTGCTTGGTTTCCAGAGTTTTCAGAAGTAGAAGCTGATGCCATGATGACCAATCCTGTTCAAATAGCCCAAAGAGTAGAAGAACCCCCCCCCCCAGAGTATGTATTTATCCAGACCAGGTCCAGATGATGGCAATGTAGCATTTTCATAGTCCTTAACCTCCTAAGGCCTTAGATATTACTAAAATCATAATTAAAGAGACAATAATTTAGCAAACAGGGCATCTGATTCACTAATGTGTTCATTTAAAGTTGAATGTCTTCCTGCCTCAACACCCTGACCAAAAGAAAACAAAGAGCCTTGATTTTCTAAATATCAAAAATTTTATGGGCTTTTGAAAAATATTGTAACTACACTATGTTACTTTAATGATCACAGAGATGCTTGTGCAGTTTTCATTGCCTTAAAAACAAGTTAGATTGTCAAGGACACAAAGACCCCTAAACTTAAGAATAATAATTTTAATAAGTAAAACAAACATATACACACACATAAAAATAAGTAAATAAAACTCGAAGAAGCCTAGCTGGCGAGATTGGTGGCAGTAAGACTGTAAAATAAAAGAGGCTGGGGACCCTAAAGAGGAGACAGATCACAGGAGCGTGTAATGACTTTTCTCATGAGGCATCTGCTAATCTAAGGAAACCAAGCTTGTAGTTTAGTTACTCTGATGGGAAGGCATCAGGAAAACAGTGGATGCATGCCTTCTGGGCCTAAGTTTCCCATGGGAAAGCAAACCTGTATTAACAGGCATGGTAAGATCTGATGATCCTGAGCATTTGTCATGAAGTCACTGGTACAGGGGTAGGCAAAGGGGATCTGCTATCTACAGTGGTGAAAACAGAAAGAAAACAAGTAAATTAGCTGGGCTCGCTTGTGCTCATCTATAATACAATATAGTATAATACAGTTCTTCAGGGACTAAGTCAGGAGAATCGAAGTGAGATATCAGCCTCAGCTGCATAGCAAATCGGGGGCTAGCCTGGGTTACATGTGACCATGTAAGTACATACTGGCTTTGTGGGAGCCTAGGCAGTTTGGATGCTCACTTTACTAGACCTGGATGGAGGTGGGTGGTCCTTGGACTTCCCAAAGGGCAGGGAACCCTGATTGCTCTTTTTTTTTAATTTATTTATTTATTAAAGATTTCTGTCTCTTCCCCGCCACCGCCTCCCATTTCCCTCCCCTTCCCCCAATTAAGTCCCCCCCCCCCAGCCCGAAAAGCAATCAGGGTTCCCTGTCCTGTGGGAAGTCCAAGGAACCCCCACCTCCATCCAGGATGAGAGAGGGAGACTTGATTGGGGGAGGGGGGAGATGGGAGGCGGTGGAGAGGAAGAGACAGAAATCTTTAATAAATAAATAAAATAAAAAGAAACACACACACGTAAACATACACAGAGGAGTGAGGTAGAAAGGAAGAGAGGGAGAAGCAGAGAGACAGGCAATTAGGCAGAGGGAAAGAAAGAGAAAGAATGAGAGGAAGGAAAAGAGAGAAAGAAAAAGAATTCCAAGAACTCTATACCTTGTGATTTCAGAATCTTGCCTTTTATGCTGCCCAAATTTGGGGTCCTTGTATGATTTAAAGTAGAAATGTAATAGATATGATTCGCCAGACTTGATATGGAGAAGACAATCTGGAGGAGAAAAAAATGAGTGCAGGAGAGCAGCTAGGTGGTCACTGTAACACTTCAAGGAAAGGAAATTTAGACTTCAGTGACATCTTGGAGATACTGAAAAGAGTCAATTCCAGATGCCACGTTTAAGTCACCTTGTTTTTAATGTATGACTTATGGGCAAAAGGAATCTCTGACATAAAAATGATCAAAAATGAATATACCTTTTACTCCTAATACATATGTCTTAAAGTTATTTCTTTAGAAATGAACTCATTCACAGGAACAAGTTCAGATATACAAGTACACACAAGAAATTTTTTTTATTATTACTTTGCTTCTATCACCAGGAAAATAGAAAACAATGGTGATACATTCAAATCATACAATACCATACAAAAATTTATGTGAGCTGTATTGATGTGTATTAACATAGTTGAGTTCCATTTGAAATTGACTGAAAAAGGAAAATTAGGTTGTATAATATTAAATGATACATGTATATTATAGCATGCAATTCAATATTGTGTATTGAGTGTATGTACCTATGTCTTAGGCAACAAAGAAACAACTAGAATTAGTGTGATGTGAGAAATTCATGGAACAATAGATATTAAAGAAGAAACAAAATGGAGAAGAGTTTACATATATCAGTTAATTTTTTTTTTTAATTTTCCTAACATATCAGTTAATTTTTTTTTTAATTTTCCTAACTCGCTAAGATTTACCCAGGGACTGAGGACAAAACATTTATAAAAAGTTATTATTGTGATGGAGGAAGGTCATTGGTTAAATAAAAAGAAGCTGCTTGGCTCTCATTGGTTAGGAGATAGGTGGGAGGAGTAAACAGAACAAAACGCCGGGAGGAAGAGAAAGTGAGCTCAGACTCCACAGCTCTCCTCTCGGGAGCAGACGTCCGCCATGCTCCCGGCTCCTGGGCAGACACACACGATGAAGCTCTGAAGCTCCGACCCAGGATGGACTTAGGCTAGAATCTTCCCGGTAAGACCGGTGCTACACAGATGATAAGAAATGGGCTAGTCCAGGTGGGAGAATTAGCCTAGAAGAGGCTAGATAGAAATGGGCCAAGCGGTGTTTAAAAGAATACAGTGTCTGTGTAATTATTTCAGGTAAAGCTAGCCGGGCAGGCGGCTTGGGGTGTTGGGGACGCAGCCCCGCCGCCGCTCCTTATTACTACATTATTGGAAAAGTTTAAGGTCTTAGCAGGTAAAGACCACTTGCATCAGGCCTGCCAAGTTAGGTTTAATCTCTGTATAGCAGAAGGAGAGAACTGAATCTCACAAATTGTCCTTTGGCTGGCATGTGTTAGCTGTGGCATGTGCAACAGTCTAAACCAGTAGTCCTCCACCTATGGGTTATCACCTATTTGGAGGTTAAATATCAGATATTTACATTAAGATTCATAACAGTAGCAAAATAACAGTTACAATATAGCAATGAAATAATGTTATTTTTAGGGTCACCGCAACATGAGAAACTGTTTTGATGGGTCACAGTATTAAGAAGGTTGAGAATTACTATAATAACTAAATGTAAAACAAATTTTAAAAAAATCATTTGAATCTATAAGAAGCTTGCCACTGATGTCAGGATGCTTCATTCTAGTTTACCCTGAAATCTAGAGCTACTCCTATTCTGTTCATTAACACAAGAAAATCTCAGTGAGAACCCAGTGTGGGTCAGGTACCCACACTGAGAAGATGCTCACAGCACATGACCTTCAGGAATCATGAAGTCTTAGGTCTTGTTTGGAGTAACACAGAAAGTTTCTGAAGATAAGATAAGGAGGAAGTAGATGCACTGTGAAGGTACACACTTGCCACAACTGAGAGAAACTTTAAACAGCCAAAAAAAAAGTGTGCACACAATTTTATGACAAATACGCTTTGTTATTCGAACAAAAATAGATAACTTGCTACTTCGCAGCATCATAGGAACAAAGCCTAGTGAGTAGATGTTGTGAAAGTCGCAAAATCGTTAGAATTGAAACTTAATCAAAACCAGAGTGGCATAAACAAGAAAAACAAAAGTCTCTGTATATGTTTATTTCTTTTTCCAAAAACAAATTTCACACCTGAAATCCATAAGCCAATCATACACTTAAAGTCATGAACGGTAAGCCTACCTAATTCATTTTGGAAAGAAATCACATATTAAATAACATGTATTTACATATAAAAAGTCATTGTCGTGAATTTACATAAATTTAAGAAAATCAGTGTGGGCTGGCTAGATGGCTAGTGGGGAATGTACTTGTCACATAAATATGGTGACTTAAGGAAAATTCAAATGGAGATGAAAGGAGAGAGAGAGAGAGAGAGAGAGAGAGAGAGAGAGAGAGAGAGTCAATGACTCCATGATTTTGTCCCTCAACCTCCATAAGTGCATTGTAGGGCACACAGCCAACTTACCTCTTTCTCAAACAATCGTAAATTTTTAAAAAAGGATATTAGTGAATTTTTTTCTTCTGTACTGGGAACAAATGGGAAATTTATATGCACGACAAGCACTCTACCAATAAACCACATTATCCAGTTCTGAAAATCACTTTTTAATGCACATTTATTTATTCGGGGTCATATATAATTGAAATTAGACTATTAAACTATCTTCATGTATTGTTTATTGAATTATTATCTCAGCTCTAAGAGGTTGTTGGTACTAACATGAGTGTCCTATTAAAGATGAATAGCATGCATTTCAGATAAAATAAACGAAAAAAATAAGCCACTGAAGCTTCTCTGGGGTTCTGTAATAAAATTACTTGATTTCTATAGCAGTAGGGTCCTTCCTGTGAATGACAGTTTAGCTCATTAGATAATTTTAGATTTTTAATCAGGGTGATCTTGGCTCAAATTTTACTTTAATAATTTCCCATCTCAGTTAAAACATTCTATGTTCTCTAAGGTTTACATTTCTTATTTATCATATTATGATCATGCTGATTATATTAAAGATGATATAAAGCTGTTGAAAAAAATTAAAGAAATAATGACTTCATTCAGAGTAGTTCTTCATGCCTAATGAACATTTGTTCAGGTTTTGTTATTGCAGAGTTTTAAGAATTATCATCAGACAAGTTTGAAGATGATAATAGTCTATTGCAGGAAGAAATTAATTGAAACACAGGTAAAAAGAAGAAAATTAGTTATCTCTTAATCTCCAAATGTTCTGTCACAAAGAGTTTTATCCTAACTAAGATGAAGTACAAACTTAAAACCACCACCATACTAAATATCATGTTTAAAAATTCTAAGTCTTGGTAATATTCTGCTTGGAAGGAATAGATGAAAATTAGTATAGCTATCAGTCATTGGTGTGAACAATTGGAATGTGAACCTCACAGTTTTCTCTTTATGGAGATCTGTGCAATGCTAAAGTGATAAGTGATGACTTAATTTTTATGTATGTAGGCTTTATTCTTTCTTCAATCTAAATGCCAGAATTCATCTTAGAACCTCACAGGTATAGAAGGGTGCCTGCCATTCATGATTAGCACAGAAATTGTTATCCAGTGCTCTTGTTGCACAACTTTTCTTGGGGAGATATGAGCATACTGAGAGTTACACCAAATAAAGCAATAGTGAGAGACCATGGGAACAATTGTACCTAAATCCAACCTTCTGAATCAATGTTTTTTCTGGTGCTACTCACAAATGTATGAGTTACTTTACAGGAGTGTTGGTAACATTTAGGGAGCTGACACACTAAAAAGTTCCAACCAATCACAGGTAAAAGCTCAAAATACTGTATTATTGTATTTTCTTTCACAAATATCCAGCAGATCCACTGAGGATTCTTCTCTCTGAACAGTAATTGTTTACTGCCTATATAAAATGATAGACGGGGATCCTGAGTCTTGTAATTTTTGAAATTGCTGAGTTTTCTGAATTTCTTGAACCTTATCAACTTCATTTGCTTCCCATAATTCTTGCTTTCCTCTCCAGGAGGTAACAAAAGACCTATATATAATACACCACAAATAAGAAAATAACCTATATTCTAGCATATACTATTCAAATATTTTAATCTTAGAAGTTGGAAGGCAGATGCAGACATATTTCTGTTAATTTGGCATATGTCTTGTCTACATAACATATTCCAGGCCAATCAGGGTTTCACCTATTAGTGAAACTGTCTCAAAAGCAAGTCATGTTTCACCAATATCATTAAAATATATACAGAAAGTGCCTATGCAAAGTATGATATTTCTATGGGTATTTTTTCTTACATTGTGCATTAAAATACTGATATCCAGGGTCCTTTCACTAATTCTAAATCAACATCAAGTTGAATGTGAATACACATGAATTCTGCACTCTCTTTTCAATTCTCTCTGCTATTCCCTGATGCCTTAACTTATCAATTAAGAACACGTATAATGGTCTTAATTTACTTTCCTAAATCAACATAGCTCCCTCTATCCCTTAACTGAACTCTCCAGGAAACTAGATTGCATTTAAGCAATTCTCTATAATAAGGTGTTCGATTTGAAAAGAAAAAAAAGAGCCCTGTTACCTTCACATTTTTACATGTGTGTGTGTGTGTGAGTGTGTTTGTGTGTGTACGCAATCCAAGAGGTCTGAGATCACTATTATTGCATGTAATATTGGTTGAGATGCAGATTAAATCACTTCTAAATTCAAGTACACATGTTTATCTACTATTGTTATTAGTTTGTTGAGAATTCTGTGCTTGTTTTGATCATATTCACCCTCTCTCCCTTAACTATCCCGAGTTCCATGTCCATTATTTTCCTGCCCAATTTTGTATCTTTTTCTTTACTATCAATAGGTCAATTTGTGTGGCCTAATGTTCTTGGGTGTGTTATCTTCTACTGGAGCATGAGTGACTTACTAAGGACTATACTTTTAGAGGAAGCTTATTCTTTTTTCTTAGAAGTTAGGAACTGTCAATAGCTTTGTAGCTAAGGTGGAACTTCATGTTCATGTTGGGGATTGGTCTGCTTTAGACTTGCAAAGGTCTTATACATGGTGTCACAACCCCTGAGTTTATACATGCCACTGTCTTTCTTTGTTCAAAAGTTACTATTTCCTTTTCATCCACCACTTTTTGGTCTTAACCCTTTTTCTGACCCTACTTCCAAAATGATCCTGAGGCTTCAGAGAAGGGGATTGAGTATAAATGTCCTGCTTAGGACTGGACATCTCCAGTCTCTTGTTCTCTGCACCTTTGCAAGTTGTGGGACTTTGTATTCATCATGTACTTCAAATGGAAAATTCTCTTTTGAAGGCTGAGTGATTCCTTAATCTATGGGTATAGAGATAAGTCATTTTGAATAGGTTTAATACTATGTCCATTTATCAGAGAAGTAGTACTAGTGGGTTTGCTCCTCAGATCTATTACCTTTCTAACCATAGGTCCTTGTCTCAGTAAGGGTGCCACATACATGTTTCATTTTGCAGAGCAAGCCTTAAATAAATCAAAAAGTGGTTGGTTACTCTTATGGCATTCATGCCATTATTACACCAGTGGACATGGCTACTGATTTTAAATCATTTTACATGTTAAACCTCATAATAAAGCAAGCAAGCATAATCTGGTGCCAGGAGTTAAATATAAATGTTCCTTAGTAGAAATGATATAACGAAAATAGGAAACAGACACTGAATACATTCATACCAAGAGAGCACTGAGTATGTTTTAATATATCTTCCAAATCTCTCACTGGTGCCCTGGTTTTCTTTTTTCTTTTTAATTAAAGGAGTAAGTCACAAAACAGTTCCACACCAGTTTGGAATTATGATTAATAAAAGATTTATTTATTTAAAGGAAAAAACTTACAGATCACTGTCCTGGACAACAGCCCTCTGCACAACCAGAAAAAGAGTCTGGTAACCATAAGCGGATTCAGAAGTAAGAGAGAGAGCAGGGCTACCACTGCTTTTTCAAGCCAAATAGAGCACACCCAAGTGGGCTGGTATCTTAAAGGCTATTGGCTGAAGGAGCGGAAGGAGCTCCTGTAGCCTTTAATTAAACATTTTTTTCATTTATTTTACACACTGACCACAGTTTCCCCACCCTCCCACTTCCATTCCCTCTAGTTGCCTCCCATCTACTCCCACTCCATCTAGTTCTCATTCATTCAGGAAGGGGCAGGCCTCTCATAGGTGTCGGCAAAGCAAGGCACATCAATTTGAGGCAGGACCAAGCTTTTTCTGCTGCATCAAGAATGGGGGAGGCAAACCACAACCAGGAATAGGTTCTCAAAAGCCAGTTCAAGTGGCAGGTACAGATCCTGATTCCACTGCCAGGAATCCCATGAGCAGATCCAGCTGCAAAATTGTCACATACATGTAGAGGGCCTCGGTCAGTCCCATGTATAGGTTCCCTAGTTGTCGGTCCAGAATAAGTGACCCCCACGAACTAGGGTCAGCTCTCTCTGTAGGTTCCCCTGTCATGACCTTAATGCCCCTGACAATGTCCTGATTTTCAGTTTCTCATCATTAGTCATGTTTAAAGTAAAAGTCATGGCAAACTAATGATAGCATATTCTTTAAACAAATTTGTTGTAGTGCATCTAATCACGGTGCTAAAATAATACCAGAGAGAACATACAGCACTCTATAAAGAAATATGAACTCCAAAATCTGGCCTCAAATAATGGCTACTCATGTAACAAGTATTTTATTTTTTTCTAGTTCAATTCCACTTCCAAATAAAGTAGTTCTTTTATTGTGAAGTCATCCACATCAAGGACCACATACCAGTCTTTCTTAAGGCCTTTATCAACTCATTTTTATTTAGTATATGATAAGAATTTTCACAAGATACATATAAGAACTGTATGTGTCATCTTCCTAACTATGAACCATTTAAATGCTGTAATGTTCTTACAATATTGCATGTAGTAATACATTGAACAAAATTTGTTTCCAGTAAACATTTGCTTCCAAAGTTGATGGAGGAATTTGTTTAAATTCAAGATACATGTGAAAATCTTGATCTGTAAGTATAAAACATACAGGAAAAACAGAGGTTCTGAATAAAAGTAACTTCAGCTACTACTGTGATCATTAAACTTGGTATTTAAATCACAGCTCAAAATCATCAAGTCTATCAAGATGAAAATTTTAAAAGGAAGAATAAATGAGACCATTTTGACTTAAGAGCTGTACTAATCCATATTGAAGTGGGTATTTTATTTATTTTGATTTTTAGTATATTTTAATACATATCTTTGATCTTTTCATACATGTATACAATGTCTCTTCATCTCTTCATCCTATTTGCCCAGCTCAACCCTTCAGATGACACAAACACTCCAAAACAACCCTCTTCTCCTACTTTCAGAATCTCTCCTTTTCTTTCTTGTAATCTACTTAGTTGAATTAGTACTGCTCAGTGAAATATAACTGATCTTTGGACTTGACATTGTTCCAGTCTTGTTCAGGGACCCATAGCTCCAGTGAGCTCATGAATTCAATAGTTGTTCCAAGAAGATAGCATTTTACAACATTCCACCCTTCATCCTCCACATCTTACATTCTTTCCAGCTCCTTTTCCATGATATTCCCTTAGTTTTGGAGAATTGCTATGTATGTACTATTTAGTTCTGAGCACTCCGTAGCCACGTAGCCTTAAAGCATAACTAGTTATGAGTTTCTGCATTAAGTGCTGCCTATAAAATATGAAAACATCTCTGGTCAAAACAAAGAGCAGCACACATATATGGGTATCAGTATACATATTCAGGAGCAGTTTGGCAATGTGTATCTGTGCCAAAGCAATAATAGTAGTTTATTGTTTCGGCCTATGACCTTCTTGCCTGTGGGTTTCTGTCTAGGGTTACAGGAGAAATCCAACATTCCCTCCTGTGGAGTAAGTTGTTAATCTGATCAGTCCCCCCCTCCCCCCAAACCTGGATGTTACTGCTACATCATTGTGTACATCTTGTGTAGAAAATTTGTATTAAAGTATTTAAGATTCATTATATGCTAATAACACTCACTATTTCTTTTTCCCAGGGAGTAGAATTTAAGGAAACCACTACACAATCTCCATTTTCACATGGGTTCCACTGCACAACATGACATAGACTTTATGCTAACTTTTTTCTTTGTCTCCAAGTACTAAGAAGAAAATCATGTTTTCAGTCAAGGGAACACACATTAAAATGTGGGCTGACATTTATAAATATGTCACCTATTTTTTTTCAAGTGCCCTGATTTTGCAGTGGAATAAAAAAGAGAACCATTGTGTTCTTTGTTATCAAATTTGAAGTTTAACTTCAGCCTTAGAAAACTGAGATTTATAACTATTTCAAGTCTTTCTACACACATTAAATAACGTTCATATTCAAGTCTGAAGATTCTGTTCTCCACCTGTCTTTTTCTGACTACTTTCCTTTTTGTCTTCATTTTTTTCTTCTTTGTTTCTTTTTAACCTTCATTTCAAACATTATTTCATGAAATAAACCTTTCTTCACCTCCTTCAAGCAGATTATAGACTTTTTTTATGATGGTCTCTCTTAGGTGCATGACTTTGACGTGAAGTTCTTAACAAGTCATTAAAGAGACAGTTATTTATATGGTAATTTCATTTATATCTTACTGTTACAATTAGACTGGGAACGATGGAAATATTGATGAACCATAGGTGTTTTTATTTTCACTATGTCAGATCCATGGCAAGAGTGGCTGCTTTTATTAAATAAAAAATTGGAGTAATTTAACTTAATATATGAACTCATTTTTATAGCACTCCAGGCTCTTGATTTCAATATGGTGTAAATTCCATGAAAGTTTCCAATTACATAGAAATAATGAGCCATTTATTAAAATAGATATGGCCTTTTCTTACCATTTTTTCAAACCGTAAGTTCTGTTATACAGTAATGCACTATTTAATGCTGATAATTCACTCTGAAATTTGTGTCATTAGTCCCTCTGCAGATACCTAAGAGCAAACTTGAGTCATCATGAAGGGAGAAGGTTAATCACTGTTTGTGGCTTTAGTCCAATACTGAGATAGGTAGGAGTTACTGGAAGTTGCTGTCTCATTTATTTGCTATACCCTCTTATAGGAAACTATTTCATAAGTAGGAATGTATTCTAAAATAATGATAAAAGCATAGAAAATACCTAAATCAGAAGTGTAGGTGTTATAACCTCAAGTATCATGTACTCGATGCAATTATATGCTATAGATTTATAGTAGGTTTGTTCACACCAGCTTCATCACAAACATTTAATGCACTGGGCTACTGTGCAAAAGCAGGGCTCCAGATGGAATTTCCCAGTACCAAAACTAAAGATGATTAGCTGCTGGCGGCACAACTGGGATTGTGTGACTGTGCTCAGATCACCACCAACTTTTCCCACTCTATTCTTACTTTTTCCAGTCTTTCCCCACTCCCTATGTGAGTGCTGTGTATCTATGCCTGTGTGCTCTTTGTGTGCTCCTTCGTTCTGAGGCAAGCTCTCCCTATGTAGCTCAGATTGACACGGAACTCAGTTTTTCCTGCCTCAACTTCCACTCTTCTGGGGTTATAGGTACAGATCACCACACTTAGCAAACCTATCTACATCTTTGCTCCCAAACTCCAGTAGGACTTTCTTGTCTATTTCTTTAGCACTTTGCTTTTATTGAATTCTCTCTTTTATAGTGATGTTGAACTTGTGGATCCTGCTTCAGAATTTCACAGAAGATAGGGATGGTTAGTCTCTCCTTCTGGCCTCTCCACCAGCTGCTGCTTTTTCTTAACCTTTCAACTTATGTGCCACCTGTTTCTTGACTTTACCACACTCTGTTCATTCCCTCCTATTCTTGATGTCTGTTACACTTTTATGCTGTTCCACACAATTTAGCACTTACTTATACAGTGTCAAGTAGTGTTAGCGAATGTTTTACATGTTCTGTTCGGCATTCCCCAACTAGAACAAAAGCACGCGGATTCAGGAGTTACATAGCAACCTTTCTGCATTGCTGGGAGTGTTTGCGCTGCCACTCTTAGACCTGGACTTCTCTCCAAATGATTTTATGAACTCTCCACTCCATTCTCCTTTGTGCCTGTCAGATATTTGTACTAGGACATGGCCTCAATTTGAGTTGTCATTTTCTTTCCATCCAATATGAAGTTGGTGAAATCAGACATCCTGCCTTTCAGTCCTTCCTTACCCTTAATATCCACAAGAGCATCTTGCAGAAGGAGGAACCTCAAGTTTATTTGATAAGTAAAGAGGTGAGTGATTTCAGCTTGTTTTCATTTATATGGATTACAGAACTCTTACCTTATCAGAAGGCAATATGAATATGTTCAGATGAAAATTCTATCTGCTTAGGTTTTCAAAATATCTAAATATATAATATCTAGTAGCATTTAAGTTACAGGATTGAACTTTGCTGTTGGACATAGCTAAGCTGCAAGCCAGTGTAACTTTTAGGATGTTATATAACTTCCATAAACCTCAGTGATGCCATGAAGAGTGGGGTATGACCAGTCACCTCACGATGCTATTGTTACAGTTAACATGTTTGATTCATATAAATCATAGGCAAATTCATGGTCATAGAATGAGTTTTCACCATATTTTGATCAATTTACTATTTACTTAAGAAGTTTAGCAGGTGAAAGATCTACATATATGGGAAAATCATCCCCTAAACTAGATAATAATTTTACACTAAAAATAAAACATAAAACATGAATGTTGACAAATGGAAAGCATCCGTGATGCATCAGAAAAAATCTGACCACCTTTGAAATATGGCATCAAGGATTAGCAAGCATTCTCTGTACCAGATAAAAGAATAAATCTTTCTGGTGCTCTAAGCAATGATTTCCATCCTACCTATCAGTTTTGTCATCACTTAAAAATAGTTATAGATAACACATAAATAAAGACTTTGAATCTCAAAGTCTTTATTAAGACAGGTAGTGAGGCAAAGTGACAACTATTTATGGGTCCGAAGTGGCCCAGTAATCAGTGGTTGAAAGCACTGTGCTGTGAAAGCCTGATGTTCTGAGTTCAATCTCTTGAATGCACCATGGAAGGAAAGGACATACACACACACACACACACACACACACACACACACACCAAACCAACACAAATAGTTTAACACAACATATACTATAGCCTTTATACTTATCCGAATACAGATAATGCCTAACCTCAATTGCAAATCAACTATTAATCAGGGATAAAGATTGCATTCTTCAGTAGCTGTGGCATAACATTTGGTCTTGGCATATTTATTTGCAGAAAGGTAAAACCCCTCACGTGTTACCAAGATCTGGGATGCCAGGAAAAACCCTAGAAGCATTATCAAATAGGACAAAGATACTGGGTTGCTCACCCATTACAGAGTATCTCTAATAAAAAAAATGTCCATCTTCTGGTCTGTGTGTCCTAGATAAAAGGAGGACAGATATAAATTTAGTGTAGAAAAAGAGGGGAGCCACTGGAGTAAAAATCAGGTAAATGATTCCCATCATAAACTCACAGGGTAGTCCCTTCCTCCCAAGGATTTCTACAATTGAGTTTGTGCCAAGACACAAGCACTCAGTTCTAAGGGATTTTATTAAAATTATTCTGCATAGTTCTGTACTTACTTTAAAGAATTCTGGATCAATGTTTCTAAACTGTTCAAAATAACACCGAGGAGCAGGAGAGACTGCTCAGTGGTTAAGAGCACTTGGTGCTCTATTAGAGGGTCTAGGTCCAAATCCAAGCACTCATGGTGGCTCACAACCATCTATAACTGCAGTCCCAGGGCATTAACACACTGCTCAGGTCTCAGTGAGTACCTTCCACACATGTGGTGCATAGATACGCATGCAAGTAAAGCATTCATATACATAAAATAAAATAATTTTTTAAAACGCCACTGAATTCTGCTGATGGGTAGAACTTAAGTTTTGAATGCATGTGCACATTTATAAAAGTAAATGAACTAGCCAGTCATTGTGCTCCAAGCATGTCGATATGTGTATTTTAATTAAATTATAAAATTAATACCTGAGTGTATATATTGACATCTGGATTTTATATGCTCTTTTTGAGCCTTTTCAGATATTGTGAGGGTGAAGGCTTTATCCTGATGTTAATATCTGACTTATTTTAATTCATGTGGGAAATTTGAAAGTGTTATTTCCTATCTTAAAAATCAATGACAACATAATCAATGCTGCTACAAACAAGCCCCAGATCTTGAATAGTAAGAAGCAAACAAGCTGGAGAATTAAAAGTGACAGATTCTGCATGTCAAGGACAGAGAACATCCTTCCAGGTTCGCTCTCCCGTGCTTGCAGCCTGAAAGGTTCCATCTGCTTGGTTTTGTCCTCAGAGACTGGAAGCACCTTGAAAGATAGGAAACTTTGGCAGAGCAGCAGTGTTTCATATCATTGGGTTTAAATAAAATAAATAATCTGGTGGCACATTCTGAGACTGTCCCGTGATTCCTTGTGCTCTCCATCACTGCCAGTAGGACATTCTTTGCTAACGGCAGCTCTGCAGCAGAAGATGTCGTCCCGCTCTGCTCTCGGTCCATAAGATGGTGGGGGGTGTCAAAAGGAAGGGCGGAAGTGTTTTTAAACTTGTTTTAACCCCAAGCAACATGAGATACAAAGCATTCTCACGCATCCATGATGCATCCGGGAGTTCCAGTTCTCATGCCAATTCAGATATTCGGTGACCAAACTTCAGCAAATTATGACAAAAGGATGCAAAGTCACATGTAGGCATGGGTACCCATAGCTCCTATGATTATGCTGAGAAGGTATGGTGGGAACCTTTAAGGGTATCTGTGCCATTTAAAATGGTTAGTAGATATTCAATTCCAGTTACTTTTAACCAGAGGGAAGCAATGTGGTGATATAATCCAACACCTCCATTTTCCTCCTAAATTCCTAAGAAAGAGCTCCTAAGCTACTAAGTTTGAAACCAATCCACTCACTTTACAAGGTCTATGAAGTGATAAATCTGAGTTTGGAAGTTGGTAGCTTCTACTGAATGCACACCTGTTATAAATCCACTCTAAACCTTAGATATTACCCTCAAGAAATATTAATGTGTGCCTTTGAAAACTGACTGTACAGAAAATTTCTTTCTTGGCTGCCTTTGTTTTTGCACAATAATCCCAGATTAGCAAAACACTACTGCTGTTCTCCAAACCAAACCATTGCCCAGATGGCATATTGTCTCTGCTTTGACTGTTTTCCTCTGAAGATACTCAAGTCTACATCCATTCAGAATGGACCTCAAATCCTCTACAAGACAGAACAAAATAAAGCTGGTTTATGCATTACATTACTTTCTGTATTTTCATATACATTTTTTATCTTACCCCTATACAAAAAAGGTGGCATACTTTTGTTTTAATTCAGTGGTATAATGATGTTCATTTTAGAATGGTGAATCTGGCTCATCTACTTCTTGTAAGCCATTGACTAGGAAAGTGATGTCTGTTGTTGAGGAGTAAAATTATCTCTGTCATCAAGGACTTGTACATCTACAAGTCAGTAATTACTCCACATAACTTCTGCAAGGAGTGGATAATATTTCCACAATTGTAGCTTTAAAGATCAAAAAAAGTGAGGTTCCCAGTGGTTGCCTCATTTACTACTTACTTAAACTGAAAACTGTTAATAAACGGTAGAGAAGGGTCCCTATTCTAGTCAACACTATGTAATCACATTTGTAGGTATTACAATTGTGCTATCTAAAACTTGAAAATGATTTCTTCTAGAGCGTTTCACACCTATTGGTAATACATACTCTGAGAATAAGATAAATGTCTTAACGCATTGAAAAAAATCACTGTTTAATATCATATGAATCACTTTAGTTTATAGAGGAAATAACTAGTGGAATTTAAAAGAAAACTCACACACATTCATATATATAGATGAATATATTGAAACTCTGGTAAATTGGCTTAGATTTCAGCCTAGAATTGGAAAGCATTTACAGTTTGCAAGCTTTGGTAGTCAATGCCACATGGATAGCCTTATCTTGTTTTAAACTTCTGATGTGAGAGTGTATCTAAGAATTGATGTATATACATTTATTTCAATGGCAACGCTAAGGATAGCATTATAGTGTGATGTCTCATTGAGCAGCAAAAGGATAGCTGGAGGACTAAGCATAACCTAGAGATACATGTTGATCTACTGGGAGCTCACCAAGGCCAGCTGGACTGTGACTGAAAAAGCATTGGTTAAAACTGGACTCTCTGAACATGGCGAACAATGAGGGCTGATGAGAAGCCAAGGACAATGGCACAGGGTTTTGATCCTACGCAATGTGCTGGCTTTGTGGGAGCCTAGCCAGTTTGGATGTTCACCTTCCTAAATATGGACAGAGCGGGGAGGACCTAGGACTTACCACAGGGCAGGGAACCCTGACTGCTCTTTGGACTGGAGAGGGAGGGGGAGAGGAGTGGGAGGAGGGGGAGAAGGGTGGGAGGAGGGGGAGAAGGGTGGGAGGAGGGGGAGGGAAATGGGAGGCTGGGAGGAGGTGGAAACTTGTTTTTTTTTTTTATTTCCTTTTCTCAATAAAAAAAAAAGAACCCTGAAAAAAAAAGAGTTAATGCAAAGGAGGTTTACCTTCCATCAGAAGGGTGAGAATCACAATCACGAAGGACCCAGGTTATTAGTGTCACACACATCACAGTTTTCTTTCAAAACTCATTAGCTTCTTTCCTATAATAGGATTTTGTTTCTTATATAGTTGGAATACATTTGGACACTATATATGATAGGCATATATAGTGCCTTATATAGTGCGCTTCTCACCAGTATGCAGATGCTGGTCCCAGGAACCTATTAAACATGTTAGGTTAAAAGGCAAAAGATAATTAAGATTGCAGAAGAAACTGTTGTTTTAGTCAGCTGACCTCAAGATAGGGAGACTATTTGGATTGCATCACTAAAGCCAGTGTAACCCTAAAAGTCATTGATATAGTAGCAGATGTGTATTAGAAAGCCAGGGAGATGGTACCACAAGAGAACTTGTTCCTGATAGCTACAACAACAGAGGAGAAGCCCTGCAATAAAGAATGTGGATGACTTTTAATAACAGGAACTGGCAATTAGTTCTTCCCAAGGTTGCTAGAAAGGAATCCAGCCCTTCCCTGCATCTTAGACTTAGCTCTGTGAGTGTCAGCATTACCTTCTCACTTGCACAAAATAAAGATGACGCTTTAAGCTACCCTGGTTGTTTGTTATAGCAGTGAGAAGAAACTCATACTCCATGCTAAAGCTGATCTTAGAGAATAGTTGAATTCCAGAATCAAATGAACTCAAGTGGCACAGCTTGGCAGTGTGAAATATTAGTAGGGATAAGAACCAAGGACAAGAGGAACATAAAATCCAGATTCTTACTAGGTCAAGACTCAAGTTAAACACAAGAAATCAGCTAAGGAAGCAGAAACGAGCAAGGAGAGTGGATGAATATTGCAGGTGAGAGCATAGTTAATTATGGGGCTCTGTACCACCCAAAACCTTGTTGGAGGGGTGGAAATATTGGTAAAGACTTGCAATATATTGTGAGGACAAAGCCTCGTGTAAATTTACATTGGCACAGGAAAGCGATTTCAGTTTCAGGGAGGAAATTGTCTAAGATACAGCAGCAAATACTGGAAAGCAAACAAAATTCTTTGCTCCCGTTGGTTCCTCAGCACTCTTTGTAAATCTCTCTGGTGCTTCCTCTTGTGTGTGTTCCATTCTGCCGCATGGAGCCTTGCCTGACTCTGGAGATGCCTATGTAAAGGTGACATCTTGTGTTGCTTTGATGCATTGCATTGCCAGTTCTCCTACTGACGTGCCTTCTGCATTGTAAACTCCGTTGCTCTCAGATCCTTCATCGAAGAGGGGCGGAGGAAAGACAGCACTAAATTCATTGCAACATAAAAGGATATGACCCACACTATAAAAATCATCAATCTATTTTCCAGGTTTTATACAGGTTATCTGAGAGTGACAAGTGAATCATCGACAGAGTTTATCTGTTCTTGAGATGGATTGTGAATCGGAGAGAGAGGAGTTTGCCTTTCAAAATTAGATTTAGCAAGTTTTAGGAGCTTTCTTTAAAGGTGAAAATCCATAAATGGGAAACGACTGGGAATTAGCCCCTTTTTCTTAAGGATGTTTCTGAGAAATGCTATTGGTGTTGATGTGCTTGTGATTCCAAGGGAGTATATTATCCTGTCTCAAGTTGTAAATTCACTTTACAGTGAAGTTTGATCTTTGATGCAACTATATCGAAATTTGATCATTCATTTTAATGAAGTTGCACATATACTACACTGTGAGGAAGCAAAATATTTTACAAAGCCCTGGCTAAGCACTTATACGATGAATAAAGTCAATCAAGAGTATGACAGCATTTACATCTCCTTCATGGATAAAAGAATGGCATGAGGAATACTAGACAGGACAATTTCTAGCAGTAGTGCCTGAGGACTACTCTGATGAAATCTAGAATAATATGGAACAGAAAAGAAAATATGATTGAAAACCAAAAAAAAAAAAAAAATAAGAAATGGCATGAGCATGGCCATTGCAGACCAATAGTGAAAAAGAAGCCCAAAGAAGAAAGCTCAAAAGAAGAGAAAGTCAAAAATCTCAGGTAGTAAGAGGGAGAGACTGCTGGGAAGAATCCCTGGAGAATAAGGAAAAGGTACTTCATTCAAAGATAGATAGACAATATAAAAATCTTAAGTGAAGAGAGAAAAATGGCACTGAAAGAAGACCATAGAAGTTAGAAGCCTAGGGAGAAGATGATTGTAGATCCCACCCACATGCAAATGGGAAGGAAAATGAATGAGTCACAGTAAGGACATCATTCCACTGGTATAATGAACTGTGGCATGGACAGACATAGCACTTGCTTGGAGAATTTAGCTCCCAAAAGAAGGATAGCACCAACAAAGAAGTTCTGGACGTCCTCACCTTGTGGTTTGACCTTGGCATGTGTCCCATCTGTTCATCCTGTCTCCTGACTTGTAACAAGAGGACAGCTGCCCCTTCATCCTGGTTGTTTTGCAGAAGTGGCATGAGAAGATGTCGTTGTGCCTACTTCAGAGGAAATGTGAGAAAGCTTAAGACATATTTTGGGAGAAGGAGCGGTAGAGTCCATGCTTTCTCATCTAAGTAAAGAAAATCAATGGAAGACCAATGTTCCTCTACTTCACACCCAGAGGAAGGAAAAACACCTTCCCTCCTTGGTTAGAAAGGGGGCAATCAAGGTCAGCATAGAAAAGGAGTTTGGGGCAGGCCACATGTTAAAAGAATAAAAAAGCTGTCACCTTAATACGTCAGTTCACACTTTGTTTTCTCACAGTGGTTGTGGGTCGACGACTGTAGAGTCACCTTTCTTTCAACTCTACCCTCATAAATCCAGGCACAATTCACACTGGTGGAAGTATGGCCTGCAGGCTGCAGGCTCAAAATCAAACTCCTAGAGTCAAATCCAAGCTTTCTGAAACACACCCCAGAGCTCTAGGAGTGAAACAAAAGTCCAACTTGCTTTTATTACTGGTTTAGCAAAATCCTTGGATAAAGTCTAGAGGGCCTTGAAGTATAAGGTTCTTTAAGCCAAAAAGGTAATATAGCCACCTTGTGCTTTCATGGGAATCAACATCGATGATTAATATAGCAGATGTTTCCAGTAAATGGAAATGGCCTGTTGCTCTTTAGAAACTTTGCAGGATCCTTTGATTGGCTGGCAAGTGCAGTTCTCTGATCACTATCAGAGTGTTTATTCTGAGACTGTCAAACTGAGTTTTTAGGCTTGTGCTATCATCAAGTACTTGAATGGTAGTTTTCATTTGTTTGTTTGTCTGTAGGAATAGTTGTACTGGAGTCCTTAGTGACACTTCTCTTAACTGACTCGTCCATGTATTTAGCAGTTCCTATTTTTTGTATATCGACAGTTTAGTTTAAGTTCTTGAGCTATTTTCTTAGTCTGTGTAATTACATATAATTACAGAAAATAATTTATGTAAGTAGAGTCCAGATACCTGTTTTGGGGGTACTATTATAATTATACTTCCTACTGGAAATAACATCACAACTACAAGAAAAATCACAGATGCAAGGCAAACAACGTAGATCCACAGTTTATGGGTCATACAAGCACAATAAATGTATTGGACTTAAGTCAAATCATGTCAATTTTCCTAAAAGGCAACTGATGGAAGAATTGTCATAAATCCATGCATACTTCTTGGAGCAGACTCCTGCCTAGAAGAGAAAAGAAAAAAAAAAGCAAAGAGAGTATGCTTTCTCAGATTCATTTTTGTCATTGGGCCTCGGATCAATTCAAATGAGGGGTTTTAACAAAAGGAACCGATTATCCTCCTTGACTCGAAAATCTTCTGTTCATCTAGGTGTCTTACCTACGTGTAACTAATCACTATGGCATCTTTGCTGGTTATACCACACCATTCAGAGATGGTCATTTCTCTCTTCATCCCTTCACTGTATTCCCATGTAACATCTACTACATTATCCCTGAATTATATCTTTAATCATTTGTTTAAATGGTTGTTTATACCCAGAAGAGAATGCCTCCCCCCTGGAAAAAAAAGATACTATACTTTAATTATCTTTACACTCCCTACTTAGCTTAGAAGTTGGCCCATAATAGGAAATCAATATATATCCTGTTAGTAGCTGATGTTATGGTATGAAGTTGGGTAAGTTTCCCTGTCTTTCAGGAGGTGCACTTTAGCAAGAAGTTAAAAGCAAGCATGCGAATTCCGATGTTGTGAGGTGGAGTAAGGTTAGAGTCATCAGAGATTTTATCTAATTAAGGGGATTTCAAAAGGCTTCACAGAAAAGATGGTGCTCCAGATAGGACTTAAGGAATTAATAGGTTTTCAACAAATGGAGTGTGTTTGGAGGAGAGTAGCTATTTCAGATAAATGAAACAGCACGAACAAAGGCAGAAGCAAAATCTTACAGAATATCGAGTGAACAAAGCGAAGGCCAAAGTGAATGGAGTTCATTGTAGGAATGGCAATTAGATTTTATCTCATACACCATCTGTGACAACTGGCAGAGGCTATGCGCACGGAAAATCATTTCTGGGCCTACTTGAGTGCAGCAAGCAAGAATGTCATAACTAATTTTCAGACAAGCAGCAGGTGAACCTCATTTTTGATTTAAGGCCTTCAAAGTCCATCATGTTTATGTAAATATGAGAACACCCCCCCCAACCATTTCTTTTGTCAGACCCTTAACAGCAAGAAAGGCAAAATGGTACAAGATACAGTGAATGGGGAATTCATTAGTAAGAAAAAAATCTTTATAAATAATTGTAATAAGTCTTGCCATGAAAGTTAATTACAGTGTGCTATTAGGTGGGAAGGGATTTGGCTTGACATGAGGCTTTAAGGAGGCTTACCTAGGCAAGTGATCTCCCAGCTACTGCTGGAAGGATTTTCTTCCTTAACTGAGACTTTGGAAAGCTGATACCTTTGTAAGTGTGTTGGTTGTTGTGAATGTCCAGGACCCCATATATAAAGTTTTAATATTTCTCTTTGTTAACATAGTGTCCTTAAACTATCTTGATTAGTCATAAAAGCCCAAGACTGTTTCTTCTTTAACAGTTCTTGCAGGGAAGACTCCTATCAGACTCAGTATCCTCCTGGAAACTGAAACAAAAATTCTAAAACACACTGAGTTAGAAGTTTTGCAGGAGGAACCTAGCAAGTTGCCATTCAGCAAGCTCATCTCAAGATGATGGAGTATTCTAAGTTATGTGGACCAGTTTTAAATGGCAATGAAGACACCAGAATATATGAACATTCCGGGAAACAAAGAGTTCTGAATAGATTTCTCTCTGAATAAAAATTATTTATATAATAAAACTTCATTAAAAATTAGAATGGGCAAGGAATTCAGTCATAAGATGTTCAGATATTCTATAAGGACACAATAACTAGGTGGGGAGAAAAGGTGGTGTCTAATACTCCACTCACTTCTTCCAGAATGTCACAGAATTGGTTTGAAGAAGAAATCAAGTTTATTGTTCCTTCTTCTCAGGAGTCCATCTGTAGGTCTTCATTTTTATGAGATTTTTAAAGACCGGCATATTTGAAAAGATGTCTAAATAACATATAAAAAATCATCACAGTGTTATAAAATATGGCCCAAATGCTTAGTTCAAACAATAAATTAGGAGAATAATTATAAGTACCTTAAAACTCACAATTATAATTAGAAAGAAAAGCAATAAAAATTGTCAAAGATATCTTTCCTCTTAGGCTCGCTAATGTATTAGGAGTGTAGGAAGAGACCTGTTCAGTTTTTAGAACAGAAGTTTGGTTCTGTCAGAGGGACACTTCATGAATAAAAAATTCTGGTTTTTAGGAAACTCTATGAGACTTCTAATTATTAAAGACAACTTGTCACATATTTGGCTTATTGGTGACTCTGAAATCAAAGTAATGCCAGTATCTGCTGAGAGCCTGTTAGACAGCGGTCTCAGACCCCATTCTGCTCCAGCTGATCCAGAAACTACCAGTTAGCAAAGCCCACACACTGACTCTGCGGGCTGGCTTCAGCAGTGTAGGGACACTTACATCATCCAAGAGCAAAATAAAATCTAGAAAAATCTTCGGTAGGCCTGTGGCTAATCCCTAAATCTTTGGAGTCTTGGTGTCAACCCACACAATTACTCTGTATTCACCCAGCATATATGTAATGAGAGACAAGAAACAATAACCTGAACATTTCTCATAAAATAATCCAGAAAAAAAACAGACTCAGAAAATCAAATCAGTACAAAAAAGTCTGTAATTTATTCATTTTACATACCTACCACAGTTTGCCCTCCATCCTACCCTTCTGTTTCTTCCACTCACCTCTCTTTTATGTCCACTCCTCCATCCACTCTTCCTCTGTCTCCATTCAGAAGAGGCAAGGCCTCCCTTTGGAGTCAACAAAATATGGCATATGAAGTTGAGGCAGGAACAAGCTCCACGCCCCACACCGGTAAATAACACTTTATCGAAGAAGAGTAAATGGTAACCATCTATCTGGTCATTCTCCTTTGGTTCATCTTTCGCAGCATCTGATGGTAAGCACTGTTACAGAGACCATTTTGCAATGAGACCATGAAAGAAGAAGCAAAACAAATCTCTTTTATGTTAAATAGAAAAGCCTTAAAGGAAGAAAAAGTATAATTAATTATACCTGAAATATGCACAATGAACTAAGAGCAATACACCATTGAAAATGCAGGGATTATTGCAGCCTTTTAACAGGAAGGCTGTCTACTGTACTAGGAAAAATTTCTTAATTTTTACAGTTTATGACTATGTTAATTCCCCAAACAGGTACTCAAACTGCATTTATGGTAACTGAGGAAAATTTTCTCTGTCTTTAAGCATTGAAATTTGCATTTTCTAATGTCACATACATGGTAAAACATTGTCATAGAGGGGATAAGTTATTCAAAAGTAGATTTAGCCTACCACAATATCAACACTTTCATTTCAAACTCATTGATTTTTTTTTTTACCTTAATGAGTACTGGAATTAAAGTACAAAAAGCCCTATATTGGTTGAAAATCTTCTCACAACTCAATTTAATTTAATTTGAAAATAGCTGTTTTACTGTCTCTCAAACGAAATTTAAGAAATCAAACACAGCATTAACATGTTAATTAATAAGAGGTTCGGTGGGAAGGTAGGAAATGATTAGCTGCATTGCGATTCCTTCAGATTTTCTCTAGGAAGCTCATTAAAGGCCTCTTCAGACATGCTTCTCTGAAAAGATGACAAACACATGGCGCATATTCTTCAGGTATCTTGAGATGCATGGGAGGTGCGTGTCTGACTTTTCTTCACAGCATGGAGTCTGGCAGGTGGCTTTAATAACTGGCATATGCCAAGTCAGATAGATAGATGATAGATAGATAGATAGATAGATAGATAGATAGATAGATAGATAGATAGACAGATAGACAGATAGACAGATAGATATGCTAGATAAATATGCTAGATAAATAGATTGATAGAGATGGATTGGCGGATGGATGGATGGATGGATGGATGGATGGATGGATGGATGGATGATGCATATACATATCAGTTAGAAACGTGGAGGACACATTTGCTGTATTCACTACAATAAGTGTCAATATTGTTCGGGTTGGCCAAGAAGGAAATTTCTATGTTTTTATTTTGGTAAACTAAGGCAAGCTACCATGGTTTGAATTAGAAATATCGGTGACAGGTGCATATATTTGATCTCCTTTTCTCCAGTTGGTGGTGCTCTTTGGGAAGGTATGCCACTTTTAGAAGGTGGTGACTTGCTGGAGGAAATGTGTCACTGGTGGCAGCCTTGAGGTTTTAGAGTTTGGCCCAGTTTCCTATTCTCTTTCTGTTTACCGAGTGAGCATGAAAATGTGATCAGCCAGCTTCCTGCTCCTGCGACTATTCTTGCCCTACGTGCTGCCATGCTCATCCTACACCATCTACGACAGACTCTAGCCTCTGGAAGTTTAAAATAACAGAAAAACCTTTCTTCTCTAACTTGTGTTTTGTCAAGTATTTTATCATAGCGACAGAAGAGCAGTCACTAGTAACTAACAACTAGTGAACCAGCTGTGGAATTCACTACCCAAACAACTCACCTCTAAAGTCTTCTGTTCTCAGTTTTGCTTTTCCAAGGATTCAGTTACCAGCAGTCAGTTGTGGTCTGAAAACATTAAATGGAACATTCTAGAATTAAAACAACTACACTGTTAATTTTACTATGATATATTTTTACACTTATTCTATTTTATTATGCTTTGGTTGTTAATCTCTTTTTTAATTTTGAAAACAAGCTTAGTTTACACATCAGTCACAATTCCCTCTTCCTCCAGCCTTCTCTCTCCCCACACCTTTTCCTCACCCCACTTCCCATTCATTCCTATGGGGAGTCAATAAAGTCTGTCACATCACTTGAGGCAGAACCAAGGATCTTCCCCCTGTATCTAGGCTGAGCAAGGTATCCCTTCATCAGGAATGGGCTTCAAAAAGCCAGACCATGCACTAGGGATAAATACTGGATCCACCACTAGTGGTCCCACAAGTTGCCCAAGCCACATAAAGGTCACCCATACTCAGAGGGCCTAGTCTATCTTATGTTGGCTCCCCAGCTGTCAGTCGGGGGTCAGTGACCTTGTATCAGCTGTTTCTGTGAGTATCCCCATCATGGCCTTGGCCCCTTTGTTCATAATATTCCTCCTCTCTCTCTATAACTGGACTCCAGGAGTTCAGCACAATGCTTAGCTGTGGATCTCTGCATCTGTTTCCATAAGTTATTGGATGAAAGTTTTATGATGGCAACTAAGGTAGTGGACCAGAGAGATGGCTCAGCCATTAAAGGCAAGACTCAAAACCGAAAATAAAAGAGTTGGTGGTTAATCTCTTAATGTACCCAAATTAAATATTAAACTTCAGAATATATACATATATATAGGAAAAGCATCACATATTTTTGGTTTGGTAGCACCTATAGGATTATGGAGGGGTCTTAGTATTATTATCCATACTGGAAGTATGACTTTATTATTTCATTATATCTAAACTATTCTAATAATTAGGAAGCGTTGACATAATTCCCAATGAAAGCAAATGTATGTGTTTCAGTGTTCATAACTGTTAGGTCTTTCTCTTCGCCCAACTGTCTTTCTCCCAACTCTCTTTTTTTTCATACCGAATCATATGATTATGCCTTAAAATAATTTAGGATGATTTAGAATTGAAACATCCAATTTCAAATAAAATATCATCAACTATCAAGACGAAAAAATACAAAAGAAGCCCACTATGTAAGTGGTGCTCAAGATATGAAGTCTATTGCCCTTTTAGAAGAAGAGTCAGAGACTTGATGTCACCTTTCTCCGGCCAATGAAAACAGTTCATCAAATGACATTTTAACAAATAATTTGATCCTCAAGCAATAGTTCTGGTATCATTGGGAAGCTTTGAAAATATGTGGCCTCTAGATCTTTTAAACCAGAAACTGCAGCTGTGGAGACAGATTATCTCTAATTTAGCAAGTCCTTCAGGTGAATGGGTATAGGCCCAATTTGGGGAGTGCTGAATTAGAGAATTACCCATATAATTAAGGCTAAGGAGTTGGCTGGGGAGACAATCAGTAGGTTAAAGCACTTGCCCTGAAAGATTGGTGTCCTCAATTTGGATCTCCAGAAATCACATAAATGGGTAAAAGTAGTGGAAGCATCTATAAGCCCAATGAGCATTTTAGGACAATGGGAGCCAGAGAAGGGGGAGTGCCCCAGGAGCTCCCAGGCCATCTAATCTGTATTATGCAAAAACTAAGAGACCATTAATCAAAGTGAGGATTGACACCTAACAGTTGGTTTTGACCTAGACACACACATACAAAAGAGTGAGTAGTTACTTATATGAATGGCAGGCTGGTATTCATAAGAAAAGTTCTCAAGATAGTCTCATAATTTACCAATAGTATGAATACTTATGATTCACTTAGTTTATCTTAAGTGGATCCTAAAAATAGAAATTTAAATGTCAATCTATGCACATGTAAGTGTTTGTGCAAACATGTGTATATAAATATATAGCTATATTCCTGTATAATGTTGAAATTTCATCCTATTTAATAAACAAATGGCTATTTAGACAATTTTGTACTGCTTTAATGGTTTGCATTTATTATAGTAATCCATTATTTAAAGTGCAAATCCTCAGTACTCCTTAAGTGGTCTAGATGATTTAGAATTATTAACTTTTAATGAGTCTTTGAATTATTATTTTAAAGAAATCAATAGTTGACGTGTTTCTTGATCTTCCTTTTATTTTAAACACATTTCAGAACCCCTTTCAGCTCAATCGTCTGTGCTGTCAATCAGAGAGACACATGCAGAGTCATGAGCCTGGCAGAGTTTGATGGAAAAATATCATGTCTCACTATCACAGCTATAAACAGAATGAGAAATGCTACATGACTTTTCCTTTGCTCTTGACACTCCACACAGACGGGTATAGTAAGTAGGTTGCAAACATCTATAGTGTGGTATCGTTTGTATTCCATTAACTGAAGTCCCTTAATTTTAGTACGTTCCCACAGAAGCTTGATTGCAGCTATAGGGTTTAATGTTCATCGTCAAGTTAGCTGGACTTAGAGTCATCCAGAAGACAAGCATTATCTATGAGAGTATTCTCAGAGACATTTAATGGTAGAGAGAAGACCCACTCCACAGGTGGCTGGGAGTCGAGACTACATAAAAAGTAAAATGCAGAAAACACGGAGATCCTGGAATTTTCTGTCTCTGCTCCCTGACTGCAGATTCAATGAAACCAGCCACCTCCCATTCCCACAGCCATGCCTTTGCCAACATGACAGATGTGTATTACAGAGAACATGACAAAAATAATAATAATAAAACCTTCTTCCATTAATTTTTATTTTATCAGATTTCTGGTCATAGGGACAAGAAAACTAACACAGGAATTTATCAATGCAGTCTGCCTAAAACATGTTGACACTGAAATAATTATTAATTCCCTTCTTATTTAAACAACTGTGAAGACCTAGAGATGTTAAGTAACTTGCATAGATGCTGCAGCTGTTAAGGATTGGAGAAGGAATTCAAAGTAAAACTCCTACCTTCTGTTTCCTGTGAATTTTAAACATGAAGCATTGGTTTAATGGGTTATCACTTTTTTATATTCCAAGAAATGAGTTTTAAAAAGCATTACAGCTGTGCAAAAGAAAATTTTGATATTTTAAAATATGCCCCAATTCTTGATAACTAGAGTAACTAAAATTTTGAGAAAAGGAGAAATCTTTATAGAAATTATAGCTATCTGCTCATAAACAGATATAATCATGCTAACAGGCAGGACATTTAATAAGCAAGTACAAGTTTTAATAGACTCTAATCACAAAAGAATAGTAACTCATGGAGGAAAAATTTTAAGATGTATTAGTAGGAAGACACTAAGTCAAGAGACAGAGGTCTTTGTTTATTTGTTTTTATTTTTAATGGCGCTGACAACTGAATCCAGGGTCTTCCACACATTAGGGGAATATTTTACCAATGAGTCTGAAGGATCCTTTAGCATCTCACTCTGTGGATAGTCTACACATAATAAACTCAATTAGCTCACAACATTTATTTTTTTTTCTCTTTCGATATGCTTGTAGAAAGCTTAAAAATCATTTGGAAAAATAGACTGCAGACTTAGAATATGAAAACAATACCCCCTTCTTACAGATTTAACTTCTCATGTTTATATGGATGAGGTTCCTAGAAATGGCTGACTGGTGTGTGATTATCTGCCGTCCATATTAGAAAGCCTTGTCCACACAGTAGGAAAGGCTCCTCTAATTGCCCTCTCAAAGCCTGGGCCCAGTGAGAGCTAAGGGAAGAAGTGTGTCAGCAGCATCACTGTAGGAATCACTTCCCACCTAACAATCTGAAACTTAGATCAGACCTCAAGTTGGTGTAGCTTTGAAGGTGTTTATCAATTTCTCCAAGCTTTAAAATGAAATGTTTCCCCACAGGCTGACAACGGTTCCATTTTGAAGCAGCCCTGGAAGATCGGCTGCTCTTGAGTGTTTATCCAAACTGACAATTGTGGTGTAGAACTTTTACTTGCTGTGAATGCCAGGAATAAGGACAAGCCTAAAAGTTGCTTTCCCTACAAAACGGAATGGGCTAGAATGGAACAATTTCATGTTTTCTTATTGAGAAAAATGTCAGAAATTATGATCAAGTGGAAACGCAGGTGGACAGAAAGACCAATTTAAGCATGTGGAAAAGCATGCCTTATGTGACTTTGATTAGAGAGACTGTACTTGACACTTGAACGGAGGGCATCAGCTTCACCATAGTGCATGGATGCAAGCTAATTGTCACTTATTGTGCTAATGGTTCTTTTTCTAAAATGCGAAGGACATGCCCACATTTTGATGGGCTAGCATGATGAGCCATCATGGCGGTACAGATAACTCATCTCAACTTTTTTTTCATGCACCCATTTCCCTTCCAAGGCACCACGTGTTCCACTCCTTACTTTCGGGTTCTTCTACCTCTCCTGCCCTGCTTATTTCTGATTGAGTCAACTTCCACAGATTGGAATTATCTGGTGCTCAGTTCTCTATATTTTTCCATGTGATTCATGATTTTTCCTAAGCTGACTTAATCATTCTTATTTAAAAACTATTCTACTTCATTCTTTTTCTTCCTCCATGACTTCAAAAATAGAAAAGAAAGACTGTCACTTAATTGACTTGTCTGATTAATTGCAAGACCTGAGTTGTATGACAGATAACCTTCTAGAAAAGTGAAGAAATATCATTCCATACTTAATCCTTATTCAAATGACCATGCTGGGCCTGTAAAGTTTGTTATTTTACTAAACGCTAGGAAAGTGATTTGAAGGGCAAGTCCTGAGGTCATATCATAAATGACCAGTGGTACACAATCACATACCAGACCCAGCAGTAGCTCACACTGGAGCGCTTATTGTGCGCTCTCAGTGGCTGTGGGGACTTCACTCACTCACTCGATAATCCTGTCTAGTAGCTATAATTGTTTGACTCTAGAGTTGAAAAAATATTAGAAACCACTTACCAAGGGTAGAAAAACTAATATGAAAAATTAAATACCCATTATTTAAGATTGAAAAAATGTATAAAACTACTACCTATTTTTTTATGTTTGTTTAGTGTCTTCTAGAGACACGGCGAAGAGGCAATATTTAGAGCAAGCTAACAGAAACCCAGGTAAGACCCATGTGAGTTAGATAGCAATAGGAACTAGGAAATTAAGGATCAACAAGATGGCCTAAGAGGTGGAAAATGATAAAGAAGAAAATGAAGAGTTAATGAAGATGAGGTTCTTTGTTTACACTTTTGTCCATGGTCCATCTGTCAACACTCCTGGCTCAAGCTATGCAACACAACAACATTAATAGTTCATGCAGCATGTCTAATGCCCTGTAAAGCTTTTCCCTATGGATTTGCCAGTTTTTTTATACTTGTCAAATAAAGATTCAGCTTTTAGTAATAGCTAACTTGCCCTCAGGGTTCAGCAGCCTATTCTGAGAGTAAATCATGTGCTAGAATCACTGTTGGTTTTAATGTTTAAAATTGATACAAACAAACAAAATGTAGTTTTACATTGTAATGTGTCCTTTTATAAGACATTATTTAAAAATGTAGCCCTATTAAAGTGTTAAGTTTAATTAATTGTCTAAATAAGCCTGATTCTAAATTGTACTCTAACTTATCTCTAAAACATCTAAAACCAGGTTTAGAGGTCATTCAGTCATTTGGTTTTTATTTAATATTCGAGATATGGCAGACACAGAAATTTAGGTACCAGAAACAGATGCACTGATTTCAAAAATCTTAGTTATTATTATAAAGTTCATTACCAAACCATAAAATATACAGATAAATAATAAACTTGGACCCAATACTAACACAATAAGCACAAATAATGTGTGGTGAGAGAGAAAGAGAGAGAGAGAGGCAGCTAAAACTCTAAGTGACGTGATTATGGTGATAACTAATGAAATGAAGTCAGCCTATATCTAATCTTAAAAGTCTTTTGAGTCAGCAGTCAAAATATATTGCTTATTGAAGGGACACAGACTAAAAGAACTTCACATGTTTGGGAAAAAATTCTGACAAGAGGAGCCAACAACTTTTAGGGTTTTCACTGGGGAGAAGACACTGATTGCAGTCACCTTTTCACAGCAGTTGATAGACTTCAGGCATAAGCCAGTGAATTCAAGAGAAAGGTTACATAGCGATGCTTAACCCAAAGACTCTGGAATAGCACTCCTGGTCTATGAATAGCCCATTCCCAGAGGTTACTCAGTAGTGTCCCGTACTAACAGTACAGGTCTGGCTAAAAGCTCAGCAAGGCTACTAATATTTAAGGACACAGTGAAAAGATGAATTGAATAAAAGATTATAAAATGGTCAGATATAGGTGTCATAAATGCAGATGAAACACTAACATAGGGGCAGTGATCTGTACTTTGTAAAGGAAGAGGTCCTCAGCAGGGTTAAGAAAAGTTTAGGCAGTCAGACTAAGTGAGATGGAGACTGCTGGATTGTCAACTGCAAGGCTAGGAAAAACATGCACAGAGGAGGCCGTGTGGGATAGTGATCAGTGAGGTATCGAACATCAGTTTCCCTAAATTAAAATCCTGACTGGACAATCTGCGGACTGTGTGACCCAAAGTATGTTATGTAATCTCTCTGTATGCATTTTTCTTATCTGAAACAATAGCATATAATGTCCATAACAGAGCTAGGCCATGTCAAAAGGGGTAAGTTGTTGAAAAATTAAGAAAACACTCAGAGGCACGTTATGAGATAAACACTTATGAAATGAAACAATAGGCAAGCGTACTTGGAGCCTGAACTTACTAGCACCGTCTAGCATCCAGTGTTGTCAGGACCATGTGGATAGGTAGTGGGCTGGACAGGAAACCTGACCAAGAGTGAGAGCAGTACCCTCTTTCTCATTGGTATTATGGTCCAGGGGTCTGGACTGGACCAAGAGCAGTTGTCTGTCATAACATGGCTTTAATATCTATGATAACTGCAGAAAAGAGAGTGGTAAGACATAGTAGCCTTAGCTTACGTTGTCTTCGCAGATTCTGTCTGTAAGTAATATAGAAAATAGATTCATTTCTAGACCACACCAGTATACTATAGTTCCCATTCTGTGTTACAGAGAACCAGGGTTTGTAGTAATAAGGAGCGGCGGGGCTGCGTCCCCAAACACCCCAGCCGCCTGCCCGGCTCGGCTAGCTTATGCCCCAAATAATTACACGGACACTGTATTCTTTTAAACACTGCTCTGGCCCATTTCTAATCATCTGTGTAGCGCCCCTAGGTGCGCTTACCGGGAAGATTCTAGCCTAAGTCCATCCTGGGTCGGAGCTGGGGCATGGTGTGCGTCTTCCCTGGAGCAGGTAGCATGGCGTCTCTCTTGCGTCTGCTCCGGAGAGGAGAGCTGCGGAGTCTGACCTCACTTCCTCTTCCTCCCAGCCTTCCCTTCTGTTTACTCCACCCACCTAAGGGTGGGCCTATCAAATGGGCCTAGCAGTTTCTTTATTGCTTAAACAATGAAATCAACAGATTGATATATGACACTCCCACATCACTTCCCCTTTTTCTGTTTAAACAAAAAAAAAACGAAGGCTTTAACCTTAACATAGCAAAATTACATATAACAGTTATCAAGTAAAAGTTACATCAGAAACATTTATACATATAACAAAATTGACCTTAAAATCCATACCAATGCAAATTATTCATACCTATATCATTTCCCCCTTTAAATGTAAAAGAACATTTAAAAACTATATTTGGGAACATGGGCGCAGTTTTTTCTCTCCAAACTGCTTCCTGCTGAATGGGGGCGTCGTTAATCAGATTATTTAGGGTGTAACCTGTGTGCCAGGTTTATCTCAGTTGGCAGTTGGGCAAAGCAATTTTCTGAAGATGTTCACAGCAACCCTTCAGGAGGACGTGGTCCATCATACCAAATCGGAATAGAAGAAATCCATAGAGTCTCATCCTCTGTGAAAACAAAAGAAGACTCTCTCCAAAGCATCATATCCTTAGACCCAAATTCTGAAATTGTAATACCCTTATATCCATTCTGGTTTAGCTTGGCAGCCAATATAATGAAATATCTCTCTGTACTTAGCTCCTTCACAGTCAAAAAATTTAAAGAAAACACAATGTACATAATCCAGACTCTCTGTGAATTTTCCATCTTTACGCGGCTTATTTTTATTTATATCTATAACTATCTGTACTCTGTCTCTTTAAAGACTTTACTTTTACTTTTTTCTTTTTAAACCATTAACTTTATTCTCTGTATTCTTTTTCTTCTCTCTCCCAAGCCAACGTACTCCAACAGTGTGACTCATTTAGTGGTCTGAATCTGTCCTATTGTGAATCTGCAATTTTTTACTATCCAGGAGCACTTTTGATTTGCGCCTTTAAATCACTAGGCGCTTAAGAATCTAAGCTGTGACATTCCTAGGTTAACTTTTTGCTTTTTGAGCTTAAATCTTTGACCTGTAGACCAGGCTGTCTTTGAACTCTCAGAGATCCGCCCGTCTCTGCCTCCCAGGCATTGGGATTAAAGGTGTTTGCTACTACACCTTGAACTCACAGAGATCTGTTCTCTCTGCCTTCTAGGCACTGGGATTAAAGGCGTGTGCTACCACACCTTGAACTCACAGAGGTCTATCTCCCTCTGCCTCCCAAGTGTTGGGATTAAAGGTGTGTACTACAACACACAACAACTCTCTTCCTTTTTTTTTTTAAGAACTTCAACTTTTAGCTTGCATATATTTTTAAAACACTTTAAACCATTCAGAAATTTTCTCTGTCTTTGAATCTCTCTTTACTGTATATCTCTCTTTTTCTGACCACAAGAGCCTTTAATTTACCAAGCAATATCAGTAGGACTAAAGGCGTGGCTTTGCCAGCTAGATCCAGTCCATTCCTTAGCTTTTCAGCCTCTTGGCTGAGGTACTGGCTGTAGCCATGTTTATAGCATTTCAAGGTCCCTGCCAGCCAGCAAGCTACAACAGACAACACTCAAGTCCTCTCTCAGTAGCCGGCCCTCCTGCCTCAAACAGTCAGAGTTTGCCCTGGCAGGATGGCCCAGAAAGCTGGCATTTTTAAACGGCGCAGCTTTTTTCCTGCTAAGGTTGAAAACCGAAAAGCATGCGTTCAGCTTTTCGTCAACACCATTTAAGTGTTTCGTGGCAGGACCTCTTAATGAGCTGCAGGCTTTGCAGCTGAAGCTGAGTCAGGAAAATTTCAAAATGGAAGACGTACCATTTTGTGCTAGCTCTGGGGCCGCCAGGTAGGAGCGGCACTCAGCACTTTAATTCTGAGACTGAGCGTGCAGCACAGAAATTCTTTTCATCCAAGTAACATCCAAATCTGACACGCAGAGCACTGCGCAGTCTGAAAACACATCTCTGTATGGCGGCAGGAATCCGCCATGCTCTTCCGCCTGCCTAAGCCTGATTCTGCCTTCTTCCCAGGAGCAGGCAGGGAGCTCTGAGTCATCGTCAGGGTCTCAGAGCACTCTCCTTAGGATCCCAAGCGGGAACACAAACATAAAGCCAGAGTTTGCACTGGTGGCACAGCCCCAGGAAGCAGCGCTTTAAGATAACGCAGCTTTTTTTCTGCTGCTGTTGCTGAATCAGGAAATCTCTCTACGGCACGCCACCAACAAACAGCAAAAATCTGTGTTAAACTCTCTCTCCCTTATTTTTAAGCCTTCTCAGGTTTTTTAAGTGGGTTTAGTTAGCCACACGTCTGGGCGTCATTTGTAGTAATAAGGAGCGGCGGGGCTGCGTCCCCAAACACCCCAGCCGCCTGCCCGGCTCGGCTAGCTTATGCCCCAAATAATTACACGGACACTGTATTCTTTTAAACACTGCTCTGGCCCATTTCTAATCATCTGTGTAGCGCCCCTAGGTGCGCTTACCGGGAAGATTCTAGCCTAAGTCCATCCTGGGTCGGAGCTGGGGCATGGTGTGCGTCTTCCCTGGAGCAGGTAGCATGGCGTCTCTCTTGCGTCTGCTCCGGAGAGGAGAGCTGCGGAGTCTGACCTCACTTCCTCTTCCTCCCAGCCTTCCCTTCTGTTTACTCCACCCACCTAAGGGTGGGCCTATCAAATGGGCCTAGCAGTTTCTTTATTGCTTAAACAATGAAATCAACAGATTGATATATGACACTCCCACATCAAGGGTTTCTCCAGGTATCTCTGATCCCAGTTCTCTACTGTCTTCTACTTCCATTGTCCCTTAAGTTGGCAAAGGTCCTGGAATGAAAAAGAGTGTTTTAGAGATTAAATGTGTTCTTATTCTCTGTGCTCACCCAATATAGTACATGCTTCCAATGATTATTTTAAAAATAAGGCAAGACAATATTCTGAAAGCTCATAGAATAATGTTCTGAGATATAGTAAGTAGTAGTTAAGGATTTTCTAGTGAGTATACACGCAATGAAGAATGAAGGTAGCAGAAATCAATTAGTTGTGTGCTGAAAATGAAGACAAAATGAATAGGATAATACAAGGCAGTTGGGGAGGAAAGTTGTTCAGGGAGGATTGGCAAGTAGACGGTGACAGGGGTAGAGCTTGAAGAAGTCTGAGATTTTGTTGTTTGATTGACTTAAGGGCGATGGCCAAAGTTTGACCACAGTTTTAGAGTGAGAACATTAAAGGTATTAACCGTGTTATACATGAATTTAAATCCCCTATGAAAAAAAGCCAGTTATAGAACACAGACCCCTCATGCCATTATCAATAAGTTGCCAACATGAGCAAAGGATTATAATGATGGGATAATTGCAGTAGTTAGACAGGGCAGAAGCAGAGTTCCAAGGATCAGGAAGTAGGCCATCAAGAAACACACCAAATATTCACACACTTGTGATGTGAGTGGAAGGTCTAAGCTTCCGTTTATGTGTCCCTTTGTCCCATTCAAGCTCTTTGTGATGTATTTCCAAAGATAAACTTATAATTCTCCAGACAGTGACAACCAAGCATATCAACATACTGACCTGCATTTACTCATCCATTCTTCAGTCACCTAACAATTGAGTTATTTCATTTACAGGTCCTGAGAGTAAGGACACAATAAAATAAGATTGTTCTAAGATGTGAGGCTGTATGGAAGGAATGTTTACAAAAGAATAGGACAGACATAGAGAAATGCAAGATGTAAGAAAGGGTGTACCCCTCGCGGTCCTGAGTTCCTTGCTCGTGCTCTCTCTCCTTCTGCTCCTGATTTGGACCTTGAGATTTCAGTCCGGTGCTCCAATGCGGGTCTCTGTCTCTGTCTCCTTTCATCGCTTGATGAAGGTTAATATTCAGGAGGATGCCTATAGGTTTGTCTTTGAATTCACCTTCTTATTTAGCTTCTCTAGGATCGCGAATTATAAGCTAAGTCCTTTATTTATGGCTAGAAACCAAATATGAGTGAGTGTATCCCATGTTCCTCTTTTTGGGTCTGGCTTACCCACACACTGAGACAATGGGGATGTTCTATCAGGAACTCACCAAGGCCAGCTGGCCTGGGTCTGAAAAAGCATGGGATAAAACTGGACTTGCTGAACATAGCGGACAATGAGGAATACTGAGAACTCAAGAACAATGGCAGTGGATTTTTGATCCTACTGCACGTACTGGCTTTGTGGGAGCCTAGGCAGTTTGGATGCTCACCTTACTAAACCTGGATGGAGGAGGGTGGTCCCTAGACTTCCCACTGGGCAGGGAACCCTGATAGCTCTATGGGCTGACAAGGGAGGGGAACTTGATTTGGAGAGGGGGAGGGAAATGGGAGGAGGTGGTGGGGAAGAGACAGAAATCTTTAATAAATAAATAAATGGGAAAAAAGATGTAAGAAAGGGATATTCTTGTCTCATATAAGGAAACTTAAGAAGTACATCCAAAACATGATAGTGGCTAATTCTCCACAGTTTGACATCATAAAGCGAATAATCAGCAGGTAAGAGAACGACCTAGATTTTCTCTAGAAGAGAAGGAACTGCAGATGCAAAAGGCAGTAGCACTTTCAGAATGTTTCAACATTTTATGACATGGAGGATCAGCTAGATGACATAGAAGAGTCTCAGGAATTTGGAGAGTAAGGGAACAGGATGTAAGGACATGTACATGAATATTTATAGATTACATATTTTCATAGATGTATGCATATGCATACACACATCTATATTTTAATGGACTATTTTATAGCCCTTTAAGATGCAGAGAAATTTAAGAGAAAGGTTCCTTTCTACCCTTTCTACAAATCTCCCACTCTCCTCATTCTTAGTCTCTACCAATGTCAATAGCTCCATCACGTGGTCTATTGTTATCATTCATGAATCTACAAAATCTTCAATGACTCAGTTTCTACAGTTTACACTAGGGTTTATTCTTGATGAACTTTCTATCCAGTGGACAAGCATGATGTATATGATGATGGTGTTGTTGTTGTTGTTGGTAGTAGTGGTGGTGATGATGATGATGATGTGTGTGTGTGTGTGTGTGCATGTGATTATAGTATCACACAGGGAAGTTCACTGTCATGGACATCCTCTGTGCATTCCTTCATTTTTTCATAGGTCTTTTTCAGTGTCCTTGGTACATAGACAAATCCTGTCATCCCAAACTGACAAAACACAACAAATAGATGTAGTTTTGCAGAAACTGTATAAACTGAAGAAATGACTATAAAGGTCATTTATAAACCCTTAGAAAAGAAAAAGTAAATGGACCTCAAATAAATCTCTAGTCTTCCGTGGCTTGAATAGAAAAAAAAAACAAGCTTTATTGAGATTGTATCAGCAAAGTGGATAAGGCAGTTTATGTTACAGTCCTCCTATACCAACCTTCCTTCTCATGATAATATGCTTCCCTTATTTCTTCTGAGTTACAAAGAGGGACTCTTCTACTTCCAGGCAGTGAATCTTAGAAATCAAACCTGACCGTATTCCACTCTTCATCTATTTGAGTGTATGTATTCATAATAAAGATATAAGTGATTCTCTGCAATTATTTGTACAAATGAGATATATCCAACATTAGAGCAATAACAAAGATTATCAATAACTTAAGGAATATTTTCTTCTTTTGTTTCATTGTTTGAAACGTTACACTTTCTAAAAACACTTCTGGAAGCAAGGAAAACATTGGCGTATTTTATATACACATACATGTATATATATAGTTATATATGCACACATATGATACCAGGTAGACTGAAGATATGCCAAAGCAAATACTTATTCTCATAATTAGATGCTATGGTGATCAAGTATAACATCCACAAATTTCAAAAGAAATAACTGCTTTATCTTTATACAGTACTACCTTAATTTCTACAAATATAATAGACATATTTTCTCTCAAAACATCTCTGAAAGAAGGAAAATAATTTTATATTAGTGATATTAAGTAAGCATATTTATGAGAAAATCAGTTGACTGTATCACTGAAAACTTAAGCTTGTTTCTTCTTGCTTCCAGTAGTCCTTTTTTTATTCAATGGTCATTTTGGACACAGACAAATGAACAGCTGACTATGGGTGTCAAAAGCGATAGTATTAAGAGGCTACTATATACAATGACGGTGGAAGTTTCTTCTGTTCTTAAAAAATTCAACTTCCTTTGATCAAATAAATCTTTTCAGCTAAATATTAAACATACAATTTAGAGACTTAGGTATTGGAAAACTGTGATTTCATATTTTTTTGTCTTGTTCTGAAGAATACGTTTGATAATTTAGATAAAAACTGGTACTACACTTTTTGGTCCGAGTGAAATCTTTCCTTCTTATGACTGACTTTACAAACATGAAGATCTACGCTATTTTTTTAGTCCTTAAAAGTATTGCAGAAGATTTTTGAGAGCATGGGATTTTTATAATATAAGGTTTTAAAAATGAGGTATTTGTCAATATGTTCTGATATAGACACAGCCCCCAAATTACACTAGTTTAACACATTTAGAACATGTTTATTTGTCATTTCCGATAAGGGCTGATGTGGATTTTTACTATATAAAGCCTCCCAGTAACTTGGGCTTGTAGTACTCCTATTTTGAGTGAGATTCACTTTCTCACTTTTTCTCTCTCTCTCTCTCTTTCTCTCTCTCTAGCTCCATCTTTCCCATCCTGCTTCTTTTTGTTTAGAAAAAAGATTATGACCAATTGAAGACTGGATTCCCATGCTTCTGCATGAAAGCAACACAAGCATTACTCCAGCTTTCTACCAATAGCAAATCTCAGGTCATTTACGTTTACATCCCTTCGAATTGGAGACTACAAACCTACTTTGTGCCCTACTGACTGCTCAAATCCCCCTTTCAATTAATTGCAAGACAGATAATTAGGAAATAAACGGTAGTTTAAAGAACAAATGCCTTCCTAATAACTAGGGGTATCAATATTCAGGAAAAGTTTGTTAGCTTCTCTGGTAAGAATCGGCAATTCTATCATGCGCACATATGTGTAAAATCCAAATTTATAATCCTCAAAGAATCATAAAGCTGCGGTTAAACACACAGTTCCTCCCCTCTGCCTGCCAGGGATTCGGGGAACTCAGAAAAGACAGGGTGCCACAGCACATCAATTTGATAATAAGGCTGGAGAAATGTGATTTTCAAAACTTGAACCCATCAGACTGATTCTAGTGTTTGCCAGCTCCTGTTTCACATATAATTTTTCAACCAGGACAGGATGACAAAAAAACCTGCAGAAATGTGTCTGAGGTGTTAATATGGAATGCAGGTTCAGATGGCAGATGGGTTTTGTTTTAGAAGCAATGAGATTGCCACACAGAGAAAGGCATTTAAAACATTACCCTAAGCTAAACAAACACTGCTTTCCAAGGTGCCTCGTCATTAACCTTGGAATACTGATATGCCCAGGGACAGAAAAACAGAAAACAACAGGATGACAGGCTAGAGAGAAAGGCACAGAATATTCTAGCGGTGTGTGTGTGTGTGTGTGTGTGTGTGTGTGTGTGTGTGTCCCCCACACACAGTATTGGGGAGAGGGTGGAGAGACAAAGAAGGGCACACTCCACATTTTCAATATGTGTAGGAGTCTTAGCACATGCAATTGAAATTGAGTATATAGGATTCTAAAGGTATAGTTTCATCTCACTTTATTTCAGTTTTCCGAAGGGACCATGAAGACTGCACAGGTCAGCACTAGCAAACAGTCACCACTCTCTGCCTCTGCTTAGGCCCAATCCTGGTGGTGATCTCAGTTTCTATTCTTAGTAGCTTTCCCTATTTTGTCCAAAAACATTCCAAATAGTCATTATTGCTAACGTCTAGATGTGGCTCCTCCTTTGCTCTACCGTTGTCAGCCTCTGAGACTGATTCATGCAGAGACCATTTCTGCATTCAAAATGAACACTCTTGCCACAGCATCTTCCCAGCTTAGAGGATGGAGTGTTTGTTTTTAGCCAGTGAACCAACACCATTGCTGTTTGTGCCTGTCATACCGTACACCAACAATTTGTATATAACAAAACCAGAGTTCTTAGCCTCTGCCAAGAACTCATTTACTCCCAGTGCTAGTTGAAAAAAACATAACTGCAGGCCGGCGAGAGGGTCTGGACAGTCCCTTGGTGGTAGCAGACAGATTTGGTCTGTGGCTCTGTTCCTGATAGCCAGCTTCCTTTTCAAGTCCTCCCCTTCCTCTTCCTAAAGGCGATGGAGAGCTTTCCACTGTTTTAAAGGGCAAAGTGGTTGCATGCACGAGGCTTTCTCCCATCCTACACTGACAATGGAAGTGTTTAGAGAGAGCATTGTGTTTATCAGATTGTCACTTTTCGTCCTAACGGAAGGCCATCATGAAGGAGCGACTCGCTGCTTCTCCCAGCTATTCCACACTGCTGTCTGCGCCTTTCCCTGCTGCTCTTTTAAAGAGGACCTCCAATTAAACCTTTCACACCTTAGATCCCAATTACATGGAAATCCACAACCTTTCCAAAATGAGTCTAAGCACCAACATAAAGACCCACTCCATTCCGAATTCCTACTAACTGGTTTAGGGTCTTGACATTGCCTAGTAAGACGATTATAGAAACGCCTGAAGGACAATCCTGGGTATAAAACCAAATGTCCCCATGTGCATTACAATTGCCAAAAAAAAAAATCCCTTTCATCGTTTTATTAATTGTATAATTAATGCATTCTGTGTACTGATAAGAATAATGCCATGTAATTAATTTTTAAGAATTAAAAACTTGCCTTTATCCAGCCTCATGGTCTACTTTCGTGTTTATAGCTGTGAATATAAATCCTCTTATCTAGTTATAACATGACTGGTTTCATTGTTGAGACAAAGCAGTCCTTTGTCATTTCTTATTTGATTATGTAATATTTATTTTATTATATTAATTATAATCGGTGGAAAGAGGAAAAAAAGAGAGCCAAGGACTTAAAATTTTTAGACTTGGGAGGCTTATCAGAAAAATGCCATGCTGTTTTGGATAAGGTGTGATATTTCATTTGTTTTCTGTGTCTGTTTTTGTCTTTCATGATTACCCATTCTGTTTACCAAAAGGCTCAATTAGCATTTGAATAGTGAGCCGGAGAGCAGACAGGTTGAGAATTCTCCTAGAACTAATTTGGCAGTCCTTCTCCTTTCCCCCTTTTCCCTTCATAGTCTTTTCTTTGCCTCTAATCAAGCTGCAGTTATTAAAGCTAGAATAAAAGACCTGATTTTCCATTACATTGATGCATGCCGAACAGAGCCTTGATTTGCTTTTTCTTTCAGCAATGCTAATTGGACTCAAAGGAAATATTTAGTTTATAATAGCGAATGAAGAATTCATTTAATTTTAAGGAAAGGGAAAATCAGCAGTGGAACTCTCCAGTTTATCCATACATATATTTCTTCTTGCAACTGTTCATTTCCTTTAAGTGTGCTTGTCTGATCGTTTCCCACAAATATCACGGTTATTTAATTATCAGTGCTAATGGCCATAGGTACACCTAACAGGTTGAAATGCCTGGTCTCTGCTTGGGAACAAAAGAGAGAAATAGGCTGGGAAATCTGGTTTCAGCTATATTGATCAAAATACAAGAAAGAGCTTAATTTCCACACAGTGGTTTTCACATGATATTAATAACTAGATATCTTGCAGGTTAAGCCCTCATCTCCTATCACTTTCTTCCTCAGAACAACAGTCTGGGGTTGTCCATGGAGAATGCAGACAAAAGGGAGCAAGTCACTCGGGTTGTCTGTATCCTTTACTGCTCATATCCAGGGAAGCATTCGTTGGTATCATATTAAAATGTCCCACCCTGTGCTGTTCCTCATCACCAGTAAGACTTCAATCCTCACGTTGCTAATAAATTACAGCACTGAAAAGGGTCAATTAGCAAAGTAACGGAGTTGCTGCCTCAAAGAATGAAAAGAAAAATCATCCCAGTGGGAAGCGGAGTTTTGATTCAGCAACATACAAATACACCGCCATTGAGATGTGATGTCAATGTGTAAAACAAATTCTTCATACCGTGAAATACATTTCCTTGTCCGTGCCCAAGTATGAAACGTCCAAGAATGCTGAGTCAGTTTAAAGTTGTTTTCAATTTTATTTTCTATGTACTCTCCAAATACAGACTTTCCAGAAATTTCCTTGTTCCACAGGGGTAAAGCAAGACTGTGTTTAAACACGTATAATTAGCATTTGCACAGTTCTTAGAGTAGGATTTGTTTCATACTCTGGTCATTTCTATGTGTTTTATTTCTAGAGGGCATCATGGCCAGAAATCTGGGCATTTGTTATACTCTTAGTGTTCCTTCTGCCTCCACAGGGATGAGCATTTAGGTTTTAGGACTCATTGTTACCTGCTCTATGTATCTGCGCTATTCTTTTCTGATAGATTTAATTCATATAGCTACATCCTTGTTGTATGGAAATGTGGCTCGTCATATAAGCCCCATGGAACTTTTCTCATTTTGGCTAGACTTCTTCCTGGGGAATTTAACTAATGATGCTGGAAACTGGTGTGAGCCTGTCTCATTCATCATTGCCCAGCCATTGTCTAGCACTGTGCCTGGTAGAAGGAACACAAGATACACACAAGTCAAACACATTGACTGGAGGTAAATGGTTTCATGACTGGCTCCCATTGGAAAAGTCAAACACATAAGGTGGAGTTTCAGCCCACTTTTGGCTTAGCTTAAAAATGGTTTTACATTTCAATTTCATTAAGGTTTAATAGCTCATAAGGTCCAATTGCTTATATATTTGTGAAAAATGACATTAAAATACATATATGTGTTTTCATTATTTAAGACATCTCCATTATTGGTATGTCTTTATTTGAAAGCCTGAATCTCTTTGCCCCCTCTAGACAGATGCTGAAATCTAAGGAACAGAAATAATTTCAATCTAGACATCTCTGAACTGAAGTCCCCTTTTTCAGCTGCTGGGCTGTATACCCTCTAGGAGGTCTCCAAACACCTCATCAACAGCTTGATATAGTTGATCTCCTGATTTCCTCCCAGGAAAACAGGTTCATCCATCCATTTGGATTAAGCACAGGTTTTTGTTGTTGTTGTGTTTTGTTTTTATTTTAATTTTACATACCTACCACAGTTTCCCTTCCCTCTCATCCTTCCGTCCCCCTTCCCCCCCTCCCCCCATAAGCGCAGGTCTTAAAGCCTCTTGGATCAGCTCGCTATGGCTGTGCTCATATCCAGTCCGAGTCTTACTCTCTACTTCCACATCTGCTCCTGGCTCCTCACATCACCCACGACCTCCAGTGCCTCCTGAGCTGACAAAAGCACTTCCACCTATTATCGCCGTGCTTCAGCTCAGTCCTACAAAGAAGTGAACTTTCTATCGCGGCACAGGGGCACCTCCATGGCTTAAAAGTCTGTACGCCGCCGTTGCATCACTTTCAGCTTAAAAATACAACTCATTAGCCTCGCCTTCACGACTCCGAGTTCTCTATCCACATCGCCCTCTCCGGCCTTATGTGATGGCATGCTCTCACTACCTCTACTGCGTTAGCCCTGGGTCTAAAAGTTCTTGCCTATCTTGCAGGTGGCCGTGAGCAGAATCCGCAGAAGAAAATATAAAGAGAAAGATTTGCATTCGTTTACAGGTTTCGCAAGTTCAGCTCTCAGTCCTTGGTTCTTGGTTCTTGGTTCAGTTACTCTAGGTCTGGGGCCCTGCAAGGAACATGTGTCAAAGTCTATTCCCATGAAGGAGAGAGAAGGGAACACAGGACAAGACACAGTCACCAAAGGCAGGTCCTCAGTGACCTACTTCCGCTTTATACTCTGTTTCCAAGTTATTGGAGTTTCCCAAAATATTGTCTTAACCCAGGGACCAGGAGTTCAGCACATTAGATGGAGGAGCCATTTCCCACAACGTTCAACGAGTTGCCACAGGCTTTCCTTTGCCTTACTGCTTTCATGCGTTCAGTTCTTCCCACTTTTTATGTGATTATCTGTGTAACCAGTCCAAGTGCATGTGTATGCCTGTGTTTGTGTGCAGGAGCATGGGTATGTGCCTTTGTGAATGTGTGTGTGTGTGTGTGTGTGTGTGTGTGTGTGTGTGTGTCTGGTTCTAGAGTGTGTGTATGTCAAAGCCCAAAGTTGACAACAGTAGCTCCCCTTGATAGCTCCCCTTGAAACAAAAGAACTTACCAATTCCTGCTAGTCCACGGAGCTATCTTGTCCCAGGGACTCCACTGTGTCTGCCTCCAAAGTGCCAGGATGACAGATGGCTGCTGCCATACCTGTACAACTTTTACACATTTTCTGGGGTATCTGGGCTTCAGTCCTTATACTTATGACAGAAACACTTTATCATTCACTAAGTTGTCTCTCTGGGCCCTACTTTCAACAGAATCTGTTTTCTTGATCACCCTGGGATACCAGAGAGGAGCACCAGTGCCCCCCAGAGTATTGACACTCAGTTCCCAGTCCAGTCTGTGTTTGTTGAAGAAATTTACACAGTCAAAATGCTATGGGGAGCCTACCATAGACGTCTCCCCAGACACAGGTTATAGCAATTGTAAGTCTTTATTGTAGCCAGCTGGGATTATACGCAGGCATTCAGGGACCCATGCATAGGTCTGAGTGTCCAGAGCACAGGGTGTTTGAAGGCAAAAGCATATCCTGCCTTGCCACTTAGCAGCTGCAGGGAGATCACTTCACAGAAGCAAGCAGTCTCATTGGAGCTAAGAGAAGCTGTTAGCTGCAGGGAACGCTGCACAGGTTTGCGACTTAACGGAAGCTGTGGTAAGTGACCTGGGATATCTTGACTTGTGGTTCCTAGAACAGAGCTTGATAATTTCTCCTGGGATTCTCCATCTATTCTAGTTAAACCTGAAATGGCCTCAACCAAAACCCAAGATGGCGGAACTCCAGCCCTGGGTTGTCCTGTCACGGTATATGCTGGGTGCTCAGGGGCTAACTAAGTGTTTACTAACATGGAAGATAAACACCTAAAGCTTTCTTGTTAAGAATATCTGTGACCCTGGTTCTATTAGAGTGGTCTCAAATTATGCCAGCACCCATCAGGATTGTTGTATAAAATAACAAGCCAGTAGATGTTTTGTTCTCAAGTAGTTGTTCATTTCTTGTTACAAGAGTTACTAGAAAGAGAAAACATTAACATTTATGGTATCCTTGTTCTACTCTTTGTCCCCACAGCCTGATCATCTTAAACACCCAGAGTTTGAAACAGAGTCCCAAAGAATAAACTACTATACTATTTTTTTACGATTTCATACATATGAAATATGGTCATGCTCAGATAAAATTTAAAGTTTATAGTTAATAATGCACATGCGCAGAATCTGCTCACTGCGTGTCAGGTTTTAGTCAGTTTGTGCGCCAGCCACTATTTTCAGTTCTGTCTCACTGGGTCAGTTAGAAATAAGGAAACCCTGGCTGGGAGCCCGCCTGTTTGCCTAAGCACTAACTTTCTCAGCAAGATAATTCCAATTCCAATCGTTTGCCACTCTTCAAAAACAAAAACCAACCAAACAAGCAAGCACAATTAATAAAATTAATCTCATTGATCACCAATAGCTGCTTGGAGTGAGTTAAATGATATCCAAGTTCATATCCACCTATGTCTTCAGATTGTGTCCTTAATTGAAAACGCGACTTTTACAGCTGTAGTTGGTTAAGTGGTGATATACATAAGATTAGGGGCTCCTTAAATCTACTGACTGTTGTTGCTATAAAAGAGATCGCGGCACTGAGAACCAGCATCGTTTGAGTGGTGGGTGGGATGAAAGAGAAGCAAGTATTGCCAGTCCACTGAGAGCCAGAAAAAAAAATAGATTCTTCCCTGAAACTTTCAAAGATACTGCTACCACAGTTACAATTTGAGTTTGGAAGTCTTTAGATCTGGGAGAAAAAAAATCCTCTGTGTTTTAAGACCCTTGCTTCAGCATACTAACACCAACACACTAATTCAGTGCCCTTAATTAAATTATTCCCCTTAGCTTGGAGAGAACTCACTGGAGATAGGGTTTGTAGAGGCCTTGACTCTCAGGCTTCCAGCTCTGTGATCTTTTCAAAAGTTGCCTCATGGGTAATAGCTTAAGAACTTTGAAAGAAGACGGACAGTTTTCTTGGTGTCCAGGGACGTTTAAATCAGGATGATGGATGTAGGAGGGAATAGTTTGATTTACTGTGCCTAAACACGGGCACATGTTTTAAGCAGGAACAGGTAAGCACAGGAGCCTAAAGCATAAGAAGTTGGCTTTTGTGGAGGCAGAAAGTGAGGGTTCATATTTACATATTCTGTCACCTGTCATTCACTTCTTCCCCAGGTAAGCAGTTTATTAAACAAAACAAACCACTTCCTGTATATAACTAAAGCCAGCTCTTTGTTTAGAGAACTTCTCTGCTTCCTATTTGATATTTTGCACAAAAATCTCCTATCTGGGTCTCAAATTTTACTCTCAGTTAACCAAAGATGAGGATGGTTTCTGTCAAAATTCAAACCCGTGTATATGAGGAAAACCACTAACTAGCCCGAAGGTAAATTCTTTCAAAGTGTGTGACACAGGCCAAGTCTAGCCAAAGTAAAGATGCGATGGTCGCTGGCCTGGCTGCAGAAGCAGCTACAGATCATTAAAACTCATCGCAGTGTCTGTAGCTAGGTTGTTTTTTTGCACAAGTAAAAACCAGTAACATGTCCTCTTTGCTAGAACCATAAATCTCAAAGTCTGTCTTGTCCGCAGACACGGAGACTTGACAATTGCAGTACCTTAGCGCCCCCTGCTGTTCTCATGCAGAGTGTCAGGCGCCTCTGGCAAAATGATTTTCTGCCTTTCGTTCAGCCCTTTTCAGACTTCCTTCTGATAACCCCCTTTTTCTTCGCTTAATTCTCCATCTCGCCTCTTTGTGCTATTTAGCAACCCAGTGGCAATTTGAAAATTGAATCTTTATGATTCTCCTGTTAATTCCATCTTTCACACATAGGCGGTTCTAGAATGATTCTGCTTTTCTTCAGGATCATTTCAATCACTCTGTGAGAGCTCCCCAAAGCATCTTCTTTCCTTAAAAATGCAGCTTCCACCTGCACGAAACCCCTCATACTAACCTCGCACACACACAATAGTTGAGGTAAACCGAAAATAAATAAACTTGGAAGCAAATGTGTTGCTAACAACTTCTGAAGGCAACCCTAGAGCTGCGTGCGGACACTAACAAGTTCTTTGTTTTTGTCAAATGAGCACGGCAAATGACCACATCAATAGTTGGCAATTTTCGTGTTTTTATCAAGTATTTAAAGTTTTACCGTGTTTTAATGAGTGTGAAATATGTGGGCATGTGCACACCATGACAAGCTTAAGGGAACTTAGAGGATAACCTGTGGGAGATGGTCCACTCCTCGGCCGTCTACATCCCCAGGATGAAACTCGGGTTATCATGTGTGGTGTCAAATGCCATTACCCACTGAGCCATCTCACTCACCCATAAAGAGTTTTCTTAATCAACTTTAGGAAAAGCTAGAACAGAGCTGAACCCCACATACCTTTTGTTGTTGTTTCTTATCTTCTCAAACTGTTTTCCTGAGCTGTGCTAAACTTCTAAAAAATCTTGAACAAGAGAATTTACCTACATATAGTTAACATACATCTGGAAGGTGGCTGGAACATGCAACAAATGCCTTTAAAATCCAGGTGAGGCAAGATCTATATTCTATGGCATTTAAACAAAAAATGTAAGAACAGGGCTTCAGCCACATGTTTGGTAGGGACAGATGGAGACAGACTAACCTTTGTTACGGCCTTAAGGAAGGTGTTGGGTGATATTTGTTATCTTCTACTTCCATGTGCCCTGGACATGGACAAGAAGCCGTGTGAAGAAAACAGAACAAATGTTCCTTCTGTGTTTGATGACCTGCACAAGCTGCAAGCCTTCAGTTTATATAGTTTAAGTGAGTACTGTGGAAGTTCGCAATTGAGCAAGGCTTGTCATAGGGAATCATCCTATAAGATCCATTGCAAAACAAACTCCCAGGAAAACACTGTTTCGTTCATCAACATCCTGTCCCACTTCTAATTCATTTTGTTTCCTTAGATTTTCCAACAACAGTTCTTATGAGAATAGTCAATGATGTACTTGGGACATGGCTCTAACAAGCGTTGCTATATTCAACAGAAGTTAGCATTAATGTAATCTGATGTTGGAATGAGGCTACAAAGGAAATTGCAGCTATGACATTTCATTTTCAAAGCTGATCTTTGTGGTGGTCCTTGGAAAGTGGAGACAGGTGTTCAAGGTCATTCTCAGCTACCCAGCTTATCTCAATAAAACAAAATAATGATAGCAATGCTTTAAAGTTGATGGCTCAGTATTTATCAGACAGTCTGTTTGGCTTGTCTCCTGTAAGTGAAGCACTGCATTGATATCATCTTTAGAAACTGTGGGCCTAAATGTGTAAAATGGTAATCCTGAGGGCTAGAGCGATCAAAGTATGTGTAGAACAACATTTCTGAGATATATCTTCACCCACAGCAGTATAATATATGACAGATTTTAGTTGTTGCCAAATGTGAAAATAACAATCCTTATCAAGACCCAAGTATGCTAAAGCCTCTTGCTACCTTAGCACTGAGGCAAAGACAGCCAGGATGCTGGAAGCCAAATTTAAGAAATCACAGAGCCTAAATAGATAGAGTCAGTAGGTGGGACTGCACCCCACACTGGCAAATTACGACACTGGGGTACCAACCCAGTGATAAAATTATCCAGCAACAGGCCTGTGCAGAGCACCGGAAAGTGCCTGGGGTCAGTGGTCAGCACAAAGGGTCAGCCCTAAGAATCCTCTGCCAGATTTTATGTGTACCTTCAGTCATTCCAGATGGAGAATAAGAACCCCGCTACTTTTGTTCTCTGTGGATTGCAGAATAGCAGAAACCAGCTCTAAATCATGATATTATATTCTGTATACTTCCGTGCATATCCACTATCCCAGGACGGAGCTCCTGTGCCCATTTTAGACGACTGAGAAATTATTTTAATAAGCCAAATACACAATTTTTTGAAGAATAATTCTCTCCTGGGCTTGTGCATGTTCATATGTCCATAAATAAACCATTTCCCTTCATCAGAGATTGATTTTATTTTTACCACCATGGAACATCAACTAATATTAAATTTGATACCTTCTCAGGTGACCCTTCTAGCTCTGGAGCCTTTCCGTGGCTCTTCTTGACAGAGCTTCCTTTTCAGCTCTTGTATTAGTTACCTTTCTTTTGCTGTGATAATATACCAAGAACAACAGCAACTTATGGAAGAAAGAGTTGATTTGGTGATGCATCCATCATGGCAGGGGAGGGGGCATCTAACAACAGGCACGAAAGGAGGAGCAGGAAGCTGAGATCTCACCAAGGTTGAGCATCCTTTGTCCAAGAGAGATATCACTAGGTCTTGAGGAAAGTTGATTCCTAATTTTCTGAGAAGTTGTCATACTGATTTCCAAAGTGACTGTAGAAGTCTGAGCTCCCACCAGCAGTGGCAGAGTATTCCTCTTACTCCACATCCTCTTAAACATAATTGTGTAGCTTGGTCTGTTTTAGGGGACCCCGGCAATGGGACCAGGATCTAAGCCTGGTACTTTAGCAGGTGTTTGTAGCTCATTTCCTATGTTGTGATGCCTTGCTCAGCCTTGAGGCAAGGGGGTGGGGTGGGGGAAGTCCTTGGTCCTGCCATAACTTAATGTGCCAAGTTTTGTTGACTCCCTATGAGAGGCCTAACTTTTAGGAGGAGTGGATGGGAGGTGGGTAGGCAGAGATGAGGGAGGAAGCAGAGTTAAAACAGGAGAGGGTAAATGTGGTTGGTATGTAAAAATGGATAAAAAATATTAAAAAGAAGGCAAAGGCAGCCATTTCTGTAGTCTAAAAGTATGACCATATGGTAACTTAACATTTTGTCTTTTTTATTTTTTTAAATTTAGCATAATATAATGATATGGGAGTGATTTCTTATTAATAAAGAAACTGCCTAGACCCATTTGATAGGCCAACCCTTAGGTAGGCGGAGTAAACAGAACAGAATGCTGAAAGAAAGAAGCTGAATCAAGGAGTCGTCATGATTCTCCCACTCCAGACAGATGCAGGTTAAGATCGTTCCTGGTAAGCCAGCTCGTGGAGGTACACAGATTATTAGAAATGGGTTAGATCGATATGTAAGAGCTATCCAATAAGAAACTGGAACTAATGGGTCAAGCAGTGTTTAAAAGAATACAGTTTCCTTGTAATTATTTTGGGTAAAGCTAGCCGTGCGGGCGGCCGGGTGCAGGGGACGCAGCCCTGCTGCTCCTATTTCAACAATATAACATGTATTGGTTAGAGGTTCTAAAGAGATTCTTTAGGATTTCTAAAGGCTCTTAAGAGACACCATAACCATGGAAACTCTTATCTATGAAAACAATTAATTGTGTGGCTTACCATTTCAGAGGTTTAGTCTATTACCAACATGGTGGAACATGGCAGTGTGCAGGCAAACATGATGGAAAAGGAGCTGAGAATTCTAGCTCTGGATTCATAGGCAAAAGGAAGTGAACTGTAGCCCTGAGTGTAGCTTGAACAAAGGAGACCTCAAAATCCACCTCCACAGTGACATACTTCCTCCAACAAGACCACAACTACACCAACAAGGCCACACTTTCTAATAGTGCTACTCCTTTTGGGGACTATCTTCTTTCAAACATCCATGGAACACCAACCATTTTTTTCTCTTCAGAATCAATTTGCAGAACCAAAAGCAAGGTAATTTGGCAGCGTCGGTACACGATACTGCTGCTACCAAATCAGAACTGTCTTTGCTAATCAAAATTCACTTTTTGCTTCAAAATGAGAGACACTTTGTATTTCCTTCAGTTACTTCAGTTACTGGAGTTCTTAAGAACATACATGAAGTTCAGAATTAGATCCCTCAGTAACACATAAAAGCAATGTGGTGGTGGCAGCTACCTATAATCTCACAGAGTTGTAGAGGTAGGAAGATTGAAAGTTCAGGTCATCTTCAACTATATCATGAATTCCATGGCCAGCCTGGATTACATAAAAATAAAAATTAAAAAAAGAAGAAAGCAATATCGACTTTAATACACATTGCTATTTTATATGCAGTAAGGCAAGTTAATAGAGACCTATTTTGTATTAAACAATGTAATATATGTGTGACATTAAGATTTCTCATGCAATAGTACTATTTTCATTGTTTTATCCTTTTCATTATTTAATAAACCTTCACAACTTTAAATGATAAATCTTGACATGTATCAGTAATTAAAATAATTAGCTATTTGTTTGACTACTTTAAAAAGTGAGACTGGGCCGGGCGGTGGTGGTGCACGCCTTTAATCCCAGCACTTGGGAGGCAGAGGCAGGTGGATCTTTGTGAGTTTGAGACCAGCCTGGTCTACAAGAGCTAGTTCCAGGACAGGTTCCAAAACCACAGAGAAACCCTGTCTCGAAAAACCAAAAAAAAAAAAAAAAAAAAAGTGAGACTGGATGTAAAACAGCAGCTGGAGTCCCATCACCTAGGAGGGAGCATGCTCCTCCCAACACAAGGAGGAGCATGGCTCTATCTCCCTAGTTTTCCCTGAATTAACCCTAAAATTGATCATCCAAGAACTTACTTCTGTCTTAAATTAGTTTGTTGAAACAGCTTAACCTCTGCCATAAGGATTAAAGTTAGATGTGGATTTGTCTCCGAAGAAAAGATTGGAAGGCATTTCCACAAGACAGATTGCTACTCAGCAGGGAAATTAGGGCTTGACAACATCCAATCCTTCCCCGTGTCTGTTCTCTTGCTAGGTGAGCATTATATGGTTCACCTGATCCCCAGACTATTGAGATGGGGCTTCTCTATGTAGTGCAAACTGGACTCAAACTCAGAATCAACCTGTGTCTTTTCCTAAATACTGAGATTGAGATTATAGGTGATCTACTGTGTCCAGCGTCACAACTTTCAATCATTTACAAGAAGAATGACTAGAGCCACCACTTATATATTTACTGATTTGCTTTTGTTTGTTTGTTTCAGTGTTTTGCACAGCTGGGAATGGCATGGATTATCTGGTGTTAGGTTTTAAAATTTCTCAGCTGTGCACTGACTTGTTTTGCTTAAACCTTTTGCTAATCCTCTGGGTGACTGCTAACATGACTGTATTGCAGGGATTAGCTAGCTAGCGTCTTGCTCTGGCTCCATTGAATTCTGCATTTTCCTCCTTAACCAGGCTGGAGCGGACTGTTATTAACAGTTAAAGAAGACTCATGTCTACGACAACTTTTAAAATGAGAGCAGTAGATATTTAAATACTCTTGTCCTGACTGGATGCCTAGGAGTCTTCTGTACTACAAAATAAGTAAGAATAATTTTATGCCGTGAGTGTGAAATGTCTTAGAAGTTCTTGAGCCATTAGGAAATATTCAATCTCAACTGCAGTTAGAAATTTAAAAAATATTTCTTTTTAACCAAGAGATTTTCTGATCCAGATATAGAATGAGCATATTTTCAAATATAAGTTTGTAAGAGAAACAAAGCAATATGGAAAAATGTAAGCATTAACCTAAGGTTTGTGAAGAGCCTCTTCTATAGTACTGAGTCAGAGTAAGTTCTTCAGTTATTTTCTGCTGATATAGGAACATATTTATCATAGAAGTCAGTGAAATTTAATTGCAAATAAGAAGAACACATGGGTATTCATTTTGTAAATATGCTTTCATCTAATGTTGTCAAGCTATTCAGATATTATGTTGTTTTATTTTGCTAAGCAATAGAAAATTGAGTAATTTTGAGAAGAGGACATTTTCATATAAAATTATCTCATGTATAACATCCTTTAGTCAAATCAAATTTTAAAATATTAAACATTTTATACTGTTCCAAAACAGTATTAATTGAATATTAAAATCTGAGACCTGTAAATTATAGGAAATACTTTAAAGATATTTCAGTTACTTTGATAACTGTTGTAAAGAGATGAAAAATATGTAGGGATGGAGAAATGGGTCAGTGGTTAAGACCATCTTTTGCTCTTGCAATGGACCAGAGTTTAGTTTCTAGTAACCACAGCAGACATCTCAGAATCACTGTAACTCGAGTTCCAGGAGATTTTACACCCTCTTTTAACCTTCATGGGTACCTACATGCATTTGTATATCCTCTCTCTTTCTTTCTTAAATAAAAAACAAATTTTAAAATAATGCTTCATAAACATTCTTTGATTATAGACTATTAAAAATTAACATCATCAAAAAGTATAGCTGCTAATTATCCTTGCCTTAATTTCAGGCGATGAGGGCACTAGAAGCTTCATCTTCTCGGACTTATCATTGAAGTAAGCAACAATGAAAAGGAATATGAGCCAGGAGATACTGCTCAAATCTCTGAATGTCATGTTTTAGGATGATGTTTTTGATGATACTGACAGTTATTTTCTTTTTTTTTCTTTTAGAAATCAGTCATTTATTGTTGCTTATTTTCTATTTCTATTATTCTACCGCTTACAATATTTTCTTGTCTACTTACAAAAATTACTAAGTGGCTATATATTTCCAGACAATATTCCAATGTTGTTAGATGTATGTTAAAAAGTTTTCAAGTTTATTAACACATATTCTACCAATAATTCCTTCACTTGATCTTAGGTACTTTGGGATCACTTGACTGACACCCTGGACACTCTTAGAATAGTTGACATAAGAATAGCCAGAGGCTGAGGGGCAATATGCTCAATTTTATGAAAATTGGACAAGCAAGAATTTCACTGTACTCTCAACCATTAGGTGCTGTATCATGCTTTAAAACAAAAACTGACTGAAATCTATGAAAAGCATTATGGATTAGCTATGCAGTAGAGCTGACAAATCAAGTCTCACCTTTATCCAAAGCCTTTAAAATGAACATGATTTATGTAAGACATTTAATGTCGATCGAGTCATAATTTATTATTTGTGTAATATTGGAACTGTGCATGTTTCATCATTCATCTGAACAGGAGACAAAAACACTTTTTTTGTGTGTGTGTAGAATTATCTGAGACATGGCATTATGTTGTGCAAAGTATTTGTAGAATAGTCCTTATTTTATCTTTTATATGTAGTTTGAATTTAAGTACATATTTAACCACGTTCATATTACCCCCCTCTCTATATATTACATATACATATATGTGTATATATATACATATATGAAAATATAAAGTGAAAGAAAAACACCATAAAGCTGCAATTAAATAAGATAAGCCATTCAAGTTAGGGGAAAATAGTAATATTAAAAAACTGAATAGAAGTGGTACAGAAGACAGACAACCTGGACTGATTCTGATTTTAGTTCTACATTTGAAAAAGTTTTTGATTGGTTTTTGCTGCTATGAGGGAAAATGCTCCTTGAACTGGTAGTAAGCAAATTCTGTCTTTTGACATTTACTATATACTTACCACTGCCACACTGAATGACCTCCGTCATGGTAACTGCTTTTAGATTTTTTACGGACTATATGTTTATATGTCTAGTGCTACTCCAACAATATATCCTTGTGGGTAAAAGAGAATATGGATGGAAAATTCATATTATAAAGGACAGGAATATCAGTCATCTTTTTGATGCTTCTGCATTCCATAGATAGTAATTTGGAAACAAGAACAATAAAAAATTTATCTCTTGAACTAAAAAATGTGTTTTGTTTCCCAGTAGGAAATGAACAATTACTGTAACATTTATGTGTCATTCAAAGCTATTTTTTATTTTGTATTTAGTCTTTTTTTCTTTTTAGATAGGGTCTCACCATGTGACCACGGCTTTTTGGAAACTCACTAGTTCAGGCTGGCCTTGAATTCACAAGGTTCCTCTTGCCTCTACCACCTGAGTGTTGGGACTAAAGCCATGAACCACTATGCCTAGTTCTAAGTGTCCTTTCTTATTTCTCTCTGATATTTACTTAGGCAGCAGCATTGTACATATCAGATACTCATAATTAAATATTTAAAATAAATTACACTGAATAAAGTTTATGAGGGCCCCTTATTAATTCACATATCTACATTACTTATCTATATTATCCCTCTTTTTCTCAGCTTCATTGGAACCTGTGCTCAAAAGCAACCTTAATCCAGATTCAATCTCTCAATGTATTGAGAAGACATAAATATTTTACTGAAAAATGAAAAGTAGACAGAATCACCTGTTAGGCAAACCTCCTAAATTCCTCTTTAAACTTCTATATTCTCCACCTACACACCCAGAGTTTCTTTGCTCCCAAAAAATCTCATGCTTGCTGTTCAGAGAGTAGGAGCAGGACAGGGAGTTAGAATCATTCAGCATCACACACAGAGTTGTGAAGTGATTGGGTGGAGATGTTGTGTTTAAATTAGATCTTACAAGACATGAGCCGGGGTTCAGACCCTAGTCTCACTCTATTGACAAGAAGATCTTTGAAGCACTTAGCAGCTCCCAGTACTTCTTTGTGTCTCTCTCTCTCTCTCTCTCTCTCTCTCTCTCTCTCTCTCTCTCTCTCTCTCTCTCTCTCTCTTCTTTCTTCTTGAGTTATAAAAAGAAAAATTGAATCCCTTACTTCATAGGATCAGTGTGCAGATTAAATGAGATAAAGTAGGTAATTTTCAGTAAAGGGTACTTTCCCACTTCTACTGCAGCAAGCAGACATTTGTATCCTAAAGAGAGTTGCCTCCTGATTCTTCTTCAGGTGTTTATTAAGCTCCTTTATTGCTGGTGCCTGAGTAAATCTCTTATCCTCCAGTGGGGGTTCAGGGGCTCCCTGAGCACTGAACTGATGACAAGGAAAGCCAAACACAAATGAAAGAGCTTGTCCTATGCATTGCAGAGCACTTAGAAGCGTGGGTGAAGTGAATGGCTTTAGCAATAATTACGAGCAATGGTTCTGACTTTTAATTTATTCTATCAGATATAAAATCTAAGAAAAAGTCTGTTATAGAAACTTTCCTTTTGTCCTTTCTTTTATATTTTGGTATTTGTTTTTATAGACAACATCTCTACCAACAAGAAAATCTGACTTTTATTTCAAAAGGAATGAGATATCCTTATTTTGTGATCACATATACTCATTTTTATTGTACAATATAAAGAACATCTAGGCAGAGACTGCTCTTTTTTTTCCCCAACTACTCAGACACTAATAATCACACAGAAGCTTTATTAGTTACAACACTGTTTGGCCAGTGACTCAGGTATATTTCTAGCTAGTTCTTAGATATTGAATTAATCCATTTCTATTAATCTGTGTATCATCACCAGGTTCTGGCTGCATCTGTCTTCTTCAGCAGCTACATGGCGTCTTCCTGACTCTGCCTTCTTTCTCCTTGCATTCAGTTTAGTTTTCCCTCCCTAGCTCTATTCTGCCCTTCCACAGGCCACAGGAGTTCTTTATTAAGCAATGATAAGAAAACATACTTATAGCATGCAAAGAGAAATCCCACAACATTAACTTTTTAATACTAATGATTTTAATTAGCGTCTCTCTACTTCCATGCTTTTTGTGTGATTAGTGATGCCCAGATCATCTTCTCCGGGTCTATTTCACTTGTCTCCCCTTCTTTTCAGTACTGTTTCCTTTCTACCCTCCCCAACAGAACCACAAAAATTAAATCATAGAAACAAAGTCTTTAAAATTATTTATTTACTCTGTAATTCCTTCCTTGAGTAGTTGCTTTCCCTTTACAGCTAACATCCTTTTAAGGACTTTAATTAATTTCTTCCATGCTTCTTAAGGGACTCGGCATGCCACCGTTCACCCCATATGCCCTTAATGTATTAATTGGAAATAACGATAATGATCCACCTTATGAAACACTTTTAACTCTGTCCTTGTTCACCTGGCAAGCTGTGAGCATGAAAGATGAGCAGAGAGCTAGCCACTAGGAAGTGGAATTAATGATCAGGGACAATGTGTTCTTCTATATATATTTCATCACAACTGTTAGCATTCAACTTAAATTAATAATGTTAACAGGAGAATTAGCAGTCTCCATATAAAATAAGGCAGTGGATTCCACCCTAATAGACATGACAGCCTTGTTTTTATTTGGTATTGTTCTCCTTTTTGGCTTTTTCAAAGGTAGTCGAAGGAATTCTTTTATAACATCCTAGGATAACTTTCAGAAGCAAATTGCATGCTACATTCTCTTACAGGGTATTTCATTTGGATTTATATATCCATTTCCATACTACTTCCACCAAAGGTCTTCATTTTCATTCTGCTACACCCCTCGCCTTTCAGAGACACAGGTCTACCTGCAGAAATGTGAGCTGGGAAGCAGCCTTCAGGGTGCTAAGGATAGCGCAGGGTGCAAAGGATGGCACAAACTTTGTACAGAACTGTCCCAGAAGCAATCCAAGAGCTCAGAGCAGGGATCAGCCAAGCCGTCCATTTTTCCCTTTACTCTTCTAGCCTTTGGCTAATATGAAAGTGTGCATGAAGGATGGCCTTCTTGTCTTAAATGGGATGTCACAAGAACTCAGGAGGTAACATACATGCCTTCAATTTTCATACGTTCTAAATTGAAACTTAAAATTGTCGTATTTCCTTTCTCAATGAAACTCTTCAGTATCCTGTCGTGTCAATATGATGCTCATTCTAGTAAAGAAGTCAAATGTCGGGAGCTGCACCAAATTGGGCTGCCGTATGTTGGGAACCATCTTTTGGGGTTGACTTTTGCTGCATTCCTAACTATGTCAAGTTCATACATTACAGGGTAGGTGTATAAGGAAAATTAATAGATAGGAGAAACACATGAACGAATGATGCTTAAGTAGAACAGTATCTCAGCATAGTAGGCCAGGTGACACTGTTTTATTTTATTTATCTTCTAGTTTTGAGAGAACTTATGTAGTAAGCAGAAGCTAATTTGTCATCAGAATAAAAACTGAAGTGAAACCAAAACTCCAATTTATAAATTCCATTACTTTTCTTCTGTTCTCTAATGAGTATATATTATGCTATTAATTTGTAGACAGAATAGTTTCCTGAATTAACTATGAGGGTAATGGAGACAAAGGTGGTTTTGAATTAGGGTAGTCACTGCTATCCACTAAAGCTATGGCATCATTTTATTTTTATTAGATGAACATAATAAAACCCCTTTTCTTTTTACATAAAATTAATGAGAAATTGCTTGTTGTTGTTCTTTTATCTTTGTTTGTTTTGTTTTTACAAAGATTTTTATCCTTGGGAAGAAATATATAAGTCCAGAAATGCAATAAAAAATTTGGGATCCTTAGAACTTCCTGAAAATTAAAAAGACAGTGTTCTTGTCCCTGAAGAACATTCTCAAGGAAAGCTGGAGAAAATTCCATACTGTGTGATACGAAGCAGTGCCAATGCCACAGAGATAAATGAAAAGGCAATAGAAAGGTGGGAAATATGGAGGATCAAAATGCTTTTCTTTTCTTTTTTCATTCTATTATTTTTTATTTCTATCTGATGTTTATTCTTCTTTTAATTTTCCCTTGGGGGTGCACTACAAGGGTGAGGACTTGACATGAGGGAGATTGGGGTGCCTGATGTGAAATTTCTAAAGAATCAAGGTAATAATAAAATGAAAGACGGGCAGTAAGAATATTAAAACTTCATCCAAACCCTGAGAAACAGAGACTTTGCTCACTCCCTTTAAATTAAAATACACAAAATAGAAAGTAGATGCAACCCTTAGTGTTAAGCAAAATCAAAACAAAACAAAACAAAAAAAAAGAGCTATGGAGCTGATTTCCTTGTTCTTAATCTTCCTTGTAAAATAGTTTACAAAACTATTTTAAAATGGATTATGTAGGTAGGTACTTCCTCTTTCAGGTGAACCATAAAACATAACAATCCAATAATTCTGATATATATATATATATATATATATATATATATATATATGCCCAATATAATTGTGCTAATATCTATATGTACTTATTATGCTATTCTTTTAAATTTCTTCGCTAAAATGAATCCTCTAATGAAAGGACTCTGATTGAGGAACATACCAACTCATTGTTGGCTAAAGATGTGTTAGAATAGTAGTGTTCAATCAGCCTCAACAATATGGAGTGATAATCAATAATATGGATAGATTATTATTTCACATAATTGAACAATGACTCTTTGGTTAATGGGACTACCCTGTAGTAAAATTCATCATATCATGCAAAAGCCAAGACACCAATTAATTCTGCAGAAAGCAAACATGAACATCTTGCTAGATGGGTTTTTAACTTTAGTATGTGTAAGATTTCTGATGGATTCTTTTTTAATCTATAAGAAATAAAAATGACTCTCAGCTTCATGGTTTCAGAAAATGAAACCCAAGCCAATGAAAAGTAAGAAAGATCTGATAATGGCAGAGATTTATAACCCTGAGGCTACCTGATTGAAAAAGATCCTTTTCCATTTATCATAACGTGTATTGACACTCTACTTTAATCCCGGGAATGCACACACAAAGTCACTGTAAGACTCTTTAGACATATGTGGGCCTGACTCTTATGTGTTTTAGTTCTTATTACTTGAGTAATGAACTTAAAACACATCAAACAGAAAAGATCAGTCATAAGCTTACATACTTAGAAGCTTCTCTGCTAAGAGCAGAGACGGGACTTGTACGGATACTTTACTACTAGTCTGTGGGGAAAATCGCTTCTGAAATAGCTGAAATACTAGACTTTTCTTTCTTTCATCATTAAAGTAAAGGAACAATTTGAGTGAGCCATGTAGTCGGTGACTCTTCCCCACAAGTCCTTGAAAGCAAATCAGTACTAGACCCTTGGTCTAGTTTCTTATGTGTCAAATGCACTCATTTCCTGCACCTTAGGATCAACAAAACAAAGCAAAGGGAAAGGGAAGCTGACTTTGCATCATCCCAAAGAACTACATATGTTTAAATGGATCAGCCCTCACCAAAGAGAAAAAAATGTCAAATCAAGGCGCCTTGCACGTTTTGTTGTTTTTCTTTCTTAAAGACACATTTTAATGGCCAATTGGGCTATCAATTTCTAAGATACAAAGAATGTACTCGGGGCATTCAAAGTACTCATTAGACACCGCTCTGATTCTGCGGTAGAAAAGTTAAAGAAAAATTAAACCGCCTTCTTTTGTGATACACTCATTTGCACCCTTATGCATATTCATTGTCAGCAAAGAATGAGGAATGGGAGAGAGAATGAAACTTTTTCATTTGAATTTTTAAAATGAATTTCTGAACCCCTGTCTTCCTTTCCCCTCCCCTCCCCAACACATCAATCAGGGAATATGATTATAATTCAGCAAGAGTTATTCTCTTAACTGTATGCTTAAGTAAGAAGCTTGACTGGGCCACCAGCTCTGAGGTTCAAGTGCCATTTAGAAAATCAAAATCAGGAGGCAGAAAGAACAGGGTTACCATTACAGCAGGCACTGAGAGACTCACACAAGTGCCAGAGGGGACTTAATATAGTGAAGGTGACCCATGTTAAGCAGTGTTTCATAGAACATTCTGTCTTGAGTATTACTTCTATTTACAAGAATGGGCTAATTCGTTTAAGTCAAATGTGGCTTTTGGATATTCAATTTTTTTTAATGTCACCAAAATTATCTCAGAGGAACAGCTCTGACAGGTCAATCATTGCAGATGGTAAGTGCTTTGTTAATTATACAGAAATTTAGAAGCCATTGTAGAATGTCTTGCCTCGGGAGAAATTTCTCTCTTCCTGTCTGAGAGCCAGTTTCCCTCTCCTGAATTAATTTTGTGTTTGTGAACAGATAACAATCCCTCCCACATGGTAGAAATAACTCCTTGTTCCTTGCTCAAATATGCAAGTGTAAATAAGCAGAGAATATCACAAATAAACAATGCCATTCTTTTTTAAATAATGCAGCATGTGTAATTAGGAGTATGCAATTACAACAGTGTACAGCTCTCAGTGTAACAATTAGGTTTTCAGTAAAATGTAATTTGTTCCAATGTAAATGTTTTTCCTCAATTCAGAAGATTCCCTTGAGTTGTTTCAATATGCGTTAAGTCTGTACATACATGCTATTGTGCACTACGTTCTGATGTGTAAATCAAGGAGGACAGCTCTATGGTACTACAGTATGCTATTGAAAGCTTTCAAGTATGAAAGCCTTAAAGTTGTCTTGAAACAGGAAAGAAGTGAGCTTTGACACCAAGCGTGCCTAAATTCCGGGTTATAAAATAGAGCTTATTCTCATGCAAATGTCCCTTTGGGACTTGTCCCTTTGTGAAGAGGTGAAGTCTCGAACCCCCAGTATTCTACTCCCTTCTTTCTTATGGGGAGGAGGGATGTGAGCTCCTATCTTATGGACATACCATGGCTATTGTTCTCAGGAGCCGGTATCAAGTGTGTTTACCAACACGTTACCTACAGAAGAGGATCAAGCCAATATTCCTCCATAGATGGAGGAGATCTCCACACCTCAACTCTAGCTAAGGTGCTATTGGCTATTGATAGCTGCCGCCGGATGGAGAGTCATTCTTATTTGATGGCATGCTCACTTGTAGGTTTTAATGCTCCAATGGGTGGTCTATAATCATGCACATATGGCTGGTACTAATTGTCCTTAATGAATTATTAATTACATATGTATGTTTATGAATATGTATATACATACAAATATGTATATAACCACAATCAATGATAAGAGATGCCAGGATTTTAAAAAGAAAGCAATGAGTGGTATTTGGGAGGATTTGGAGGGAGGAAAGGGAAGGAACAAAGGAGCACTTGTATTATAATCTCAAAAAATGAAAGAGATAATCAAAATATTATATGAAATTCAGTAGGAGACTGGCTGGAGAGATATGAAGGCAATTCTAGGAGATAAACAGGGTTAGGAATGGTCACATTTCATTGTATTTCATATGTGTAATTCCCAAGAATAATGAAGCATTAAAAAATCTGGTGAGAGAGTTTTCTTCCCAATTTAATGGATCCAGCAAGGCCTTGTGATTTCTTTCCCCCATTGTTGTGATGTTGTTTGACTGGAAGGCAGCCCTGGAACTGCAAAAATAAACTATGGTTTAAGACAGTTGCACGGGGGCAGGGGGTGGTGGCAGTATCTAAGGTCTGAATGATAACAGACAGTGAGTGAGGCTTCATGGATCAGTCAGCCCCACTGAATCCAAGCTGAGTTCAGACCAATCTGTCAGTCCATGTGAAATCTATAGAATGCTCAATCAAACTAATGGCATCGAGGGAAATGAATAATTTTGGTTTTAGTTTCTAAATTTTGCATTGTTCGTCATACAGTAAAGTCTAACTGCAGTAAATTTTGTAGCATTTACTGCTGCTATTTAACTAATTTTTCACTCAGTTAAACAACTTACAAAGTTTATACTTTCATGATCTTGTGAAAAGATTCACATGCTTTATATAGAGAGAAAATTGACCAAGGCAAACAGAATCTTAAAATGTTAAAGATTCAAAGAAACCATTTACTATGATTAAGTTTTCTAAGTTTTACTGCAGTGATCGGTGTGTCTCTGTGTCCCAAATAAAAAGTATGTAAAGTAACATAATCCATGCCCCATACTTTCCAGGGGAGTATGGTAAGGACCATACAGCACCCCACATAGTAGGGTCATTAATGCTTATTTGGGAATAAGAGCCAAATATTTTTTGATATGGAAAGAGATAAATTGCCCTTGTTGAACTGGATAACTTTCCACTTAAATTCAGTAGGTAGCTCTGTTTAAACCTGTGGGCCATACATGGAAAGAACACATGGAAGTAAGACAGGGAAAACAGGTATCTTGATGTGATACATGTTGTCTCAGCAAATAGTGAACAAAGGTTTAGAAAGGAATGTGCTTATTTGGGAAATAATGAGGGAGTAATTTTGAAAATGATCCTCAGGTTGAAATGTAGATGTGTTGAGTAATTAGTTAGTATCCTTTTTTTTTCAACTTGTTCATTTATTAAAGAGTAAGGGAGGGAAAAGGATGGGCAACACATACAAATTGTCTTTAAGGAACTGGTTTGTAATAGTTTAGCGTGACAGGTACCAATGAGAATCCTGAATTAGACTGAATCTGGTTATCAAATTTGTATAGGGAGTGTCCATTCCAGTTGTCACTTGCTGGGGAAAGCATCCACCATGCTGAAGCCTTATTTGTTTTAATCATTTTCCCTCAGTCATTGATTATGTGTGGCAAAAATGTGGACAATCTACAGAAATACTGACATCTCTCAACTGGGATTGGGGCTCAATTGTTGGGGGGCTGTAAATAAATGAAGGTCTTTAAAATGCAAGTTTAAGATCTGGAGGCAAGAGACTGGAGGGATGGACACAGATAGACTATTGACTATTCTCATTTTGTCCATCTTGTGCCTTGGGTAGCCTTGAGGAATCTTAACAATATTAGGAGATGTTCTCACAAAGTATATGAACTTTGCTTATCTAGTCTTAGAAGACACAATGTGTTGCTGACACTCTATCCTGAAGCTGAAAGCACACAAGCTCATAGATATAGAAGAAGGAAAAATATTGCTAATATGCAGTGGGGGAATTGTCATGAAACTTTTGAACATTTATTTTAATATTACTAATTACATTTAAAGTGCTTGCTTATTTCTCTATATGTGTTGGCGTGTAGGTACATGTTTAAGTTAGAGTACAAATTACAGGAGGAGTCAGCTTTCTCTTTCTACTTTCTAGGTTCCAGAGATTTAACTTGTGTCATCAGACTTCATATGAATCACTTCATGGTCCAGTTTAGCATTTACTTTGTTTATGAAATCAGCATTTACTTCACTATGATAACTCAACAGATACATTTTTAGTGAAATATATGGTAATCAAACCACAGATTGTTCATGTGAGAATTTTGAAAAGGGCCCAAGGATTTCGTTGAAATGTTCTTTTTTTCTTTTCTAATGATTAATTTCCAATGTCCTACAGTAAAACTGAAGTGGGGAGAATGATAAAACCATCTGCAAGATCAAGTGTTCACAATCTTGCAAAAATCATGCAATCTCTTTTTTATAGTAGTAATGTGTATATCAATAAGATATACACAGCTGGCATTTTATGTTATCATTTGATCAAAGTAGTCAGTCAGTCAATTTATATACATTACAGATTACTGAATGCTCACAATTTTAAAATGTATATATTCTCACTACTTCCACTTTAAACGCAAGCAAATTGATGAATTTTTAAGATATACCTCTTTGAACTAAAGTTAGAGTCATACACTCAGGGCAGTTCCTGGAAGAGGCATCCAACCCAATCTGAAGAAATGTGTTCTTTCAGAAGAAATGCATTTGACTTAATCTTCAAGAGGAAGCAGTATTCATGCAGCCAGCAGAGAAGAATAATTATCTGGGAGTGAATTGAAGAAGTGGCAAGAGATGCTGTTGGAAAGGCAGGGATTAAACAATGGAGAGCTTATTTGCACATCATGTCTATTGGTTTTATCAACTGATCAATGTACATACTGTACTGCTAAAGGAATTTGTCATGGAAATCATAACTCACACCTCTTTCTGAATAGTCACTTTGTCCCTTTCATTTAATGTTTTGGATGAGTATAATGTTAGACAACCTTCTCCAAGGAGAACATGAGTAGTAATTAAAAGAGGAAAAATATTTTTGATTTAGAGATTGCATTCATTAACCTGAAGACTGTCATATTTGTGACAGTTAGCGTTGCTTATAAGGAGAGAGGGGAAATGTTGAGATATTAATGATTTATGTAAATACAGAGTAGGGTGGAGATTGACAATTTCTAACTATTATCAAACTAGTTAGTTGGGTGAGAAAAACAAAGAGAAGAGTCATAAATATGTTACCTAAGTGATTATCTGCTTTTTATGAAACTAAGACAGAAATATCTTCCAGGTTACTTAAAATGTTTATTAAATTTGTGCTTGAAAATTTCATAAACACATATGATGCATTCTGATTAAAATCACAGTTCCACCTTCTCTGATCCCTTCCATCCTGCCAGTTTCCCTCCCACATAAAAGTTCCTTTCTTCAGTTCATGCTGCTCTGTTTTGTTTAGTGACATATTAATTCTAACCAGGACTTTGTATATAACCAGGTTTGGAGCTATTATTAGAGCCTGGTGCACTCACTAGTGAGCATATAACTAAAGACAATGACTGTCCCTCCTTGAGAATTCATCAATAATGAAACACTCCACATTTATGCTTGATTATTAGTAACCCCATGCTTTTGTGGTTCTAGTGTTTGCAACCCATTACAATGGCTGGACCATAAGCAATAGACAATGTTTCATAGCCCTTCTCTCTATCTTTCATCTCCTTTAGTCTTTCGTCCCCTCTTCTGTAATATTCTTTGATCCTAGAGTCCTCCAAACGCTTCCATGTATCTGTTTGGTCTCTTTCACATTCATGGCCTTTTTTATACTTATATGAGTATGCATGTACAGATATTTCTAAATATAACCTGCTATTCTGTGTAATGTTATTCATGTATATGTTTTTAGGGCTGACCATTGGAGATTGCAAAGCCAGGTGATGTTTTCTTCCCTGGAGAAGATGATTTTTTTCTGCTCTCAATACTCTTTAGTTGCTTGTGGTTCTTTGTGTAGGTTTGATATTGTATGACTTTTCCTTGTCTACATTGGAATATTTATTGGTGTCATCATCAATCAATTCATGTTTGGGCAGTCATATAGTGACACTTTCTGGTGTAGTTTCTGATAAAATTAGGAAACACAGTCTCACAGAAAACTAGCTCTTATAAGCTTTCCACACCTTTTTCTGTTAAATTCCTTATTCCCTGAGCCTTATTTTGAGATACTCAATCTCTATGTAGCCAAGAATGTTGTCAATTTTGTGATTCACCTGTGTCAGCTTCCTCAATGTCAGGAATACTGGTATATGTCACTGTGCTCCTACCTGATGCCACCCCAGCAAATCTTGTTGGTAGTACTTTCTGTCCCACCTGCTCCCAGTCATTCAGTCCCAAAGAAATACATAGAGGTCTATACTAATCATAAACTGGTTGGTCTATTAGTTCAAGCTTCTTATTAATTTATTATTACATCTTAAATTAGCCCATAATTCTTGTCTGTGTTAGCCATGTGGCTTGGTACTTTTATCAGTGAGGCATTCTCTTCTTGCTTCCTCTGCATCTGGGTAACAACTGCAGACTGACTTTTCCTCTTCCCAGAATTCTCCTGTTCTTCTCACCCTGCTTCTACTTCCTAACTGGTCACATGGCCTATGCTTCCTGCCTGGCTACTAGCCAATCAGTGTTTTATTCAATTAAGTTATATTAAAACAATACAATTGACCAATCTTTCAAGGGTATAAGATCATTGTCTCACAGCAAAAACTATCTTAAATAAGTAGATGATTTTATTGACTTATTCATTCAAGCATGTGTCTATGTAGAATTTTGAGATCAGTCATAACTTTCCTGATTTCATCCAAATATTATTGATACAAAATACAGTATAACAAGCCTAAGAATTTTTGGTAGTATTAAAACTACTCCCACAAAACTCAGCCTTTTCATTGTTAGTTGTTCTGACCAGAAATTTCAAGCTGCTCTTCAAACTTTCATGGCAATTTTTATGTTTTTCAAAAAATGTTCTCATTTTAAATATCCAGTCTAGACCCCTTGTTTTCTGACATTGATATTTCATCAGTTTAAAAAGTAATCCATATGCTCTTGGGCCCAGATTAGACCCAGTGGTTTAAAATGGGTTAGGATGAGCTTCCTGTGAAATTGGGAAAAAACTGAGGAGAGTCCACTGGTACCTTCTGTGTTTTCTCTAAAATCTTTTCCACCTTATACTTACGATGCTGCCCCTTGTGTCTTGGAGTACCCAGAAGATCAAGGGGAAAAAAGGGAAGGAAGGGGAAAAAGAGAAGGAAGTGAAGGAAGGGAAGGAAGGAAAGGAAAGGAAGGAAGTTCTTCATGGCCTTGCATCAATGCTTTAAGTAAAGTGTGGTTCCAGCTCATTGAGAGTCCTTCAGGGTCTTTGTGGATGGACGTCTGGAATGGTAGATATCTTGTATTTCCTATTGCTGTCCAATAAAGTCTTCACGTATATGATCAATAGTTGTATAAAAGTGTCTTAGGGCTCCCCACCAGAGACAAGAGGACAAGAGGGTCATGCGTGTTAGGAATGTAGGTTGTGACTAAGAAGCTCTTCATTCTGATATCAGATCTGGTTTTTTTTTTTAGAACTTTTTAGTTCTCACCCCTCCCTACCTCCCTTTTTCCCTCTTTCCTTTCTTGCTTTTTTCTTCCTTGCCTTTTCTCTATCTTTCTCTCTCTGCTTCTTCTCTTCCTTCATATGTCGTTTGAGATAAGTTCTCATGATGTAGATCAACCTGACCTCAAACTTCAAATCTTCCTCATCATTCTTCCCTCACCTTTCCAGTTCTGGGATGTGTGTGTGCTACTATGTTGCCTTTTGTTTTAAACCAAAGGTTCTATGGCTGATCTGTTGGATGAACCACTTGTTCACCTCTCTGTATGGTTCTTGGAAATCACTAACAAGATTCTAAGGGAAGACAATAAGGACTTCAGTTTCTAAACATTTATATTCCTAATGAAATTACCTCTACAATCTCTTTGATGAATTTCCCATGTTTCCTTCACAGATTCATAACATATGAATGATTATGAACCTGATGTATTTTCTCTTAACATGCCCTTCATATTTATGCAATCTCAGGTCTACTTATTCACTTCTTAAGTTGAACATTTTTGGCTATATTTAATAGTCTAATATATTAATAGCCTATATACAAAGGTATCCATGATAGACACTTGGCTATGATAATAGCTAACAACTCAACATGTTTAAGACTCAGAAACTGTAAACAACATAAATGTCCTCCAACTGAAGAATGGATAAGGAAAATGTGGTACATTTACACAATGGAGTACTACACAGCAGAAAAAGAAACCCGACATCTTGAATTTTGCAGGAAATGAATGGAGCTAGGAAACATCATTTTGAGTCAGGTAACCCAGACCAAAAGAAAACAATTATCACATGTACTCACTCATAAGTGGTTTTTAAACATAAATAAAGGAAAACCAGTCCACAAATCACAATCCCAGAGAACCTAGACAACAATGAGGACCATAAGAGATACATAGATCTAATCTACATGGGAACTAGAAAAAGACAAGATATCCTGAGTAAACTGGGAGCATGGGGAACTTGATAGAGGGTTCAAGGAGAGGGAAGAGATGGCAGGGGGGGGGGTGCAGAGAAAAATGTAGAATTCAATAAAAATTAAAAAAGGCTTAGAATATAACACTGTTTAAATGCATTTAAAATTTTAATGGGTAACATAACATGTTATCTAATTAAATACTAGCACTCACAATATATGAGTTGACTGTTTTATTGTCTTAAAAAATTAGAAATAGCCTATGACACAGTGAAATATTTTGATTTGTTTTTTAATAGTCTATCATATAGTGATGCCGAATTTGATTCATTTTTTGGTACTAGTTAGTATTCTTGCTACTATGGTAAAATCCTGACCAAACAGCTTAATAAATGAAGAATTTAGCTTGGCTAATTTTTAGAGAGTGCAGTTCATTGGGGTAGGAAAAATACGATGACAGTAAGGCGTGGATTACCACGTTGTTCCTTATAGTATGAATGTAGAGCGAGATGAATCCCAGTCCACCATCTCAGTTAAATCTTCCAGAATCCATGATCTTAGACATAACCAATAGTGTATACTCTGTGATTATAAATCCTATAAATAACATTCCAGATTAAACATTACACTGTCATACTTAATGAATTTATCACAAAACAGTTTTAATATCTTCATAAAGCTGCACAGAGGATAATGATACTCACAGTATTAGGTTGGGCTGCTGTAAACAGAATGCCAGAGACAGGGTTAATTAAAGGATATACATATTTTCTGAGCCATGTGGAAACCAATAGTCAGGGAACAGTAGTTGCATCCTATATATAAAGTCATGTATATCTTCTCCACTTACATAAAGTGTTACATTACTTAATTAATACATTTTAAAATGGTATATTGCAGAAGATTACACTACAAAAGTCCCCCCAGGGTTCTCACGAAAGGAAAACTTATACTATTCTCAGTCAAGGCAAGATGTGAAGCACAAGTGAAGGTTGTCCTGGGAGAACCTAGATACTGCTGATTTCCTATAAAAGTTACAGTGGCTGCCAACACACAGCCATTTGCAATAGATTTCCATAACAACACCCCTTTAACAGACTACGTCTCACTCCCTGGTGGGCACACTGAAAAGATTCCATTTCCTAAAAAGTTGTGCCGTCGAAATTGACATTTGGTCATGCTTTTTATGCATATGTTTTCTGAGCTGATTACTTTACATAGATGACCATTCAGTGGCTTTGTCTCTGGGAGAGTCTATCTCTTCCTCTCTCTGAAGTCTTTTGGAGAGCGGAGGAGCTGTGGCAATTCTTTCCTTCTATGTTACTCTGATATTGCCATTGTGAGATCATGTTTTTGCAGACGATTCTATGAAAGACTGCTCCACAACAGGCTTTCTGATATTCTAACTTTTGTGTACTTTTAGATTTCTGTCTTCGCCTTAAACTTGTAGTGACTGTATCGTTCCCAGGTCCCTCTACATTTGTTACAAAACTGTGGCTGCTCATATGCCTGCTTAAACTTCTCATCTTTCACTGTTCTGTTTTTGCTTTTGTTGTTGATTTTTAATGTAAGATATTCCCCCCCCCACACACACACATTTTAACATGCTGAAAACTCAGATAAACCTTTTTCTTTTTCCAGCACCTGTGCATACACAAAACTGGCTTGTTGATCCTTGAGGCAATGACTAGACAATTGCAGCCCATATCTGTTGATGGATTAGTCTATTAAACTATTGGAGGATCATACAAAGACTATGAGGCCTAGTTCTTGTCTGAGGGTTTTCTGTTGACACCTTCAGACCCAAGTAAGGCAACAGAAACATCAGTCTTTGTTTAGTGATTGTCAATGCTTTTGGAAAAACTTGGTTGGGTTCAATATTACCACTCTTTTCATAAAATATTTTTATCAGTAAAAGCTGTAAGGTAGAGTTCATTGCAGAACAACCCAGGTATCAGTGACTCTGAGTTGAATGATACATGATAATTAGACAAAGGATAAAGAAATTAAAGAATTTTTTAACACAATTATTTAAAATTCTTTCTCAGCACACACACACACACACACACACACACACACACACACGCATTTTAGGATGGCAGTTTATTTAGATCCCAAATAAGGTTTTATGTGATAAAATGAATGACTTTTGTCAGAAATTTGTATTTTTTTTGTGGTATATAGAATTGTGTTATCATTGATGATGTCTGGGGCGTGGTGACAAGTATGATGTACACCGATGTACATCAGTCAGATAGGAAAACACATGCGAATTATTTGGCAGAATTGCTTTCTAGTCAAATCAGAGAGCATGCATCTGTAAGGCAGGGTATAACAAGACGTGCTAATATCAGATAAGCTACATTTCCCCTTTCCTCTCCAAATGTGAGCATTTTGCTGGGAAGTGCTTGAGTTCAGGAATTTTCCAAACAGGTGTATTTAAAACAAACAATGTGGTCATCCTGAGGCTGCATCTGCAGACAACAGTGAAACCCACAAATAGCAGTGTGAGTTGCTGAATTTTCAAGGGCACTTCTGTGTCCTGACAATGACTGTAACAAGTCAATGCTGGTTTATGAATGTTTCCGGATGTGAACCCACAGAGACATAAGGAAATGACAGCACTTCCTGGCAGACATAATGGGATGCTTGTGGACTTGGAAACGACCCGAAACATCCAGAAAGCGGAGAGAGTACAGCCTGCAAACTGGACTTGCTCCCTGCCTCCCAATCTTCTACAACTTTCTCCCCAGTTCTGTTTCTCTGTAGCTTATCCAAGGAAGCCCAGCTGCCAGCAGACAACAGGCTGAATGGTAGCCAGCTGCTTTATAACTGTGTTAGCCAGAAGCCCTCATGAGAAATATTTTTCCTGGAAAATAAATTATAACATGTCTAAGTGGTGCCTGACAAAGCTAAACAGGAGGCATGCTGCTCTATTGCAAATTCATCTGCAGTCTCTGGGTAGAGAGACAAATAAAGGCACTTCATCAAAATCAGTCACAGAAACCCAGAATACCCATAGGAGACCACTAAACTCTAAATACCAATCAATTTCTCCAACTTTTTTTGTCAAACTTGCAAGTCCTTTTAAGCACTGTCTTCGTGAGCTGCCAGGCAGCAGCTGGCTGGTCTGAAGAAAGATCAGAAAGAGTACAGTTTGGAGGCCTTCTGTGACACAGTGGTTTATCTAGCTAAGGACCCTTATTGCTGAAGGGCTTCTTCGGCCATAGAGCATCAATTAAGGTTAGAACTAAAAGCTGCTTTACTTCTTTATAGCCCCAACTTCTGTGCTCCCGGAGCTTCACCTAAACACACTAAGCAATAATATGATCAGAATGTCTATTGAGATGCTGCCCTTCTCTGACCACATATTTAAAACTGTACCTCTGAAAATGTCACGGGGCTTGTGCTTAATGTAAGATATTTTTAAAATGTTGAATGCATGCAATTCCAACTTAATTTAACATGTGGCCTGTACTTCGTGCTGGCTAGTTTAACATCTGTTGGGCTCTTAAGTAGTTCAATTTAGCTGAGGGCAAGGTATTGATGATTTAAATTAAGATGCTCATCTCTGTGTTAACCTCAATTGAATCAATATTTCAGATGCATCTGTTACGCATAATGCACGGTACTGTAGACGGTGGTGACACATGGCAATCTCTGTCCTCAGAGAGTTTGCCTTCATCCAAGAATCTTGTAGGTAGACTGGATGGCTAGAGCCCAGATTGTTGACTTGGTTTGTTGTGTTATTGCAGGAAAATTTTTTAACTCTTATTAAACGTTCTTTTAAAAATATTAATGTACATAAAAATTTATTGTGAAAATAGACCAATGAGAGGAGAAATACTAAGTTTGAACGTGTCGAAATATTAAGAACATGGGCTGGGGTGATGCAATGGATTTAGAAACTCTGCATCCTTGATATACTTTAGAGAGTGGTGCAAATGGTGCTTGCAGATGTAGGACAGTCTGGATGTATCTTGCCATATCTGATAGAGGGAATGATGTGTTTTCCCTGATGCAGGTTGTCATGTTAAGAATGTTCTGTTCAATTTACACTGACTTCATAGAATTGGTAAGGCTATCATTTGGAGGACAATATTATTATATTGCCTTCCTGTAGCTCCTTGTGTGACCCCCCCCCCACCATTCCAGTTAACCTCACTGAAGATTGGTATTCTCTGTAATGGAATAGAGATAATAGCTATACGACTTTATTTCTCTCATATATATATATATATATATATATATATATATATATATATATATACAAGCAACAAATAGGAAGCAAAAAGTTGTTGAAAAGATAATTCTCTGTGAATGTGGGAGGGAGCATTAGTATTTGAAGAATGGTTTTAAGTATAGAAGATGCAGTAAGTGGACACTCAGTTTTAAATGGCTACCACTAATGGCTGAAGCCATGTGCAATTTACATAATATAAAATTAAGGACATTCAATTAGGATAGTTAGGAAAATATGACTATTTTCTTAAATGCATTACATTCAAATTAGACTTATCTGAGGCCCTATTTCACTAGGGCAGACTAATCTTCTTGTCTGATTTCAAATGACCTTCATTTGCAAAAAAGGTTTTCCTGTGAGGACATTTCAAAATGTGCCAATGATAGCACAAGATCTATGAAATTACATGCAATCTCTGCATATTCATAAATTCTATTTTTATTTTTGATAAATATTGATAAATTCTATATTTATTTTTTCTGCAACAGCTAGTAATAAAACAAAAACAATATGATTGATCTGTTGGGAATAAAAGAGGAGGCACGTTCAATGCTTATGATTGGAACCATTAACAACCTGTCACATGACTTGGTGCAGACAGAGGAATCTGAATATACCTGATTAGCTACAAATGAAAACCAAACTTCATTTCACATGCTAGAAAAAGATTTATCTCAAAATAAAACAAAGTGTGATAACATGAGATAATTTTTCATATTTTAAAATATATCTCAAAGGAGCAATTGCCATTGTATAGAAAAAAACTCAGAGATTTCTTAATTGCTCAAAAGATGAACGTCCCTAATTTAACCTATATTTTTGTGATTCTCTAGCAGATATACCTACAGGAACTCATCAGTTTCTCTTAGGAGCAGTAGTCCGTGCCTCAGGGGGATATTATTTAAAAGATGTCTTAGTTAAAAATTAGCTTGGAAATAGAATCCCACGGAAAGTTTTATTACTAAAACAAACAGTTTTAAACACTGCTAGATTTGGGCCCATAGGTAATCTTTAAAACTACACATTCTTTTCTTTGGTAATATGCATTTGTGTTGGAATAGGATACATTTTAACAAAGAAAATCATCATATAATTGATGGAAATTATAACATAGAGAATTATGATATAGAGAATCTACTTTATAGTAACAAAAATATTTTGTTTTACATAAAAATATTTCATTGTGCTAATCACAGGAGTTATAGATTAAATTAAACATTGGAAATAAGAAGTGGAATTAATATTGTTTCTAGAATTCTCTAAGGGCCTGGGTTTTGCATTCTATGCCTGTTCTCAACTTACTAATGAGGGGTTATCTCCAGTTTTCGTTCTGTATGCTTTTAACTTTCGTTGTGCTCTAACTAGAATCTTCCTTCAGAGCAAGAATTTTGTTATTTTTAGTACCACCAATCAAATTGAACTACAAGAAACCTAACTGAAAAGTTTCAGGAAAAGAAACATGGTCCATCTAAAATGGGCCAGAGATTCACCAAAGTCACCTGGCTTGAGCCAGATAAGTAGGCTATAATGGTTCAACTCTAGGAAAGGAGGCTAAGAGGAGAAAACTTCCTTTAGTAATTGGGCATGGTGGAAATCTTGCTTGCTTTTGAATTGTATGTCACCTGAGCTAGTTTATGGGTGTGAATATTGTGTCTCAGTGTCACTGTTGCTTTCTGTGACAAGTGTATTATTTATAGAAGCACATACACAGTAAAGAATAAATGTCATGTTATCCCAAGTTGAAATGTGGCCAATGACCAAGCACCTAGTTATCCAACAATGACTAAAATTAGGTCAAAAGTTCTCCATGAAATACAGCGTTGCTATTAATAGAAAAAGCAGCACAAAACTGTGTGAAATGATTGAAACAGATATGGAGAGAACATTTCTATGACTAAGTTTTTTTTTGAGGATAGAAGGGAATCCACAGTTAATATATAGTACAAATATCTACCAAACCTCTCAGATCACAATTGAATGCTTTCATTCAGTCATTTCTTCTACCTGGGATATTCTTATGAGTGACAGCTGTGGTCATTGAAATTGTATCTATCTAAGAAGTAAGTTTCTAAAAAGAAGAAGAAAAAAAGAAGTAAGTTTCTCTCTCTTTATACATAGAATTTCATGAAATTCTATTAGTAGCTGAAATTTATGTTTAGGATTGATCAAAAAAGCATCTAAATTTTCCTTGTAAGGTCATGAGTCTAGAAAATGGAAGAATCAGAAATATAAATATATATGGGATAAGGGTTAGAGTTAGGGTTTTATACATACACACACATTTACTGATAGATATTAAAAACAAACCATTAGACTTGAGAGATTGCTCAGTGTCTTAAGAGTGTATACTGCTCTTGCAAAGAATACGAGTTTGATTCTCAGAACCCATGTTGGGTGTTTTATAACTACTTGAAATTCCAACTCTAGGACATCAGACATCTTCCGGATGCAATGGGCACATGCTTTCATAAGCACATACCCAAACAGACACATGGGTAAACATATAATTAAAAATAAAACATTTAAGAATACTCTAAAATCTTTCAGAAACTCAAATATGTGGATTATAGATGATTTTCCTCCTTCACTCACATGCATATGATTCAGTTAATTGCAAGTAGAGCATTATCTTTAACACTTTTCATAGAATAACAATTATTTATAGCTGAGGGATGATCTAATGGGTGAGAGTGGACCTGACGAACTGTATTCAATTCCTGGATCCCTTATAGGAAGCTGTGTATTGAGAAATACACAGTTGAGGGGAAGAGATGGAAAAGTTAGGAAGAAACGACCTTGGTTATATTGTTTTTCACTGCTGGTCTGAAGTATGCACCACAGAGACAAGAGCTACAGGCTAGACTGTACCTAAAACTAGCTACAAGGAGAAAATCTATTCCTGAATGTTTCATTCTGACTTCCTCCTGTGCTGTCTGTCTGTCTGTCTTTGTCTCTTTTTCTTACCCACACAATAATAATGTAAGAAAAAGTTGTTTATCAAATAATTATTAAAACAGGTTTTACTATTTTTTGCAGCTATGCTTCTTTGATGAATGCAAACTGTGTTACTACTAAGGCTTATATAAACTAAGACTTGGAAAGGATAAATCTATAAGTATAAAAACAGATTAGAGAAATATACTCCTATAATACAGATAAGTGAAAGAATATTCAATCGTGTTTTTAAACTTAGAGGAATTTATCCAGGCTGTGGTTGTGAATGCCTTAATCTCAGAACTTGCAAGCCAGGGGGAGGGGAATCTCTGAGTTTGAGGCCAGCCTCGGCTACAGAGTGAGTTTCAGAACAGTCAGGGATACAGAGAGAAACCCTATTTTTCAAAACCAAAAAAAAAAGGTTAGAAATATTAAATTAGAGACCTACTATAACTTTTTTTTGCCAGTGTATCTTTCATCACTGCTATAAGCTTGGGTGTCTTCCTGTGCGTTACAAATTGTAGCTAGCACAGTATATAAAATTCACTGACTTCATCAACTCTCTTTTTCATAGAGTTTGAAGTTTATTTCTTTCCCTATCATGCCTCTTATGGCACAGCAGCCACCTAAATTCAATTTGGTAACATTCATTTAAAACAATTCACTCCAGATAGAAAAAGACCTCTATGTTCATATTCCCTCCAATCCATTGGCAAAGGAAAACTGAGAAAATAGTGCCTGTGCAGAAAACAGTTGTTCACAGCTACAACAGTCAATGATGATAAGTAGTTCTTCTAGAGTTTGAAAATATTACGTAGAAATAAGCCGTTAATAAGTCTTAAGTTGCATAGCCTTGGCAGCAGCTTGATGTAATGATGCACTATCCTCTTCTGTTCCAACTGATTGACATCATTATTTTGTGTACCACACCCACATGGTCTGTACTACTTGCCTGTGAGTCACATAGTCATCATCTCATTTGACAGACTGACTATCACACTAGGGACCTGCTTGAGTTCAATCATTCTTGCTTTACATAAGATAACCCCCAAGCACAAGGCTAGTAGTGATACCAATACATCTATACCAAGGAGAATCCTGAGTGTTTTTGTTAAACATAAATGATTTAACTTCTCTAAGCATGAAAGAAAAATTATTCATATATTCCTAAGTTTCTCAGTTAGAACAGATTGTCTAGTCATTAATTTTTCATACATATATATTTGTGTGTGTATGGCATAGCATTTATTGATTTCCCTACATTCCATGGTTTAAATTATCTCCTACAGGTCTTGATACATACACTCCATAAATAAGATGTGACTATCATAGTTGAAGATAAATCTTGAGGTATATTTCCTCAAAGGAAGAACAGTCTATGTCAAAATATAGTTTGACTAGTATTCTGGGTCAGTCACTTAATTAAAAATGTTAACTGATATTAGAAGCTAGGTAATGTGAAAACCCTCCTACAAGCTGAACTCAAGAGCCCTGAGAGAAACCCAGCTGTAAACTTCCCACAATGCCCCACACTGCTCCATGGTGGCAGCATTTTTTTCTGTGCATTGTGTGGGAATAGATGCACTAACAAGCATCAGTTTTTGGTGCCTTCCATTGGGAACTTTATAGCTTAGGAGTTTCTGTGATTTTTCCATAACAAATTACAGAATGAAGTAAAGAGTAAAATTGTAATTGAGATTGCGTGTTAAGAGGTATATACTGCTCATTTATTTACAAATGATGTGGAATACAGATGTTTATTTTTAACTATTTATGTGGATTTCTCTTACATAAGAACAGAGTAAGATAAAACATAAACAGCTATGCTCAACAGTCAGAAGCCAAATATAAAGTAGATTAAAAATGTTAAAAGTAAGAACCCAGACCTACAAGAATGGAGGGCTATATTTTTCAAATTGGATAAACAATAATATATACTATATTATACATAAAGCAATATATTTATATTTTTATTAAATAACAAATTATTATGTTATAACTAGTTTTGCCTCCCCACGGCTATAACACTTAGGAAAGTATATTCTACAACTCACCTGGGCAGCACAATAGAACTGATCCTATTCACAGGAGTATGAACAAGCTGGCCATGAGAATGCGGGTGTTGGAGATCTGGCCCTGCCCCCAATCTGCCTGGATAACAAGGGTAAGGCAACCTACACCCTTCCCAACCTGTGGCAGGTAGAAGTTTGCCCTGAGGTAATTAGAGTAGCTGCCCCTCACCAGCTGCAACACTTGGGAGATCAGGCCCTGCACCACACCTGAGCAGCACAGAAGAGCTGACCCATTCGGTGGGGCATTGGTGAACCAGCATGAGAACATGAGCTTGGGAGGTCTGGACCCTTTATCTACCATATGGTGGTATGGGTGAGGGAGAGATGTCCTCACAACTTGTGGCATAGAGAGCTAGGCCTGAGGTAATGAGAGCAGGAGAGCTGTTCCTACCTCTCAACAGCTATAGCACTCTGGAGAGTGGTCCCTGTACTTTGCCTGTCCAACAGAGTAAGGATAGCCCCAGTGGTGAAGGTGTGGGTGAGTCAGCCCTGAGGCTGTTTTTGAAGGACAACCAGTGCTGCTCCTTGCTCCTTGTTGTATAGGGTGAACTGTCACTGAAGAGCTCACTCTGGTGGTGAGGATGGTGAGGGCTTGCAGAATCAAAAACCTTGCTACCACCCAGGCCCAGGCTCACACCCAACACACACCTCATCTATGATCTGCTGGAGCATGTAAAGGCATTCCTGCAGATCCAAAACTGTTGGATCTCCACAACATAGGACAACAACATATCCAAGAGGAGTCCAAGTGAGGGCCCAGTATTGATAGTGTAGCAGAAACCAGAGGCCATGAAACAGACCAATGACTCTGCAATGAACACTTGCAAGTAATCATATGGAAAGAAGGTTATACTGTGTGATGTGTGACTTACTGTGTCACACTACAGCTTCCATGAAGAGATTTTTCTTTCTTTTTTTGCTTGTTTTTTCTTTTATTTTAAAATTTTACTTTGTGGGGGAATTTGCAAAAGCATAGGGCAAATACAAAGGGTTGAGGAGATGAATTGGATCTAGATGCATTATCAGAAAGTCACAAAGAATAAATAAAAAGTTAAAAAATATTATATTATGCATAAAACAATATATTTATTTTATTTATTATTGAAATAATAAATATATTTTGCAATAATATAATCTAACACTATTAATATTATATTACTATCTTAAATTGCATAAACAATAATCTAATTAATGGATATTTATAGGTTATTAACAACATTTCCTGGAAATATATGTAATATGTTTGAACTAGAGTATAACATGATGCATATATTTAGTGCTGAAGTACTTAATTTTTTTCTCAATTATTACAATCTTAGGCATTCCTTGATAGTTCTAATTAAGTTAAGATCAATAATAATCAGTCAAATGAACTTTTTCTGCCATTTATTACACAATCCTAACTGACTAGAAAATATCAAACTCTTAAATTGTGAATGATGCCTTTGGAAGAAGGCAAGTTGCCTGACTGTAGGGAAGAAAGGATCTTTTCACCAATGTGTTTTTAAATAAAAGTCACCAGCTTCACTCTTTACTTCTAGCAATAATGTTTTCTCTGTTATTTATGATATTTTCATTTGTTAACATACTCAAATTATGAGTTCCTGTGACAAACGATTAAAGAAGCACTCAATACAACATGACAGTGTAATTTATAGCTCTGTGCTAAAAATTTTCTAAATTGGTGATGGAAATTTATAGTCATATTAAATATAAACCTTTATAATATACATATCTTCCTACAAGTCCTTCAGTATGATTCATGCACAATTTTGGAAAGATTTGTTAAAATATCCACATGAAAGTTAAATAACAAAGTAACAATTCCGCTTTGCTCTCAATCTGATTTTATCATTTTAACCAATTTCTGGAATTATTTGCTTTAATACTATAGAACGTAACTATAATACTTTTTTGAGTATGTTGCCTGAATGTCATGGAAGTTTCCCCTTTTGTCAAGTACTAAATTAATTAACATGCTATTACCACAAGTCAAAAGCAGAAAATGAAACAGTAAAATTTATCAACCTTAAAAGTTTCAAAAAATATCAATAATAAAATGTTTATTATATGTCTTTACAGGAAAGTTATTATTTATCAGACTAAAAAATAAATGTTTCATGGGAAAAATAAAGAGCATAACATTTAGGTTTAGATTGTAGAGAAAAAATTATTTTTACTTTCTTTTTTATTGTTGTATTGAACTATATATTTTTCTCTGCTCCCTTCCCTTCCTACCCCTCCTCTTCTACCTTCTCTCATGTTGCCCATGTTTCCAATTTACTCAGGAGATCTTGTCTTTTTCGACTTCCCATGTAGATTAGATCCATGTATGTCTCTATTAGGGTCTTCTTTGTTGTCTAGGTTCTCTGAGATTGTGAATTGTAGGCTGGGTGCTGGGTGTTTTGTTTTGTCTTGTTAAAAGCCACTTATGAGTGAGTACATATGATATTTGTCTTTCTTGGTCTGGGTTGCCTCACTCAATATGATGTTTTATAGATCCAACTATTTGCCCGCAAATTTCAAGATGCCATTATCTTTCCACCATGTAGTACTCCATTTTAAAATGTACGTCTTAAAAATGTGTACATATATAAATAAATGATGGGCAAGCACACACACACATGCTTATAAAATCTGTATATAGCCGGGCGATGGTGGCGCACGCCTTTAATCCCAGCACTTGGGAGGCAGAGGCAGGCGGATCTCTGTGAGTTTGAGACCAGCCTGGGCTACAAGAGCTAGTTCCAGGACAGGCTCCAAAGCTACAGAGAAACCCTGTCTCGAAAACCAAAAAAAAAAAAAAAAAAAAAAAAAAAAAAAAAAAAAAAATCTGTATATAATAACTAGTAATGAAAAAGAGGCCATGATTTTCATCATGGGCTCTGAGGACAGTTTAGTAGATTCTTATCACCCACATTCTTTCTGTTGTGAGTGCAACTGAAGACTTGTTCGCTCTGCATGTGTGCCAGTTAAAGCTTGTAAGCATCATCTAATTCATAATCATTCCAAGAGGGAAGGGTTATTTTCCTCATCTTCAAAACATATGCATAAAGTAACACAGACAAATCTTTAACCAAACACCCTTGACTGTGGAGTAAGAATTGTTAGCTACAGCATCAAAGACCACGTATATTCCTATGTATGTTCGGGTGTGGGAATGAGTGCATGTGTACGTGCTTATGCCCATGTTTTCATAGTCTGTCCTGTTTAAAACAGCAGTGGTACTGATGGCTATTTTTCTCGTGCTTACTCTCATTTTATTGAAAGTATATTGTGAAATCTGGCTGTGGTGGCAACCATGTTAGTCCCAGCAAGCATAGAGCAGAGGCAGAGGAATCTCTTATTTCAAGGCCATCTGATCTATGCAAGGATTTCCAGCCCAGTCAGAACTACATAGCGAGACCCTTTTTCAAAAACAAACAAACAAATAATAATAAAAAACAAACAGAAATGAAAATGTATAACAAAGTCAAAGTAATACAGAGTCTCTACTCCATAAAATGCCTCGTTGGATTCTGGGCCCACTTTCCTTGCCGTAATGCAATTCTTGGGGTGCAGATATGCACTCTTTATTTTAGAATACTCACAATGTTTTTCATAGAAAATATGAACATTTATCAAGTACCCAGCACTTAAATAGCAGTATATAGGCATAATCCCTTCTGCTAGAGGTCAAAGAGGACCAAAGCTCAACAAAACTGAAGCCTTATGTTTTTGTTGTAGCTTCTACTTGACTTTAGAAATGATTATCTGAAAAGGAGATTAAAATAAGCACATTCTATTTCACAATCCTTTGTGAACTGTAAAATCAAGCATTCCAGGGCCATTTGTATTATGTTATTTGTAACAGTTAACATTTATACAATAACAAGCAATTCAATGCTGAGAATATTTCAATGTTTAGTTTCTTTCAGCATGAATGGTGTTTCAGAATACTACAGAACACTAGAAGAGGTACTTAGTGAGAGCAAATATCAGCTTTGAATTTCCAATCTGTCCTTTTAACCTTTGATCATGTTAGAGAGTATGATGTATTTTAGACCTTTAAAATTTGTCTCAGATAAGCAGAGAGCATCAATTGTATCATTATAGCATGTAAAAAACTTTATTTTCATTAGAGGAGATCTTGTTAGGCATTTATATAGATTATTTACCTTTTTTCCATGAAGAAAACATAAAATAATCAAATTTTTAGTAATTCATGTCATATGATTACATGATGATCTCTTATCTGTAATGGCAGACAAATTAAATAGTGGTTTCTGTAATTTTTCATTTTTGAACATATGTGGATTTAAAAAAACAGAGTTTATTTGTTTCTTCATTTGGCTTAGATAGGCCCATTGTTTGTAGATAGTTAAGGTGAAGACGGCTTTTCTCAACGAAGCATTATCATTACAATTGTAGAGATGCAAAGAGTCTTTAACATACCCATCCGTCTTAGCGTTCTTACACTTATTCTGTTTGGAAGATGGCTAAATCTCAAGGGGAAGAGCTTTAATTTCCTTTCAAATGTCATTGGCCTGGAATGCTTTGATCACACTGAGATTTGTCCAACCCCTGTCAAGGCAATTCTCTGATGATTTCAGGCTGATTTGCTTTGTACATCAAAGGCATGAAAGGACAATCCTGCAGTACATGCTTTTGGCTCCACATTTGAAGCTGCTGGAATACTCATGAGCCATATTGTTAAAAGAACACGAGGGTTTTCTGACTTAGAAAATGTGTTGACTACTGGCACCCAAGACTTTATCTTATTGTTCTCAAAAGCAAGGATTCTTATCGGAATGCAGTTCACTTATTGTGTTCAAAATAAGTAGCTACTTTCCCAATAATATGCATATTTTAAAATTTTTATTCCAATAACCCAACTTTTACATAAAAGCATTGTCATTGCTTATAAAACTTCTATAAAAATAGAAAGTATGAAGGTTATGAATAAAAAACTACAGGTATTTGAGGAAATTCATTTAATGTTAAAAAACTCCTAGTTTCTGATATCATATTTTATATATTATAAAATTTGTAGTCTAGAGAAGCAGAATTACTTTATGGTGATTATATTTTATCAATTTATTGAAGCAGGTTGGGTAGCTATAGATATTTGTCCTCTTAGTGCAATTCAAACAACAAAAAATAGAAAAGATAATGAAATTAATATAACCAATGATTAGAATTGTGTAAAATAACATACCCAAATGCTACAGCATGTGATATTTTCAATTAACAACATTACCATTAGCAGAATCAGTAGCTGCAGCAGTTAGTGGAGGGCAAGGGTCTAGTTGCAATGGAACATATGATCGGAATAAACATGATGACTACATTTATTAAGCACTTGCCGTGTGTTCAGCAAACTTCTCATATGCAGTATTCAGAGAATTTTCCTGGGAGGATGATTTGTGATCATGATTATATGGACAGAGAAAATGGAAGGATTTGGAGTTCAACATCTGAGATAAGTCCTGTGTTTGAACCTTGGTCTTCCCTTCCACATAGACATGTTTGCTTCAGCGATAATTTAAAAAATTTAGAAGTATCTTAAAAACAATCTTCTTCAAACTTAAGATTGTGTCAGGTTTGAAAGAATTTAACAAATGCATTGTGTTCAGTATTAGGTCTCAAGGTGGGAGGTGTGGACAATGGTCTTGAGCAGACTTAAAAATTGATGAGTAAAAAGAACCCTCATATCTTTGAAATTATGTAAATTTTAATTACTTGTTTTCACTTGGAGGAGACTATTTCTTTTTATAGGTTATAAAGTTTTGAAAATTTCATACAGACTACTTACTTATTTAAATCATTTCTACCCCTTTCCTTTACCCATCCAGTTCATCCAGTGTCCCTCTCACTTCCTCTCAAATTAAAGACTTCTTCTTTAATTATTATTATTACACACATACACACACATCTGTATCTATGTATATGTATCATTGTGTACATCTACAGCTTTATCTATTCCCTGATGAGTTCATTTCATGCCGTTCATATGTATTTCTGTTTATGACTGACAACTACTAATTGGATAACCATAAGAGAGAGTTTTTCCATGAAGGAGGTTGATGATCTCTCTTTCAGAGTCATAAATTCCCTATCATTGTTCATCCAGGAGTGGGGGCTTGTAAAATATATCTTTAAAGCTCTTATTGTGAAAACTATATTACTATTTGTCTTAGGGTTTATATTACTGTGAAGAGACACCATGACCATGACAAGTCTTATAAAGGAAAACATCTAATTAGGAGTGGCTTCCAGTTTCAGAGGCTTAGTCCATTATCATCATGGCAGGACTTGGAATGTAGGTAGTCATGTTTCTGTGGAAGAAGTTGAGAGATCTACATCTTGATCCTTAGGCAGCAGAAGCAATTGTCTTATCGGGCATGGCTTAAATAGATATAAGACTTCAAAGTCCACCTTCACGGTGACACACTACTCCAACAACACCACACTTCCTAGTAGTGCCAGTTTCTATGGCCAAGCATTCAAGCATGAGTCTAAGCTGTGGAGCCCATATCTATTAAAACCACCATAGTATACCTAACCGTATATATATAAAAGAAAATGAAAATAAAATAGAATTTTAGAAAAGTAATACAGTTGAAAATCATAGGTTGCAACAACCAATCTCCAACTTCAATATTACAGGCATTATTGATTACATTTTTTTTTTACTTAATAGGAAATTTTGAGACAGGATCTCAATGTATAGCCCAGACTAGCTTTGAAATTGTAATCCTTTACCTCATATTTCCTAAGTGCTAGGATTATAGTCAAGCAACAAAACATCCAACCAGTAAATCTTATGTTTGATTGAATTAATTGTGTCACAATTTCTAAATATTCATTTAAAAGAAAATAGTTTTTAGTGAAATACATGTCAATATCCTGGCAGCATTATGCAACACTGACATTTTCCTGTGCAGGAGGTTATCTTCTAACATTATCACTGGCCAAACAGCAGACTTGTCAGCTGAATTATCTTTATGTCTGTTTAACTGAAGCACACAGAAAATATACTATGAGACCAGATATATAGAAAAACACTAATGCTCTGAAAACATAATGCAATTCATTCTTAAGTGCATTTAGAAATGTGTAAAGTGGTTTAATAAAAAATAATTGAGCATAAAGAAGTAATATTTTAATCCCAAATTTCATTCATAATAATTATTTTAATTCTTAAGCCTTATGAAACATGAGTATCTGAAGCCGTATTTTAAGCTTTTATTTTACACTTGCTTTATTATTAATAGTTTCGTATTACATTCATACTGCGGTTGAGAAATATTTAATAAAATGATGACTCACCTATTAAAGAAAGTATGTAATCATAATGACCTGAAAGCTAAATAATTACATTCTTTAGACATCATGGATGGGCTTTCCTTCTGTGAACAATTACAATATAAATGCGAGTCTATGATTGCAACAGTAAAAATATATAAAACCACACGATCATTAACCCTTCAATTCAACTCTATGATGTCATCTTATCAAGATGTATAGGTCTTTAATACTACTTAAGGCCATATCACTCAATGTTCTACACAATATGCATTTTATATTTTGCCTTTGTATTTTTTAAATGTTTTAAAATTTATTTAATTATTTATTTTATATCCTGACCACGGTTTCCCCTCTATCCTCTCCTCTTAGTCCCTCTTGCAATTATCCCTCTGCCCAACCCTTCCACCATCTAGTCTTCACTTTCTATTTCAAAAAGGGCAGGCCTTCCCTGGAGATCAACACAACTCAGATGTCAAATTGCAGTATGACTAAGCACCTCTTCTTTTGTTAAGGCTGGACAAGGTGACCCAATATGAGGAACAAGTTCCCAAAGGATAACAAAAGAGTCAGAGTCCTGCTCCACTGTTAGGAGTTCCACAAGAGGACCAAACTACACAACTGTATTATATACAAAATACCTAGGGCAGTCCCATGCAGGCTCCCCGGTTGTCTGTTCAGTGTCTGTGAGCTTCTGTGGTCTGAGGTTTGTTAATTCTCTTGGTTTTCTTGTGATAGTCTCGATCCTTCTGGCTCTGACAATCCTTCCTCGCTCTCTTCAGCATGATTTTCTAAACTTGGCCTGATGTTTGGCTGTGGGTCTCAGAAACTGTTTCCATCAGTTGCTGGATAAAGCATTTCAAATGACATTTGAGCTAGACATTTGAGTCTGAGTATAGCAGAATATTGTTAGGCATCATTACACTGACATTCTTTTTCTCCAGTCATGTTTGGTTCTAGCCTAGGTTTCTGAGCCTTAAAGCCTCTGAATCCTGGTGCTCCAGGCAGTGACTGGGGAGGGCATGGATCTGAGGGTGGAACAATAGTCCGTTGACTACTCCCTTAGTCTCTACCCAGCACAGCCAAGAGGCAGGACAGGCTGTAAATATAAAGATTTGTGGTTGGGTTGGTGTCTAGTCCCTTTACTGGCAGTCTTGCCTGGTCACAGGAGCTGGCCTATTGCTTGGAGTCTTAGTTGGGGCCATCCTTGTTGATTCCTGGGAATTTCTTTTGTTCCAGGTTTCTTACCACACCCCTGAATTCCCCCTCCCTTCTAGTCATCCCTTTCAGTACTCTCCACCTACATCCCTTCCCCTGATCCCTCAAGCTCCCTTCTCCTCCCATCCCCAGTCCACCCAAGAGATCTCTTTATGATTCAAGTGTCCCCACTTAAGCCGTCCTTGTTTCCTAACCTCTCTGGATCTGTGGACCGTAGTTTGGTTATCCTTTACTTTACAGCTAATACTCACTAATAACTGAGTAGATATGTTTGTCTCTCTCTGTCTGGATTACCTCAGTCAAGATGATTTTTTTTATAGTTTCATCCATGTGCCTGCAAATTTTACAATGTCATTGTTTTTAACATCTCAGTAACACTCTATTGTGCAGATGTACCACATTTTCTTTATCAATGAGGAACATCTAGGTTGTTCCCCAACTCTACCTATATGAAAAAAAATTTCCATGTGTATTTTTACAATCATATTTAATATATTTTATCCTATGTTACACTATTAGGTATCTTACAGTAATGCTATTAATAATATAGTATACATCTATAAATCACAATATTCCTATTCCTTCTATTTTTCAATGTGCTATTTTCCTTTTTAACCACAAGGCACACATCTCATGACCATACTGCATTCCTGAAAATGCAAATGAGCAGCAGGCCCTATATCTGTATCATGCTTTCCCCTATAAGTCTGCAGTGCTATCATAGCTAATTTGTCATTCCTTCTTTCATCATGACGTTGTCATTCTAGCTCCTAAGTTCTGCAATCATCGTTAAGAGACATAAGAGTGACTTCTACATAAGCACTGCCACACTACAGTGGTTCATCCGATAATTAGGACAGCAGACAGCAGTTAATTGATGGACAGTCTGTTCATGTATATGGTGCAATTAAACTAAGCAAAGATGATTCACATTCTAGGTAGAACAGTGGTGCAAGACATCGTCGGAGTCATCAGGGTGACGTGCACATTCAAACTTATGAAATGATTATCTTGGCAATTCTGATTTTATAACTTTGATGTCTATTTGAAAATGGAAATTTAAATCATGAAGAACAACATTGTGAATGAGGGATTTCCTATTCTAACGATGAGAGATGTGAGCCACGAGGCTGTGTATATCTTGACTTTAGAACAAGGAAGCACCATGAAAACATGAATCTGGAAAGGTACACGATAAACTACAATTCCCAAAATTCCTTTCTGAGTCTGTTTGCTGTTTGTGGGATTTGGGAAGTAGTACATTCATGCAAGAATTTCTTGTTCCCCACTGTTTCTTCATAGATAATCAAGATAGTTCATTCTTCAAACTACTTGTAACCCATGAGTACTGAGTGTTCTCAAAGCTACAGAATGATTCCACATAGCAAGCACTAAATTTGGACCGATTTCAAAATGAAATGACATGTCTAGACCATGTACATTTCTCCTTCCCTTTATTGTCAGTGGTAGTTTTGTAACAATCGCTCTGTTTCTTTAACAATTTACCAGGAAACAGCCCCTCTTCATTTCACTCCTGGCTCTATGGAAACAACCTTTGTGAGCAATCTGGATTCCATTCCCAGTGTAAATGCGAACCGACTGGCACCAAGTCTATGGAGTAGAACGTTCACACAGCATACTCAGCCAAAACTACTCTCTTACGAGGGAAAACTATCATTTGGTTCTGCAAATTGGTTTTCCATGTTGATTATAGTGACACAAAATAGGAATGGCTTCAGTCACCACGTTTAATTGTTCTCCAGTCCTCTCTTGATAATAAGGGGGAATTATGATAACCATTATTCAAAGACCGAGAAAAATAAATGAGACTGGAGCCAAAGTGAATTTTCAGCTGCATGGAGATTATGGCAAAGCCTTCTTAGAAATCATTAAACAAAGGGTCTGATTATGAAAAAGTATATCCACTCCCCAGGGTAAGAAGCACTTTTTTGGACATAAGGACCTGAGAAGCATCTTGAAGGTCCCCAACACTCATGTGTTAAAGACTTGATAGAATGACGCTATGAGTAGGTGTTGATTTTTGGAGAAATGGGGCCTTGTGAGGATATTTAGAACTTAGAGCCATGTATTAAAGTGGACTGTGAGATTACGACTTTTCTTTCTCTACTTTCTGGGGTGAGTGGCTTTCATGACGTGCTTCTTCACCACAAGGTACAAACATTGAGGCCAATCTGACAACGACTGGAACCTTCTGAAACTGTAATGCTAAGCAATCCTTTTTCTGAGTTATGCTCTCATGTATTTTATGACATTGATGCAATGCTACTTGATCTTCTTTTTCTAAATGGAAGTTGATTCAAAATTGCAATTCAGTATTTGTAGATGATATATTCCATAATTATTTGGTTTATAGTGTTAAACACAGAGAAATTTGATTTATTGTTTTATTATATTCTTCAGTTGAGGTTTTGGGTAAGATTCAACAGGAGTTTTGGTTACCGTTTAATAGATATTATTTTATCTCAGATTTTCTGTGACATAAAGGTATTTCTGTGAATTCACAATATAACACATATGTTATGGTTTACATTTAAGAGATGGTAAAAATAAAAGATCTGGGAGCACAACTGTTTTACTTAGGAATTTATTAACTTAATATTATATAAATTTATGTTCCTCAAGGTATTATAAGGGATAAGAGCAAATAAATGTGTTATTATTTCAGATCTTTCTATAACTCACATCACATGACATTGGGTCAAATAATATGCATAATAATACAGGTAGGAAAAACTTGAACTCATTTTCCAAGTAGAGTCATGAACTGCAAAGTGATGCTTCAGTCAGGGACAGATTGTATACGTGATGGTCAGATGAAAATGTTGTTGTACTGAAGAGTACCTGTCACTTAGTGAGTAATGTTTAGTATAACATGGCCTATGATTCTGGCTTGTGTTGAGTCTGTTGCTTGCAGCCTACTGCTCCAGCCGTCAGGTAGGATAGTCTTGGACATGCACAAAGCATGGTTTTTATTGTTAAGATTCTTTGCCACCAATTTATATATTTAAAGCACTATACTCTCAGGAATTATTTTAGTGTAGCTTTATCTTTCTGTTCATAAAAATATTCACAGCGTAGCTTCTCTGTGCATCTCACATGTGTTTGAGTATATTCTGTGATACTCATACAATGATGCAATCTCACAATGCCACGTATTTCGGAGTGTACCCCAGTTATCAGTTGCGTAAATATATAATTTTGCATCTTCAGGTTGTAGCTGAACAGGATAGATTTGTATTTAAAATGAAACTTAGAACAGTCTATGGATTATCTTTGTTTTTGGGTTTTGTTGTATCTAGCCTTGGAACTTTTAGATAAACATTAATTTCTTTAGTTTCAGGGTGTTGGCTCTTTTATGTCTATGAGTAAGATATTCGTTCACATAGGCAATGCATTGATAGTTGGATTTAGTCTGGGACTGATAAGAGGAGTGAGCTCTATGTTGTTTTATCTCATAATGGAAGTTTTATTAATATTCTAGGTGCTGTGTACAATGTGCAAATTGAAATCCTTCACTGTAACATTCTCTCATGGTTGTAAACGGTGCCATGACTGAGGTCATGCCATGATGTTTAGCATGGTTTGTGAGACTGGAATAGCTTGGCTTTTTTTTTTTTTTTGACAGATTTTTCGTTTAAATATTTGGCTTCACTTACTTAGGAGGTTGCCATCATTGGTGAGCTCCCTCTTCTCCGTCTTGTAATCTCTGTAGGATGAAAAATGTTCTGCTGCTACGGAAATTATTCCGGCACAGATGCATTTAGATTGTGGAAATCACTCTGGGTTGTTTAAAGCAAGACATTTTCTGATTGTTTCCATGATGATTGGATGCTTCATTAACCCCTTTATTGTTGACATCCTATGGAGACTCGATATGTAGTCTTAATTATTTTAAAAGACAATTCTTTGTTATTTAGTTGGTGATTAAAAACACATTAAAAGATGGCACAGAAAGACTATTTTTGTTCATTACTAGATCTAAAAATCTAATCATGTAGTAAGAGACTAATTTTCACATAATTCTTAAAACAATAAGTACACTACTGTAGAAATTACTTGTGCTGCCTGAATCAGTTAATTAACCAAACCACATGAGAAAGAGCAAGAAAGTGATTATTTTCCATTAATCAAATGGAAAAGTCAAGGGTAGACACCTCTATCAGTGCTTTTAAGAAAAGAATCTCAGGGTGAATTCATAGGATGAACCCAAACTATTAGAATGTAAGTGAAAAAAAAATAAAGAAGAAAAATAGCACACTAAAAGCTTATGAAATCCATGTAAAAGAAAGAGACCAAATTCTCAAAGATGAAATTATAGTTTTTAGGGAGCAAATATGAGGAGAGAGATCTCTGTACAAAGCAAAAAAGTTCTACACAATAATTTCATGAATACAACTCAATCATCTTTATGTAACAAAGAGTAGACATTTATCTTTCAGGGTTGACATACTGGAATCTTCCACTTGATGTAGTCTTTGCAAGATTTACATAATAGAGTTTGACACAGTAAATATAGCTCAGAAGAAATTTTTATGTTGTACCTGGACTATGAGATTATTTTCATTATACATCTGCTGCAAAACTTAAAGCAAAAATATTAATTTTCTATATCTATCTCTCTATATATGCTTGATAGATATATGCTTGTTTGTATAAATTCAATTTTTCTTTTTTCCTTCTATCTTAAGTTTTTTGTTCAGAAATCAGAAGTATCTTTTTAAACAATTCTCTAGCTAAGAGCCCCTTCCAATTTATGGCAATATCTTGATAGATTCTGGTTTATATTCACAATACAATAACAGAAGGAGAAATTGTGTCAGCAAGATTAATCCCAAAGTTCGTATTCTCAGTTTCTATTGAATTCTAAGCCAATGAACTGATTACAGTTCAAGACTGCTTGTCTCCCAATCTACAAGGCATTTTTGAAATGTAAGGCATAAGGCAATAAAAAATAAATGTCTTAAAATTCAAAAATAAACCATATCTGGAGAGATTTCTTATAAGTTTTTTTTTTTTTTTTTTGGAGTGGCTTAGAGTTTATTCCCTAGCACCTACTTTTGGAAGCTAAAAACTGCTTGTCACTCTAACTCCAGAGGACTCCAACACCTTTTTCTGCCCCTAAGGACAACTATACACAGTTGCATATCACCCAAAATACACACATACCTACAAACACACACAGACATGCATATTCATAAAATAAAAAATAAAAACATAACAAATTATTTAAAATCAAATATAAATCATTACAAATTCTTAATTTTAATTTTACAAAGTTTTAATGTATTATATATTTTAGATTATCATTTTCATAGACAGTCACTTAAACAATATGATCCAATGATTATGTTCAGAGTCTATGGTTTTGCGGTAAGTGTAGCTAGCATGGGCTTCTGTGTGGGTTCTTATGTAACTCTTACTTCTGTGAATTCCATTACCTACCATCATATTGTAAAATAGTGGTTGCGGTTAAATTTTTATAAGGGAATAATTTAAGCCCAAAAGCTGCTCACTGCACAGTTAACTATATTTGTTTGTTCATATCAGGATCCTCTGATTGCTTCTTCCTTTAAGATTTTTCTTTCATTATTTGAAAACTTAAAGACAGTAATTTCAATTTTTATCTCTCTCTTCCAAAAAATATCTAATTTTAACATTAATTGAAACCATGTAATACAACTGTCTGCTGTTAGGAATCAGTTGGATTTCACATAAATTAATAAGTTCCATCAATAAACTGATCAGATGGCAACTTTGCTATGAAGAAAAGAAAAATAAGTCATTAATGGAGTAAAAATTACCTAATGAGGGTCACTTAAGACATAAGTATGTGATTTACTCTGATGATGAAGAAACTCATAAAGTTGCCAAATAATCATGATGCATGAGTTTTCATCATAATTCCTGGTGGATCAGAGTTACATGATAGAACATAACTGCCCTTTCAGAATGGACATCTTAATCTATCATGCAGAAGGACAGGAACAGGCAGAGATTAAAGTGAGGTGAATTTTGCTTTTAGGATTTTTAAAGAAACATTTTAACATTCTAAACCCTTGATAGGAGTGACACAATAGAGTACAAAATCACTCTGCTGTCATTAGATTTTTTTTAAATCCTAATTTTTTAAAACGGATCCATTTTAATTATGTGTGTTTGTGTTCTGTGAGGGTATGTTCTGGGTAGTACAGCAGCTGCAGGTATAGAGGATCCCCTGTAGGTGGAAGTTCAGAGTGTTGAAAGCTGCCATGCATGGATGTTAGGCAAGAGAGTTGGATCCACTGGAGGAGGAGCACCCACTCTTTACCACCATGACACAACTCTAGTTCCTCATGGAAACCATTTAAACAGCCATGTTCATGGTAAAGACAATCACAAGCTAGAAGGTAGATAAGATTGATACAATACTCATTTCTTTCCTTGATGACTTATGGTCTAGAACATTTTTTTCTTGATTATAAACAAGTACACAAACTAAATAAAATGCAGTGTCAGTTTGAACTTACTTTAGAAATTACTCCAAAGCTTAAATTTCCATAATTAATGAAGCTCAAGGAAAATTGGAAATCCAACAGAGCTTTTAAAAGAACATTATTTTGACTTATTTGCAATAAGGTAATTTTTTTTAGATATAAAACATTGTTTATTCTATAAAGTCAGAGTTCAATCAGTAAATTAGTTTCAGAGAAAGGGCTTTAGGGATCAAATAAAATCATTGTGTATACTATAGAAATTTCAAAAATGTTTTTGCCATTATGATAATTAAACACACAAATATGAGAAACACCTGCTGGTGATTTCCTTTGACCTAAAGGAAAGAGGTAAAGTATATATACACACATGATATATAATATTATTATAAATATATTAATATATTTAATGAAAAGTATATATGTAGTAAGAAGCTGCTAGTGTGTTCCCAGCCACCCTGCGCTTGTTCATTTCCCAGCTGTCCAGACTCCTGAAATAGCCACACAGACACTGTATTAATTAAATCATTGCTTGGCCAGTTACTTAAAGGTATTGATAGCTAGCTCTTACATCTAGAATTAACCCATCCCCATTATTTTGTATTTTACCAAAAGGCTTGTTGCCTACTGGCAAAATTTTAGCATGTCTGTTTCTGCGGGTGACTCCATGGCTTCTCCCCGACTCTGCCTCCTCTCTCCCAGCACTCAGTTTACTTTTCCCCACCTAGATCTGTTCTGCCCTGCTCTGCTGTAGGTTCAAAGCAGTTTCTTTATTAACCAATGGTATTCACAGCATACAGTGGGGAATCCCACATCATATACATAATAAAACATAAGGTACACATATACTTTACCTCTTTCTTTTTAATGTATATATATATGTGTATATATATATCATATGTAGTGTATAAAATATATAACACAATGGAAAACTCTTTTGGAAGCTCAGTTGGAAGAGTTCAGTAACAGAAAAGCATGCGGAATTTGCAATTATTCAGTCAAACACAATAGAAATGAAATGCTGAAATCACAGCGATTCAAAAGAAATACATCACCAAAAAAGTACATCATTATTTTCTAAACTATTCAATAATCCTTTAAAACAATTACCATTGCATATTAAAATGTGCATATGTGTGTGTGTGTGTGTGTGTGAGAGAGAGAGAGAGAGAGAGAGAGAGAGAGAGAGAGAGAGAGAGAGAGAGAAGGAGAAGGTAGAAGAAGAGAAGAGAGAGAGGCTGAAATTGCCCTAATGTCTGTTCACTTAGAACTGGAATTACAGATGATTATAAGCCACCACCTGGATACTGGAAATCCATCTGGAACTTCTGCATGACTACCAAATATCCCTTAACTGCTGACCTCTTCATCTACTCATTAAATTTTATACTTTTGTCCTGGAAGATAATTGTAATGATAAAAGTATAAGGCTTTGATATTTTTAGGAGATACAATCTCACATCTACATGAATGCCTGTACATGGATTAAACAAGGACAACACAAAACAAGCTAATATGGGTTGTAGAAAGGTCATGAAACCTCAGCCCTATACCCCAAAACTAACAGGCACATTATGTTCCAACAAATCAGTAGTTTAATTTATATTTTAAGTTTCAAGAATGTTTCCCTTGAATAGTCACTTTGTGATATACATTCCATTTGCTAGCTTTTTCAATCTGGGATTGCTATTATCTCTGTGTTGAAAAATCTAGATATATTTCTGTATTTTACATTTTTTCTCTAACAGATTTTGTTTTCAATTAATTCAATTTCAATTTCTTTTTTGTTTCCTTTTTATTCTCTGCCCTACAACATTTCTTTATCTGATGGAGGAGGCTCTATTGTTACTCTCATTGGTTAATAAAGAAACTGCCTTGGCCCTGATAGGACAGAAAATTAGGTAGGTGGAGTAGAAGAACAGAATGCTGGGAAGAAGGGAAGTGAGGCAGATGCTATAGCTCTCCTCTCCAAGATGGATGCAGGTTAAGATCCTTTCTGGTAAGCCACCACCTCGTGGTGCTACACAGATTATTAGAAATGGGTTAATCAAGATGTGAGAATTAGCCAGTAAGAGGCTACAGCTAATGGGCCAGGCAGTGTTTAAAAGAATAAAGTTTGTGTGTTGTTATTTTGGGTGTAAAGCTAGCCATGTGGGAGCTGTGCAGGATGAAAAGCAGGCCCGCTGCTCTTACTACATTTATCTTTTTTTGATTTGTTTTATTTCTTTTCAAAAAATTATAAAATGTATTTTCATATGTCATTTTTTCTTTAATTTTGCTTCAGTGTTCCAGTGTTTAGGTTGTTGGAATCTATCATATGAGACTTCATTAAGGCATTTGGCTCATTTTGACCTAGAGTCATGTTGTAAGTCATGTTAGAGGCAGATTTTTGAGGTGCTGAGTGCTCCTTATTGGAAGTTGTGCTCTGGAACATTTTATTTTTCCCTTAAAATTTCATGTTAAATATTTAACATTTCTTGTAGTGCATTTTAATAAAAACAAGGCTGCAGTTTTAGAATATATCAATAAGCTTATTAATTTTCTTCAATGTGTTCTTTTGGTAACATATTGAAATACAGATACTCAGTCTGGATTTTTCTGAATCATTCTCTGCTCCCACTTTAATTGTCTCTCTTTATTTGGCATATCTGCTGTCCCTGCCTTGCAGAACTCTGAGAGTTCTACCAGCTGTTTGTACTTACGGTGATGGAAGAAGTTCAGGTTCATGAAACTGTGTAGTTTACCCACTCCTCCTCCACTTTATGCTTTCCAACTGGATGGTGCAGAGCTACAGAAAAAGCCAACTACCCATTCTCAGTATCTCCCATGCTTGTGGCCTCACATTGCTCTACAGCACTTTCAGCCTGGCACTGACTGGATGACCAGGCACCAGAGACCAGAGAGCAACTTGCTGAAAGTGTTTATCAGCTCTAGGTGTTTTCTACTGGAATTCTTATTGTATCTTAATTTACTATCATATCATCTTTAAATAATGATTCTTTAATTTTTTTCCCCAATTTTGCATCCCCTTGATGTTCTTCAGTTGTCTTATTGCTTTAGCTAAACTTCAAGAATAGTCCTTGATATAGATTCAATAGCTATTAAGAAAGTGGATAACCTAATCTTGTTGCTTATTTTAGTAGGATTGCTTTGAATTTCTCTCCATTTAATCTGATATCCACTTGCTGGCAATTACCTTTACTTAGCTGTCACTTGTACCCCTAGTATCTCTGGATTTTTATCTTGAGTTGGTTTTAAATTTTGCCAAATGCTTTTCAGCATCTAGTGAGATGGTCATATGTTTTTTTTTTTTTTTTGTCTTTTAGTTTATTTATATGGTACATGGACAGATTTTCTTTTCTTTTGTTTTTTCCAGACAGGGTTTCTCTGTAGCATTGTATCCTGTGGAACTAGCTCTTGTAGATCAGGCTGACCTCGAACTCACAGAGATCAGCCTGCCTCTGCCTCCCAAGTGCTGGGATTAAAGGCATGTGCCACCATCGCCTTACAGTAGACATTTTCATATGCTGAACCATTCCTGAATTTCTTACTTGACCACAGTGTATAATCTTTTTTTATGTGTTTTTGGATTTGATTTTCAAGTATTTTATTGAGTATTTTTGCAACTATGTTAATAAAGGAAATTGGTCTGTCAATCTCTTTGTTGAGACTATGTGATTTGGTTATCAGGTTAACTTGGCCTCATAAATTGAATTGTATAATGTTACTTCTGTTTCTATTTTACGGAGTATTGGCACTAACATTTTTTGGGGGGCTATGAGATTTTAATGATTGCTTCAATTTTTTAGGGATTATAGTACTATTAAACTTGTTTATCTGATCTTAATTTAGTTTTGTATGTGATAACTATTGAGAAAATTATTCATTTCCTTTAGAAATTTCCAATTTTGTGTTGTACAAGTTTTTAAAGTAAGTCCTTTTGATTCTATGGATTTTATGTGTGTCTTTTATGCCCTTTCTCTTTTATGATTTTATTAATTGGGGTATTCTCTGTCTTTTAGTTAGCTTGGATAATGTTTGTCTATCTCGTTGGTTTTTCTCAAAGAAAAATCTTGTTTCATTGATTCTTTGAATTTTTCCTCTTTGTTTCTATTTTAATTTAAGCCATTAGTTTGATTTTTTCCCTGAAATCTACTCTTCTTGCTGTGTCTGCTTCTTTTTGTTCTAGAGTTTTCATGTGTGCTATTAAGTTGTTAGAATGAGATCTCTGCAATTTCTTTATGAAACCACTTAGTGTTAGGAACTTTATTGTTAGCACTGCTTTCATTGTGTCCCATGAGTTTGGTTGAGCTGTGCATTCATTATTATTGTATTCCAAGAAGTCTTTAATTTCTTTCTTTATTTTTGCTTTAACTCAGTAATCATTCAGTAGTGTGTTGCTCAGTTTCTATGAGTTAAAAGACTTTCTGTTTCTGTAGTTGTTGAAATCCAGCTTTAATCCATTGTGGTCTAATAGGAAACAGTAGGTTATCTCAATTTTCTTGTATCTGTAGATACTTGCTTTGTGACTGAGCATGTGGATAATTTTGGAGAAGGTTCCATGATATGCAGATAAGAGGGCATATTCTTTTGTGTTGGAGAGAAATGTTTTGTGGATATCTGTTAGGCTCTTTTGATTTATAATGTCTGTTAGCTCCAATATTTCCTTGTTTTGGTTTTAGCTCATTTACCTATCCATTGGTGAGAATGGGATATTGAAGTCTCCCCTATCAGTTCAGTTGTGAGGGTCAATATGTGATATAAGCTGTTATATACATATATATATATATATATATATATATATATATATATATATATATATATATATAGAGAGAGAGAGAGAGAGAGAGAGAGAGAGAGAAATTGTCTATTGTCTTTGGGGCATAGATGCTCAAAACTGAAATGTCATCATGGATAGTTTTTTCTTTGATGAACATGTAACATACTTCCCTTTCTCTTTTTATTAGTTTTGATTTGAAGTCTCATTTGTTATGTATTTAAATGGCTACATTAGCTTGTTTCTTAAGACCAATTGTTTGGAATATCTATTTCCATCTTTTTACCTTGAGGTAAAGTCTATCCTTTATTTTTTCTATCTTTTAGGCATAAGAAAAATCGATACTGTTTTCACATCCATTCTGTTTGTCTGTGTCTTTTTCTTGGGGAATTGAGAGCATAGATATTAAGTGATATCAATGAACAATTATTTTTTTATACCTGCTACATTGTTGTTGTTGTTATGTAAGTGTTTCTCTTCTTTTGGCTTTGCTGGTGTGAGATTATTTATTTCCTCTGTTTTCATGGATGTAGTTAACCTCCTTAGGTTGTAATGTTCCTTCTAGCACCTTCTTTAGGCCTGAATTTGTAAACAGATAATTTTTAAGTGTGACTATATTTTTAGAATATCTTATTATCTCCGTCTATGCTGAATTATGCTGAATACTATAACATGGAATGCTATCTATAGTCTCTTAGGATCTGCATCCTATCTTGTCAAGTCCTTCTGACTTTTAGAGTCTTCATTGAAAAGTAAAGTACAATTTTAACAGGTCTGCCTTTGTATGCTTGTTTTTTTTCTTGCAATTTTTGGTATTATTTTTATTGTTCTGTATTTTTATTGTTTTGTCATGACAAAATGAGACTTTCTTTTCCTTCCCAATCTATTTGGTGTTCTGTATACTTCTTCTATATTTATAGGCATCTACTTTAGATTAGGAAAATTTTCTTCTATAATTTTGTTGAAAATATATTTTGGGTCTTTGAGATAGGCTTCATTTTCTTCCTACATTCCTATTATTATGTTTGATCTATTCATAGAACTAGATATTATGGGTATATTGTTTCAGGAATATTTTAGATTTATTATTTTCATTGTTGGATATATCCATATCTTCTATCATCTACCAAACAAGGCCTGTAGTTGAGCAGAGAGTTTCTGTCTGATTTAGGGGTTGGGATACAATGACAATGTGGTAAAGAGTGGTGTCAGGGGCAATGATTTGTGGGATCCACAGGGGGCATAGACAGTGGGGAGGGAGACTGCAGGTAGTGTTCTGGTGCAGTTCTGAGGATGAATGGGGACATTGGATCTGGAGGAACAGAGAGTGAAGAAGGGCCACAGGTTTGATCTGTGGTTGAGCCAAAAATGATATTATAAAAGTGTAGATGCATATAGTTTTGAGAGAGAATCATTTTCATAGTTAATATGTAAGTGGAGATGAAGCCATTTTCAAGAATATTATAACTAGTATATGAGACATGCCTTTAATCCTAGGACTCTGTGAAGTAAAGCAGGTGGATCTTTATAAGTTAAATGACAATAAGCTCTACAGAGAGTTCCAACTATCCAGTGCCACAGAATAAAACTTTGTACAAAAATAAAACAAAAGTAAACTGATCTTGGATTTCCTTCTGTATGATGCGAATACCATTGGTTAATAAAGAAACTGTCTTGTGCCTGCACAGGGAATATAATTAGGCAGGGAAAACTACACTACATGTTGGGAGAAAGAAGGACAGTCAGGAGAAGTCATGTAGCCCCACCAGAGACAGATGCCACAACTTTACCCATAAGCCACAGCCATGTGGCGATACACAGATTAATAGATATGGGTTAAATTAATATGTAAGAGTTAGCCAATAAGATCTGGCTATGGAACATTTAAATGGGGTTTGTGTGATACAACTTGATTAATGGCAACATAGACTGGCAGTGTGCCTAAAAATGGGATTGTGAGCAAGGTTCTCAGAGGCAGTGAATAGCTCCACCATGTCAGCTTGGGCAGAGCAAGCAGGCAGCATCATATATCCCCAAGAAATGGTACAGCTTAGGTTCATAAGAAGTGCTTAACATTTTAAGAGAAGTTATGGTCAGAAAATAATTACAGATATGTAATAAAGACAAATTCAGATGAGAAAACTTCTAAATGGGCCACAGTGTTGGATAAATCTATGTAGGCTTGGGAGAGAGAAGAAAAAGAGTATAGAGAGTTGAAAAAGAAGTAAATGTTTTTTAAAAAAAATAAAGCAGTCTTTAAAGAGAAAGAATACAGACAGTCATAGATTTAAGAAATAAAGGATAATAAGTCATGTAAAGATGGACTATACACAGAGTCTGGATTATATATACTACTGTGTTTTCTTTGAATTTTTTGACTTTAGAGAGACATTTGATTCTGGGGACTGGTAAGCTATGTGAACATATATATTTTAAAGGTAATTGACTTCAAAATATGGGTCTAAGGATTTGTTGCTTTGGAAAAGCGGTTCTTCTTTTGTTTACCCAGAGGATGAGAACCTGTGGATTGCTTCCAGACTAATAAGGTTTGATGCACCAAGATCCCATGAAAGGTCACTGTGAACACCCCTCAAAAATTACTTTGCCCAACTGCTGACTGAGATGAACCTAGCACATAGGATACACCATGAAAGGCCCGATCAACATTGCCCCAACTATCAAGAAGTAGTCTAGACAACTCTGCCCAAATTCCCAAATGTTTCTTTACATTTAATTGGGAATATGCTATAAAGATTTGCATTGGTAAGGATCTTGGTCTATGGATACAAATTTAAGGTCAATTTTGTTATATGTATATTTCTGCTCTTGATCAATGTGTTGTGTTTGTGCAGCTCATTTAAAAATGTAATGTCTGATTAAGAAATATAGGTTAATAGATAATCATCTATTATGGTCAAGCTTGTAGTTATGTTAGTTAGATTTTCTAGATGTTTACTGGATACTATGGGCATGAAGGCTAAAGACAGATACCCCAACAGTACAGAAGAACTTTGGGTGACTGTCTAGACAACGAAATATTTCTGTTATTTCTAGAGTTTTGGAAGTTGCTTACAATGCACTACCAGTTACTTAGGTGATATATACTTCTGTAGTGTTGATGGAGTTCAAGAATTTATACAGTTATAATATTCCTAAATTATAATAAAAGATAAAGTAGATATAAATATTGTAAAAATAATTCTTGCTTAATACCTGTTTGTTATTTGTAATTTTACTATGTTAAAGTTAAAACTTTCCTTTTCATTTAAACAGAAACGGGGGGGGGTGATGTGGGATTTCCCTCTGTATGTTGTGAATATCTTTGGTTAATAAAGAAATTGTCTTGGGCATGTGCAGGGAATATAGGTAAGTGGGGAAAACTAATCTGAATGTTGAGAGGAAAAAAGGGCAGAGCTAAGAGAAGCCATGTAGCCCTGTTGGAGATAAATGACAGAACTTTAGCCAGTAAGCTACAACCACTTGGAAATACACAGATTAATAGAAATAGGTTAAATTAATATGTAAGCATTAGCCAATAAGAAGCTAGAGCTAATGGTCCAAGCAATGATTTAAATAATTCATTTTCCGTGTGATTATTTTAGGGCTGAGCAGGCGGGAACCAACAAACTACACCAAAGAACCAATTTTTCTATTTAATCTTTTTCTATTTGATTAGTGTAACTCCATTAGATCAATATCCATTTATATCATAAACCTTCTCTCATTGAACCTTTAAAAATATTTATTTTATGGCAATTTCATACATATACGGTATATTTATATCACACAATCTCCTATTAACTACTTCCCACCTCCAATTCATCCTAGATATAAACTCTACTACTTCCTATAAGTTTCTTTTCTCCTCTTTCTTGTTTATCCTCTTCTTCTTCCTTTTAGTCTTCATTTTGTTGTTTGAGTTAATGCAAGATATATGTTTATTTGGTATGACACCTCCATTGGAGAGTGGACAACCTATCATTGGCCAAAATACCAAAGAAAAGCAACTTTCACTTGTTTACCACACTTCAATATTCAATTTATTTCACCAACACGAACAAATACCCAATTTAAATATTATTATTAAACATCTCCCTAATGCCTGACCATCTAATAATGGTACCCTAAAGCCTTCTTTCAAATAAAGAGTAAATTATTATTATTATTTTTACCTTTGGTACCCTAAAATTTTAAAACTGTCTACTTTTTGCAGATTAGTGTAGGTTTTTTTGGATGGTGTTCTGTGTTAAATGACTGTAGTTTCTTACTAAGAAGTAACAGAATAAACAAGAAATAGATTCAATTAAGAAATTGAGGTATGTAGTCTGTTTTGCTTGTAAAATATTTATATTTACTAATGAAAATAGTCAGTGATTACTTTTGAATTCCTGATTCAAGAACAATAATTTCTAATATGTTTCCATAAAAATATCTCATACTTGTTGGATAGACTATTAGTGGCTACCATAAATTTGTATGTGCCAGAACATTCCTGGTTCAAAACCAGGCTTTGCTAAACATGAGATTCTATCTCAAAATAAAATTTTCCATGTGGAAATCTTTAAATCAAATGGGCCATTAGGAAGGTTTTGAAGTTGATTTAACCATCATGACAAAACCCTTGTGCATCCTAGTAGGACTCCTTTGAAAGAATTACTATTCAATATGAGGACATTTTTAAGAGGTGATACATATGGGTAAGCTGCCCCTCACTGACACTGAATCTTCCATTTACTCTATATGAATTTGTTGTCTACAGAAATCCACGTTATCATAGCATCTATATGGACTAAGTATTGCAGATCTCTCCAAATCTTAATATCGGTGTCACTTTGAAGACTATAATCGTGCCCAGAACTCCTAGTTTATCTTCCAGGTAGAATTCTTAATATCACTTTCCTTTATTGAAAGGTGTCATTCATAACTACTGCAGTAAACAGTTAAATCTCTATTGTACTCGCCTTTCTGCCAGCATATTTTTCTTTTCTAACAGTATCATTGAATATATAATAGAAAACGGAAAGCCAAATGATATTGCTAAGCTTATTTTCTCAAGACGCGTTTACTATTGTTCAGACAAGATGGTTTGTTTCTGTTTCTCAAAGAAGTTGCTAACTTAGTTTGTACTTTACACATTTAAGTGATTTGGAAATATGATGAATCAAAGTACAATAAAACATTGGAATGTAGCTTTCGCTTATTTTTATTAAATATCACAGTTAAATTAAGGTTTTGTCCTCTTTAGTTGAACCCTATTTGTAGTTCCATTTCTCCATTCTCAGGTGTTCAACAAATATTTTTCAGGCTCTCCTCCTGTTTTATGAGAATACTGGACACTATCAGTTGTATGTACCTTGTCCATTTGTAAATATGTATGTATGTATGTTATGTGTGTGCAATATACATTTGTTTACATTTTCATGGGTGTGTTTATAAATGAGTACACCCTTGAATGATTACCCTCATCTTCTCCCTGGGTTTGAGGTATGACCACTTGATCATCACTGAACAACAGGCTAGCTGTACTTAAAACTTTGAAGATTCTCCTATCTCTCAACTCCCCAGGCAGGCAGGGATTACAGATGCATATTTTATGTGTGTTCTGGGATCTAAATTCTGGGATCTAAATTCTGGCCATCCATCTTGCACTGAGTGCTTTAGCCAATGATTTAGCTCCTCAGCCCTTGGTGATCCTGTATAAACTCAGGGTAATTTATCTTGACATAGATTCTCAAACTTCCATCTTTACTGTGACTATTTGATTTAATTTTTTAAATTTTTTAATTAATTAATTTATTTATTTATTTTAGAAAATCTGTATGGAAGATTTCAAGGAAAGTCAGAGTTTAGTGCAAATCTATTTTGTTAGAAGGGACAAGAAATGCATGGGATTTAAAAATATTCTGAAATTAAGAAGGGGAAGATTTAAGTAAACATAGTTCCGGAGTAAAATGCTATTAAATTTCTTAAATGTCTTCCAAAAATCTCTGGAGTCAGTCAGGTTTAGTTTTCAGAAAATTGGACTTGTGATGTAATTATGATAATCAAGCAAAACTTCACGGGGCTTGTAGGATATTCACAGAAATGATAAGTAAAGACAGGTGAGATTGAAACCATAGAGGGATGTACAGAGTGAAAAGAGACAACTGATTAGGCTACAGCCTAGAGAAGTGATGATATTATCTCGACAGAAGCACATGGACTTGTGAAGAAAAAAGCAGAGAAGAGACGCTTTGAGAATCAGACAAGAAGTTTTAACCTTTTCTCCCACAACGTATCAAGCCAGCGCTCTCTCTCTGTATTATTCTGAAGCGTTTTTTTTTTTGTTGTTGTTAAATTAATTTACTAATCAAAAGATTAGTTTTTATGCATTGTCTTTCAATGCTAGGGATTTGAGACAGGCTGTACCACAACCTAGAGAAATGGTCTGCCCCTGTCATGGTAAGTTTTAAAGGCCAACTAGCCACAACTTAGAACCTCATGTGAAGAGTTGCAACAGAGTAAATTCTTTATATGTTTCATCCCGGGGCATGTTTACAGAATGTTGTCTTGATTGTTGACTGATGTTGAAAGACTCAGCTCATTGTAGCTAGAATTCCTGAACTCTATCGGATAGGGGAAAACTATTTGAATGTGAGTAAGAGAGCAAGGGTTCTTTTTTTCTGTTCGCTCTTGACTGTATTTGTAGATGTGATGCCTCCAGGTCCCACCTTAACATCTTCCCAGGACTAGGTTGTAATCTGGAATTATAAGCCAAATAAACCCTTCTTCCCCAATGCTGTTTTTATTCACTGATATTTTATCTTAACAACAGCAACCAAGCTAGAGCCACCACTGCCCTGTATCTACAATCTTCCTTCACGTAATCTAAAGTGTTATTATTTGAAGGATTGCCAAAAATATTCCCAAGCTTCAGAATTCTGAGGCTATGATAAAGTGGCAGTATAGATAAAATTAGTAAATTTCACACAATTGATTTAAATATGCTACTATATCTTGAATTATTAGTAGTGTGGTTTGCTTATTACCAAATGCATGCGTCTTAGATTCTTCACCTTTCTATGACTCTCACGGTGGTGGGCATGCCTGCTTTACAACCTATGGCGACAAATAATCTGATCTGAATTGTCCTGATGTTGCAAGAGATGATAGACTGGTGAATAATTAATTAATAACACATGCAACTTGTAGACTGTATTCAGACCTAACCATACTGACATATAGAGTGAGCCACTTTAGTAAGATAGGGCAGTTGTCATGATAGGTAGACTGTGTAACACAGGCTGTAGATGAAACAAGTCCTTACTGATGTGAGGAGTCCTTTGCTATGAGGCGATTACACATGCAGCGATGTCAAGCAGCTCAGGATTAGTGAGCTGTGAAAATGTTTTAAATATTACAATGTGTATTACTTCCTGAGTGATCATTGCCAGAGTACCTGAAATTTATGATGGATGAACATAAAGTATTTCTTACTTTTCTACTTAATGAATGTTGAAGACTATGTTTAAAAAGATGTTTTTCGTTACTGAAAATAATGAGATAAAACTTAATTTCTTTTTATTTTTTTGTATTGAAAATAGATTATTTTCTTCCAGAATGCATCCTGGTTATGATTTGTCCTCTCTTTACTTTCCCCAGTTCCTTCCTATCTTCTGTCCTCTTTGAATCAACTCCATTTCTCTCTCTCATTCAGAAATAATGGGATTCTAATAAATGACAATAATAAAACATAATAAAAAGTTATAATGAGATAAAACAAAAACTATCACATTGAATTTGGACAAGACAAGCCCAAATAAGGAATAGATCCCCCAAAGGGCATAAAAATCAAACACATTCATTCACACACTCAGGAATCCCATAAAAACAGTAAACTGGAAGCCAAAATCTATATGCAGAGGACCTGGTGCACACACACCCATGGAGGCCATGGGTGTGCTGTCTAAGTCTTTTTGCATTCCTGTGGACTTGATCATATCGATTTAAGAAAGCTTTATTTTCTTGGTGTCCTCCATCCCCTCTGGCTCTTACACCATCTCTCTGCCTCCTCTTCCTCTGTGTTCCCAGAGACTTGAGGGGAGGGATGTGATGGAAACCTTTCATTGAGGGCTGAGTGTTCCAAGGTCTTACTTTCTGCATAATGTCTGGCTAATAGTCTCCTGTATTTTTTCCATCTGTTGCAGAAGGAAGCTCTGCTGAAGATGGCTGAGCAAGACTCTGACCTATGAATATAGTAGAATATCATTAGGAATAATTTTATTTTTAGTCCAATTTTATTTTGTTAATATCAGTAGTATTTGGTTTTACCCTGGGTCCCTGTGTTGTTTCTGGTTCTTGATCACCCAGTCAGTGCTGGATATGGATTCCATTTCATGAAGTGAGCTTTAGGTCAAATCAGTTGATTACTCTCACTTTGTGCCATCACTGCACCAGTGTAACTTGTAGGTAGAACGGCACTATAAATCAAAGGTCTGTGGCTGGCTTGGTGTTTACACTTCTCTAGTATTAGCTGTCTCCACGTTGAAAAATTTTGATTGATGCCAATGGTGATAACAGGTTTATTCTCTATTAACCAATTTGCCCGAAGAAGCTGGACTTTGCTGAAACACTCTAAAAAACACTTAGAAGTAAGCCAAATCAAAGTATTCAAAAATTCCGGCGTGGTGAGAAAGCTCAGTGAATATGGTATCTGATGGATGAGAATAAGGACCTGCTTTAGATCCCCAGCGTCACGAAACCCTGAGTGTATTAGTGCACACATGCCATGCCATGAATGGGCTACAGAGGCAGGTGGATCTCTGAGTGCATGGCCAGACATTCTATTCTATTTAACCAGTGGAATTCTTGTTCAGTAAGAGAAGCTATCTCAGAGAAAACGGTTGTTGGATAAGTGATAAAAACCCCCAGGCTTGAGCCTCACCCTTCACATACCTGTCCATCCACATGTCCCTGCACCCCTTTCTAAACATACATTTTCACATCACTGAACATGGATACACACACAGACAAACACATTCACGCAAACCTTATCGATAAATTTTAACTTGTTTTTTTTTCTTTTTTTAATCAAGCTACACACTTTTCTATGGACTCAAAATGTTCAGTTTTTTTTCAATTTATATGTCAGACACAGCAGCTTTTCTCCAAGCTAAATAAGAATAGAAAGGGTAAAAATAATCCTACACTGTGAGTTGTTATTTCAGCTATGCAAAGCTTTCCAGAGGAAAATAGTTTTTCACTAGAGAGTGGACACAATTTTGTAAAGCCAGAATTTCAGTGTCTAAACATTAATTTGAATAAAGTGATGTCTTCAGAAAATAGAAAAGGCAATCTTAATTATGTTGAATAATATGTACACTTTTTCTCTGAAACATATGGGCTAGTTAATTGTACATCATTTTCTCAAATAGCTTCCTCAAACATTTAATAAATATAAAAAATAGTTTACAAGGAGATTGAGGAAGTTCTTACAATACTGCTGTCACTAGCCGGAAACATATTTTCCCAAAATCATAGGCTGTGGCCTGTGTTCATTTATGATATAAATGACATCTTTATTATTTTTATGATTTTTTATGTTTTTGACACCCAGGGCTGTTCCTTGTACATTGTTAGGGTTAATACATGCTTGGTGAATAAATGAAAACAAATGCATCATGCACTAATAATTTGCATTTATACAGAAATTATGCATATTTAAGAAAACTGAATATTTATGACAAACCAAAGCAGTCCTCTGGGTCCAGGTGATCAGTGTGACAAAAGGAAACTGCATTGTCCTTGTCTTTTTGCCTTTACAAGGATAAGACACAAAGTCAACCCTTGACCAGAGCAGGGGCAGGGGGATATAGGGCATTAAAACTGCCGGAGGATCTGTTTGAAGATCATTATTAGTGGAGAAGGGAACAATCACACTATGGTGTGATGGCCAAGGGTGACAAGATGAAAGACGTTTCCATTCTCAATCATGCTCACAAAGAACTGAAACATAAACAAAGGAAGCATATCACAAAATGTTATATTTCTATTCCGGAAAGGGCACAGGAAAGAGTTTTAGAGTACAAAATAGCCCTTCCCAAGGACAGTCACCACTAAGCTGGGTTGCTGAGATTTTGCGCACATACACCACACAATTCTATGGACACACACTCCATATGTACAGATGAATGACAAATGCACACACAAACTAACATTCCACGATGTGATGTGAGATTTGAGCTACACTGATAGAAATGATGCCAGCCATCCTTTAAGCAATTCGCTTTTCTGGTGCCTGGCTTGCCTCATATAATATGGGCACAGCATCTCCATCCAACTACACAGAGGTCTCATGTAACTTTCATGTGTTGCTAGTCAGGTTAGGGACAGAAATCAAAGCGAGAGGAAGCGATGTGAGGTCTGGAAAACAAACGCCAAGATCAATCTTGACTTTCTTTTTAAGTTTAGAGAGAAAGAAAAAAAAAAAGAACATGATCAATCAACATGTATTTATTGAGTGAAAAATCTCATTAAAAATCTTAAATGTTAATTTTGACCTGAGAATTTTGACATCCTTTCAATTAGACTCTTAAGCGACATTTTTTTTTCTCTTTGTGAGGTCTTAAGAGCTTGTGTAATATTAGTCACACAATGTCTCAGTATATAATCCTATGGAATATGAATTTGGTGCATTGATTTGTATTCTGGATAGAATGGGGTGATTTTAAAATATCTATTTAAGCGATTGGATATTGAAATGTTCTGTTTTTTCAGTACTGTACTTGAGGATAATGTGCTACGAAACCCAGAAATTGATAAAGAAATTAAGATTTTCTTCAGCCCTTTATTTCTGTAATACATGTATAAGCCTGATCATTTGAAGTTATTTTGGAAGTAAAATTTTATCTTGTAAACATGAGCCCTACAAAGAAGAAGTATTTAGAAATAATTATATTTTATTATACAGTCAAGGAAGTTTTTGAGGATATTAAATTATTAAGAAGTTAAGACTGATGATCTGTCGGGGGCATTGGCAAGGGCTCCAGGACCTATCCCAGGTGCATGAAGTGGTTTTTTTGAGCACATTCCCTGTGGTAGGATACATCACTCAGCCTTGATACACGGGGAGGGGCTTGGTCCTACCTCAGGTTGGTATTCCAGACTTTGTTGACTCTCCAAAAAAGGCCTTACCCACTCTGAGGAGTGGATGAGAGGTGGGAAGGGGGAAGGTAAGGAGCAGGAGAAAGGGGGGGGGGGGGCGGAACTGAGGTTGGTATGTAAAATGAAAAGTAATATTTTAATAAGAAATATAAAAAAAGAAAGAAATTAAAGCTGATAATGATCTGACTTGTTCTGTTTGATGTATTTTCTTTTCAAAGCTTGTTGACAGTCCATTTTCTATATATATGCTAACATAAGTCATTGATTTATTCCCCTCTTAAATCTGATTATGAGATGACTTAATTCTGGTTTCAAAATTTTTGTAGTTCATTAAAAAAATTGCAAGCTATATGGAAAAAAATATAATGAAAAGCAAGGGAGAACTTCTTAGAAATGGATAAAAACAACCATCAAGGAGTTTTTCTCACCAATATCTGAGTATTTGCTGTGATGAGCCGAACTCCTGCAAGCATCCAAAAGCAGTAGAAGGCTCATGTTCCAGTCAGTGAGTTAAAACCCTTCCCAAATGTCAGAAGAGACTGTCTAACGAGGCCTCTCCACTTCTAATTCCACACACTAACAAGGTTAATCTAGCCACGAAGTAACAGCGAGGGCTTTCACAATTAACGCTGCAAAAATACATAAACCAACAGCTAATTAGTCAGCCCTAAGGTCACCATCTAGTTGGCAGAAAATTAGTAATAGCAAAGATGCCTGACAGAGAGCGGGAGACAGTAGGTCATGCTTGGGAAGCTACAATTTAACTAGTGAAGACTTGTCAGCGTTACACTGAAGGCGGGGGAGGATTTTTCTGCGTTTTTCCCCCCTTGACATCAGGTATAAATTTCACTAGCTTTAGAAACATTACATTTGGAACATGCTGCAAAAACTCAGTGACTATGTCCTTTTAAGGTTTTAAGTATGCAATGAGACAAGAAAACAACAACAATAACAAAAAAATTCACTGTTTGTATTTGGGATTTCTCTGCCAAAAAATGTCTCATCAACGTATTCATGAAAGAAAAGCTGGTTAAATCATGGAACAAGTATGCCAGATGATAAACTTAACCTTTAAAGTGTGGTAGCATAAAAAACTGTCTTAGTTAGCATCTTTTTAGGCATGCCAACTTCCAATTAACATGCAATCCTAGAAAGAAATGTGAGAAGCAGAGAGATTAGAATAGGAAATTAACTATACACACTTGTTTCTGTAAATCTTTTGTTTAAGATATTTAGAAACAGAAATTAATAACTGCAAACACATACTTCCTTGGGATCACCCATGTGGCATGATAAATGAAAAGCAATATATTATTTATAATGATAATCTAGGAGCGGGATACATGGGTAGAAAAAGAAGCTTTGTATTTTAAGTGAAGTTAAATATGAGTCAATGTCAATGCACATGAAAGGTGATGATGAAAGGCCTTGGTATCTATGAAATTCTTGGCCAAAATAAGCAATGTAGATTTGGAATCTAGGAACTGGCTGGGACTATAGCTCACTGGTAGAATGCTTTCTTATAATATCAGGAACTTAAGGTTATTTTTCTTTTTATGGACCTTAAAGTTAAAAATTGAGAACCAATTCTAAGAACCAGATAGAAATTATTATGCAAATTGCGTTATAGCCTTTCTTGGAATACTATTCAACTATTAGAGAGAATTAGTCTTATGACTTACACCATAGAAAGCATTGATCATATTCTATTAAACACAATGGCAGTTAAGAATTGACCTGAGCAGTGGTGGTGCACTCATTTAATCCCAGCACGTGGGAGGTAGAGTCAGGCAGATCTCTGTGAGTTCGAAGCCAGCCTGGTCTACAATAGTTAGTTCCAGGACACCTAGGGCTGTTACACAGAGAAACTATGTCTCAAAAAAAAAAAAGATTTATAATATGGTACACCATATATACAGATAAAATATCAGTTGATATCTTTAAGTCTGTAGAAGAATGCTTACCAAACTGGAGTGGAATTATCTAGGAAAATCAATAAATTAAGGTACACAGACAGCCCAGAGTTTTCATTAATTGTGTCTCAGTATTGTTTTTTTAAGCACTGAGTATATTATTCTGATAATTCTATACAGTTAGTTCTAAGAGATAGTCATTCCATTAATAAGGGGTATGTGGGAACATTGGGTATTGAATAAATGCCTTAGGAAGGATTACAAATTTTCATTTTGTTTTATAAAGTATGCAGGCTTCACTAGTTTGTGTGGTCAACTAGTTACAAACAAAACCCAATGTGATGCTTTCATATGGTATGGTTAAAAAAAATAAAGGTGTGAGATCAAAATTTCTTCTTTATGTGGGTTAAAAAATAAGGATTGTATAGGTAGGAGGTAAGTGTAGAAAAGGCTCCCAAAGAAGAAAAATAATTTCTTCTTATTTATTAATTTCTCAAATAAATGAGTCTATGGGAGATTTATACCATTCAACCTACCACATATGGTATAAGAGGGAGGGCAAGACACAGAGATGGCAAATAAAATGATAAACGCTTGAGGTGATTGAAGTGCTAACTACCATGACAGGACATTCGTCAAGGTGTGTGTGTGTTCAAATGTCACAAGATTCACCAACATTTGCATAATTTGTATGTGTTATAAAATATAGAACATTGAGGAAGTAGGTGACAATAAAATCATTCACGTACTTAGACCATCTTTAGATTTAAATAAAGTCAATATTTAATACAAATACTTTATAAATTCTCAATATAGAAGTATAAAAACATCTTGAGAAGATGAGTTCAAGCTTATATATGTGTGTGCGTGTGTATATATATATATATATACATACATACATATGTATATATATATGCAGCAAACCTAAAAGTGAAACAACATCCCTTCCAACCTTATTTTTTTAAAGAAGATCAGAATTTTTTTATAACAATCGATCCATCAGATTGTAATTAATTTTAATAAAGTTTTAGCAATGAAAGTAATCCATATCATATGGAAACAGTCAAACAGAGAAATTATAGACTAAAGAAAAGCAGAATCAGAGAGAAATTGTTGAGCTGGTGTTTGACATAAGGGATAGTGTAGTCCCTATTATTATTTTCCTTTTGTTTTGTTTACATTTTTCCTAGGCAGGTGAGAGAAAAAAGAGAAAGAGGAAAGAAAAAAGAAAGAATACTGAGGGAGGCGACTAAGTCTAGTCATCCTAAACAAAAGGGTAATGTTGGTCAGTGCAAACATGCAGCTGTTGGAAGGGAGAAAGAGCATAGGAAATTGTGGCTTCTGTGTGGATAAAAGTAACTTGTGCGATGCTGTGGTCAGTGTTTCTTCCCATCATCCTCCACATGTGACCCCTATGGACTGCTCAGGGCTCGATGGGTAGAGTTTTCCCAGAGAATTTTATTTCAGGTTTAACCTTTTTGAGAGTGACTTCCGTGGAGAGTTGATAAATAAGAGAACACATTCAGTTGCAAGGATGAACTCATGAGAACCAGCTGTTAGTATCTGCTGAAGGCACTGTGTGTGTTTCCCACAGCTGCTACCCTCAGAAACAAAAAACATCAGAATTATCAGAGAAGATAATTCCAGCTTGGAAAGTAGTGGATTGAATTAAGACATGTGAAACTTTAGGTTTCTGGTGGTACGTTGTACTCTTTTTATTTCGGTGACAAGCATAGGGACATTTACTTTCTAATGCGTATAATTTTTAAGTTTAGGTAGTTTTTCTGGATATGCTTTATAATTCAGAAAGAGATGAAGTACAAATAACAATGACGTCCATGGATTTTCCCAGCCTTCCATATCATGTTATATTGTGATCTCAAGTAGAAAAATATCTGTTATGTTCCACTGTCCTCTATATCTTGCTATCTTTTGTCGGTCTATCTATCTTTCTGTCTCTCTATCCTTATGAATATGGTCACAAATTATATTTAGAGGGAACAAATCAAAATGTGCATGTATTCTGTATGTTTTGCCTTTTATATCTTTTGGGGCACATTCCATATTGAAGCATATATATTTGTCCATTGTTTGAAATAAGAAATGTGCTATTCTCTGTATGATACTTATTTAAACACTGTTCTCTCTCTCTCTCTCTCTCTCTCTCTCTCTCTCTCTCTCTCTCTCTCCATATCTACACATATAAAAAAGTATAGTACTTTCGCATGTATATATCAAGTATATGTGTACATGTTCATACATTTCTATGGGATTCTTTTTGTTTATGTAGTATTTTTTATAGAGGAAATAGTGCAACCACTGATAGGATTTTATATAAAAGTTTGCTGACGCTTTACAAATATAGCAACAAAGTTGTCAGGTTTTCATTTGAAAAAATTGCAACAAAGTATACTAATTTTATTCTGAGACAAATTGCACCAAATTCATTTTCAAAAAGTGGTATCAATTTCCTTTCTGACAAAAGAAGTATACAAAGCAGATATTTGTAAGAAGGTCTTAGAAATTTTCCCTCTCTCTCCCTCCCTAGAGTGTGTATGTTTATCTCTCTCTCTCTCTCTCTCTCTCTCTCTCTCTCTCTCTCTCTCTCTCTCTCTCTTTCTCTCTCTGTGTTTGTGTATGTATTTGTGTGTGTGTGTGTGTGTGTGTGTAATAAAAAAGGAGGGATGAGAGAAACAGAGAATATCACTACCTAGCCTCTGGTAGCCTGAATTTGCAACCCTTCCTTTGTACCTAATCAACCATTGAAATTGTAGGAATGTACACCACAGCAATTTGATTTTAAAGGTCTTTGCAATTGCTTTCACATTTAATATTTCATATTAGATCAAATATTTAATGTCTTCAAAATAGCCTATAAAACCTCTGGTCAGAGAGGATCAGTGTCTTGCTCAGTCATCATCTGAGACCTCTTCTCTGCAACAGGTGAGAGCAAATACATAGACCCATGCCCGATACTATGCATAGAGTGAGAATCCTTGGAACACTCAACCTTAACAGTGATATCTCCACCAAATCCCTCCTTGTTAAGGTCAGAAAACCCCATGGAGGAGAAATAAGAAGCAGAAAGACTTCAAGAGCTGGAAGGATGGAGGCTAGCAAGAAAATCAGGTCTTATAGACACATTGGGATTGACACACATATGAATTGGTAAATACTGGGCATGCATGCACTGGGCCTGCAAGGGCCTCCAATAGATGAGGTCCTAGAATGGAAGGAGAAGTGGGCACTTTGCTCCATTCCTAAGGCAGAATCTATCTCTAATTGATAAACACTCAGGAATGAAAATTAGTTTTCTCCAAGGGAGTCTCACTGGGGAAACCTCTTTTAAAGGATAGGCTGCATAAATATGGCTAACAGTAAATGAACTCAAGGTCATCTTTGGATGCTCCTTACGTCACAACATCATATTAGGGTCCTTCCTCCCTCCCTTCCTCCCTCCCTCCCTCCCTTCCTTCCATTTGTTTTCAAGATACAGTTTCTATGCGTAGCCATGGCTATCCTGGAACTTGCTTTCTAGACCAGGCTTATCTCTAATTCACAGAAATTGGCCTGCCTCTGCTTCCCAAGTTCTGGAATTAAAGACATGCCACCACTACCTGAAACTAACCATTTTTCATCAATGATTAAAGAAAAATACAAAATAAAATAAATCAAGAAAAAAAGCACATGTCCCACAAAAAAAGAGCTACATAATTTTATTGTCAAAGCTATATGAGCTCTCAACAGACTTCCCCTAATGTATACCTGGCTAAAAATGTCAGCTACATGAAAGTACAGGTGAAGCTGGCAGCACTTTTCACAGTGTCTAAGCTGAGTTGCTTCACTTGAACATAACAGACAGCAAAAATCTTTAAAACAATGTGGGAATGAATGGGCTTTCACTCACAAAGTTCAGTCTCTGATTTAAAATATTATAAGACACGAAGAGACACAATGTTTTGCAGCTTTTTTTCTCTAGTCAAGATTTATGGTCCTTGTAGATGAAATGTGGGTTATCAGCCCTTGTATTCATTCCCAGTTCTCCTGCATCTGAGGTGTGTTTTCAGTATTATATTAATTAGTGACACATTTACAGCACCTTTCTGCTTTTAATTGTGACAAAATTTCTGAGAAGTGTTTTATTAATTTTTAGACTATTCCATGTATAAAGCTAACATTTTGATCATGCAATTTTTAAAAAACATATATATGTTTATTGTTAAAGGTTATGAATATATATAACCTTTTAAAAATATATAGTACATACATATACATATATATATATACACACACATTTCATTTATATGTGGGTACACAGAGACACAAACATATTCATTAAACATAAAATAATACTTAAGAATATGGCACTTTAAATAGCTCGTTCAAATAATGAAGAAAAAGGGATATTTCATAGAAACAGTGGAATGATGGATTCTAACCTTCCACCCATGAATTTCTCAATCGCAAGTAAAATTTGCAGAAAAAGGATAGCAAAATGATTGAATTTTTTTTAGGTGCTCATCAAACACACACTAGCAAGAGAAGTCTTTCAGGAGAATGTGCGGTTAATGATTCTGAACTTCACCATAGCTTTGCTGTCTTTTTCTGTCCTGTTACTCTCTTGCAAGTGAATAGATATTATGTAATTTTTTGTAGATATGTTTACTTTGTGTGATGATTTTCATTTAAAAGTATTGCAATTTTGAACTGCTTTGTAATTCTGTTTAGCCTTCTACCTTAATGTGTTTCTTCTCCATAGAACTGATCCAGTGATTAAAAAAAATGGAACTTAAATAAAAGTACAGCGAAAACCTAGAATAACACATAATTATATATAAGGCTGAAGAACTGTCGTGTGTGTGTGTTTGTGTGTGATGCTTCACCTAAGAGCTTGCTGTGTTTACTCTCATATATCACATTAGAATAGTATGAGAAGAAAAATTAATAACATGAAACCTAATCATTAACAAACATCCAGTGATCTTTTCAATGAAAATAAGCTAGTATTGGAAAAAAAATCATATCCCCAAGAGAAACCTTGCTGTTTTATCCATTTGCATTTCTCAGGTCTTGCATATACAGCCATGTCCCATTTCTATGTACAACTATAACAGAGACAAATAAATGAAACTGTATTATTAGTAAGAGTAAAGCCATTTTCTCTGGTTCCCGTTCACCTGCATAATGTGATTTTTCGAAAAATGAAATCTTAATTATTATGATTTATTCAGTATAGGGGTTCAAAGTTGTACATTTTACATTTTGATTTGAAGATTCAAAGAGCCCTTTCCTGGGAAAAAGCCATTTCTATGATTACTTTATGAAATACAGTTCACATGAAAATTGAGTATATATAGAAATTAAATTTTTTGACTTTAAAAAGTAAGCCAGTTTTGTTTTCTAAAACCTCATTCTTTTTTACATTTGATCCCATCTTTCCCTCCTTTCCACAGGTGTAAGAAAATGAGAGGCAAATGAAAAATGTTTGTGGGCTGATTATAAAACACCCAGCATTTCTTGTATGGGCTTCTGCTCATATGAATCACTGCAAAAATGGATCTTTGATTATACCTATGGCTTTATGCAAGTTATGATTTGTGATGTCAGGGAGAACCAGAAATCATTTTCAATACTTTTATTGCCATGGAGATTCAGCCACCTATGGAAAAACAAGTAAAGTGTTGTGCTAACTGAATGCTCTCAGTCTCATGGTGGAGTGCGTTAGGAGGTCCCCCTTTTTTCTTGTCAGTTGTATGGTTTAATTTAAAAGTAATTTTAAGCATTTCACATGCTTCCTTCTTTGTAAAGAGTACTTCTTTAAAAATGAAAAGGATTCAATCATTTTTTTTTTGAGGCAGACAGAAGGCACAATATATAAATGTAAGCCCCATCAGTGCAGGTCTGATGGTTTCTGATTTAAATAGTTTTATTAAATATGAAATGTCCAAATTACCCAATCATTGTCTCCTGTGAGATAAACACAGCTTTTCCAGACCTTTCTTCAGAGCCTTATCTCAGCGCTGCAGGATGTCAGTTGATAATGTTGCCTTCATGTTAGACAAGCAGACAAAATAATTTGATTGTACTGCTTGCCATGTTGTTCTAAGCTGTTCTTTAAGAACTAAAACCACTTTGTTTCTGGTGGCATGACAAAGCCCATTACTTTCATTTTTTTGAACTCCTTAAAAAGCTTCAACATCAATAAGATTGCTCTCAGAGCTCACTGGTATAATGTGTCTAGTTTTGTTGTCTATCCAGCCAGCGGTAGACATGAAATAAAAGTTAAGATGGTAGGAAAAATGCTTGCCACACTGAAGAAAAAAACATAGACACATTACAGGTAATTACCTTTAAGACTGTCAATTGCAGACGTGAATGTTTAAAGTCAAGTTTTAAATAAATTATTCAAAGACCTATACCTATAAATCTATATTTAAATGTGAGGTGGTAACTTCTGTGCTGTCTGAATCTATGTTTGCATGATCGCACAGAAAGGGGCAAGTAAAACCTATACTCTTTACTATTATGTTCTGTGAGCAATAGTCAAGTAATTTCATTTTAAAGTAATAAAAGATGCAATATTTGTGAGAGAGGAACATATGACATTTAAATGTGCTCTTAGTATTGAGGCAGTTTTGTCTGAAAGAGAATAAATTGAGTGAGTGTGTGTTTCAGAAAAATTGTTTAAATAAATTGATTTCAAATCAAAGCTCAGAGCCATAGGTCTCTAATATGTGCCGATATGTAAGTAATACTTCCTAATTTTCATTTTATGATCCTTAAGATGAAAATACAATAATGCTTATAAGCAATATTTAGGATATAATGAGATGATAAGTCAGCAAGTCTGCACTGATACTTGTTCAGTCTCGTCCTCAGTGATACTACAGGTAATCAAATCCTAGCCCATAAAAATGTTTAGTGAAGACCATGTGAAACCCTATGAAGTACCTCTGCCTAACTCTTGATACAGCTCCCTTTGGAGACAGTGTTGTTCTTTGGAGAATTAGGAATGCTTACTCTAGGCACAGGTTGCTGGGGATTTGTTGGAGTGAATTAGGCAACTAGGAACAGGGGAAAGGTTTTAGGTAGAGGAGACCGACACATGAAAATTCTTTTAGGAGACACAGAGGAAAAAAAGAGAATACACTGAAAGGAGAGCTAGAGATAGACAAGAAAGGTAGAACACTCACAACTCTTTAGAGCATTACGCGAACTTTATCTACAATGTCTAGACTCTCTGTGCATTAGGATGTGTTCAGAAGACTCCACTCAGATGCACTGGATTGACACTGTCAAACTTCAAGCGCCACTGATTCTCTATTTAGTATTCATTCTTATCAATGTTACAATGGTGTTTTACCTGTTCTTTTTCCTCTGTCACTCCACATTTTTTCTGCCCATATTAATGTTCAAGTGGTTATAATACTTAACAATAAGTAACAAAACAAAACTTTTGTGTGACGATATTGCAAGGCAGTTTTTAACCAAAATTCTGTGAGGGCATTCTTGAATTAAAAAAAAAAAAACTAGGAAGGCTCTGTCAGAGAAAAAACCATCTCACACCTCAGCATGGTAGTAATGATATTTTAATTAAGTTTAGAAATGTGTTATAATAAGATCAACCACATAGCAATATGCTTACATTAACCATGTAATTGAGGATGTAAAAACATGTACCTATATATGTTTGAATGCATATGGGTTCATAATTCCCCTGAGTAGCCCTAAACATGTAAACACACACACGTCACACACACACACACACACACACACACACACACACACACACACACACACAGCAGTTCTTCAGTTCTTCAGAACTCCATATTAGAAATCAATAGAAGATACAGTGTGACAAAAATATCAGGAATCTCCTGTGACCCCTCTTAGCCACTTAAGAAGTACAAGTTGGTCATGTTACCCAAACCTCTGAAGACACAAAATCCTCATCGGAAAAATGAAGCCACTTGTTGAAATTGGCCTTTAAAATTGTTCCAGAATAGTGCTATTAGAAATCCTTTAACTTGTGATTATAAAAAAGACCCGCAATGAAGAACTGCTGTGAGACAGCTATCAAAACCGCCTCCTTCTGTTGATGTGAGCAGCAGTATTGGAAACAGCAATTAAGAAAAATTTCTAATACATTGTGTCCTTATGAACATTACCTTTTCCCCCATCAGGATCTAATATGTTTTCTGTTAAAAAAAATTTCCAAAAAACTATCTGACAAAATTGCTTGCATTCCTTAGTGGCAGGCACCAAAAGAATACTTAGTCTCCTCTTATTCTTTTACTGTGATTATACACTTCAGAATAGGTTACCCAAGGCAGTTCTTTTTAAAAATCTGAATTGATGGGCGCATCTGGATAAAAGGTGTTTTGCTTCATCTCTAAGTACTTGACTAACTTCTTGATTCAGAGGGATCAACGGTGATTTCCAGTGTTCAGCAGCAATTGTAGATGACTAGCTGTTAAAAAGCCATCAGCCCTGTCACATTTTTCAAAAACAGAATCTCTTTCCAGATGGCCCTTCATTTGGCTAATGGACAGCCTAAGGGGATAAAAATGGCACCTGTTGTAGGAAGTCAACAGTATTAATAACAGCACAAAAAAATCAACCATTCACTTGATGGCAAAAATTCAAAAATGGATACATGAATTTCTTTCAAGAATTTCATTACAATGATCATCATTGCATCATTCTAAAGTTTTGATATATCTCAAGTATTCTACAATTATTTTTTTTAAAAAAGTAATGACAGGTAACAGGGGATAACTCCCATAATCATATACCTAATATTGTATATCTTAAAAATTAAACATTTTGAGGAGCAAAGTATATTTAATCATTTGTACTTCATAAAATGAATAGTTTTAAAAGCTACTTGTCATGTCATATGAAATTGCATATTCTATTGTACTTTTGAGATTCTGATAGTTGTGGGTGGAATGAAAATCTTTCTTTATGGAGGATGTAATGACTGGTAGGTTGCCATGGCCTAGCGGATAACTTGACAGCCATGCACACACTGGCAGCAGTACACTGACTTCGTGGGATATCAATAAAAAGGGAAGACACCAAGTTGAGGTGCATATGGAGAAGTTGGAGGGGGGATGCAGGGATACAGATATAAGATTATATTTCACTGAATATATTTACATATTTCAAAGAATGAGAAGAATACTAAACTGATATGGCAACCAAATCCCCTTTGGTTTATTTTTTATTGAGTTACATCTTGTACACGACGAGCCAATACAACCCAACTGTTTTTTTTTCTTCAAAGCAGGCTGTTTTCTTTTCTATGAACTCTAGAAAAAAAATGATTTGCCTATTCTACTTGCATTAAATCTCCTTTCTCTTAATCTCTCTGATCATCACGATGATGAGTCAGGTCATATATTCCCATAATTAGATGTTTATAATTCATTTCCATTATTTTAGTGCTTGGAAAGATTGCAGGTAAAATGAAAGGGTAAGTAATCAACTCCTGGGGATCTTTCTGAAATCATTCTGTTCAGACATCTACAGAGATGGTTGTTTATTAGATGTGGTGTCTAACCCCTAAAGAATAATCTGTAATCCTGATTGTACATGTATTACATCTCTGCTAATAATTTTATTAATATAATTTATCCTTTTGATACATGTTTATTTAAACAATTATATAATAGAGAGATGAAGCAAGGCTTCCCTACCTCTAATAAACAAACACAGTCTTATTAGCTTCTTTGATGTTTTTCAATCATTGTTGCTTATTTTAGTGAACCAATTTAAGCAAAACACATTCCAGAATTTCCAGATTTGAGAATAAACACATATATTTCAAAAGTGACATGCAACCTATTTCAAAGAAAGACGTTCTGATTTTCTAGTTTGCTACTTATGGCCTCATACTATTTCTTCATATAATTCTATGATAACCATGAAGCAAGTGTCAACAGCCTGCTTGCATACTGTTTCCTGAGTTGGAGCCCTAAGGAGCATGGTGAAACTTCAGCCATCTCCATAGCTTACTGAGCAATTCACTAATGTGAAATAAAGATGAGTTTCTGGTCAGGGTCTCATTATGGTACTGACATCCACTCCAATACCTTTGGTGACAGAAAGGGGAATAATTAGCAGTGGAAGATCTTACCAAGATTTACACATTAGAGAAACCCCTAAAATCAACAACTATGTCCCATAGTCACACAATTAAATTTAATGTGAAAGAAATTGAGGATAAATGTCATGTTCCCATTTTTATATTTGTTTACAATATGTAAGAAAGGCTTCAAGGTCAGTTTTTAAGTATGATTTTATCAAGAATTTTGCAGAAAATAAAAAATTCTCTTAATGAAGTAAGAATCAAAAACTAGTATTACACAAGCAAAGATGTGCTCATTTGTTAAATCGGGAAAATCGTGTTTTGGAATTTTAATTTGTTAGACTTTTAAAATTAGTAAATTCCAAAGTAATTGACCAAGAGACTTTGCCAAATTCCACTATTGCATTCTAAGCAAATTTAGTAAAAATCTTGAATAATGATATTTAGGCTGTTACCCAAAAATCTTCATTTCTTTTGGGTTTGCATTACATAAAAATGATAAAATGTCATGAAGGGACCGAAAGCTGTAGGATTTCTAGAACACAGGAAGCCAGTCAGTTGTCCAGGAAGAATCAAACTTGTAGTGGAGACCAGGGCCTTCAAACCAGAACAATGAAACTTTGCAATGAAAACCTGCCAGTAGGGATGGATGGACCTAAAGTATATAGTGTGACTTATTGGCTTGCACCGCAGCTTCCGTGATGAGATTTTTAATTCCTTCCCTTTTTGCTCATTTTATTTTCTTCATTTTTTCTCTTGAATTATATATTTTTTTCAGGGGGAGTGGATGGATAGAAAGAGACAGGAAATGAATGGAATCAAGTTACATGGTCTGAAAAAATTTTATTAATAAGAATGATCATATTATTAGAAAAGAGCATTTTTCTCCATTTGCCCAAAATATAAAACAAGAATGAAAGCCACACATTTCCATGAATAAATAAGATAAATCCATGAGATAGAATGCCATTTAAAATAATCTACCCAAACAATAGAGTTAGCACCAGAGAGATGCTATGATTTTGGTGTTCATTTTTGGAAATTCGGTGTTCTACCTGGAATGGACATGACATTCTCTTCACCTTATGAGGATGCTGAGTACTATGTCTGCATGTTGTTTGAACAACTTAGCAGATTACAGATGAACACCATAGTGAAAGCTGAGGGGCTAGAACATCCATGTTCTGGGTTCATCACAGAGATGGCAACATTGAAAGAGAGGCTTTCAAATTTGTCACAGAAAGGAATCTGCCTATCTATTTATCCATCTATCTGTCTGTCTGTTCGTCTGTCCATCTATCTATCTGTCTGTCTGTCTGTCTGTCTGTCTGTCTATCTATCATCTATCTATCTATCTATCTATCTATCTATCATCTATCAGTTATCTATCTATCCTAATTAAGGGTATGTTTATTGCTTGATCTTTCTGAATTTAAAGGATGTTTTAACCATAATAAAAATAACACTTTATATGTAATATTTTAAGACAATTTAAAATTATGTTTATATTAATGGTTCCAAACTGACAAAGTGGATCTTTGTCTTTTATTTTATTGAGCTCTACATTTTTCTCTGCTTCCCTCCTTTACTCTCCCCTCCCCTTGAACTCTCCCTCAAGGTCCCCATGCTCCCAATTTACTCAGGAGATCTTGTCTTTTTCTACTTCCCATGTAGATTAGATCTATGCATGTCTCTCTTACTGAATTTAAAGGCTTTTTTCAAAAGTCTTTTATATAATCTTGTCAACATCAGTGCATAAAATTTGGTCAAAGTTTAATTCTGTTATTCTGTACTTCAGCTTAAAATGTGTAAGAATCAAATTAAAAATGACAGTAAGCATTCTGACTATGTTATAAAATACACAGCTTAATGAGATTTCTAATTCTCAGTCTGTTGCAAGAGTTTAAATGAAGAATCCATTTTAAGGTTTTGTAATAATTTGTAAGCAATAAATTCTCAGTGTGTGTTAGATAATAATGTATGTAAGACACAGGCATAATCATGAAAAGTTTGCATCCATATAATTTGCTATTTATTTGATGTTTATTTAGATAGTGTAAGATTAAAATCTCCCTTTTTATCTGACGTTCAGTGCTTAATGAATGACAATATGGAATGATATTCCTTCCCAATTGTTTTTAGAAGGAATATGAGAGTTACGCATATGTATGTGTTTCTGAGTGATGTCATGCTATACTTTGTTACTACTGAAATTGAATTGGCTTACCTACTTTTTCAAAGTTAACCATTCTTTGTACTGAAAGCACAAGGACTCCTTTATTTTATTTTAAATTAAATTTATTCATTCATTTTACACTCTGGCCAACGTCTTCCCTCCTTTTTCTTCTCCTAGTCGTTTACCCACCCACCACGTGCCCCCACCCAATCCACCCCTCCTCTGTTTTTGTTCAGAAAGGGGCAAACCTCTCATGGGTGTCAACAAAGAATGGCATATCACGTTGAGGTAGGACTAAGTTCCTCCCCTCATATTAATGCATGGTAAGGCAAGCCAGTATAAGGAATAGGCTCCTCAAGGCCTGCCAAAGCCATTGGAGACAGTTCCCCTCCCATGGCTAGAAGTCTCAGAAGTAAATCAAGTTATACAACTGCCACACATATGCTAAGGGCCTAGGTCAATCCCATTCAGACTCTATATTGTTGGCCCAGTGTCTGTGAGCTCCTATGAGGTCAAGTTAGTTGTCTAGTTCCCTTGTGATGACCTTGATGTCCCTGGATTGTACAATCCTTTTCCCTCTCTTCAACAGGACTCCTGGAGGTCAAGCCAGTGCTTAACTGTGGATCTCTGAATCTGCTTCCATCAGTTACTGGATGAAGACTCTCTTATGATAATTAGGGTAGAAAGAGTCCTCTCTTATAGCTTCTCTGTAATATACAGGGTATCAGCACGTGTGATCATCACTGTGCAAGAGAGTACAAGAACCTCTTACTCTTATCTAATTACAATATCAGTGCCATTTTTTCCCCTAGATTTCCCATTCTTCCTTTTCCTACTCTCTCAGTTTCCAGGAACCATTTTTATACTTCCAACCTCTATGTGATAAACATGATTAGTTCCCTTATATGAATGAAAACACAAGATATATTCTTTCTATTCATGTTTTGTTACACTTGGCATCCTGACCCTCAGCTCGAATCATCCTGTGGAAAATTACATGAAATCATGTTTTTATGACAGAGCATGGTTTCCTTGTGTGTGCATTTTATGTTTTTATTATGAACTCATCAGTTGTGGATTGTTTCATGTGTGCTGCAAGTAGTGAAGCAATGAAGAAGCCCTTTATAAATACGCTTAGGGATGGGATCTGAGTCATTTGATGATTCTGTTTTTAGTATTTTGAGAAATATCCATATTGTTGCCTATTAATGACTGTACTAATTCACATTTCTGAATTGGTGAGATGGCTTAATAGGTAAAGATGCCTGCTGCTAAGTCTAAGGACCTGTACTTGAGCTCTGTAAGCAATATGGTTGAAGGAAGAGAATTTACTCCTACAAATTCTGTACTGACTTCTACACACAGAGAGAGAAGTCAATAAATATAATGATTCCCATTTAAATCAACAGGGTATTCTTCACATTTTCTGGATAACTGATCCTGCCCCTAAATTATCCAGGAGGATGCTGGAGAACTTGCCCTGGTAGTGAGGATGTGGGAGAGCTGGCAATCTGACTGTTTCAATACCTCCCCCCCCCCCATCGGTCAATTGCTGGGCATGTAAAGGGGCAGGCCCTGCAGATCCAAAGCTGCAGGATCTCTATGACACAGGGCAGCGACAGGATTTCCAAGAAGAGTCCCAGAAAGAATCAAGTATTGATAATGTAGCAGAAGCCAGAGGCTTCAATCTGGACTCGTTGTAATAAATATTTTCAGGTAAAGATGTAGGGAATAAAGGGTATATCATGCGATGCACTGTGACACACTGCAGCTTCCACAATGATTTTTTTTATTTTAATTTAATTTCTTTGGGGGGGGATGGGAGGTTGCAAGGGCGGAGGGCTGAAACATAGGGACAGGGAGATGATTGGTATTGGGGTACACAATGCGAAATCAAATGAGAATCAATAAAAAGTTAAAATAATAAAAAATAAATTTTATATATCATTTCATAAGTGTGTTGTTACTTGATTAGATGTACACAATTTTGCTTCTTTCTCTTTGTGTAGATATGTATGTGAGCAGGTGAATATGAACATGTTTGTACATGTGCGCACATGTATGTTGCTATGTGTGTAGGCCTTAAGTAATGGTATGTGATATCTTCTTCAATTGCTGTTCACTTATTTGATTAGGTAGGGTGCATTGTTGATATCAGAGCTCATGATTCCTGCTAGTTTAGTTAGATGGCTTGCCCATGGAATTCCTCATCTCTGCCTCCTAAGTGTTGGGATTTCAAGAAGCCACAATATCTCCTAGGCATTAATGTTTGTTCTGAGGAAATCAATTCTGGTTCTCATACTTGTTCTGGTTTTATCCACTAAAGTTATCTCTCCAGTCCATGATTTTTATTTCTTTTTTTTATGTATTTTTTTATTGGTAAAAGGAGAATAAAGAAAAGAAAGAAAAAAAAACAAATTTCCACCTCCTCCCAGCCTCCCATTTCCCTCCCCCTCCTCCCATTCTTCTCCCCCTCCTCCCACCCCTCTCCCCTTCCCCCCACTTTTCTCTCCCTCCCTCTCCAGTCCAAAGAGCAGTCAGGGTTCCCTGCCCTGTGGTAAGTCCTAGGTCCTCCCCCCTCCGTCCATATCTAGGAAGGTAAACATACAAACTGGCTAGGTTCCCACCAAGCCAGCACATTGCATAGGATCAAAACCGCGTGCCACTGCCCTTGGCGTCTCATCAGCCCTCTTTGTTCGTCATGTTCAGAGAGTCCAGTTTTATCCCATGCTTTTTTTGGTAACAGTCCAGCTGGCCTTGGTGAGCTCCCAGTAGATCAGCTCCACTGTCTCAGTGGGTGGGTGCACCCCTCGTGGTCCCGACTTCTTTGCTCATGTTCTCCCTCCTTCTGCTCCTCCTTGGGACCTTGGGAGCTCTATCCAGTGTTCCAGTGTGGGTCTCTGTCTCTATCTCCATCCATCGCCAGATGAAAGTTCTAGGATGATATGCATGATATTCGTCAGTATTGCTCAAGGATAGGGTCATTTCAGGTTCCCTATCCCCAGCTGCCCAAGGAACTAACTGGGGGCCTCAGCTTGGGCACCTGGGATCCTCTCTAGGGTCAAGTCTCCTGCCCATCCTAAAGTGGGTCCTTTAACTAAGAAATGGGGTTCCGTGCTCCCCTATCCAACCTTCTTTTATCCCAATCCTCCTGTTTCCCCAAGTCCCCCCTCCTTTCCTTCTACCTTTTCTCTCCCCATCTCCCCTGACCCCCATCCCACCCCACCCCCAACATCCCACTTTTCTCCCCGGCAATTTTGTATACTTCCCTTATCCAAGAGGATAACTATATGTTTTTCCTTGGGTTCACCTTCTTACTTAGCTTCTTTAGATTCGCCTATTGTAGACTCCGTGGCCCCTATTTATGGCTAGAAACCAATTATGAGTGAGTACATCCCATGTTCATCTTTTTGGGTCTGGGATACCTCACTCAGGATAGTGTTTTCTATTTCCATCCATTTGCATGCAAAATTTGAGAAGTCATTGTTTTTTACCGCAGCGTAGTACTCTAATGTGTATATATTCCATACTTTCTTCATCCATTCTTCCATTGAAGGGCATCTAGGTTGTTTCCAGGTTCTGGCTATTACAAATAATACTGCTATGAACATAGTTGAACAAATGCTTTTGACATATGATAGAGCATCTCTTGGGTAAATTCCCAAGAGTGGTATTGCTGGGTCGAGGGGTAGGTTGATCCCGAATTTCCTGAGAAACCGAAACACTGACTTCCACAGTGGTTGCACAAGATTGCATTCCCACCAGCAATGGATGAGTGTACCCCTTCCTCCACAGCCTCTCCAGCAAAGGCTATCCTTGGTGTTTTTGACTTTAGCCATTCTGACAGGTGTAAGATGATATCTCAAAGTTGTTTTGATTTGTATTTCCCTGATCGCTAAGGAGGTTGAACATGACCTTAAGTGTCTTTTGGCCATTTGAAGTTCTTCTGTTGAGAATTCTCTGTTCAGTTCAGTGCCCCATTTTTTAATTGGGTTAATTAGCCTTTTAAAGTCTAGTTTCTTGAGTTCTCTATATATTTTGGAGATCAGACCTTTGTCTGTTGTGAGGTTGGTGAAGATCTTCTCCCAGTCAGTAGGTTGCCTTTTTGTCTTAGTGACTGTGTCCTTTGCTTTACAGAAGCTTCTCAGTTTTAGTAGGTCCCATTTATTCAATGTTGCCCTTAATGTCTGTGCTTCTGGGGTTATACCTAAGAAGCGATCACCTGTGCCCATCTGTTGTAGGGTATTTCCCACTTTCTCTTCTATCAGATTCAGTGTTTTCGGGCTGATAATGAGGTCTTTAATCCATTTGGACTTGAGTTTTGTGCACTGTGATAGATATGGGTCTATTTTCATTCTTCTACAGGTTGACATCCAGTTGTGCCAGCACCATTTGTTGAAGATGCTTTCTTTCTTCCATTGTATACTTTTAGCTCCTTTATCGAAAATGAGGTGTTCATAGGTTTGTGGGATTAAATCCGGGTCTTCTATACGATTCCATTGGTCGACTTCTCTGTTTTTATGCCAGTACCACCCTGTTTTCATTACTGTAGCTCTGTAATAGAGTTTGAAGTCAGGGATGGTAATGCCTCCAGACAATCCTTTATTGTATAGGATTGTTTTGGCTATCCTGGGTTTTTTGTTTTTCCATATAAAGTTGATTATTGTCCTCTCCAGATCTGTGAAGAATTTTGATGGGATCTTGATGGGGATTGCATTGAATCTATAAATTGCCTTTGGTAGAATTGCCATTTTTACTATGTTGATCCTCCCAATCCAAGAGCAAGGGATGTCCATCCATTTTTTGGTATCCTCCTCAATTTCTTTCTTCAATGCCTTAAAGTTCTTATCAAATAGATCTTTCACTTCCTTGGTTAGATTTACCCCAAGATATTTTATGCTGTTTGTGGCTATCGTGAATGGAGAAGCTTCTCTGATTTCCCTCTCTGCTTCCATATCCTTTGTGTATAAGAGGGCGACTGATTTTTTGGAGTTGATCTTGTATCCTGCCACATTACTAAAGCTGTCTATCAGCTGTAAAAGTTCTTTGGTGGAGTTTTGGGGGTCGCTTATGTACACTATCATATCATCTGCGAATAATGAAAGTTTAACTTCTTCCTTTCCAATTCGAATCCCCTTGATCCCATTATGTTGTCTTATTGCTATTGCTAGAACTTCCAGCACTATATTGAAGAGGTATGGTGAAAGTGGACAGCCTTGTCGTGTTCCTGAGTTAAGCGGGAGGGCTTTGAGTTTCTCTCCGTTTAATTTGATGTTAGCTGTCGGTTTGCTGTATATAGCTTTTATTATATTTAGGTATGACCCTTGTATCCCTAATCTCTCCAAGACTTTTAACATAAATGGATGTTGAATTTTGTCAAATGCTTTTTCAGCATCTAATGAAATGATCATATGGTTTTTTTCTTTCAGTTTGTTTATATGCTGGATTACATTGATAGATTTTCGTATGTTGAACCAGCCCTGCATCTCAGGAATGAAGCCTACTTGATCATAATGTATAATTTTTCGGATGTGTTCTTGGATTCGGTTTGCCAGTATTTTGTTGAGGATTTTTGCGTCGATATTCATGAGTGAGATCGGCCTGTAATTCTCTTTCCTGGTTGGGTCTTTGTGTGGTTTTGGTATCAGAGTAACTGTAGCTTCATAAAAGGAATTTGGTAGTGACCCTTCTGTTTCTATATTGTGGAATACATTGAGGAGAATAGGAATTAGGTCTTCTTGGAAGTTCTGGTAGAATTCCGCATTGAACCCATCTGGCCTTGGGCTTTTTTTGGTAGGGAGGTTTTTGATAACAGCTTCTAATTCTTCGCGACTTACAGGTCTGTTTAGATTGCTCACCTGGTCCTGGTTTAATTTTGGTAAATGGTATTTATCTAAAAAAGTGTCCATTTCTTTTACATTTTCCAGTTTAGTGGCATACAGGCTTTTGTAGTAAGATCTAATGACTCTCTGAATTTCCTCTGTGTTTGTGGTTATGTCCCCCTTTTCATTCCTGATCTTATTAATTTGCGTGTTCTCTCTCTGCCGTTTGATTAGTTTGGATAGGGGTTTATCAATCTTGTTGATTTTCTCCAGGAACCAGCTTTTTGTTTCATTGATTCTTTGGACTGTTTTCTGTGTTTCTATTTTGTTGATTTCAGCCCTCAGTTTGATTATTTCCAATCTTCTACTCCTCCTAGGTGAGTCTGCTTCTTTTTTTCTAGAGCTTTCAGGTGGGCTGTTAAGTCTTCAATATGTGCTTTCTCTGTTTTCTTTAAGTGGGCACTTAGTGCGATGAACTTTCCTCTTAGGACTACTTTCATAGTGTCCCATAAGTTTGAGTATGTTGTTTCTTTATTTTCATTGAATTCAAGGAAGACTTTAATTTCTTTCTTTATTTCTTCCTTAATCCAGGTATGGTTCAGTAGTTGACTGTTCAGTTTCCATGAGTTTGTAGGCTTTCTGGGGGTAGCATTGTTGTTGAATTCTAACTTTAATCCATGGTGATCTGATAAGACGCAGGTGGTTACTAAAATTTTTTTGTAACTGTGTAAGTTAGCTTTGCTATTGAGTATGTGGTCAATTTTCGAGAAGGTTCCACGAGCTGCAGAGAAGAAGGTATATTCTTTCCTGTTCGGGTGGAATAATCTATAGATGTCTGTTAAGTCCATTTGCTTCATTACCTCCATTAATTCTCTAATTTCTCTGTTAGGTTTCTGTTTGATTGACCTGTCCATTGGTGAGAGAGGAGTGTTGAAGTCTCCTACTATTAGTGTGTGTGGTTTGATGGCTGCCTTGAGTTTTAGTAATGTTTCTTTTACATACGTGGGTGCTTTTATATTAGGGGCGTAGATATTCAGAATTGAGACTTCATCCTGATGAATTGTTCCTGTTATGAGTATAAAATGTCCCTCTCCATCTCTTCTGATTGATTTAAGTTTGAAGTCCACTTTGTTAGAAATTAGTATGGCCACACCTGCTTGTTTCTTAGGTCCATTTGCTTGATAGGCCTTTTCCCAGCCCTTTACTCTGAGTAGGTGCCTGTCTTTGTGGTTGAGGTGTGTTTCTTGTAGACAGCAGAATGTTGGATCCTGTTTTCGAATCCAATCCCTTAGTCTGTGCCTTTTTATAGGTGAGTTGAGCCCATTGACATTAAGTGATATTAATGACCAGTGGTTGTTAACTCCGGTCACTTTTTTAGTAGTAGGGTTTGTGTGTTTCCCTTCTTTGAGATGCGCTGGTGAGAGGTCTCTAGATGACTGAGTTATTGTGGGCATTGTTGGACTCCTTGGTTAGTGATTTTCCTTCTATAATTTTCTGTAAGGCTGGATTTGTGGCTACATATTGTTTAAATTTGTTTTTATCCTGGAAAATTTTGTTTTCTCCATTTATAGTGAACGAAAGCTTGGCTGGATATAGTAGTCTGGGCTTGCATCCATGCTCTCTTAGTTTTTGCAGTACCTCTATCCAGGACCTTCTGGCTTTCATGGTTTCCATAGAGAAGTCAGGTGTAAGTCTGATAGGTTTACCTTTATAAGTAACTTGGCCTTTTTCCTTTGCGGCTCTTATATTCTTTCTTTATTCTGTATATTTTGTGTTTTGATTATTATATGGCGAGGGGATGTTTTCTTTTGATCCAGCCTATTTGGTGTTCTGTATGCTTCTTGAACCTTCATAGGTACCTCTTTCTTCAGGTTGGGAAAGTTTTCTTCTATAATTTTATTAAGTATATTTTCTGTACCGTTGAGCTGAACTTTTTCTCCTTCTTCTACTCCAATTATTCTTAGGTTTGGTCTTTTTATTGTGTCCCAAATTTCCTGAATGTTTTGTGATGAGAATTTGTTGGTTTTGCTGTTTTCTTTGATCAGTGTGTTTATTTTCTCTATGGTATCTTCAGTGTCTGATATTCTCTCTTCTATCTCTTGTAATCTGTTGTTAGTACCTGTCTCTGTCATTCCTGTTCGTTTACCCAGATTTTACATCTCCATTCTTCCCTTGGTTTGTGCTTTCTTCATTGCTTCCATTTCATTCTTCATGTCTTGAACCGCTTCCCTAACCTGTTTGATTGCTTTTTCTTGTTTCTCTTGGTTTTCTTGCGTGTCTTTGAGCGATTTATTCATTTCCTCTACCTTTTTGTTTGTAATCTCTAATTGTTTATGGCAGTTTTTCACCTCCTGTTTAAGGTCCTCTATTATTTTCATATAGTTAACTTTTGAGTCAATTTCTTCTATTTCTTCAGGAGTAGGGTGTACAATTCTTCTTATTTCGGGATCTCTGGTTTCTGGTGGTGTCATGTTGCCTTTCAGGTTGTTGGAGGAATTCTTGTATTGGCGCCTTCCCATCTCTTCCTTCAAATGGAGCCAGGAGAGGCCTGGTCTCTTGGTCCAGTCTTTGCTGTGATTTACTCTCTGGGTATATCTCTTCAGTGTAGAAGTAGGAACCGTTCCCACCCCTGGATAGCACACACTCACCCGTCCTGATGGGATTCCTCAGCAACTAAGCAGGGCCGCCAGTAGCCCAATGATCCAGGGCCAACAGGATGAATGGAGCAAGGGGGGGATGGTATCCAGGAGCGCACAGGAAGCCTGGCGCCAGAGCTGAAGGTGCCCGGCTCCCTTACAGGGGACCCTGAGGTCTGCCCGGTAGGCAGACACTCACCGCTCTGGGTGGGTCGCCTTAGTTTAGGAGCTTAAAACTGTACTTGAGCACTGGTCCTAGCATACAGCAGGGCAGGGTTGGGGAGGGGTGCTGGGGGGGCTGGATCGTGGGAGAGAAAGACAGCCCTGCAGAAGGAGCTGGGGGAGGGGGTTTGTGCTCTCTTCCGGGACAGTCCGCCCCTGGATAGCACACACTCACCCGTCCTGATGAGATTCCTCAGCAACTAAGCAGGGCCGCCAGTAGCCCAATGATCCAGGGCCAACAGGATGAATGGAGCAAGGGGGGATGGTATCCAGGAGCGTGCAGGAAGCCTGGCGCCAGAGCTGAAGGTGCCCGGCTCCCTTACAGGGGACCCTGAGGTCTGCCCGGTAGGCAGGCACTCACCGCTCTGGGTGGGTCGTCTTAGTTTAGGAGCTTAAAACTGTACTTGAGCACTGGACCTAGCATACAGCAGGGCAGGGTTGGGGAGGGGTGCTGGGGGGGCTGGATCGTGGGAGAGAAAGACAGCCCTGCAGAAGGAGCTGGGGGAGGGGGTTTGTGCTCTCTTCCGGGACAGTCCGCCCCTGGATAGCACACACTCACCCGTCCTGATGAGATTCCTCAGCAACTAAGCAGGGCCGCCAGTAGCCCAATGATCCAGGGCCAACAGGATGAATGGAGCAAGGGGGGGATGGTATCCAGGAGCGCGCAGGAAGCCTGGCGCCAGAGCTGAAGGTGCCCGGCTCCCTTACAGGGGACCCTGAGGTCTGCCCGGTAGGCAGGCACTCACCGCTCTGGGTGGGTCGCCTTAGTTTAGGAGCTTAAAACTGTACTTGAGCACTGGTCCTAGCATACAGCAGGGCAGGGTTGGGGAGGGGTGCTGGGCGATTTTTATTTCTTTAAATAATTAGCAGCTAATGAGAGAGCATTTGTGTAACAATAGAGTATAAATTTTTCTAAATGAGTTAAACAACACATTAAGAGCCATTAATATCATAGAATAATCACTTATGAAGATCATAATGTTCATTCAGCAAGGTCAGAGATTATCTGAAGATATTTTCCATGGTAGCTGTGAATTGCAGGTAAAATTTGTTTTAATTGAGCATTATAAATTATTCCACAAAGAATCAATTGATTAATTTAAAATTAACAAGAAAATAGCAAATTTTAAATAAATTCTGATTTTATAAACGTGTAGTAGTAAAATTGAACTTTTTAAATACCTAATTTTTTATTGTATTTTTTTCTAATATTGTGCTAGCCAGAGTTCTATTAATAATGTTGTTTTTCTCTGCTGTGCATTTTTTCCCAAGAATTGTTCAGCAGATAATCAGTAAATATCTGCTTAAAACAAAAAATCCATAATAACAATTATTCTGTAACACTAAGGATTTAATATTTTGAAAGCATACCAAGATCCTGAGATTCATCTATTGAACATGTGGACAGGAAAATGTTTGCTGCCATGTGGAATACAGATTGTTAACTGAAGATTATATTTCAGCTCAGAAGTTTTTAATTTAATAGTTAAACTAAACAATGAGGAAGAGTTGGCCAGATATAAATGATAGGAGGTAAATCTGGTTATAAAAACAGTCAATGAGGAAATGTGAGTTAATTCTGGAACATGAAATATTATTAAATCTATTTAACAGCGATTGTAGTGATTAAAAAAGGACTGTGTGAACAGGTATGTTCTCAACAAAATTCACATAGTAACTGTAACTGACAGGATAGCTGGATGGAGAAGGAGAGAGAGAGGGATACAATAGAGGCAAAGAGTTATGTGTGCGTGTGGGTGTCTATGTGTGTGTGTGTGGAGAGAGAGAGAGAGATAGACAGAGACAGAGAGGCAGAGACAGAGAGAGAGAGAGAGATCTCGCAATTAATTCTATTTTAGAAAGAAATGAAGACAGAATAAGAGCGCAGAAGGAGAAACTGATCTATGTGGCTTGGGTGCATATTTCTAAAATTCCAGTTCTGTTAAATGCCTTAGTGCATACTCTGATACTATAGTAGGTCATGATGGAGGGAAATCTGAGGAACGAAGAGGTGAAAGGCTAGGTAGTTAGAATCTACTTTTGTAAAGAACAGATTTTCATATTAGTACCATATCAAATGGGATGCTGTTATAAAGCTCATTACAATGTTGCCAATGAGCTGATAATTTGCTGGTAAACGTGATAATTTGACCTACATTTAATTGTGGGTGATAAATCTTAAGTAGGTGATAATTTTACGTTCTGACATCAATATTTGAATTTAACATGAACTATAATTAAGTATATCATCATCTGTGTATTTTAGTTTCGACATATTACAAAGTAGCAAGGTCTTTCCTACTATAACTTGGGCACCAAGTAGGGGCTATGAGACATAGACACACATTTAGTAAAAGATAATCTATTATTATAAATGCTTCATTAGTTTAAAGAAATTACATGAAAGGTAAGAAGAAAAAAATGTTATTTCATTTTTCTTGGTTGATGAAAATTTCAAAGTCATCAGAAAACACGGTCTAGGTAAAGACGTTTAGCAAACATTGATACTTATAACACATAGGTTGAAATGCAGAATATAGACAGAAGAAGGGAAAGACTGTCAGGGGACTTATACAGACATCATTTGTTTGATGAATAGAAAATAACATGAAGGAGTTTAAAACTTTAGAGAAAGAAATACTTGGAAATGATATACTTTGTTCCTTAAGGTACTTATGGTAGATTTACAGACAGTTGACCCTTAAAACTGAGTTGCAGAAAACACTGCACATTACTCATAGATTCCAGAGAGATGCCTTCCAAGATAGCACAGTCAACTAGCAGGTGAACATCTACTCAATGTGGGCAAGTCAGAACAAAAGGGTGCCAAACATGGGACCAAGTGCATGCTTGTTTATCAGGACACCCCCAATCCCCGCAGTGCCCCCGGTTCACCAGCCCAGCCCCCCCCCCCAGATTGCTAGCCCAGTGTGCTCCCTGCCAGCTCTGTCATCTACTGGACATTTTTGGAAGCTGCTTGATTGCACTTCCTGCCTTCTTAGGTAATATTATCTCCTTTCTCAGGCCTTCCATGGGGTTGAAGATCAGAGAGTCATAGTTACCTTGCTCTTATGATCTAGCCAAGCCATTTCTAATATAAGACTTAGACTCTTTAGGATAGAATGATTAATATGTTCCTTGCTTAGTATTGTTTATGCTGGTTATAATTCTAATATACTTGATATCTGTTCTTAGTGCATATAGTTTTCAGTTGGGTTTGGAACTCTCTTATTTAGACAAAAGAGGGAGGTGATAGGGACCCTCCTTCAGCCAATGGCCTTAAAAAGGCTGGGACAGATTGGTGCGTGATTTAGGGTACCAAAAAGCCTCGGTCCTGCCTAGCTCTCTCTTTTCTCCTTGCAAGCCACACCTGGATGTCAGATCCCATCCCTATTTTCTCACTATGACCCATGAGTTCCCCTTTAATAAAAAAAATCTTTTGATGACCAATTTCTTGAGTTCTTTATATATTTTGGAGATCAGACCTCTGTCTGATGTGGGGTTAGTGAAGATCTTTTCCCATTCTATAGGCTGTCATTTTGTCTTGTTGACTGTGTCCATAGAATACTCTATTCAGAGTTAGTCTGGGATTATTTGACTCATCTTTCCACCATTTGACATGTTCTGCATCAGAACCCCCCAAAAACCTGACCACTTCTGTTCCTTGGGAGAGGAACAAAGGGGGAAAAAGGATAGGAAGAAGAAAAAAAGGAAGAGTATGTGTGTGTGTGTGGGGGGGGGGGGCTGAGGTAGTATGATGATATACAGTAAGAATGCAAAAGAAGCTGTTAACCTGGGGTCTGAGTTTCATTTTAGGTTGTTTGCTCAGTTTTCTGCAGAGTGCAGCTCAGTCACCCAACAAGAGCTTATTTTATGCCCATGGCTGCAGTGCACACTCTCTGATCCATTTGCCATCTTGTGTACCCACTTCCTTTGCTTTGTCTGGCTTGGCCAGGACCATCAGCTTCTCTGTCTTTTAAGTTTTAATACATAAGAAAGGCCTTCAAAAATATTTTGATCCACCTATAACTTGAACTTCAGAGGATTTGACATCTTCTCCCCCCAATAAGCAACTGTTTTATATTTACAAACAGACATACCAATGGAATTTAATATTGTTATTAAAACAGGATGCAAGAACTAATATATAAAATAGAAAATGCCTTCGTATTTATAGTAATTTAAAGGAAATTCTCAGAATCAAATCGTTGTGTGTATTTGTGTTATATTTCTGACACATAATGTCCAATACATTAAAAGAAATTTAATAAGTAAGCATCCTTAACTTTAAATTATGAACTTAAAAATTTAAGAAGGGTGGCTGAAGAAATAGCTCAACATTAAGATCTAAAACTGTTCTTACATGAGACTCGTTTGCTTCTCAGCACCAAAGTTGGAAAGGTTACACCACAACCTATAACACAAACTTCAGAAAATCTGACATTCTCTTCTCTACTCAACTGACAACTGCACTAATATACTCAAATTTGCCCACAGATATACACATGTAATTTGAGATCATTGTTTTTGAGCAAAGGTTTCTCTGTAGCTTTGGTGCCTATCCTGGAAGTAGCTCTTGTAGACCAGGCTGGCCTCCTCGAACTCACAGAGATCTGCCTGCCACTGCCTCCCTAATGCTGGGATTAAAAGCGTGCTCTACCACTGCCCACCTGAAATAAATATTTTTAAAATATTCAAGAATGACCATAGACTATTATTAAGACCTTTGTGCATCTAGAAAGATGATGGTAAAGTTTTTCTTGTCTTCCTAAAAAAGGTAAATACATCCAGTTAGTTATGAGGCAAGTGCTCTGACATCTTTTAATTACTCGTTTAAATCATAATACATATTTGTGTTTTATTAATTTTATATTAAGTTACACAAATATATTAATATGCATATCTAATTTTCTTCATGTTAGTGTTTGTATACTCATAAAGATGATAGCTATAATGAACATAAAATTTTTATATATAAATATAATTTATATATTGCTTGATGATCCAATACATGAATTAAAAATTTTAGCTGTTGCATAGCCAGGTTTCATGTTGTATTTGAAAAGTTAACAAACTTTACAATTCTCTTAGGTTAATTTATATATATTTGACATATATATGTGTATAATATATACATATATATTATATACCAAATAGCTTATACTTCATGTCACTCATTTAGTTTAATCTATGTCGTAAAAATTATTCATACAAACACATTATTATCTCAATTACTTATTTAGAATGTTATACTCTGGGCTTTATTTTAGAAGGTTATATCATAAATTATTCAGGCCCATGGGCATACAAATATATATATATATATATATATATATATATATATATATATATATATACTAATTACATAGATGAAATACATATAATTTATGTTTATTTTAATTTATTGTCTTGTATAAAGAAGGTATATGTAATATTTCAAACAAAAATTCATATACTTCTCACTTCAATGTAAGTTTTGTATGTTTAAAAGATAAATGTATTATATAGGTAGTAAATAAAATTATATTTGAAATAGTGGACCCATTCCCCATGTCCTTTGTGGAGTACTGACAGTATTTTTCTATTTAAAATATGAAAATCCAGCATTTTGAGTGGGCAGCAATTTAAATGAATGGAAATCATAAACTAAATATCAAGTTTATTATTACTATTCCTTTCTTTGCCAAGGAACGCAGTATTAGTAATAGAATTCCCTAGATATGTAGATATTTCTGGTATTTCTTCTGATCACTATTAGTAGAACCAACAGAAACACTTTTTTCAATAGAAATCCAAGAATCTTCTTTCGTGATCCTACCTAGTTATAACTATTACTGACATCTTGTATATCCCAATCACAGGTTCATCACCTCTAAAATGATATTGTCAAGACTTCCCATTAGGATTTGGTGGGCGTCAAGTGACTGTAGTTGATTGAAGCAACGAAACAGATTTGCACTATATCCAGATACAGTCACTATCTCTAAAATGTCCACTGTCTCAATGAAGAACACATTTCTTACAATGCTACCAGCAAATATTTAGTAGTTCCTTGTAGTTAATGAAGAAAAAGAAAATATACTCTGCAACATAGATAAAAGAGGAAGTGCTTTAGATGACATGCAGTCTCTAAAATCAAATTTGAAGTCAAAGAATTATGACAATACAAAATAAATTAGCAGTAGGGTTAAATAATATGGGAAAACTATAGCATTACTATATCCCCAAATGTGATCATTTATATCAAATGCCTTCTCTTCAGTCTCACTTCTTATTTCCTTGCAACATATTATTGCAGGTTCTCCATGATAGTCATATTTAGAAATCTGCAAACATTATAAGGTTTACCTGGCATTCTAATACAACTTTTCTTATGTCTTTCTATCCTCGTGCAAATTTGTAAAACTTTTGCTTGAGCTACATGCTTCTCTAAAACAACAATAGCATTCAAGTTAATGTAACATGTAGAGTCTATAGACTTTAATCTGAACTACTACTGTTAATAAAACTCCAGATAAAATAGACTCAGTTTAAATAGGGGATATTTAAAATTATACTTTACGTTCTGTTAATTTATCATATGGAATAAAAATAAACCATAGGTAGGAAGTGGTAATTTTAGAAAATACCTCTATGTTACAGTAAACTTAATTATATAGCACACCATTAAATGACAGTAATATTGGAGAGGAAAAGTAGCAATTCAGATATGCGATAACTTTTTTACAAGGATAGAAATTATGTCAAGTACATATACCTATTTAATATAATACTGTTTTCCGGTAAGAGTCAGTGGGATTCACAGTCAAGGGGAGGGAAAGATTTAACTAAGCTTAAATGTACTCAGTACAGAAAAAAATGTGTAAGAAAATGATTTTATATAAGTGTGCTCATTTCTGAATACTTATGAGTAACTAATGTACAAATTCACATTGAGTCTTTAATGTGTATGTACGTACACATGTAACATATAACTTCAATCAAAACCATAATTGAAGGATAGGTTCTTGGTTTGCAAATGGACTTAGAAACTCTCTTCCCATACCTGAGCTGTGTGTGGATCACACTGCAAGACTTTATGAAGATGGTACAAACCAAGAATTTAGTAGACTAGAATGTGTTCTTTCTGAAACTGCTTGGAAGATTTCCTTTAAAAATTCTGAAGTTTACCATTGACTTTTAGAATTTTAGTTCAGAAAAGCTAATACTCTCTTCCTGTCTTCTGTGGTTATTTTCTTTACATTAAAGGAGGTTAGCACTCTACAGTTCTTAGCATCTTGGAATCAAATTTCTTGCTTATTTTATGATTTGTGTGCCAATTTTGGCCCTTTATATAAGTCATACATTGGTTTCTAAAGGTTCTAAAGTTTTTATTTTTTCCCTACAAACATTAGGTAGAGTGATGGTAATGACATTATTTATGTGGGATGAAAGGAATTTTCAAAAGTTGAATCATTTTTTTCACAGAAAATTGGTGTATTTGTGCCTACCCTTTTCTGAGTGCTCTACAGTATAGAAATAATGCATGCAAATTTGCTGTTTCGTTATTGAGAGCTCATCAAGCGGGTTATTTGCCGATAGTTTTTTTTTTTACTGCGTTGTCATATATATTGTGTGGTATTCATTAGACGGAATTTTAATTTTAGTTATGTTTACTATTGACAATTGGCAAGTCAAACCGTTGGGGGCACTGATGTTATTACCTAATTTCATCAACCATAGTCTCCAAATTCTTTTTAAGATGTATGATTTGATACAGCCAACTCAGAAACTCAGCTCATTTAATAAGTAAACTGTAAGAAATATATAGTCTTAGTTACTTGGAAGCCAGAAGAAAGAGGGTGTCTTGAGCCCAGGGCTGTAAGAGTAGCCAGAATCACATAATGAGACCCCATGTCAAGAACTAATTATGAAAAATAAATTAAAATAGAATTAGAGTAGTGTTCCAGGAAACAGAGAAATATGGTCATGGCCTGAAAATAATTTAATTTACTAGGTAAAGATATTGCCAAGCTGAAGACTTAAATCAGTGCATCATAGATTAAGGATTTTGGAAGAAAGGGATATGAAGAAAAGAAAAGTCAGACTAAAGGGCTGAATGATTAGTTAAAAGCACCTATCGCTTTTTCAGAGAACCTACATTTGATTCCCACAAACATGTGACTGTTTATATTGTCTGGAACTCCACTTACAGGTGACTAGATACTCTCTCTTCTGACCTCCATTAACACCCATTAACAACAAGCACACTCACACATACCCCACCCACACACACAAACTCTTCATGCCTCTCTAAAAACATCTATGACAAGGCTTAAACTGACAATATTTGTATTCTGTTTTCTTTATTATATCATGATCAACTGCGTGCTCCTGCATTTACCTCTTTCATCTCCTTGTTTTTACCTTCCTTCCTCCCTCCTTTGTAGATGGCCATGTGTCTTTTTACATATTCTCAGCTAATATCTGTACTTCACTTTGTTTGGACTATACAAACATTACAGTGAGAAATTCTTTTCCCCAGCAATAATGCTCAATGGATAAATAGCTTGTAACCAAACTGAGGGCTCTGAGTTTGATCCCTCGGACACAAAAGGTGGAAGAAGAGAACAAACCCTTATTATTTTTATTCTGTCATACACACATGTGCTGAGACATGTGCATGTGTACCTCTCTGTCTCACTGTCTCACTATCTCTCTCTCCTTTCTCTCTCTCTCTCTCTCTCTCTCTCTCTCTCTCTCTCTCTCTCTCTCTCTCTCACTCACACACACACACTGAGAAATGATAAATTTAAATAGAATGAAAAACTATAATTCTAGAATGTTTTGATTTTTGCCTTTGTAGTACTCAGTATGCTAATAAAATTATAGCAAGAAGTAACATGATAGATAACTTGAAAATCATTATTTTTTCCATAGGAATATGTGTAGCTACAGAAACAGTTTCAAGTATTCGTGCATTAGTTACATATGGCAGATATGGGGAAGCTAACAGAGAAAAGATAGCATATTCTTTGACAGTTGCAAAATTTGACAGAACGACTTGAAAATTAAGGTTGTCTACCTGCCTTTACAATAAGTTACCCTATTTAGGTACATTGACGGTATGCTTAAAACAGCCCTGCAAGCAAGGGCAGTGTGGTCCATCTTATAAAAATGTGAGAAGCTAAAATTCAAGGATAAAAATCTACATTTAATAATGAATACACAATCAATAAAACAAATATTTAAGTTATAAACGTGACGATGATATCTCTGGAGCCAGCGAGATCAGGTCTTACACCTTTTTCTAGTTTTGCCAGCATCGCATGAACACAGACCCTGCTAACTATACCAGCAAGAGTTACATGTTAAAAGAAAGAAAACCTCAGATATCATATTTTAGACATAAGTTTATTCTTTATTTTATAAAATGGAAATCTCAGCTTTTGCACTTGCATGATATAAACAGAAGGGGAAGTCCGTGATACCTTAATGATTTATTCTAAAGCATATGTGTTGTTTTCAAATTAAAGGGAAATATCTGTTATCAGCTGTGTGAGCTGAGGAAAAAACACATTGCAAGAGTTCATTATTTTTATCCATTTCCAACCAATGTCCCTGTTCAGGTACAGCAGCACAGATGGTGTTGTGGTAAAGACACATCACAGTGTCAGGAGCTGTAACATACGGCACAAATCTGGCATTCTGGGTTCCCATACAGTTCAAGGTTAATGTAGAAACCTGTTGCTTTTCTGCCATTCAATGAACTCCTCTCCTCTGACTGTATATTGATTTTTATGAGGTTGTTTTTAATCATGACTATGTGTTTTCCTTTTATTCCCATTAGTTTTGGTATATCAGAACTGAAGATATTCTGAAGAACTTTAGCACAGGTTTTCATAAGTGTATTCTTAAATGTTATCCAATTAAGAACTGAATTATGCTTAAGTGAGTAGGAGAGCTTGAAGCCGGATGAATGGATAATACACTTGAAAGTTCAAAGCTAGTCTATCTTCATATGTGTTGTGTCTTATATATCTTATATACTCCTTGTTTATTTAAAGCAGGACTATGAATATAATTGTTTTATTAGTGATTTATATGTTTATACATATACATATATCCCTACTTGTATATGATAAATACATATGTGTATGTAAATATTCACTTGTGGAATTTATAAGTCACAAAGTTTTTTAGAAAGATGATATGCTCAAAAATAACAAGAGGAGAAAATATCCCATTAAACCTGAAAATGCAATATCAGGAAATATATGATTTATTCTAAAATAGTCAAAAATAAGACTAAAGTTGAATTCTCTCAATTCCCTCCTTGGACTTCAAAATCTTACAAATGTTATCTCTGCCTCATTTTCAACCAGATGTCCCTTCTACAGGTATGGAAACATAGAACCATGAGTGATCCCCAAGGCACAGGACCAGTCAGAGAAAGTTAAAATATGGTTTTGAGCATAAAATATACTTAACATGCTGTCTAGAGAGTACTTATTGGCATACTTTTCATAGAACGACCCAATGAATTTTCTCTTTTGGATTACAAAATAGAACTAAATTAAAAGACTGAATCTGATTTTTAAAATGAGTATCTCTTAGGTAAAGGCTAGTTAGTTGTCTTGAAGAAGGAATCTTTAGATTATGAAAGCATAAAATTACAAATGTTCGTGAAGAACTCAGTGTCTTATTCTTTTTCTTTAAAAAATCTTTTGAAATATCACTGTAACAAAGTAGACCACCAGACAGATACACATTATCTCAAATTCAATTTTTCAAAGGAATCAACAAACTCACCTCTGACTTGTGGAGACTATAGAATATTTCATTGAGAACATAGTGAATATGCAGTTTGTAATGGTGAAAGGGTCTCCAAAAACACTCTAAATAGCAAGAATGGTGGGAACAAATTTAATAATCTGAAATTGAGAAGTTTCCATCACTATACCAAACAAACTTTGAGGAAGTACCCATGTTTTACGTAAAAAAAAATTGCAAATGTATAGAACTGCCAATAAGCTCACAGAACATTGACATGTATTAATGAGCTACTCTATTGAGAAGCAGATGATGCATTACAACTTGGGCTTAATTACATATTCAAGGTATGATCCAATTAGTTATTCTCTGTGGGAGCCACTCATTTCAGATCATTTTCTCAAAGGCAGTATTTTTTCTCAAGGAAATCCAGTCCTTCCTCACATGGATTTGTTCTTCCAGTTTCAACTTAGAAACACATATAGCAAATCTAAGCAACCTGTCTTTCTCAATGTATTAGGGTATGAAATTTCAAATGTGCTACACATATATTCTGTTGCCTGCAGAGGCCAGAATAAGGAGCCAGATCACCTGGAACTGGACTTCTACCATGCACATCACATTTATTAAGATCTACCTCTGGTCACGTGACTTTGTGCTTGTGGATTCTTTTGGTTGATTTCATCCACTAGACTTTAAGCTCAAGTGAATTCTTTGTTGTGGTCATGACTGTACTTGCTATGCTTGAAACAGTGGTCAGAACACATATTTTAAATAAAATCTTTAAAAAGAAAAGAGATTTTAGATTGTGTATTCCTAAACAGAAAGTGTTCCTTCTGGACTCTTCCATGTCATGTAACTTTCTTGTAGAAAAGGTAAACCTGGAGAAACAGCTATGAATGTTGCAGACACAGAGTTTGGAGAGTGACAAAATGCTAATATTTAGTAAAAGAGGCACAGTATTTTTTTCTCTTAAGTGATTTTGATGTTGTACTATAGAAGAACAGATACATTCTCTGTATTGTCAGAGAATATAACTAGTTTTAATGTGTAGATATAAAGGAGAAATGAATTCATTCTACTTTAGTGCAAAGAAACATTGAGTGATTTTGTTGTTAAAATGAATGAAATCTTTTGGATGTAGGAAAATGCTCTTGTACACTGTAAATATTTGTCACTAATATTGGTTTAATAAAATGCTGATTGGTCAGTAACCAGGCAGGAAGTATAGGTGGGACAACCAGACTAGAAGAATTCTGGGAAGAGGAAAGGCAGGGAGTTAGGCATCAGCCTGAAGTGGAGGAAGCAAGATGAGAATGACTTATTGAGAAAAGTTACCAAGCCATATGGCTAAACATAGACAAGAATTTTGAGTTAAGTTTTAATACCTAATTAATAATAAGCCTGAAGTAATAGACCAAGTTGTTTATAATTAATATAAGCCTCTGGGTGTTTCTTTGATACAGAGCAACTGTTGAACTGTTTGGGACAGAAACTTCCATCTGCACATAAGGCTATTGACATTGGGTATACAGATTTTGAGGATTATAAATAAAGAACTTACGAATTAGAAAAACTGGACATGTACTTTCTAAATGTACTCAGTTTATTTTGTGATACATATATAGATTGCATGGAAATAAATAAAGTATGTGAGATATGTACCTAAGATTACTAGATTAAGAAAAACAGTTCAAGTAAATTTTAACGATTTATTAAGTTTTGCAGTGTTGATACATTTTGATGAGGGATTAGACAAAATATGTATTTACTGTTGTGAGATACTACACTAAATTTTTTTATGAAGCCATCAGTATTTCTTAACATGAGGGTTTAATTTCTTCCAATTTGGAAATGTTTACATTCAGTGTTGTTATATGACTCAGCATCTATTTCTATGCTTCATTTGAATATATCTTAGTAAAGCCTTTTTATTTAAATTTATTTAAGTTATAATATGTTAAAATATTTCTAACATTTTATGAATGTAAAATCACTTTACACAATACAGTAAATAATAATGATTGTTTTCATTTGTTGAATCTAAATATGCCAGGTATATTTTGTACCCATTATTTGTTAAGTTCCTTGTGACATTCTTCTCAATGCTGGAGCTGAATTTCTGGGAGCTCTGCAAAGCTATATCCACTTGATGATGAAATGAATGAACAAAAAAATGCTTTCCTGGCTACTGTTGTTTATTGCCACCTCAATTCTAGAAATTATTTTAGCGCCTGGGTGCTGTGTTTTGTTGATGTGACTTGTTTAGTTTGTAATAGGACAGGTTGTACTTTATTGCAATTCCCTCTCTAATGACACATTTCTAGGACTAGCTGCATGTTTCCCAGAATCAGGTGTTAGACATCACAATCACCTTCTGCAGCATTGTAAAGAGCAGTCATGCTATACCAACAAATGTGCTACAACTTTAGGGATACTTAACCACACCTCATGTTCGTAGAGTGGTTACACATGCTGTTATCGACTAAAATGCTTTACTTGTTTTTTGCCGCCTTGGCTACTTTCATGATAATATCATTTCTGAATTCTCTGTGTTTTTTTCAGTAATTTATATTTCTCTTTATATTGACTGCTTCATTTATTTAGATTGATGTTTTATTTTGCACAACTGTAGATGTGAACCTTTGTATTACTGAACATAAGCATAAAAGAATGTACCCCAGAAAAGAGGAGGTTATTAAAATCTTGTTAAACTTTATCACTAGATATTCTTATAGTTCTTTCATTCACTTTATTAGAGAGGAAAAGAGCCAACAATTAAAGGTGTGTTAAAGACAGATGACCACCAAACTGGTACTATGTCTTGATTTAATCAATATTGAAACAGCAATGAAAACAGACTCACCTTTCCTTTACTTGATTCCATTAATGGCATACGGCCATTGGTATGTACACCCTAATTTTATCTTTGTTACAATACTGGTCCGGCTTGTAAAGTTTGATCCCATGGCTGCCATCGCTCATGCATTCAAGAAATACCATTTTTATTTTTAAATATTCTACATGTTGTGAACAATCAGCACTAAATAACAGAGTATGATCAAATGAGACTGCAGTCCCGAGAGTCGCAGCTCAGTTAGAATGCCAAGCCCTTAAAAGCGTTTCTTGCCTACCACTGAGCATGTTAATATTTATAAGACTCCTGCCAAAGAAAATCACTGGAAATTTATGGAGAGTGTTAAAATAAATTGAAAAGAAAAAGTGTTAGGGTGGGGCTACACTGAGTTTTATTCTCCGAGAAGGCGAAAGATTCTGGATCAATGACCAACTTCAGCAAAGCCGGAGCTAAGCTCATCCCAAGATGTCACACCATTAAGTAAAGATCAGCGGTGTGTAACAATTTCTAGAAACTGAAAGGAGAGAGAGGAAATTGGACTTTTGGCAACTTACTCACAGTAATTCAAAAAGTGGACATTCTTAAGGAGAATAGTGTTGTCGAAATATTTAATGTCAATCATATTTAATATTCATGAGAATATATTCATTAAGGTAAAATGTTTTTTCTCACAGTAATAATTGTACATGCATATATATACCTGCTTTTCAACTGCATGCATACATATATGTTTATTTTTATATATACATTTTACTAAATATCCTACCTCCAAAGCCACATGGCAACAAGTATTACAATCCCCTTAAACACTCTAATACATGTGAATCTAATGGCAATATAAGGGGATAATTAAGTATAAATCTTGGTGAATTATAAAATCAACACTTTCATTCTAACAAAAATGTGATTCTGTCACCTTATTTTAGTTTATACATGCTAGAGCATGCTATTTAAGTTAACATTTTAAAAAAGAAGTAGGTTAACATTTTTTCTTAATTAAAAGACGTAAAAACAATTAGAAACTCACAATTTGCCAAAAAGAACCCTACAATCTTGTGTATGAATTGTGATTCTACTGCAGAATTTAGTCCAGAGCTTCTTCATAACGAAAATGTCATAGTTTTGTCTTAGGTCAATTGCCAGCCTATGTAATTTGTCTTAAAGTAAAACTGCAAACTTTTCACTTTTGGGGAGAGTTCATGCAAGAGAGCATCCAAACACACACACACACACACACACACACACACACACACACACACACACAGAATTTACATTTTAAATACATGCATCTATTCCATCTGTTGATGGAAACCTGGTTTGCTTACAAAGGGTATTGTAAATAAGGTTGCTGTGGACATTGATATAGAAATATCCATGTTGGTCTCTCCTATTATGTATGCACATATATATTTGTGTGTTTGTATATAGCCTGCATATTCATAGAGGAAGTATAATTGTTCTGCTATATTGTGGTTCTTTTTAGAATTTTGAGAAGCCACCGTATTTAGAAAGTTTACATTTATCCAAAGTAATTCATAATATTTTCTATATGTTTTCACCCTTTAATGCTTTCTTCAAACACACACACACACAGACACACACACACACACACACACACACACACACACACTTCCACTCCACTTTATTCAGATTGCCTTTAGCAGGGGAGAGTCATTATGAAGCCCATTAATCTTCATTTTTCACAGCAAGATTCATTTTCTAGGAATGGAAGATGCAGAAATGGAAGCACGCAGCACTTCGTCAGCAGCCAGGATTTCTGAATGTGATGCAGGGCGAAAATTAAACACCAGAGACCAGGCAGCAGCTCTAATAACTCAGTAATTTCTAAATAAATAGACGGAGATTGATGGGACTGAAAACAGTTTTCTCTAACAAGGCAACGCGTGCAGGGCAGTAATATTTGCCTCAGCTACGCTCTGCATTAGGGATTAGGATTCCTGCAAGTTTCACATTTCCCCATCAGAGAATTTGCTTCTTCTATCAGTCAAATGGTAGTTAATTATCATATTTCAAGGAGCAGCTCATTAATTCATTAACTAAAAATAACTGGATATTTGTGTAGGAAGATAACACATAATAAAGGATAACTGGGACAGCGCCACCAGTGGAAATTGTCATTGGGTCTCAGGAAAGTTTTGAGATGCTGTTAATTTTGAGTACACACCAGTTGTTAATTTCTACTTCAAGACGTAAAAGGAAAAATTTTCTAGGAAACAATGTCAAACTACAGTCACAGGGAAAAACCTTCTCTCCGTGTGTGTGATAAATTTTGTTGGACAGCTATGTTGACAAAGGTATAATCGTGGGGATGAAGACAGATGAATAAGAAGAGCAAGAATTAAAAAGCAAGGCAGGATGAGGACTCGCAGAAAACAAGTAGAAAGAAAAAAGAGAAAAACATTGAAAGAAGTGAGGATCATAACTTTCCTATTATCAGAGCCCAAACATGTCCCCAATTTCATTTTAAAATTCATTAAACTGTTACTATGTACAGTTAAATCTTGTTAACTTAAAAGCCAATTATTGAAAGATTGCTTTCCTTCTAAATAATTTGACGTTGACTAAAATATAAATGCAGTATATTTATGATGGTTTAAAAAGAATGATTGCATCAACAACAGCCCAAATTCAATTTTGATTTGCAGAAATATTTATCTATACTCCTAAATACTTAATGTTATGTTTATTCTTTAATGACATATTTACTTAATGCAAATACAATTTCAACTAATTCATTTTATTTATATTTATACAACAAAGTTGTGTATGTTTATACGGGGAGATTTATTTTAAATAAGGGACTAAAACTTACTGCACAGTTATTTAGAAAATACCAAAATAGTGCCAACCTCATCAGTGCATATTAAGGGTTGTGATGGGTCATGCATTAGACTTGTTTTATAGCACAGCAATCTGAACTAGACATTACATACTAAACAGTTTTCTTGGGTAGATGTTCATGCACATCAGATAATGCAATAAATTGTGCTGTTAGAGATACATATAATGAAAGTTAAATTATGGAAACATCTAACCAATGGACTAGGAGGACATAGAAGAAAATTCACAAGGAAATATTAAGCCTGTATGTTCTAAAGTGTTCTACTACTTACATCGCTTTTTAAAATTAAACCACAATACTTATAAAATAATATAAATGGGAACAAATAAGCATATGTCATTATGATGTAATTAAATACAAATCTTTATTTTTGTCCTTTTATTGAGAATAGAATCCTTTTTCACACAATATATTCTGATTGTAGTTTCCTGTCTCTCTACTCCTCCTAGTTCCTCTCCACCTCCTTTCCCCTCAGAATCTACACCTTCATTAGAAAAGGTCAGATTCTAAGAGATAAAAATCAAGCATGACAAAATAAAATATTGGATGAAACAAAAGCTATCATATTGAACTTGGACATGGCAACTCAACAGGAGAAAAAGGTTTTCAAGAGCAGGCACAAGAGTAGAGAATCACTTGATCTCACAGGAGTCCCATAGGAACTAGGCCAGTAGATATTATATATATATACAGAGTACCTGGTACAGACATGGGTAAGCCTTGAACTTGCTGCTTCAGTCTCTGTGAGCTCACATGTTTCTGGTTTAGTTCATTTAGAGGGCCTAATTCTGGTGTCCTCCATTCCTTCTGATTCTTAATTTTTTTGTCTCCTCTTCCACAGAATCATCTGAGCTCTGAAGGAAAGAATTTAATGGAGGCCTCTCTCTAATTTAGTCTCTCTCTCTCTCTCTCTCTCTCTCTCTCTCTCTCTCTCTCTCTCTCTCTCTCTCTCTCTCTCTCTCTCTCTCTCTCTCTCCATAATGGCCATCTATTGCCAGAGAAGGCCTCTTGGATGATGACCTGATAAGGCCCTGACAAGAATAGCAGAATATTACCAGGATTCGGTTTACTGGTTTTATTGCTTTAGAGCAGTATTTTGGTTTTGCCTCAAATCTCTAGGCTATCTAGTCTCTGGATTTTGGGTACCCAGCAGTGTCAGGTATTGTTTGACTACTCCCACCATCCTGTCCCACCATTGTCTTAGCATATTTTGTATGCAGGATAGAATGAATGTAGGTCAAAGGTATTGTGGCTGCATTTGTTTATTCAGGTTTATCTTTGAGTTGCCAATAGAGTATCTTCCTATTTCAAAGAGACTAGAACCTTAGGGGTCAGGTACCAGCTTGATTTTTCCATGTTCAATGAGCTGTATGATTGTTGTCCTCAGCAGTGTGATTCCCTCTGCTTCTGTTCTGCTCTTTAAGTAGGATAGAACATTCTGGGTATACACCCAAGAATAGTATAGCTGGATCTTGAGATAGAAAAAGTCTCAACTTTCTGAAGAACCGTATTTGTTTTTATTGTGGCTGTACAAGTTTTCACTTCCACCAACAATGGGGGGGGCTTGCTTGTTCCACATCCTTACCATCAAGAGTTGCCTCTTGGGTTTTTGACCTTAACCATTCTGACAGTGTAATGTGCAATCTCTTACTAGTTTTGATTTGCAATTCCTGATGGATAAGAATGCTTAAAGATTCTTTAAGTGTTTCAAAGTCATTTGAAATTTCTCCCTTGATAATTCCCTGTTTAGATCTGTTCCCCATTTTTTTAAGTTGAATTATTTGATATCTACTTTTTTGAGCTCTTTATGCATTTTGGATATGAGACCTCTATCAGAAATAGAGTTGATAAAAAAATCTTTTCACATTCTGTAAGCTGTCACTTTGTCTGCTTGATGGTACCCTTTACTTTTTAGAAGCTTTTCAGTTTCATGAGGTCCCATAGGACTTTATTTTCTGGTCCAATATGCTTGGTACTTTTTTATGCTTCCTATACCTATTTTGGCATTTTGTTTGTCAGATTAGTAAAATTTTATCCATGATTTTGTTGAAAATATTTTCTGGATTTTGAGTTGGGTTTCCTTTCCTTTTTCTATACTTATTACTCTTATACTCTTATATTTTGTCTTTTCATAGTGTCTCAGATTTCCTGGATTCTTTATGTCAGTGGTTTTTTTTAAGAGTTAACATTTTATTTGACAGATTTATCCATTTCTTCTATCTTAACTTCAATGTCTGAGATTTTGTCTTCAATCTTTTGAATTTTCCTGGTGAAGCTTGCCTCTGTAGTTACTGCTCAAATTACTAAAATTTTCAATTAGAAAATTCCCTTAGTTCATGTATTTTATTGCTTCTATTTTCATTTTTATATCTTGAACAGTTTTATTGATTTCCTCCAACTGTTTGTGTTTTCTTGGATTTTTTTTCTTAAGGGATTTGTTAATTTTCTCCAATTTTTTGTCACTTTCTGGATTTCTTAGAGCGATTTGTTAATTTTGTCTTTCAGGCCACCTATCATCTGTACATTGATAATTTTAAGGTTATTTTCTTGTGTTTCAGCTATGTTGGAATATTTGGGGTCTGGTATAGTGGGATAGTTTAGCTCTATTGGAGACATTACCCTTTCTGTTGTTGGTTGTGTTTTTATGCTAGTGTCTTAGTATCTGGTTTGGGTCGAGTAAAGGTCTACATGTTGATTCCTGGATTTGTCTTTGTTGGTTACGTGTTCAGTTACTTGGTTTCTATTTCTTCTTTGCATTTTCAAATAGTATGATGACTGTGTGTTGCGTCCTATTCTCCTGGCCTGTTCAGCTTCTGTGTTCACAGGGATAGAAGCTACTGGATTCTGAGTTTGGAATAAGTTGGGCGATGGAATGTTGGAGAAGGTCTTTGTAAACCATTGGGGCTGGGGCTGGAGAGGAAAGGGAGACTACAGAAGATTTCCAGCTGCAGAGGTAAGGGTAATAGCAGAGATAATTGCATCTCAGGAGCAGTAGAGAGGTATGGATCTGCCTTCAATCTACTTGTTGTTCTGAGGGGCAAATGGCCTTGAGTTAGAAGGGGGGTATTGCTCAAGTTGGGGACTCAGATACTGCAAAGAGAGTGAAGAGGGATGTAGGAGAAGATGGTCTGTGACATCCCCAGGAGTTGTGGGAGGGGTGAAGGAAGAATGCAGCTGGTGTTTTGTTTCAGTGATAGAGATAAGACTGGGTTTGGGAAACAAAGTTTGGAGAAGGTCTGTGGGCGATCTACCTGGTTCTCTGGCAAGCCAAACACAAACCCTCTGTTTTGCAGCCCAATATATTGTGATGATTCTAGATGAAATAATGATTGAATAACATTCATGTTTGGTTTGCTTTGAGATTTTATTTTTACTTCAGATTACTTTTGCAGAAACAATAGGATTGAGTAGGCACACAGAAAATTAAAGATGCTAATTATTTTGCATCGTCTCTAATAAAAGCAGTAATAGCATAGGAGCAAAAACACATCATAGAAGCACATTGTTTCATTATTCATGGTTATAACCCGCCTTCAGTCATCTGTCAATCAGTTTTTTCTAACATACATCAACATATGATACAGAAAAAATTGTTTCTGGCAGTGCCATTGGCATTCATATAGTATCACAATCAAGTTGAACTCAATGAAAAACTACAACAGATGGTGGGTTTTCAATGAGTTTCACTAGACATAAAGCCTGATGTATGATTGAAGACAGTGCTTCAAGGTTTGGCCTTAACATTCTGCTATCAGAAAAGGTCAGCTGAGCATTTTTGCAGCATTTTATTGCTCATATATTGATAATGTTACTTTTTGTGTGCATTGCTATTTATGGAATAAAGGAGTGAACTGCATCAACTTCCTTATTCTCCAAAACTGTCTTCCTAAAACTTACTAGCATATATACACATAGATAGATGCATATGTGTGTTGTTACACAATTTTTTCCTCTATGTTAGTATTATATACATTTTTTAAAATTTGTTTTCTTCTATTTTAGTTTTAATAAGAAAATAAATTAGCTTTTTTCCCCATTATACATGCCAATTCTAATTACATACAATCCTATTTCCCACTCACTCCTCTTCTCCCTCCTATCCCCCAAACCCCCACCCTCATCCAGTCCTCAGAAAGGGTAAGGCCCATGGCTTTGGGGAAGACCCAAGGTTCTCCCTACTACATCTAGGCTGAGCAAGGTATCCACACAAAAATAATAGCTTCCCAAAATGTCAGTACAAGCAGTAGGGAGAAATCCCGGTGCCACTACCAGTGGACCTACAGTCTGCCAAGCCGTACAACTGTCACCCACATTCAGAGGAACTAGTTTGGACCTATGCTGTTTCCTTCCCTGTCTGGTTGTAGTTGGTAAGCTCCCATTAACTCAGGTAAACTGTTTCAGTGGGTGTCACATCATGGTGTTGACCTCTTTGCTCTTATTCTTAATCCTCCCAATCTTCAACTGGAGTTTGGGAGCTCAGCCCAGTACTCCACTGTGGGTTTCTGCCTTTGTGGATGAAGATTCTATGGTGATATGTAAGTTATTCATCAGTCTTACTGCAGGCAAGGCCAGTTTGGGCATCCTCTTCTCTATTGCTTAGGGTCTTAGCTGGGGTCATCCTTGTGGATTTCTAGGAATTTCCCTAGTGCCAGGTTTCTTGCTAGCCCCATAATGGCTCCCTCAATATAAATATCTATTTCATTGTTCTCATATCTGTCCTTCCTCCATCTCAATTATTCTGCTCCCTCAAGTTCTCCTCTGCCTTTATCTTCTCTCCCCTTTCCCTTCCATTTTGTCTATCACCACCCAATGCTACCAATTTTGTCAGACGTTCTTGTCTGTTTCCCCTTTCCAGGTGGATCTATGTATATTTTCTTTCACCTTGTTACTTAGCTTCTCTAGGATCATGAACTATAAGCTCATTATCCTTTGCTTTACAGCTAGTATCCAGTTATGAGTGAGTATATAGTATGTTCATCTTTCTAAGTCTGGGTTTCTTCACTCAGGATGCTTTTTTCTAGTTCCATTTATTTGTAAGCAAATTTCAAGATATTGTTGTTTTAACTGCTGAGTAGTAAGTACTCCTTTGTGCAAATGTACCACATTTTTTTTATCCATTCTTTGGTTGAGGGGCATCTAGGTTGTTTCCAGGTTTTGGCTCGTATGAATAATGCTGCTATGAACATAGTTGAGCAAATGTCCTTATAGCATGATTGCGCATCATTTGGATATATGCCCAAGAGAGGTTCAATAGCATTTTTAAAGGAGATGTGCACTTGAAATATTTTTAGAATTTAAACCTTAATAAAACCCACAAATTGTTGGTGGTGGAGAGAGTTGCATTCACTTGGCAATAAATTCATAATTTCTGCTATGAAGGGTGAATTTCTGACACCCTTCATAAATTACTTTACATTTTCTACCCAAGTCAAGTTCATGAAAATTTTACTGTGTGTGATTTTATTTTACAGAATTTTAAACTGCTATTAATATAGTTCAGATGATCATGCATACACATTTAAAGCAGAGATGTTGCCTTAAACACTTTACTCCCAAAACTTGACCTAATATAAAGTTATGTTTGCCATGTTATTGATTGATCCTCTCTATTTTAATTAAAGAGATTATTGAAGGAGGCCCCATAAAATAATAATATATTGACTTAAAGTTGTGATTATATATGACATTTTATTAAAATTTTGTTTGCATTTTGCTTTGATTCTGAAATATGATTATTTTTAAATTTTCTCTTATAAACTGAATAGTCAAAACTGGTTTTTATAATATTTTTTGCTTTTGCCATGTTATTATACACCTGTTTGTGTAAAATATTTTCATTAGCATTTATGTATTTATTTATTTATTGTGTGTTTATGTGTGTATCCTCATATGACTCTTTACTCATATGGACATCAGAGGACAGCCTGAGGAAGTCAGGTCTCTCCTTCCACAATGTGGGTTCCAGGGATAAAAACAAAGTTGTTGTTAGTTTTGCAGCAAGCCCTTTCACCCCATGAACCATTCTATGACCCTGTGAAGTACTTATTATTAAGAACAGATGGCTACTCAAAAGCATGTCTTGCACTATAGAAATATTTAGCATATTTATTGAGATTATTTTAAGCTGCTAAAAGCATATGTTCCCAAGAAGAGAAATATCTATTTAGTGCCTTCTCATTTTTATTGAAAAAAGCCATATGTGTCTGCTAAAACCTCTGAATTTTTTATTGTTGTCAAAAACTATATCATCTCAATTTATAAAAATGATGGATACATGCTATCAAAAGGTAAACTATCAAGTACTACTGGCAGCAGAAGTGATATGCATTTTAAAGGTGCTTTTTGCAGTCCTCTGGTGTGACAGTCTGATTCTGCTGTTTTCTACCTACTATGAAAAACTCAAGAATTTTTTTATTGAGCTCTACATTTTTCTCCGCTCCCCTCCCTCTTCCCCTTCAACCCTCACAGAAGATCCCCATGCTCCCAGTTTACTCAGGAGATCTTGTCTTGTTCTACACCATACATTTTGGTTTTTGTGTAACTGGTGCCTTAATTCTTTTGTTTTGGTATAAAGGGTATCTTTTCTTAGATGGAGTGACTTTGAGATCTCTAATAATCAAGGTTTTTATGATTTAAGTCTGTAACTACCTAGTTCTTTGCAGTATCCCATCACTCAGAGTAACAGTGCTTTTATGAATTTGTATAATGAAGTCTTTAAAATAAATGACTGTAGTCCTCATTTATTTCTTCTGAGAAATACAAGCTGATTACAGACATCAAATTTAATCATATTATTTCCTAAAACATTGTTTGAGCTCATTGGTGTGAAGGCAAATGATCACGGGTTGTCCTCTAACGTACGTTACAGAGGAAACAAACACCCTCACCATTATTTCTGACAGAGAGCAGAATATTAAAATGAACCTCGATGATAGCCCAGCTTGGGTTTACAAAATTAATGAAGAACAACTGTTTGAGGTGACGTGTAAGCATGACATTCTCTCTGTGGGATGACCTTCGTTCCCCCTCAGTTAGCTAATGAGGATTTCTTTGCTCTCTTTCATGCTGAAGGACCTCAGGGCCTTGTATCCTTATTGAGTGAACACAATGTCACTTCATCTGGCAGAAATGTTTCGTCTCTTGTCAGGAAGAAAAGTTTCCGTATGCCATCTAGAGCAAGCACAACAGAGGGGGCTGGCAATTGAGACCAGACACTTCAATCAGCAACTCAGCCCAGTAGAGACGTTTAACTTGCGAGAGTGGTTTAGATTATCATATTAAAACTCTGGTTTTCCTGTCTTGGAGTTTAGGATGTTTATTATTGTAAAAGAAGACACATTAAACTGTACTCAGAATGCTTCTCCTCTGCTAAGGAGTGTTATTTACATAGGAGAGGATTTGATTTTCTGTCCTGGGTGTCTAGACACACCATATGCACGCTTCTAATCCCCCAAATGCACTGAAAAACTTAGGCAAGTTAATAGTCCATAAGAATTCTTTTGATCTGTACAAAAAAAGGAATAAGGTATTGTATAACTTTATCAAATGAAATACCAAGGTGATGCTTCTGTCTAAACATCTATTTTGCATCAAAATATTGGAATATATGACTGTTCAGGAACAGTGAGTGTGAGGTTGCCAGAAGCTGCTGAGACACAGGGTAGGACAACGTGAATATGTTTGGAAGGCAGACTTTCCAAATGTTGACCCTCTGACACTTTGTACTATTTATTTCGGTGGAAATGTAATTCTTTTTTTGTGAATTCTTTATTTAACCATTAGACCTCCTCCACAAGTCAAGATGTTGTGCTGGCTCTTTCCAATATGAAGCGGTAAACAAGTAATTGATGGCATTAATTGTTAATTCACAAGTCCACATAAATTTATGCATAGGAAAATATTGTTTGCTGATTCACTTAAATGTATCTGTTTATGATTAAATTTTATAATGATTTCAGGTAAGGGGTCTCATGACATAACTCACAAACATTTGGTCATATCCTGGATTAGTAAATCAGGCTACTAACTGTGGATGAGCCTGAGAAAAACAAAACAAAACACTTGATATGCCTACCTTGTTTAGTTCCCCCCTTCATGACAACAGAGATTAAATGGTGTGTCTCAATTCCCTACAGATGATTTAAGAATATGCAGGATGAGATATTGCTTTGAAACTTTATTTGGGGCCATCTATTGTTTGTTAATGTGTTATGATTGGTGTGTATAATTTTTTATCTTCCTCAATGATTTCATGAAATATATGAGGGTCAGTTTGGGCCAAAATATGGAGAATTTACATCATATATATTAACCATTTACTCTTTTTGTGCAGTGCTGAGGATTAAATTCATACATATTTTATTTTATTGTAAATTGGACAGTTTAGCTATCCTATATGCATATTGCAAGCAACTCAATAATATGTTCCCTTGTCTCAGCTTCCCACTTCTAGTTGTACAAAACTTAGAGCTTTCCTTCTGGGGGAAAACTTAAAAATAAAGCCCAACTAGCCTACAGTCCACATTTCTAATTATCTCCAACTCAGTTTCCCATCTTCCTTAGCTAGTGGAGGGGTCAGATACCTGAAAACGCAGTCTATCTCCTGTATCAGAACTTACAGAAGTCATCCACACTACTGTGACTTTATACTGTTCACTGCAAATCCTCCATGCTTCTCCAAAGAAGTCACAGTTTTGTTCTTGTCATGAATCCTTCTCCCTCTCTTCATCCCAGATATAACCTTGGTAACTCTGTTTTCAGCTCTTCTACCATGTAGCATGAAGTCACCCCAGCAATAAGCTATCTTCAGAGCAACAACTGTCTCCTAATCTATGGGTGTAGTATATTTCAGATTATATCATCATATTTTAAAGTACTGCCTAGTTTTATAAAGAGGGATGATGAAAATTAATTGAAAATGGTAAAACATACATTGATAACTATTTATACAACCAACATTTACCATAGCTAGGGAGTCTAACTTAAGAAATTGAAGGTGTACTTTTATAAAGATGTTTACAAACATTAAAATTTTGGTGTTGTAATTTAAATAAATACGTATGTTCTGCTTGAGCCATATACAAAATGTATTTGCAGATGTATGTGCAGCAAGAAGTTCCTATGTTTTTCATTACTAAACTTTCATCCAACATATACTTGTATCACATAATTGTCTCCACATTGAGATATAATAATCATTGAATAAAACCTCCATTCTAGTGTGGAGACAGATAATAGGAAAATAAAAATATTACGTGTTGTAATGAAATGGAAATTTTTGCTAAAATAAACATAAAAATAATGTGTCCAGGTTCTGGCTATGACAAACAATGCTGCTGTGAACATAGTTGAGCACATGTCCTTGTAGCACAATTGAGCATCCTTCGGATATATATTCAAAAATTGTATTGTTGGGTCTTGAGGAAGGTTGTTTTCTATTTTTCTGAGAAATTGCCATACTGATTTTCAAAGGGTCTGTACCAGCTTGCACTTCCACAAGCAATGCAGGAGTGTTCCCTTTTCCCCACAACCTCTCCAGCATAAGTTCTTATCAGTGTTTTTTTGATCTTGGCCATTTCTACAGGTGTCAGATGGAATCTCAGAGTTGTTTTGAATTGCATTTCTCAGATGACTAAGGATGTTGAACATTTCCTTAAGTGTCTTTTAGCCATTTTAGATGCCTCTGTTGAGAGTTCTCGCTGTGGATATGTACTCCATTTTTGTTGTTGTTGTTGGATTATGTGTTCTTTCAATGACCAATTTCTTGAGTTCTTTGTCTATATGCCCTTCGACCAAAGAATGAATAAGGAAAATGTGATACATTTACACAATGGAGTACTACACAGCAGAAAAAGTAATGGCATCTTGAAATTTGCAGGCAAATGGATGGAGCTAGAAACTTCATATTGAATGAGGTAACCCAGACACAGAAAGACAATTATCATATACTCACTCATAAGTGGCTTTTTAAACTAAAGGAAAGAAAACTAGTCTACAAATCATAATCCTAGAGAACCTAGACAACAATGAGGACCCTAAGAGAGACTTACATGGGAAGTAGAAAAGACAAGATCTCCTAAGTAAATTGGGAGCATGAGGACCATGGGATAGGGTTGAAGAGGTGGGGAGAGGCAGGGAGGGGAGCAGAGAAAAATTTAGAGTTCAATAAAAATCAATAAAAAAACAATGTGTTTTGTGAGAAATTAGTGGATAAGACAGATTGAGCAGATAGACACTGAGGGAACATTATTTTGAATGACTTCTGTGAGCAAGTTTTAAGGATATCTTGGGGCAAAGCAATTTTATAAAGATGAACAGCAAGTACTAAAACCCTGAATAAGTAGCAGTGAACTCAAGGAACAAGATGCATGGGGTAGGGCGGGGGGATATCTTTAAATGGGAAAATGCCACGGGAAAGTGGGAGATGAAAAGCAGAATCAAAATGGGCAGGGAAAGGGGATTCTATTTGCCTGGCAAGAAGTGTCTAGGGATAGGAACCCTCTGGTTCTATAGATGAATGAATTGTCTGAATCATCAATCGTCTCTTGATTATACAGTACAGATGCTTAAGGCTGAACACAGAAAAGCCAACGAGACAACTCAAGCAATCTCTGCTTTGAGAAAGACCCTTGCATTCTGGGAAGCTGGGTAGAGAAGGGGATAGTAAGTACTCAAATTATTTAGAAGGCAAAATGAAAGAATCTATGTAATTTGTATTTATTATCAAATGCCATGATATTAATTATGTATAGTGAATATCACATATTGTTTCCATAAGTATTTATACCAGAAAATCTTTATTCAAACAACAGTAAAAACTAGTATTATATCAATCAAACATTTAAAATATCCAATATGGTGCTCTTTTTTCTATGACTGACTTATTTGTTTTAAAATAATGCCTTCTGTTTTGTTTTGTTATTGTGAATATCATGGTTTTCTATTTTATTCTTTTTTATTGTTTAAGAGTATTATATATTTACAACAATTTTTTTATCTATTCCTCCATTGACAGACAAATGTTGACTCTGTGTGTGTACCTGTGTGTGTGTGTGTGTGTGTGTGTGTGTTAGTATTTGTAGTATATGGGTAGTTTGTACAAATGCATTGTGTTTAGCATACATTCCTGTTCTGAGATATACATTCATTTGTGTACATGAGTGCAGAGGACAGAGTTTGTTCTTGACAAACTCTCATTCTTAAAGATCCATATACCTCATTTTTGGAGACTGTACTTATATTTAAGACTTGAGGCTCACAAATTAGATTATACTTGCTGATAACTGACCTCCAGGAAATCTGCCTGTTTCTGTTTCCCCAGCACTAGGATAAGAAAAATGTGTTGCCTAACCAAACGCTATATGTGGGTAGTGAGCATTGAACTGAATACCTATAGTTGTATGACAAGTGTTTAATAATTGAACCATTGCCACCTTTTAGTTAGTTATGGTATGACCATATATAAATTTAATCATTTTGTATTTTCTTAGGGTTGGTTGTTTAAAATGAATTGCACACAAAGCATGAGAAAATAGCACAGAAAAACTTAAGTTTCTAAAATAGCTTTATTGTTCAACAGAGTAATAATTTTGTGGGGGAGGAGACGGTGATATGAAGCATAGTTTCGGATGTATCCAGTTTGCAATATCAAATTGGATATGCAAAAATAGAATAAGGGTATTTATCTCACTGATACACCCCAAAGAACTGATGTACTCCATAAGTTAACTAAGACAAACCAACATACTACATGCAGTAATGAAATAGTAACTACACACAATACAGATTAGCACACCATCATAACGTGAACGCCTCCACAGCTACTGTGCATGTTGTGAAACCACACAGGTATTCTGGAGTAGCTCATAAGCAAAGCCATTCTTTGCGTGCTTCGGCTAGCTGTCCACTCAACTTTAGAAAATGGACTGCTAAAGGCTTAAACGAGCAGTTCACTGTCACCACATATCAGCAGCACATATGTCCACATTCCAGTACACCGTTCTCAAAGAAGTGTTGTGCCCTGTAAAGCTAAGCATGGATGTTAGGACTATTCTCTGCTCTGTTATGACTATAAAATCACTGTACGATTTCTAGAAACATTTCCTACAGTGAACGAGAAGGGAAAATTTAAAGAGACATTTTTATCCAATATGCACTTACAATGTATAGTTCAGTAAATATAACATAGTACCAAATGCTTCCCCTTAACACTGATTAGAATTTTAGCAGCTGAAGAGACAGAGGACACCTTGAAATGATGGAACTCTCATGCTGCAGAGCCACAAGCACGCAGTCTCTTTGAGAACCTACGCACAATTCCATTGGGCATGTTTATTCGTTTTTATACTCTCCAACTTATATTTTGACCCATGGCCTCACTGAACTTGAAGTACATTTCAACTAGGCTTGCTATTGGCCCGATTTTCTTTTAATATTACTGCTTATTGTCCAAACCCACTACGTAAGCTCGAAGAGCACCTTACCAATTGAACTGTCTCCACAGATCCTCTTTACGTTTATTGTTTATTTATTTTTAAAACCAACAAAATGTTCTGAAAATAAGCAGATAGAGCTTTCATGTATGTTTCTGAAAGTCACAAAATGATACAGTACATTTTAAGTTGTGTACGTATTGTTGTGGGCAGTGTAGTGAGCAGAGGCTAAAGGAGAATGCAGAATCTGCTCATTTCTTTTACTGAACAACTATGATATATAAATTAATAACTTATAACCAATTAATAGTAGGAAATGTAGATGTTTTGTGGGAAACATAGGTTACAATTTGCATTACCTCTTGTATCAAAATATCTGTTATGCAAAAATCTTATGGAATAACTCATGCTTAGTGTCTGACAGCATTCTTAAACAAGGCACATATCAATTGTCAGGTGAAATTTTGCATGGTTTATTTGTTTTTACTGCTAGCTATTATTGAGACTTGCATGTGTCCCCTTAAATAAGATTTAGGAAGAAAAAAATTCTGTTCAAGCAGGAACCATTGAAACAAAGTGTTGCTGTTTTTAAGTGCAATGAAGAAAATGGAGCACAAAAGAATAAGGAGAAGAAAATGTAAAAGCTAAACATAAAATATATTGAGGCCATCTGGTACATAAGTGGCATAATAATAGTAAATTAAGTGCTAATTAATCTCCAGAACAGCTCATTGAGTCTAGAGTCATTCTTCAGTCATCTGAAAGTCAAATTTGAAAGTCTAAACGAAAGCTGGCTCGGCAAACAGTCCTATAAAAGCTGTGCTTTTTATTTTTCTGCTTTACAAATTGGTAGATGGTAGTCAACTCACAAACCTATGCAAAAGTATGCACACTGGTGGTGTAGGCTAAAAGTAAGTGTTATTATTCTCATCTTCCTCTGTTTTTTTTTCTTAAAGGATTAAACAGTTGAAAAATAACAACAACAATAAAAGCATGGTTATTTTTAAATTATCTTTACAAGAGTAGTTTCCCAAACATAATAAAATTACTAACCTATTCTTTAATATACCATGATTTTAAAGTTACATTTATTTCTTCTTTATGTGATTATTTTGTGAACATATTAATATTATTTATTGTTTCTTCATTATTTTCCATCAAAAAATAGTTAAGAATATATGTTATCTACCAGACATTAGGATATATAAGTCTGTTTATGTTAATTTTACAGTCCTTAGAGAGACATATGAATACAATAAGTAACAGATGAGTGACCATATGGTTTGTAAGATTATGTTTATATTAATTATATTTAAATGAAGGGTCAGTGGCACATAAATTGGAAATTCCAAATGAACACGTTTTCGTAGTGAGGGGTGAGAGGAATTATTCCTAATGTGAACAGTAACGTGACAAGAGATGAAATAAACAAAGATAATTATCAAAATGTAAAATCACAACACTGCAGAGAAGCAGCACCTTTTGAATGTATGGTTCAGGCTTACATGAAACTTTTAGCAGATGCTCATGACTGTGGCAAGGCCATAAAAGAAGGCAATATGTGTCTCATACTATTTGAAAGTGTTACACGTTTGACTTTCTAATTATAAACCAAGGAAAATGAATCTAATATTTTACATATAATTTTTGTGTATGTCCCTTAGTATCAGCTCATTGGAAATACATTAAATTGACCAATTATACTTTTTTGAAAATTGTAACTCCTAAAATTGAAGGTAAGCCTTTCTTTCAATAGTAGAAGTTATTACTCTTCAAAACTGCACAGATATTAAGTACAACTGCTTTAAAACCTACTTGCATCATACTTATTTAGCATATAATCTATACTCAATACTTTATTTTTTAAAGGTCTAGTGTTAAAAATATTAGTCTTAAATGCATTTGCCTACTGATGTTTTTCCTTTTCATGTTGCAAACACATTACAATACTCTTATGTAGTATGAAGCATAGTGGAAGGAACTTGCACTTAAACCTGTTAGAAATGTCGGTTTCCTTATCATAGTAACACACAGATTTTCACAGGCATACCTGATTTTGATGCTCTAATTCAGTTCTAGTGGGTTCCAGATATAGAAATAGGAGCTCCTAAGAAATCCTTTATCAAGTGGAAGTTTACTTTCAAATCAGAGATAATTGCAATTTGTACACGAGATAGTGGGCTGTATTTTGAAGTACTTCACTAGGGAAAGTACTTGATATGGAGAAATGTGTACTTCTACTGAGTTGGAGCAATAACGAAAAAACTACACTGGAGTAGAAATAATAAAACTAGGAAGCAAGAATGATTTAACAAATCTATAATACTAAAGATGCCATGATAATTAGTCATTGAGATCTATTTGGCTTGGTTTAGAGTTACCTAGGAAACAAACCACTGGTTGTGTCTTTGAGCGTATTTCCAGAGCGGTAAGACTCAACTTTTGGACATCTCTGTTCCAAGGACTGGCTTGGCAGATCAACAAATAAGGAGAAAAAGGGGAGAGCAAACTGAATATCAGCCTTTCTCTGTCTGTTTTGACTGCTTCCTGATTACTATGCCATGTGGCCAAATGCCCAATGCTCCTGATAACAGATAGATGCTCTTACAGCTATGCCTCACTGAACATGAGGGTCTCAAAGGTGACACACACCTTTCCTTTCAATGTTTTTCTTGTATTGGGTATTTTCTGACAGCAGGAGAGAAGTAACTAGCACAGGCCCCCCAAAAAAGTAAGTGTAGAATTTATATCAGTTGACCCGATTAGAATATGAAAGAGAAGATCACTGGAGATTAAGACCACCATGGAAAATGTTTGAAAAACATAGCGTGAATGTATCATGAAATTTGTGGGGTAGCCCCAAAAAGTGGATTCTGAGACCCTCTGGCCATTCTATGCCCCTGTTTCAGGTTGATAAGGCGAGTCATTTTCTTCTCCCCTGTGCTTTCTTTATAATGGACTTTCTTGTCACAGAGCAAAGACAACTAAGTCAGACTAACTGGGGAACCAGTACATGAAGCTTTAGTTTCTCTCACTGTCAGGACTTTTTCTAAAATTTTTGTGGGGAAGTGGGAAATTAACTCAGAGTTTTCCACAAAATAGGCAAAAATTCAACCACTGAATCATGCCCCCAGCCCCATGGAGTAGAATTATACAGTCAGATTATTGTTTCAACTTTCCTGTCCAAAGTATAATTAATAATATTACTTGAATAAAAATGTACCATGAATGCTATAATTCTCAGGTCCCATTATTGCAAATTTCAGATTCTGATAGGAAGTGTTAGTGTTATATATACAATGGTCCACAAAATCAACTAAGCAGGCAGGGGGCTCATGGAGATTGAAACGACAATCAAGGAGCCTGTATGGGTCTGAGTTAGGTCCTCTGTATATATGTTATGTTGTGTAGCTTGGTGTATTTTGTGGGACTCCTAACAGTGAAAGTAGATTTGTAGGTTTGTCTCTAACTCTTTTCCTGTTCTTGGAACCCTTTTTTCATATTGAGTTGCCTCAGCCAGCCTCGGTATGGGGGTTTGTGCCTAGTCTTATTGTATTTTGTTATTCCACGTTTGACTGATATCCTGGAGAGGCCTGGTATTTTATGAAAGGAAATGAAAATAAAAAAGCAGATCTGGGGAGAGAGGAGATATGGGGGCAACTGAGAGGAGTAGAAGGAGGGGAAACTGTGGTGAGGATGTAATGTATGAGAGAAGAATAAAATCTTAATAATCATTCATGACCTATAGCATGAGACTTTACACAATAAATTCATAATTTAGAACCTATGCTTTGTATTTTCTTTTTTATATTTATTTTAGTATAAGGAATTAATGCAATCCTACTGAGTGACCAAAACACTTTGGAAAACAAACATAGGTAACAGGTGCGTGTATTAGTTGCTAGATACCTAGATGGAATATGGAGTTACCATAGCTTGATTTCTCTTTTTTCTGATGGGTTCCATTTTTTGAGATTGGGACATGATGTTGCTGTTTTCAAAATCCATGCTGGAGAATTACAAGATCAACTTATAACTAAAGAAGAACTTGCAAAAGAACAATCTCATTAAAAATCCCATCTCTGTGTTGGGCATTATTTACTGTTCTTCTGGACTCAGTGGTCATTGGAAAATGGGAGAAGAATATGAATGGTTTGCATTGTCATTGGGAATAGACCTCATCACCTAGAAATAAAATGCACAATCAATTGTAACCAGATGAAGTAAGTTTAACGATACAACTTGTTTGTTGTCTTTAGGATAGTCTCCCTGGATTAAACTGACAGACATTCCTTTAGACCTAGTTACAGAGAAATGTGGCAACTCCAGGAGCTCATGGTGGCACAGGAGTTCAAATGGTATTTTTATTTGCTTGGGTCTTTTTTTTTTTGATAGAACATAGCATATTTCTTTAATTAAGCTCAGCTTGCATTTTCAAAGGAAAACTTAAAAAGTAAAACTGAAAAACTTATATTTAAAACATTAGGTGGATTCTGTTTAGCCCCCAAATTTTGGTAGTAATACAAAATTATAAAATAATTTCATTTGATCTTGCCTTTTGAGATTTTTCCCCAGAAATTTAGCCAGATTGATGCCCCTTGGTACTAATGTAATTTATCTGAAATAAAAATAAACTTGTGATATTTTTCAAATGTCAGTCATAATTTAAGTCTTATCCTAGGTATAATATAGTTTTATGTACATTATCCCTTTTTCACTATTGTTAGAAAAAAGGTGGTTTTACCCCAAGGCTGGAAAATAAAGCAGAGTCAACCATTATTTTTACTCACTTTAAAAATTTTGATGACATAACATTTTGGCTGAAATAAGGCAGGCTGAAAACCCTTTTTGTTATTATATAGAACTTCTATGTTGCTGTTCCTCTTGTTTTTTTTTTTTTTAAAAATTTAGTCCTTTCATGTTCAAGTCATAGAACATTACATGAGTAGAATCTTATAAAATATCACTCAAATATGTATATTTTAAATGGCATATAACTATAATAAAACTGTGGAGAGAGGTTAGAATTTGTATTATTGTGTATAGAAAATCAAAAATCACATCTGTCCTTTGAAAACATTTTAGCAGTCTATGTGTTATATAATTTTTCTAGTAATACTTAATATTTGTGATTTTTGCCTATCATCTTGCTTTTTGATATCTTCGAGATCTTGTCTTCTGAGATGTACTTATAAAAGTTCTATCCCTTTGGCTAAGATGTGAATTTTGTTTATCTTGACTTTTAAAGAAATGTTTTTGTTTTGCATATATATATATGTATATATACACATATATATTGTGTATGTTTGTCAGAGTATGGTGTACGCTGAGGTTTGTACAAGTGCAGAAGTCAGAAGACAATTTATGGGAGTCAGTCCTCTCCTTTCAGTATGTGGGTTTCAAGGATTGAACTCAGATTGTTGGGCTTAGCAGCAAGAGCCTTTGCCTATGGACTCAAGCTGCTGACCCCAAATGATAATTTTAGAAATGAATTTTGTAGATCAATCATACATATATAACATTTTAACTAATAACTATTTCTATAACAAGAACCTGGAGGATTATCAAAATTTTGCAGATAAAACAGTGTATAGTGCGCCTAATTCCCAGTGTTCTTAGGGATCTAGAAGTAGTTTTCTAATAATGTCAACTACCAGAGTATAGTGACAACCTAAGGACCGATGTATTTGCAAGTTGTTTTCAATTAGAGTGAAAATAATTGCCCCAAGAAGAAGACAGCTTAGAAGAATTTCTCCAACTGGAGTTCTTTTTTGTTGTTGCGTTTGTTTGTTTGTTTGTTTTGGGGGAGTGCCCAAATTGCATGCATTATCTTATTCTGACAAAGGACAGTCTTCAAATGTTGGGAAATACTCACAGCTGCAATCATCCCTAGGGGTGATTTTTGTTTTCATCGAAATGTAACAATATGCGACAGAGAGTTATTTATTCAAAACAATTTCAACTAGGAAAGGGAAAATATAACTAAATCAAGTAGTTTAAATTAATGAAGTGTGGTAATAAAGTGCAGAAAAATGGCATAAAACTAAACACTACCAAAAACTCTTACATACAAATGCTTCTATTTCTCTTCCGTGTCTCTTAATTCCATAGTTTAAATTTTTAGTCTTTACATCTGCTCTGAATCTAATAGACTAGGTCTATGATATAACTTGACTATAACCAAATAATTATTTTGAGTATAACCAAAGGCACATATGAAAGCAATTTCATTGAGGAAATGAAGCTACTTGAAATACTTGCATTCTTTATACCAGAGAGTACTGGGCTACAATGAGATGCCCAAAAAGTAAAAAATGAATCTCATTAGATGTTCAATGCTCTCCTTATCTTGAAGAATCGCTTTGCTCTATCATGTGCTCATTCCTTAATAGGCCGCCTTGACACAGAAGCAAGGCATCTGAGATAATTAATTGTGAACCAGAACCTTTAAAACTCTAAGCTAAAATAAATCTTTATCTTCACGTATTGATTGTTTCAGAAATTTTGCTATAGCTTCCAGTGT